>NC_077230.1:351154393-351775916 GCF_027887165.1 Monodelphis domestica
GAAATCTATTGCTGCAGAGTGCCAACTGGGAGAATCTACACACATTCTAAAGCTTGTCCAATCTGATCCTTTTTGCCTTCTGCTGCTCACATTTTTTAATAGGCCACAGAAAGGCTGAATGTTGAAAGGAAAAAGGGAGTAGTGACTCCTAAATTGATGGAACTACATGGAAGTATTTATTTTTCAACACTTTGGGTTTCATCCTGCCTGATTTTTCCCAATAAATGAGATGACTATAAAGAGTGAAGCATTCTATGAATCAGGAGAGTCATGACAAAGAAAAAAAAGAAGAATCCAGATAATTTGATGGGAGCTCAAAGAATAGATAGGAGAGGGACATTGCATTTTAGTTAATTGGTAGTGTATTTCAGAGCATAAATTTAGCTCTCCACCACAGGTGAGTGCCAATTGACTTACCTTTCAGGCTTGGGAGAGTTTATTCAGAAAGTATACACAGAGAAGGGAGTATACTATTATGTAGTTGTGATGTCTTATAACTAAAAAAGTGCTTTTGCAATGCACTTTGTTAATGAATTGACTTGTAATGGGACAAGTGGCTAATCTAAAATTTTAGGAAGCAGAGGAATGAGCCAGGTGTGGGTAGCTCTGGCAGTGCCACTCTTTTGTATAACTCTAGTATGTGCCATTTCAATCAGTTGTCATGTAGGCTATGTAAATTCTCATTAACATCCCAGGTAACAATTATTCTGTTCTCAAGCACAAAACTCCTTTCAGACTTGCATTTTAGTTACATATATAATATAACTATGTAGAGCATAAATTAGAGAGTGGAGAGATTATGAGTGGCAAAAAACAGCTAGAATTCCATTATGAGAGACTAGTTGAGAGGTGATAAAGGTCTAAATGTGGACAGTTTCTATTTTAGAGGAGAAAATAGAAATGATAGAAATATTGTGGAGTTAGATTCAGTGCTACTTGTAATTTGTTGAGTCTTCTTTCTTTCCCATCTCCTGTGTCCAATGATGACTGAGGCTTTAAAATGTGGTTAATTAGGAGAAAATGACACAAAAGGAAAAGGGAAATTGGGAAGCAGGGCATATTTTCAGAGGAAGACATTCAATTTCTGAAATGTTGAATTTCAGGTGTTAGTGAAGCATTCTTTTTAAAATAATATTTTTTTCAGAGATTATATTTCTTACATCACCTTAAGACCCCTAGCCCTCCTATCCTACTCCTCTCCCTTTTGCTCCCTGAGAGCCATCCTAAATGACTTAAGGGAGGAAAAAAAAAGTGAGAACAACTGATTATTACATCGAACAAGTCTGAAAATAAGTACAATGTTATAATATCTGTGAGCTTTCTACTTCCAGGAAGAGGTAGGTTGTGGATGTCTTCTCACATCTTTTCATTTGAGTCCCACTTAATATTTATTTTAAAAAAATCAACTAATTAATTTTTAATATTTAAAATATTAAAATACTCAAATTTATTCCCTTCCTTCCTCCCCTTCCTCCCCTTAGAAGGCATCATTTGATGCTATCACATCCAGAGAAAGAACTGTGGGAGTAGAAACACAGAAGAAAAACAATTGCTTGATCACATGGGTTGATGGGGATATGATTGGGGATATAGATCCTAAATGATCACTTTAGTGCAAATATTAATTATATGGAAAGAAGTCTTGATCAATGATACATGTAAAACCCAGTCAAATTGTACATTGGCTATGGGAGGGGGGCAGGAAAGGGGAGGGAAAGAACATGAATCATGTAACTATGGAAAACTATTCTAAATCATTTAATTAAATAAAAAATTTTCAAATAAAAAAGGCAGCATTTGATTTTATATATAACATCTTACTTATTTTTATTTATCTGTTCTTTTTTTGGAGGTGGTGACATACAAGTCATTCTCCAAATGATATTTCTTTTTTTTAAAACAATATTTTATTTGGTCATTTCAAAACATTATTCATTGGAGACAAAGATAATTTTCTTTTCCTCCCCCCCAAATAATATTTCTATTGCTGCATATAATCTTCTCTTGTGGATTCTAGCTCCAAAATGACAATAAATAGTAGCAAGCATTTATGCAGCACTTTAATGTTTGCAAAATGCTTTACATATACTATCTCACTTGATTCTTAGAATCACCCAAAAATGCACTATTTCAATCTCACTTTTATAGATGAAGAAACTGAGAAAAATGACACGACTTGTCCTGGGCCACATAACTATACATTGTTTGATGCAGATTGAACTCAGATCTTCCTGATTCCAGATTTCGGGTTTTGATATCACACTGCTTTATCATTCAAATCTGTCTCCTTCTCTCTACTGAAATGGCCACCATGCAGGTTCAGGCTTCTGATTCCCTCTTGATTAGATTATTTTAAGAGCTTCCTAGTTGGCCTTGACTCTTATCTTTCCTCTCCCCAGTTTACCCTACGGGCTGCTACTAATGTGACTTTTTAAAAATACTTTTTCTAAAATGACCTTGCTGTTGTTCAGTCATTTCAGCCCTGTCTGACTCTTCATGACTCCATTTGGGGTTTTCTTGACAAACATAGTGGAGAGTGCTTCATCATTTCCTTCTCCAGCTCATTTTATAGATGAAGAAACTAATGCAAACAGTATTAAGCAACTTTCTCAGGGTCACATGGCTAGTAAGTGTTTGAAGCCTGATTCCATCCACTGTGACCATGTCAGCACTTGCTAAATAAATATCAGTGGATTATTTTTTTCCATTTAAAAGCACTTTTTTATTGTGGTTACAATATCAACTCATGGCAACATGTTTCACTGAGCCACTGTACGAATGAAAAGATCAAATCCATTGGAAAAAAACCATAAACAGAATTTCATAGCAAGTGACCATTTTCACAGGTAAGTCATTGATGCGACATCACTATTGGAGAATGTATGGCACATTTTTTTATTCTGTTTTTTTATTAGTCCCTGGTTTTTATTAGCTTAAATAAAAGCTGTTAGGATGTGGATACAGACACTCTCCAATGGTAGTGTGGAATTGTTTTTAATCTTTACTGACTTATCTGGTCCAAGTCAGCACAGAGTGTGTAAACAAAGATTTCAAGTAAGATGAGAAGAAATATATTGGGAATTTGACTATTATACAATGACTGCAAAACAAGACTTTTAAAAAGCAATTACTTTTGCACTCCTTCAGAAGGATTATGTAGTACAAATGTCTGAATGCCTCTTTGAAAGGAGAAAAAACATAGAATAAAGCACCTTTGTGTAAGTAAAACAAAGGCTTGAAATATCTAAAGACTTCCTCTGAAGACCATATTAGTCAAAATCCCAACATACTGTGTGTGGTACAAGATTTTGTTAGGCACATTTAATCTGTTGTCAGTTGTAGCAATTAGTAACATTTTACACATTTTACCATTATGACACTGCATTAACATTCCGCATATATTTGGGTGGTACCATACAGGCCCAAAGCTACACAAGAACGCCATTGCTATCAATGAGCCCATGAAGAGATACCGTCCTAACTCAGTACTGGTAATTTTTGATGTGAAAAAAGACATTTCAACATGTGATCTGTAAAATCAGAGCAGAGGAAGCAGAAGAGGTTGGAGTGGAACATCTGCTTTGAGACATCAAAGACATCACAGCTGGCACCCTTTCTCAGTGTATTATGAACGAGGTCCATGGTTTAAAGGGACTAAACTTCAAATTTCTGGACATCAGGAGCTACCTGGAGAAAGTGGCAATGGGCAAATTGCCCACCAACCACCACATCATCTACCAGCTACAGGATGTCTTCAATTTGTTGCCTGATGTCAACCTGCAAGAATTTGACAAGGAATTTTACCTGAAGACCAATGACCAAATGGTGGTGATATACCTGGCATCACTGATCTGTTCAGTAGTTGCCTTGCACAACCTCATCAACAACAAGATTGCCAACAGGGATGCAGAGAAGAAAGAAGGGCAGGAAAAGGGGAGGAGCAAAAAGGATTATAATACTAGAATCAAATGTAAATTCCTCAGCTGGGCATTTAAATTCCCTTTTAACATTGCCCTAACCTACCTTTCCAACCTTGCTATTAACCTTCACGTGCTTTTCATTTAAGTGAATTGGCCCTTTTCTTCTATGTATTTAGATTCCCTTGCTGACTTGATGATGATGATAGAATGCAAGTCAGATATACATATGTAAGAAGTTTATACCTAAGATTGTTCATTCATATTTTCCTTTTTCTCTTTATTTCTGTGAGTGAACTTCAAAGTTTCTATGTAGCTCTGTTCATGCCACCAGGAATGCTTAGAAATTCTCAGCTTCACCAAAATTCCATTTTTTTTCTCTTTTGTAGAATTTTGCTTTTTTTCTGGGTAAATTATTTTGGTTGTAAGCCTGTGTTCTAGAATATTGTATTCCAAGCTCTCTCCACTCCTTTATAATAGTGGCTCTTAAATTGTGTGTGAATTTGACTATGGCTTCTTGGTACCTGAAATTTTTTTTTTTCTGACTGCTTTCAGTATTTTTCTTTAACATAGAAGTTATGGATTTTGGCTTGTTGTTCCTAAGAGTTTTTGTTTTGGGGTTTCTTTCAGGAGGTGACACATAGATTCATTTTAATTTTCACTTTCCCCTCTGATTCAAAGAAACTGAGGCAGTTTTCTTTTGAGATTCTTTGAAACATGATGTCTAGACTTTTTTCAGCATTATTTTAAGTTATTCAGTGATTTTTAAATTTTCTTCTTCTTCATCTATTCAACTAGTCAACTGTTTCTGCTATGTTGTCTTATATTTCCTTCTATCCTTTCAGTTTTCTGTCCTAAAAAATTCTTGTCTATGAAATAATTGGCTTCTAACTATTTCTAACTTTTAGGAATATTTTTACTTGGAAAAGGTTTCACATCTCTTGTACCAACCTGTTAATTCCCTTCCCAAATCTTTCTTATATAGTACTCAATTATTTTCCAAATTGTCCTCTAGAACTTTCATTTCATTTAAAAAATATTTGTAATTCTTTAGAAACTCTTGCTTTATCTCTTCCAGGAATTCTAGTTGATGTGCCCAAGCTGTGCTTTTCTTTGAGGTTATTAGGAAGATTTTTTTTTTTTGGCAGGGAGAGGAGGAGGCAGGAAGAGGTGGTGCCTATATTTCTTTTGTAAACCATCTTGCATCAACTCTAAACCCCACATTCTTATTTTTAAAAAAATTTAAAGAATATATTGATATCTTATTTTCTCCAATTACATGCAAAATAATTTTTAACATTTGCTTAAATTTTGTGTCTCAAATTCTCTCCCTTCATCTATTCTTCCCTTTACTCCTGCTGAGATGGTAAGCAATTTTATACAGATTTTATATGTGCAGTTCTGTAAATCATTTTTCCATATTGATCCTTTTGTGGGAGGAAATTCAAGCAAAACAAATTAATGAAGTTAAAAAAGTTTTTCTTTGGTCTGGATTCAGACTCCATCAATTTTTTCTCTGGAAGCAGATCACATTTTTTTTAAACATGTATCCTTTGGGATTGTTTTGGGCCACTGTATTGCTGAAAATAGCTAAGTCATTCACAGTATTCATAAAATATTGCTATCACCGTGTATAATGTTCTTTTGGTTCTGCTTACTTCACTATGCATCATTTTGCCCAAGTTTTTCTAAGTTAATTTTTGAGGTCCTCTGCTCATCATTTTTTCAAAGCACAATATTATTCCATTATAATCATATACTATAACTTACTCAGCCATTCCCTATGTGATGGATATCCTCTCACTTCTCAATTTTTTTACCACCACAAAAAGAACTGCCTTAAATATTTTCACACATATATGTCCTTTTCCTTTTTGAAAAAAAAAATTTTGGGTTGTAAAGGAATAGCTAGGTAAAAGGTTATGTATTGTTTTCTAACACTTACAGCACAGGTTCAAAGTACTCTCTAGAATGGTTGAATCAGTTCATAACTCCCCCAACAGTACATTATTGTGTCAATTTTCCCACATCACCTCCAACATTTGTCATTTTCCCTTTCTGTCATAATAACCAATCTGATATAAATGGAATGGTATCTTGGAGTTGCTTTGGTTTTTCTTTTATTAATATTGATTTAGAATATTTTATCATATGACAAGAAATTTTCAATTACTTCATTTGAAAGCTGCCTATTCAAATCTTTTGACTATTGGTCAATTGGAGAATGACTTATATTTTTATACATTTTATTAATTATATATTGGAAAAATGAAGCCTTTATTTGAGAGACTTGTAAAGTTTTTTTTCTACCACTATGATTACACTGTATTATTCTCCATCCTATTTATCTCCCATTTATATATTTCTTTCTCTTTTCTGTCTATTCTCAAAATTATTTGTCTCCTGACCACCACAGTACTCTACTTGCCTTTTTTCTATCAGAACTCCCTCCAAATCTCCTTCCCCTCCTTTTTTCCTTTAGGGTAAAATAGATTTCTATATTCAATCAACTGTGTATGGTCTTCTCTCTTTGAGCCAATTCCAATGAATAATGTTTAAGTGTTCCCCTTTCCAACTTCTCCATGTTCCCCTCTACTATAAAGACTTTTTCATGCCTCTTTAATGAGAGATAACTTGCTACATTTTATTTCTTCCTTTCCCCTTCTCCTAATGCATTCCTCTATCATCCCTTAAATTTATTTTTGGATATAATCCTATTATATTCAAACTCACACCCTTGCCCTCTGTCTATTTATAGAAGGAGTATTCCTTCTAACTCCCCTAATGATAATAATTTAGGAGTTACAAGAATCATTTTCCCATGTAGGAATGTAAACAGTTTAGCCTTGTTGAATGTCTTTGATTTCTCTTTCCTGTTTACTTTTTTATGCTTCTGTTGAGTTTGTTATTTGAGAGTTAAAATTTCCATGCAGCTCTGATCTTTTCATCAGGAATATTTGAATGTTCCTTATTCCACTGAATGCTCACTTTTTCCCCTGTTGGATTATGCCCAGTTTTGTGGGGGTAAGTGAATCTTGATTGAATTCCTCACCTTTCCCCCATGGAATATCATATTCCAGGCCCTCCAAATCCTTTAATGTAGAAACTGCTACATTTTCTATGATCCTGACTGTGCCCCCATAATATTTGAATCGTTTCTTTTTGGCTGCTTGCAATATTTTCTCCTTGACCTGAGAATTCTGGAATTTGACTGTAATATTCCAGGGATCTCTTTTAAGAGGTCATCAGTGAATTCTTTCAATTTCTATTTTACCCTCTATTTCTAGAGCATCAGGGTTATTTTCCTTGATAATTTCTTGAAAGATGATATCTAAGGTTTTTTTTTTTGCCTAGTAAACTTTTGATCTAAGTACTTGGATACTCTGCTATTTAGTACATTCTTATTGTTTATATTGCATTATCTCTGATGCTTTTAAATACAACATAGCCTCTATGTTTCTCTTAATCATGTTTATTTTTTCCATTACTTCCTTTGAGTCCATGACTGTGACATAGTCATTCATGACCCACCAATTTTGAAGAATTAGATTACTTAGTTACCAATTAATTTGAAATTTGTCTTTCCAAGGACTCTTGTTAATTATAATTTTTATTGCATTATAATTGGAAAAGTTGCATTTATTATTTCTGCTTTTCTGCATTTGTTCACAATATGTCTATGCCCTAATACATGGTTGATCTTTGAATTGTGGAAGAGAGAAATTGGGAAGCATGCAAAGAGGCAGAAGCAGTGGCTGAGTGGTGACCTGTCAATCAAACAAGAGGTTCTATTTGGAATGTTACTGGGAGGAGCAGTTGGAAGGAAAAGAACAGACCAACCAAAGGGTTAATATCTTTTAACCTTAAAGACTGAAAGGAGATGGTCTGGTGACTTTGAAGGCAGAAGAAAGACGGACAAAAGTCTCTCTGACTTGCTCTGTTGATGATAGTGACTGAACTTCCAGACCTATCAGCCATTCCTCTCAATTGAACTATATTCCAGCATCCTCCAATCAAAGACTCACTGTAGTATTAGGGAAATCCCCAACCCTCTTACCTCCATTCTTTATCCTTTCCTGTCTTTCCCAAATAACCCCCTTACTTAAGATAAAGAAGAGAAAGAGTATTTCATTTGAAACATCATAAATTCACCCTGAGTGATTTAGAAAGAAGAAGAAGAAGGAAGGGGGAGGGAGGCTGATGGGAAAAAGAGGGAGGAAGGGAGGTATAGAGGGAAGGGGGAAAGCAGAAAAAAGAAGATAACTGCCTGATCTGTTAGTTATCAATTAGCAATCATTATAGTCCCTTATTATTATTTATTACAGTATATGTATTATGTACTGCTGAGAAGAAGGTATATTCCTTTTTATCCTTGTTCAATTTTCTCTAGATATTTATTAACTCTAACTTTTCTAACATTTAAATCAATTCCCTTACTTCTTTCTTATTTATTTTTTGGTTCAACTTATCTAGTCCTGAAAGGGGAAGGTTGAGATCCTCCACTAGTATGGTCTTACAATCCATTTCCTCCTGCTATACAATTTGGTGCATAAATGGTTAGTAATGATATTATTTCATTTTTTATAGTACCCTTTAGCAAAATGTAATTTCCTTCCTTACCTCTTTTAATCAGATCCATTTTTTATTTTAGTTTTGTCTGGAATCATGATTACTACTTCTGCTTTTTTTTACTTTAGGGGATGCATAATAAATTCTGCTTCAGCCATTTACCTTGAATCTGTGTGTGTTACCCTGCCTTCCATGTGTTTCTTTTAAACAATTTATAGCAGGATTCTCATTTTTAATGCATTCTGCTATCCACTTCTCTTTTATAGATGAGTTCATCCCATTTACATTCAGTGTTAATTATTGTGTATTGCCCTCCATCACATTATTACCTTTAGATCCTGCTCTATTATCTTCCACTCTGTTCTTTCTCACCAGTATTTTGCTTTTTAGCATCTTCTCCTTTTCTCCCTCCCTCCATTATTTCCCCTCTTCCCTTGTCTTATTTCCCTTCTACTTCTCTGTAGGGTAAGATAGAATTTTATACACAATGGAGTATACTTGTTTTTTCCTTTCTCAACCAGTTATGATAAGAGTAAAGTTTAAACACTGCCCATCATCACCCTTATCCTCCCCTCTCTATAATGATTTTCATGCCTCCTTATGTTATATAATTTACCCCCTTCTATCTCTCCCTTCCCTTTTCTCTTAGTGCAAGCCTCTCTTTCAGCCCTTGATTTTTTTACATATCATTCATGTAAATATACATCATACATACAAATTGTTTCATAACGTCCCATTTACATGCACATCATATCATCTTATCATATACATCATATCATCATAATCAATTTATTCTCCACTTTCTTTCTCAGTAAATTCCTTCTATCTTCTCTACTACTAAGATTAATTTTTGAGAATTACAGATATCCTCTTTCCATATAGACATATAAACATTTTAACCTTAATGAGTCCCTTAAATTTTCTCTTTCTTATTTACCTTTTTGGGTTTCTCTTGTGCCTGGACTTTAAATTTTTTGTTTAGATCTGGCTTATTCCACAGGAATACTTGGAAATTTTCCATCTTATTGAATGTCCATTTTTTTCCCCTGAAAGAATATACTCAGTTTTGCTGGATATGTGACTCTGGGTTATAAACCCAAATTTTTTGCCTTCCTAAATATCGTATTCTATGCCTTTTGATCTTTTAAAATAGAAGCCTACAGACCCTAGTCATTTATGGATTATTTTAATCCCATCATTTTAAATCTATAGAAATATCAAAAGTATTATCAAATGATATTTTCCTTTCATATAATATATATATTTCTTAGATTTCCACTGTCCCTATCTTTGTAGTATTTTGTTCATAAAATGACTATTCCCTTTCATGGAATTAATTTATATGTTTCATAATTGACTCTATTCCTTGGTTAAGAAGAACAGCCATGAAATGTACCTCATTTGGACCTCTTTTAATTATCTTGGTATTAGCTTTAGTATTCATGTCACATCACTTTTGAATTTATTATACTATGATATGTAATATCATAATGTAGACTTGGCTTTTTTCTAGTAACTCTTGTCAATTGAGTTCTTTCTTTGTATGATACTTTCAGGTTTATAGAAGATCAAATTTTTGAGTTAAATTATATTTTGTTTTTCATTTCTTGACAAGTTTATTTCATTGATCTAGTTTTATATTTTTGACAAACATCAAAGGGTTTTGATAAAGTATTATAGTATATTTTGAGGTCTAAAAGATAGTCCCTTTTATTCCTATCTTCTCATTATTTCTATTAATATTTTAGATCTTTTGTTCCTCCAGAAAAATATTATTGTTACTCTCTAAAATCTTGACTTGGAAGTTTTGTTGGGATAGTACTTACTCTCTAAATGAATTTTGGTAGTGTTGCCATTTTTATTGTCCTGCAATTATATTGGAAAGAGTGACCCATGAATTCTAAATATACATCCAATTATTTAAATTTTCTTTATTTTTAAAGCAATAACTTGTCATTGGATCTCCACAAATATTTCATTGCCAGTCATTTGATGCATTTTGGGAATATTTTGAATGGGACTTCTACTATTTCCTCTTAAATTTTATTATTTCTATT
This sequence comes from Monodelphis domestica, assembly GCF_027887165.1. Taxonomy (NCBI): domain Eukaryota; kingdom Metazoa; phylum Chordata; class Mammalia; order Didelphimorphia; family Didelphidae; genus Monodelphis; species Monodelphis domestica. Next base: position 351,164,937 of record NC_077230.1, read on the forward strand.
AAAATACAATTAAAACAAGTATTTTACTGAAGCTATGACTTATTTCTAAATAAATTATCATGTTATGTAAAAAAGGTTAATTTTGGATCCTCTTCCTCTACCTTTATTATTTGTCTATTATTTTTAATTGGTGTTTCTAGTACTCTTATTATGTCAAAGAAGAGTGACAAAATGAATCAATCTTGCTTTACTCCTGTATTTATTGAAAAAGTCCAATGTTGACTTATTGCATATACTACAACCACTTGATTTTAATACTTTTTGTCCCAGGCTTATCATTTATAATTTTTTTGTAAGAGCAAGAATTGTACTTTATTGAATACCTTAAAAACCTGTTGATTTAACTATATGGCTTTAAATTATTTTTAATTTGACTATTATTTTCCTCCTATTGAAATCATCCTTGTAATCTTCATATAAGTGCAATCTGTGTTTTTTTTTTTTGGAAGGAGATATATTGCTAGATGATTTGCCTAAGATTTTATTTAAAAATTTGGATATTTATTAATGATGTTGGTCCGTATTTCAATTTCTTTGCTTTATTCTTTTCTAATATCTGTTTCTTATAAATAGAAGAATTTGAGACTTTTCAATTAATCCAAATGCTTTGATGTATTTGTCTTTGCTATAAATGACATTTTATTTTTGCAGCTTCTTCAACATTCTTTTTACAGTGATAATGTTGCAAAATCATTAGTATTTTATTATTTATTATGCTATTTTGCTAATATGACTGTCATCTGTAAGAGGTGGCATGTCATAATGGATAGAGTGCTGTTTCTGAATTCAGGAAGCTCTGGGTTTAGATCGCCCCTCTGACATTTATTAGCTGAGTGATCATGAACAAATAACTTAATTTTTTTGAACTTCAGGAAGCTCTCTACAGCTATTTACTAATAATTTTTTTCTCAAACTAAATCAATTTCTAGTAACTTCTTTTTAAAATTATTTTTTAATCCCAAATTTACAAAAGAAATAAAATAATAAGTACTTCCATATTCAGAGAAAAAGAAGATTGTATGTAAATGAAATCAGAAATCTCTTATGTGTTTGCCTTACTTTTCTTCTTAACTATATAATGAATTCATATGAAACTTTCAAAGTTTTCCTGCTTGTCCTTCTGACTATCCCATTCTCTTTATTTATTTACTAATAAATTTTATCCACATGTGTCCCAGCCCTTCCCATAGAAGATTTTGTTCAGAAGATCAACATGTTCATAACAATTAAGTCTTTTATGTTTTCCCTTTTAGTTCAATTTCTGGAGGTAACAATCACAATTTATTCTTCCAGTATTAATTCTGTAGCTTTGTTCTCTTGGTTATATTCATTTCATTGTTCATTATCCTGTGTAGTTCTTTACAAGGTTTTTTTTTTTTTAATTAGCCTGCTCATTGCTTCTTATGAGCATTAGTATCCCATCATGATCATATACCACAGTTTGTTTAATCATTCTCCATTGATGGCCATCCCTTCAATTTCCAATTCTTTCACATCACAGAGAGAGCTGCCATAAATATATGGGACATTTCTATTCTTTTTCTTTTTCCTGATCTCCTTGGGAAATTGACCCAGCTGGATGGAAGGCTATCCACAGTTTTATAACTCTTTAGGTGTAATTCCAAATTATTTTCCAAAATAGATGGATCAGTTCAGAGATTTCTCCTAATAATTTGTGCATGACTTTTGAATGTCTTTGGAGGAAGTTCCCATACTAACAAGAATGATGATTTCCTCCACCTAAACTTGTATTTAGATATCTCATTGTAGCATAGGGCTGGCCCTGAATTCTCAAAAACTATGTCAGTGGGGTTTAAGTGCTGGCTGGTCCTCCCAAACTGGGAAGTTTTCAAGTATAGACCTAGTGACCAATTGCATGCCTCATGTCAAAGGTTCAATTTGGCTCTATTCAAGGAGAGTCATCAATAAAACAGTAGATTGCAAATAATGAATTTTTTACTCATAGAAACAACTCCTACCAATTCCAAGGAGAGAATGCAACACGAATTGGTAGAGGCAGAATTCATATACCTATAAAATTATAGATTCTTAAAATATTGAACTAATAATATCTTGATTGACTTTTATTGAGTCTATAATTTCAATGAAAGCTTTTTTGATCCCTTTGCCTATGTTACAAAACTCACAAATAGAATTTCAAAGTCATTAAAATTAAACAAAACAGTTTTGAATTGTCAAGGCTGACATAAAAGCGTAAGAAATAATATTTTTAGTTGTTTCATTTGAAAGAAGTTTTAAGTAGACTCTTTATAGCCTCTATCACTCTCCTTTCTGATCATTCTGAGGGAAAGCCTCAGGAGGACTCAGGAAGCCTGAATGAAGGTACTATATCCTGCTATTCAGTAGGTATGGTCACAGGGATCTGCCTTTCTACTCAATTGTGGTGTAGCATTCAATTTCCAATGAGGCCCTGAGGATGGAAGAGGTGATGACACCTGCCAGCAGAATCACCTCATTGGCCACTGGGGAGATTCTAGGGGCTAAGGAGAGGCAGCCTCATTAGTGTTGATATTCTTATGCTCCACTGTGGCTGTCCCAGCACCCCTTTACTGTAGTTGGAATGCTCAGGGCTCCCTTTCTCTGCTTAATCAGTCCCAGGGAGCTCAGCTAAGGTTGATAATATTATAGTAACTTGGAATAGGAAAGCACTGTAGAGAAAACATAGTCCAAAGCCTTTTACTTACAAATGAGGAAACCAGGTCCAGAGAGGTGAAGGGACTTGCAAAATATCAGTCAATGAGTCAATAACAGAGCTATAATGAGAAATCAGGTCAGACTTCCCTCTTCTTCATATTCTCACTCTTCAAGTTTATTTTTCTTGGTCATTAGGGAGAAAGGGGCAACCAAACCTCTGGGGAGATCCTGTATTTGGAAGTGAGGGTGATATTGGGGCTTAATTGGGGATAGATTGGTATTCTAGATGCCTTGGGGATAGAAAGAGGACAGGATACAAAGTGGTTCAAATCTTAAAGCTGCCTTTTCCATATAAAGGTCCTATTCCATCTCTCATTCATTTACTGCTCCTTTTGTCACCACACATACTACCTCTAAGACACCTCATTGAAGTTCTTATTCCCTTGGATCAGAGCCAGCATGGAGTAGTAGTGAGGGGCGACTTCTGAGGAAACACTGGCAAAAGTCAGCCAGGGAGGTGGGTAGGTCTTTGAGTTGGTAGTTGGAAATAATGGAGATGTGGAGTTTGAGTCTCCTCAGAGAGGAGCACTGGGCATTCCATTAATCTCCCCCCACCCCAGGGAGAGCAAGGGGTCCAAGGTGAAGAAAAAGCACATGCAGTAGAAAGAAAGAATACTGCAACCAGAATAAAGATTCCTGACTTAAAGTGCCAACTTTGTTTATCGACTTTATTCCCTGTGTGGTCATGGGCAAGTCCCTTTACCTATGTTGAGTTCAGATTGGAAGCCCTCTGAGGGTCTTTGCAGATATAACTTTAATTCAATGACAATATGCCATGATGGAGAAGGGAGCAAAAGGAATTTTGGTCACTAAATCATAGAATCTTTGAATTGGAAATAGCTCTAAAAAATGGTCTCATCCAAATGACACAAAGTAAAGAGGAAATAGGTTTATTTTAAAGAATGGAAGAATGAGAGTATTTTAGTTTTGAATGGGTTTTATGATGATGTGGAAAGGATTCCCAATCTGATTAAAAGGATAATGACATTAAGTAGAATTTATTATTCTGTAATTTGATTCTCACAACTTCCTGTGAAGAAGACCTATTCCCTCTTTTACAGTTGAGGAAACAGTTTAAATGACTTTCCTAGAACCATAGAAGTAACAATAATATAGAAATTATATTTATCATTATCCTATATTATAAAATATAGAAATAAGATAGAAATAATAATATAGAAATTATACAGCAAGCGAAGTTTGGTAAAAATCTTTATACATTTTTTTCTCATTTGAACCTCTGATTTGCCCAAGGTCACAATGCTAATAAGTTTCTGAGGCAGGATTTTAATTAAGACTTGCCCAGTTCCAAGTCTGATGCTTTGAACTAGGTGCTACCTAAGAGCTAGTTATACTGGCTTTTTTAGAATCTTTCCAGAGATAGGGAACTCTCCTCTGAAGTTAGCCAGTTCTATTATTGGACAATTCAAGTTATTTCAAAATTATTTCTTATATTGAATTGAAATTGGTCTCCAAATAAGTTCAGACCATTCAGTCTAGTTTTTATTTCTGGAACTACATGGAAGGGGGGATGATGACAGCTTATTCTAAATTACTTCTTCTTCATGATGCCATAGCATTTAGAGATTAGAGTGACACCTCTGGATTCAGTTAATGGCCACCATGTTAGGATAGGAGTTTGGGCCATAAAGCTTTTTTAGACCTTTAAATGTGTTACACAAATATCCAGCATAGTTGTCTTTAAGGCAACAATCTGTCCCTATAAATTCACATTTCCTTTAAGAAGAAGGAGTCAATTTATGTCTAATTTCCTTGATGGCTTGATTCTGCCTTTACATATCTGATGTGATGATGCCATCTATGTATTTGGCCACTATACTAACCAAGGTGGATTTTTCAAAGTGAAACTTTCTGCAGAAGTCGGAAGAGAAAAGGTAAGTTGTGAATGGAATGAGTGAAATTGATTGAAATTGCAGCTTGACTCAACCTTGGAGCAATAAGGACTCAGAAAAGCGACTAAGGAGAAAGGTAAACCATAGAATGTTGGACTGGGTGATTTTTAAGAGCCATTCCAGCTCTAGCTGGAGCAATGCAGCTCTAGCTGGAGCAATGCAGCTCCATGCTGCATTTGAAGAAACAGAAATCCTAGACAAGTAAAGTGACTTGCCCAGGGTAGCTTAGTTTTTCTGTAAAGTGATAGAGTCAGGATTAGAAGCTTAATACCTGTTCTTTTCTTAAGACTAGAAATACATGCCCGTAACAGGATGTGTTTCCATCTGTCTGGATTGTGTTCTCATAGACCCTAACAAGATTCTTATTTTGAGATTCTATAATGGAATTTTAATTATCAAACATGATAATGAAAATTATTTTTATTAAGTTATATTAAATATATAAAATTTATGTTAAATTATATTAAATGATATCTATTGAATTAAAAAATAATTTTATAGTGTGAGGTTTAAGAAACAGTTAAAAAATCCTTATCTGTTTTAGAATCAATACTAAGTAATTGATACTAAATAAGAATTGATATTGAGTGGCAAGGGTTAGGCAATTGGGGTTAAGTGACTTGCCCAAGGTTATACAATGAGGCCTGGGGACAGATTTGAAACCAGGTCCTTTCAGTTCCAGCCCTGGTACTCTGTCCAACTACCTGTCCACAAAGTCTTTTATAGAATAACAGATTTTGAGCCAAAAGTAACCTAAAGAGTCACTGAATCCAATCCCCTCTTTTTACAAATAAGGAAACTGAAGTTCAGGTAAGTGAAGTAATTTGGCCAAGGTCACAGGGGTAATAAATGGATGAGTCAGAATTTAAATCTTGGTCCTCTATGACTCTAAATCCATTGACATTTTTCCCACCCCACAATGTCTCTCACATCTTTCAGTTATAAAACCAAACTCTAAGGGACTTCACAGTTGATTTGGGCAAGCTCACATCTGAACATGCTTCTCTCTACAAAACCTTTCCATGGATTTTTCAGCCTGTGCATAAAGACCTTAAGTTATATGGAATTAATTCCATTTTGAAGCAGATTATTTCAATTATATATAGTTGTCATTATCTGGAATTCTCTTCCCTCTCCAAAATCATGATAAAACTCTACCGTTGTAAGTCTTTATTTATACTACTTCTCCCTACATCAATTCTGAATTTAAAAAAATGTGTAGAGGAATTTTATGCAGCAGACGGTGATCACATCATTTCTGTGTTCTCTCCTTTGGGTGTAACATCCCCAGTTCCTCCCACCTATCAAACTACAATATGGTGTCAAATTCCCTTATTGCCCTGGTAACCCCCCTCCAATAAGCTTTATCACATTCCATGTCCCTTCCAAAATGCACTGTTCAATATTGGGCACAATCCCCCACAAAAATGACATGGTCAGACTCCAGCAGAAGCATCACCTCCCTTCTACTTAGGACATTATTTAGTGATGTCAGAGTCATCTTCAGGCCAGATATGGGAAGTTCTGGTCACTTACTCTAACAGTGCTTAAGCTTATTTTGGTCCAAGGCATTATTGTTAGCTATAGAATCATAAAAAATCAGAGTCGAAAAGAGTTAGTGAATCCATCTAGTCCAAAAATCACATCTAGAACACCTTCAGAATGGTCATCAGCCTTCATTGGAAGAGTTTAAGTAAGGGTGAATGACCATTCCACTTTTAGATAATTCTCTTGTTAAAGTTTTAAATAAAATCTAAATTTGAATCTTTCTGCTGCATTTACTGCTTGTTCTTGTTTCTTTGGGGGCAAGTAAAGTAATTATAATCCCTTTTCTTTTATCATAAAAATTTTTTTATAATCCTTTATTTCTTTTTAAACCCTTAACTTCTATGTCAGTATTGATATTAAGTATTGGTTCCAAGGCAGAAAAAGTAGTAAGGACTGGGCAATTGAGGTTAAGTAACTTGCCCAGGGTTATACATCTAGGAAATGACTGAGGTCAAATTTGCATCCAGAACCTTCTGTCTAGACCTGGTGCTCCTTCCGCTGAGCCTCCTAGCTTCCTCTAAAATCCCTTTTCTAGAAGATAATTTTTCAAATACTTGAAGATGACTATCATGTTTTCTCTTTAATCTTATTTGCTCTAAGATATTTATAATTTCTGGTCTTAAGTCCTTTCATCATTTTGGTTGTACTTCAGTGTATGATAATTTAGCAACTGAATGGCAATGTTAAAAAGTTATCTCATGTGTAGGATAAAATGTTATCCTGGGTAGGTTTATGAAATCATGATCAAACATGGGCTACTTCATAGACATGCATAAAGAAACAGAAAATGTATATGAAGTAGGTATGTGATAAATACAAAAACTTTCAGTGATGGTGTTGAAGATACCAGTAATTGAGGGAGCTTGATCAGGTAAGGTCTATTGTAGGAGGTGATAGTGGAGCTGAGCCTTGAAGCAAGATTAGGAATTTTAAAAGGTAGATGCGGAGAGAGAGTATGTATTCTAGTCATGGTGACAACTCACTCTTCCTTTTGTTCAGTCAGTACCTGGCACCTCACATGAGCTAAATCACTCAGTAGGACTTGGTTTCTATGGATGGATATTAGGAGATAAGACTGGTCTTAGAGTGACAGGAGAACTAAGGGGAAACAATTTTGGTCAAGAGCTTCAAGACTTGGGTTCTAGTGCCAGCTAGCCTCTTCTGTTCTGTTTAACCTTGGCCATGTCATATCTCTATTTCACAGATGATGAAAGAACACATGACCATCTCCTCCATCTATTAAACTCTTGGGGGAAATGAATAGCTAGTTTGAAATATTCAAACTTGTGGCTCACACTTTAAGATGGAATAATTCTGGATTCTTATCCAAGGATGAAATGCATATAACAAATGCCTGGAAAGAGGACATTTACCTAAAGACTTTAATGTCTAATGAAAGTATTTTAATACTAAAAAAGAGGAAGAGGGAGGAAGAAAACTAACCACATATACAGAAACATCTTTGGACCAGGAGTCAGAGATTTGGTTGTCATGTTACCATCTGCCTTAGGTCACTTAATCTCCAAACTCCCTCCCTCTTTCTTCTAAATACAAGAACCTCAAAATCCAGATGTATTGCTTAAAATAGAGTGGTCTTATGCCTTGTCTTCATAGTTTTTTCCCACTTCTTTAAGCTGCGTATGTGTATGCATGTGTGCAGGTATGTGTACATATGTGCATGGAATTGGGAGTGGGGAAATACCAGGAACTAGGTTACGATCCTAACCCAACATAATCTTTTTCGTCCAATCCAAATAGCCAGTGGCCTTGAATTTAACACTAACACTGAAAAATACTTTGTAATTATTTTCTTTTCCACATACATTAAGCACTGAAATTGTTATCCCATGATGATTCTCCATTTAAACTCTACAACACTCTCTCTCTAATATTACTGCAACCAGCAGGCTTTCACCACCTTTACTGGTTCTCCTTTTTGTCTTTTCATTATTGTTCTTGGATCAATTTCTCTGTCTTCCATCTGTTAACTCTTTTCCTCCTTTTCCTAGACATTCCCAAGGAATTGAAAGAATTGTACCCATGTCTAGCAAATTGGACACAGATGCTATTTTAGGAGAAAGAAGAGTATTTCCAATGGAGTTACCAAGACTTGAGTTCAAATCTTTCCTCAGTCACTTATTAGTCATAACTAAAGACAAGTCACTTAACAGCTCTGAAACTCAGTTTTTAACATTTGTAATATGGTGATAATAACAGCATCTACCACAAAGGGCTATTGTAAGTCTTGAATGTAAAAACATTATGTAAAGGACATTGCAAATGATTTATTCTGTAAATGTGAGTTACTATTTGTTCTTATTCCTCCTTCTCCTAATAGCAAATATTTATATAGCACTTTTAAGATTTCAAAATGTTTTACATATATTATTACATTTTATGTTCACAACAATTTTGTGAGGTGGGTACCATTATCCTCCTTAAAGATGTAGAAGAAGCTAAGGCTGAAAGGGAATAAATAATTTCTCCCAGTCCCAAAGGAAGTATCTGAGAAAAGTGTGAATGCAGATCATCCTAATCTTAGATACAGGATTCTGTCCATTATGTCACTAGTTGCCCAACTATATTTGTCTGTTAAAATTACTACTACTACTACTCCTGGATTCTAGTCCTGGCTAATTATTCATAAGTTGAATGACTTTGGATAAATTCCTTATCCTCATGGATTTTCATGGAAAAAGTGAATAGCTTGTTAAAATGGTGGTATCAGATAATGGAATTTGAATTTTGATGGGCACATCTGGACGCTCAATAAGGGCTGGGAATAATATTTTTGCTTGGGATTTTGAAAATTTGATATATAATACTTAAGAGTTAGAATCTAGAATGGAATTCCTGCTTCAGATATGGGTTATATGAGAAAACTTCTAAGACCACCTTTATTATTTTTTGTCCTTCAGATAATTTGAATAATTGGGAAAGATGTTTATCTATAAATATTTCCCATAATAATTCAAAATCCCATCATTTGCACTGAATATTATTGGAATCCTCAAAAGTATTTTTAATAAAATTAAAATATCTATAAGAGGAGTGACAATTTATTTTCTTGCCATCTTTTTCAGTGGTACCTTAGGACAAAAGTAATGCCCTGAGAGAATGTAGTGAATCATTGTGGGATATAATAAAGTGAGAATGAAATAGAAGGTAAATTACTGAAGACATTGTCCCCTATCCTCAATTCCTCTTTCAAGCCCCTCCCCTTCCAAAAACAGTCACACATTTAACACTTTTTTTTAAAGGATTGACTGATCATGAAGTTTGACCCTGTTAGAATGATGGAGGCACACAAGTTTAGAGAAGGAAAGAATGAGAGTCAGGAGTCATAATCATTCTGGAAACTTGTCCTTAATGACAAATTTGCTCATTCTAGAGAGTGAGAGAAGAGGAGGAGAGGAGAGAGAGAAGAGAGAGTGTGTGAAAGAAACAGACAGATATAGACAGAGATATAAAGAAGCAGAGAAACCTAAAGATAGATAGATGCACATACAGATACTGAGACAGAAAACACAAATAAGAAAACCTTGTGAAATCTGTATGTCCAACTTAGAGTGCTCAGGACTGTTTTGTAAGGGATGATGTTTCTATATTGCTTCTATGAGTTAAGGGTCATCTATTTGTTCTACTTGAAAAGGAAATGATATTGAAGTAGGTGAGGATTTGCAAGAGAAACACGTCTTATTCAAAGACTACACATAGACATTGATCACCTATGAAATTTAATTGCCTAGATCCTCTGACTTTTGGTCTCTGATCACTTTTGTGGCTTTGTCTGCAGGGAAGAAGTCTCCCCTGTGATGGGCTCTCTCTTCAACCACACATTACTGAACACAGCTACTTTCATTCTTCTGGGTGTCCCAGGGCTAGAGGCAGCCCACCTTTGGCTGGCAGTTCCATTGAGTGCCATGTACTCCATAGCTTTATTAGGAAATATTATCATTGTGACTGTGATCTGGACAGACAGTGCCCTACATGAGCCTATGTATCACTTCTTATGTATCCTGGCTGCTGTGGACATTGTCATGTCAACCTCAGTGACCCCCAAGATATTGACTATTTTCTGGTCAGGCAATGGCATTATTGGCTTTGCTGCTTGTTTCATTCAGATGTACATTGTCCATGCCAGCACAGCTGTAGAAACAGGGTTGCTCCTAGCTATGGCTTTTGATCGTTATATAGCCATCTGTAAACCTCTGCACTACCAAACCATCCTCACACCAAGGACTATGATAGGGATGGGCATGGGCATCATAGCAAGAGCTATCACAGCTGTGACACCAATGACCTGGATGGTGGTCCATCTGCCATATTGTGCCTCCCATGAAATTCCCCATTCCTATTGTGAACACATGGCTGTGGCCAAGCTGGCATGTGCTGACTATATGCCCAGCAGTCTTTATAGCTTGATCGTTTCTTTCATCGTTGTGGGGATTGATGTGACCTTCATTGCTACCTCCTACAGTCTGATCCTCCGGGCTGTGTTCAGTCTCCCCTCTAGAGATGCACGGGTCAAAGCCCTCAGCACATGTGGTTCACATGTGAGTGTCATGGTCCTTTACTACTTACCAGCCATGGTGTCCATCTATATGGCTTGGCTAGGAGAGGACATTGTGCCCTTACATACTCAGGTTCTGCTGGCTGATTTCTATCTAGTGATCCCTCCTATGCTAAATCCTCTTATCTATGGCCTGAAGACAAAGCGTATTAGAGAGCGAGTATGGAATGCCATGGCCAACAGCCTTCCTGATCATATATGCCATAATTCAGCAAAAGATAAAAGACCTATTCGAGTGTTTGTTATGGAACACAGTGAATCCACATGGGGAGTGCAGGCTCAGAAATAAGTGGGGACATTGAAATGTTGTCTTTATGCCTACCATTCATTCCTAGCAAAGCTGTTCTCACCTATTACGAAGTTTGTAGCTCTTCTCAAATCATAGTTGCTTCCCTTCTAATATTTCAGACATCATAGTATTTATGTTTCTTCTATTGGGTCTTCAATTAATCAAAAAGTATTTATTATTTTTGTGTGGTGATGAGTCAGTGAGTTAACAAGCCTTTATTGCAGTTTCTCTATGCTAGGCACTGTGCTATATGATAAGGATAAAAGGAAAGGCAAAAATTTGGACCTTGTCCTCAGAGAACTTATTTTCTGATAAGTAAATCAATAGGCACATAAAAATTATATACAGAGTAGATCAGAGCCAGTCTCATGGAAGCTCAGTGTATTAGGAATTATCTCCAGCATATAGCAGAATCTGAGCTGAGGCTTAAAGGAAGTCAGATCTTGAAGACTTAAGTTTTTTTTTTTTTAACACATCCATGAATACAACACATTAAAATAACAATACTGTGGGAGAGGGTTTCATTTAGCTAATCACTGTCCACTTTCTCAATTTTATTGGCTTTATCTGTTCTATATCTGTTACAGTGCATATGCATGGGGTCCCTCATAGGGAAAGAAGCATTTTGCAATTTGCAAAGGAACAAAATTGTTCCCTAAGATTAAGACATTTTCCTCAGAGCAATACATTAATATTCATTTAGTACTGATGATGCCATATCTCTCTTTGAATACTTTCTTCCATTAACATGTGGGATAGCTTTCAGGTATCTTATATAACTTACAGTCTTTTCCCTAACACAGGTTGTAAAATCCCAGAGTACCTAAGCAAAAATAAAATCAACAAAACACAAAAATTTGAGCTAGAAAAAAATTTTGCAATTACCCATCTCAATTTATTCCTAACCATTTATATTTTCTGCAGTGAGGATTTAAAAAAAAGAGAATGAGAGAGAGAGAGAGAGAGAGAGAGAGAGAGAGCACACATGCACATGCTGGGGTGAGTGTGTGATGGCAGTCTGGTGTAGCCTGCGGACCTCTTCAATATTTTAATTTTATACTTGAAGTCATTGCTAAATTTAGTTAGAGATGAGTAAAATAGAGATGAAATTTTTTCCCTATATAAGTTCATAGACACTAGGTTAAAATCTTTGTCCTATACCATTCAAATCATTATTAATGCATTATTATCCAATCTTTGAAAACCTTTGGTGGGGGAAGGATAACCTTATAACTCCTTGGGGGAAACCATTTCACTTTGAAACAACTTTAATTATAAGAAAATTTCTTTTTACATCAAAGCTAAATTTGCTCATCTACATCTTCCAATCATCCCTTCTACTTTGATCCTTTGAGGCAAAAGGGAAAAAGTTGAATCCTTTTTCCACATGGTACTCCCTTTAGATGACTAAAGATAGCCATATACCCCACTTTGTCAATTTTCTTTCTCATGGGGATAAACATTAGTTCACAAACCATGCCTGATTTGATAAGTTTAAGACTTTCCAGTAAAGTTGTCCAGAATGGTGAAGGGAGAAGAAAATATAATTTCTCTTCTGAAACTATGAACTGAAAAGTTCAAAGCAATTGTCTTGATGTGGTCTGGATCAGAGTAGAATACCAAGATCATCACTTTGTTTCTTTTAGACATTATGCATCTCTCAATGCAGCCTTAGATCAACTTTGCTTTTTTATCTGCCATCCTATATTGCTGACTCATATTGAGCTATCCCATACACATCCATTAAAATTCTTGTCACAATCCATACTAATAAAGTTGATTTTTTAACCTTGTTGTTGAACTTCATATTTATTTTTGTATAAAATGTCAACTTATTATCTCAAGGTCTTTTGTATCCTGAATCTGTTAACAAATATATGTTATCTTTACCAGTCGTAAATATCTCAAGTATTCAGGCTATGCTTTCATTCAAGTCATTAATAAAATGTCTTTGGAAATGCCAAACTAAGGAAATATTCTATTGACAATACAAGTGAACATTCCCAAGTTAAGCTTATTAATAATGACTATTCTTAGAGTCTACCCACTCAAGTAATTCTGAATCTGTACATACACTACACTCTTGATTACAATTCTCTATCTTACCCAGAAGTATATTGAATCCTTATGGAAATCTATTATCTCAAAACGCTGTCTGAGAAAAATCTCTGTACATTTTAAAACTTGACTATTACTCTTCTTCTTTGACTCATGACCCTCATACACTTTTATAGACTGGGAAGGGATGTGAGAGAAAAGGGAAAGAGGAGTTGATTGAAGTGGCCTGGGATCCTGAAGCTTCCACATAAAAGCCTTTTTTTTTTTGTCTTAAACAATTTGTTTAGGTTTCTATGCTAGCCCATCTGATTATTTCAATAAACCATGTGGCTATAAACAGTGAAGTATATTGTGATTAAGGAGGACTATAACAAAGGAGAGAATAATTCAAGTACTAGGGTGGAGGCTCAGAGTAGATGTGAACCAAACTTTGTATTTTTAGTAATTGAGAGTTTATTCTAGATACCCAATGTAGCTTTCCATTGCACCTGGATACCACCTTATTTTCCTCCCAGGCATAGGAGAGAGAACATACTCTGAGAGAGCAACCTTTTCCTAGGTAATTGTGGCACAATCTCTTGGCTATTGCATAATTGTTTTGCTACTCTATAATTGCAAAAAGCATGAGAATGAACCAGGAATTAGTGGGCATAGTTGTGGCAGTGTTATTATTATGTGTGACAAGTGTGAACTTGTCATTTTCACTGGCTGTTAAATACAGTTATTTCAAAGACTGTGTAAATTAATGTTAATAACATGTTAACAAGGTATTCTATTCATAGGAACAAGAATGTGTTTTAAACTTGTGTTTTAGGAACACTATATAGCTGCCTGAGGGAGTATGAATTGAAGAGGGAGGATACTAAAAGTGGTAAAAAACAGTTAGGATTTTATGATAGAGCATCTGAGAAGCAATGAAGGCACAAGGTGCCCATGTGTAATTTTTATTTTTGTAGAAATAATAAAAGTCTTCACATACTTCTTTTTGCTTTATTTTATATTGTTCTTAGGTATTTAAAAGATTTTTTCAATTCTTTCTTTATGTTATCCTTATGTTGAAATGATATCCACTTACAGATGTTTGCATAAAGACAGCTAGGTAGCTCAAAGAATAGAGTGCTAGACTTGGAGTCAGAAAGATCTGAGTTCAAATCCAGCCCCATATATTGGAACACAAAAACTTTTTACTGAAAAGCAGAGATATTAAATACATCCTTTCCAGATCATAATGCAATAAAATTATATTTAATAAGGGGTCACAGAAACACAGAACAAAATTAATTGAAGACTAAATAGTTTAATTTTAAAGGTAGAATGAGTTAAGAAACAAGTCATAAAATAATAATTTTATTAAAGAGAATGAGACAACATACTAAAACCTTTAGGATCCCTAAAGCATGCATAATAATAGCACCCCACCTCAGAATGTTGTTATGATGATCAAATGAGATAATATTTGTAAAGTACTTATCATAGTACCAAGTACAGAGTAGATACTTAGTAAATGTTTCTTTGTTCTCATATGTACTAGCACAAGGCTATGCAGCTTGTGTGTATTTAATAATTGTTTATTGATGGATAGACCTGCCACAACTTCTTCAGCTGTTCATTCCATTATCATTTAGCATATGCTTTGCTTCTAACTTTTTCCATTCTAAATAGTGATACTATAAATGTTTTTGATATGTGTAGTCTTTTTCCTCTTACTCCAACTGGATTCTTTAAAGTACGATTGTGAAGTATGAATAATTGTGTAACGAGTATAATTTTAGTTGTTTTCAAAATGGTCAGGTCAACTCACAGCTTCACCAACAATGAATTATCATTCATAGTCCTCACAATCCCATCAACACTGATTTTCTTCTAGTTGGATAAAGGATCTGTCCTTGGTGCTAGGAAGACATGGACTCAAGACCTGCCCTTGACAGATGGCTTTGTGATCCTTTGCAAATCAGTCTCAGTGCCCAAGGCAACTGTAGAACATTTGTAGAAAATTGCAATGTGTGTTGTAATCAGCATTGGTTCCTTACAGGTAATTCCTTTAAAATAAAATAAAATAATAAAATAAAAAAATAAAATCACAGATTTTAACCTTGTCTCAAAAAGTGATAACTTAGAGCTATTTTAATTTGTATTTGTGCCACAATTAGGGGAATTAGGGATCCTGAACATTGTTTCAGAGAGTTGTTGACAATTCAAATCTTCTCTTGAAAACTGCCCATTTATTTATTTATTTCAACAACTTGTATTTTAGGGAATGTCTCTTAATCTGACAAATATGTGAACACTCATAGATTTATATTTGAGTCTTTTTACATATATATTTGAAAAGAGGTTTTTCTTTATTATGATACTTATTCCAACATCCTGTGTTTATTTGTATAAACTTAAAAAAAATTATATACCCAAACTCTACTTATCTTTTAAAATTGTCTTTGAATAGAGAATAGAAAGTTCTTTGCTCTCAGGAAAACAGGATAAAATTGATTTTTTTTTCCAATTCCTTTAGTCTTACTATATACTTAAGGATGATTTCATGGTCCCAGGATAGTAACTATGGGTATGATGGGGCCTGAATGAAATGTTATCATTCTAACTTAAATAGGAGGCTGTTTTCAAGGAGTGACAGTTGTCATAGAATCAAAATATTTCAGTGGATGGACCTTGTAGCATCCCAAGCATATTCACATCTATGAATCATAAATGACTGTATGGCGACTGTGTCTCCAAGCATAAGGTTTTACCGATAAGGTTTGTGAAGGTAACCTTGACCTGACCACGTGGCCTGTTGCCTAAGACAAAGTCTTGTTCGGAGCACTTGCCCGGGAAAGCGCGGGTTATAATCTACACGCCCAAAAAGGTGTTACTCTCACCCCACTATCCAATCCATATGGTCCATGCTTTGTAACTACATGCTTGAGAATACTTCCCTAATCAGAGGAAGGCAATAAATACAGAGGTGGAAACCTTGAATCTCTCTCTCTCTCTCTCTTGGATCTTCAATCTTCTCTAGCAATGTCTCTGTCTCTCTCCTCTTAACCTTCTCCTTCCCCGAGGCTGTAACCATCTCCGCCAGCATTCCCTATCTTAATCTCCTCATCCACCTCGTTCCTTTGTACTCATATTCTCCTATCAAGGGAATATCATAGGTTTGCCTGCCTATTCAAACACCGACTTGTCCGTGTCTTTCATTCTCCACCCTGGTTCTCGGTTCCTACCTCTCCTCGGGTCCCATCACAAAGGTGAGCCCCTTCCCTTGTGGGACCCTGCTGGTCAGGGAAGTCTATAAGTGACACCCCACACGTGGCACCCCAGATTTGGGAGCGAAATTCTTTTGTCACAGGCATTCAAGCCCATGCAACTTGAGGAGCAATCATCGAGGTACGGAATCACAAAGACGTGACCTTGCAGGTGGCCTCTGATGGTAAGAAACGTCTTTTATTTCAATTTCTTATTTTAGAAATTATTTAGAACCGGGTCTATAAGCCTCATCATATACTTGTCACCTTAGACGGTTAATGTCTCTAATTGAACAGAAAGGTATTAAGATCTCTGAAGCATTGCTTAAGTGGGCACTGAAGCAAAGCCTGAATTCCCAGCAAGGGGAGTTCCCAAAGTGCAGCTATGAGATCTGATTGGTAAAAAAAAAAAACGAGGCAGTGTCAGAAAGAAAGACAGAAAATATCGCAAGTCAGTTGGAATACCTGGGAGATTACAAGGATGGCCTTGATGGCACAACCTGTGCAGACTTTAGGCATCACAGGTGCTGGAAAGCAAAGCCTCAGTCTAACTCGAATTCTCAGAATGCCGAAGGTCCCTCCACCTATGGAGGAAAAAGCCTCTGCTCTAACCTATCTCTTAGGGCAGATGGCTGAGAGAGCGCCATTGGCAAGTCTAACACTTTCTCCTAATCTTTTCACTATGGACGATACCATTCTAAAAAGTGGGGAAGCCATAACGTTCAATGCGTTTGGCTCACTGCTCCCTCCTCTACCTTTTAAAATGTGGGAAATTAGGCAAAGGGCGTTAAACAAGCATCCCGATCACAAGGTAGAAAAATCTTTCCAAATTCTCAAGAGGAAGTCCCTTCCTCGGAAGCTTTCAGCTTTCTCCAGCCACCTTCATCCTTTAAGGCTTCTTGTCTTGTGCAGCCTGCCCCCTCCCCCGCAGAACTCTGCAAGCCAAAACAGCAATAAGGAGGCTACAGATAGCCCCCTGCAAAGGAGAAGCAGGATTTCTAGATTGTGCTATAGCATGCAAAAATATGGGAAGCTCAGCATTACAGAGCTGACTAAAACTCTTTAGCAACAAATTTTACACCAGATGATTGGAAATTAAGACAAATATTACCTGCTGCTAAGAGCACATGGATTCTGATTAAAGTGCTACATTAAACAAGGAGGATTGACTTCTCAGTCTTTTGCCCTTTCTTTCACTTATGATACTAACGATATACTTAACTCACTTCCTTCAACTGACTCGGCTATCCTTGCTATCTCTCTCCTGTCTGTTGCTGCAGAAACAGACAGAAATATTCAATGCCAACCTCTGCCTCCACCCATGCTTAATGTAGTATTATGATCATTTTAAAATGTATAGAAATAATCAGGTAGAAATGTTTCTTCTACAAAACTTAGAAATGATTCCAATAGTACAGACGGAAGTTTAATTCAGCCTAAGGCCATTGAAATCCTGACTCCTATAGAAATTCCAAGCAGAGTATCAAGCTTCTAGCTAAAGCATACGGGGCTAGATAAGACTAATACTAAGTCCTAGAACCAAACCATTCTTATCAATTCAATATAAGTTCATGGCAAGAAATTTCTTTACTTAAACATTGCAAAAGGGAGGCAAGAAAAAAGCCAAAAATCATAACTCTGTGTCATAACACTGTTCTCTACCAGAAGTTAACTGGCACAGGTAAATTGTGAAAGCTTAATGAGCAATGCTTAAACTTAGAGCAAACCTTTAATCACTTTGGGCTACTAGCATAAGGTTAAAGTGCTGTGAGGAGACAATTCCTCACATAAGGACTATAAGATCATATCAAAGCATGAAAACTATTCCTTAAGCACCTAAAGGAAGACCAATTTAAAAAAAGCAGAGCACGTGTTTGTCCTAACTAGGAAGCAGATATTTTACTCTCAAGAGGACAAACGGAGCAAAAAGACTTTCTTATCAGCAAACCTCTCCACCAGTTTAGCATTTCTAAAAGGAACAGGCCTTTTGAAGCAGCACCAGAGAATGCAGGAGGATTATTTAAATGTAAAGGTATAAACCTGTTATGTCTTTCAAACAGATCTTTGCTAAGAGATGGTATTATTATGAAGCAAAATTTAAAAATTAAACTGTCTTAATTTGGATTAGACATTGCAAAATTACATAAGAAGGTCTCATTGTATTCTTTAAAAGGCAAAGTTTTAAAGTTAAAAATCTTTCTCTGACTTTTGTCATATGCTACAGGAGATATTTTATCTGTAAGAATATTTTAAAATGAATTATTGTATAACTGTAGGCCAAAAACCAAGGTATAAACACAAATTTATCAAGGTTTTCAGAGGTAAATCCTCATGGACTCTTGCAACCATGTGACTCACTACCAAAACTATTTGGATCTGGAAAGGAAACTTAATTCAGCAGTTTCATAAATTGATCCTGCCATATAGAGGGCAATGCTCCTACACCTCAGGTTACAAGTTTTTATGGCAAGTATTGAATATTATCAAAAGCAAAATTAATAATCAGTGCAAATTTTTAATTGACTAACATCAATTGGCATATGCTTTAGAAAACTTTCCTATATATTCAAATTTTAAATATGTAGAAATCATTAAATTTTTAAACAGGACATAAGGTCAACAAGGATAAAAATTAGCAGCCATTATTTAAAAACCTGTATAAAGTTAAAAAATTGTATGTAAAGCACGTTACTGCTACTTTATCCAAAAAGCAAATTAATTAGAATTACTCAATATCAAAATAATATAGCATCAATTCTAAATATGAGACACACTCTCAACATTGCAAGGCATCAGAGTAAAAACTGCTGGTAGGATTCAAATTGTTAATCAGTAGTAAATTATTAAGGTTATTAATTAATTTGTTAACCAGTAACAGTGATTTATGTGTGTTTTAGAATGGGCAACACTACCACTCATTCAAATTGCATATATCAATCCTCATCATTATTGCAGTATAAAACCAATTACTAGTGTACAAGCTCAAATATTACTTGCACTAGGTAGTGCATTTTTGGCAACAGAATCTTGTAAAACTCTTAGGTAAAATTGATAATTCCATTCATATTATCAAAATCTTTTCAGTCACAAGTTTAAATTTGACAGTTTAAAAATAATAACATCACTGTAATTGTTGTGCTTACATTTACTGCATCTATTTAGGGTACAGCAGATATTGATGTGTCAACATGGAAATATAGAGATCCCCAGTTTATTTAATTTGAGTGTAGAAACTCCAGGTTTTGACCTTGTCACAGGAGAGGTTTCCCCCTGAGGGAAGGTCCCTCTTCACCAGACAGTGAACTTCCTGGTAGTTTGGGTGGGAACAGCTAATCCCATCCAATACTGAACATCCCTTTTGTCCCAATGGGTTCTCCCCCTAGGCCAAGGTCCATGACCAAGGTGACCCAGCCCTAGGCTGAGTCTTTCCCTTTTGTGTCCATTGTAGGGCATCAGCCCCTCACTATTATTCCTGTCTGGAACTCTTCATTTTCCTTTCTTACCATTGTAAAGTCAATCAACTGTCCCTCTAATCCTAAACCCCCCAGGTCATCTAGAGTGGTATATAGGTTCCCCAAGTTCTTTTGTTCCTTGGAGTCCATCCTGAGACGGTGGCACTCCCGGGGGCTGGTGACCAGGGCGTCTTGACTCTGTGCAGTCTTGGAAAGCAGCTCTGTTGTCGTATTAGTAGTACTAACCCCTTTTCCCTTAATTAGTGATTTTTGACTATTTAATAGTTCTGTGTTTTTTCTAGTTGACAGATGCATGCACAGCATAAGTTTATACAAAAGCAAAAGTTACATGCAGATAGGCTACTGCTTAAGATCACAGCACAAGCTGGTAATATCAAATGTGAGTTATGGTATAA
The DNA here is from genome assembly GCF_027887165.1 of Monodelphis domestica. NCBI lineage: Eukaryota > Metazoa > Chordata > Mammalia > Didelphimorphia > Didelphidae > Monodelphis > Monodelphis domestica. The sequence goes on from NC_077230.1 coordinate 351,185,140, forward strand.
TGCTTTTATGATTATTGGTTTAAAACGTAAATATTAAACATCTATGCAGGCCTTATTGCAAAGCCAAGGTGAAATCATTATCAAAGGCAAATGGCCTTGAGGACACTGCTTTGGGCAGACACAGATCACTTGCACTCTCTGACACATCAGAGTGCCAAGTGTCCAGTATTCCTCAATATTTTATGCACACAAGTGAAATTAGCTACCAGTGCAAAATTTTGTGAATGTTATCATGTCACTCATGCACTTCAATCAGGTATCTGAACTAAACATTGTGGACTAAGGGAGGCATTACAACATGCTCCTGTGGTATAAAAATTTAAAAGCTAACATGTGATGGGAGATAATCGCTCTCCTGACGTATAGGATTAAGCTCAAAATGGTAAAGTATGCAAAGTTATTACAGATCTTTTAAATAATTGGGCATATCTAACTATTCCAAAACAATTGTGGAGTAACAATGCTTGTAACAGCAATACATGGGCTGAATGGGATAATCCATGGCCTAAATGCAAGCAATTTCAAAAGGGCTCAAAGGAATTGATAAGCCCCAAACTCCAAACACAAGAAGGAGATATTTTCAGCCACTTTCTAATTTAACAAGACCCAATAAGGCTTTCTTTTGGGGTCGAGATTTCTGTTTATTTTCTCAGATACCAGAAGTCCATGGAAGAAAACGGAAATGATCCAGCTGAAAGACAGTCTGCCCAGAAAATCAATGCAGATGTGCCTGGCACCACCCACAACATGGCACTGATGCCAGACAACAGGAAAAGCAGCCAATGAGCTGGAAAAACCATCACTGCCCTATAGGCAGGTCTAATGCAATATCCACACAAATGTATTTTTATGAAAAATGTCATTAATTTGCTCACAAGCATTCTATTATGCCAATATATGGGTATTTGTTATAAGATATAGGTTTATCATGTACCTGAAAACTTCAAAGGGTATTTGTACAATATGTAACCTGCAATTATTTTATTGGAATTATTCCATGTTTCCCAAATTTGATCAAATGAATATCGTACTATTGAAATGTTATAACAATACAGTGAATACTGTCCAATTGTAACACAAATTGTTGCTATCATCCAAAATGTATGTATAATATTTATCTTATAGGGTTCATTTTAAATTTGTAAGAATGAATTAGATCTTCATTAGAATCAATCTTATTCAATAAGTTTTTGGAAAAGGCATCAAAACTTAAAAAAAAAAACAAATGGGGTGAAAATGGTATTACTAACCATCTATCTCTCCTACACCCCAGAAGGAATATAAGCTAATATTATTAAATCACAATTCCCATGTAATGATAAACATTGCATTGTATGTTGTACATGGATTGGGCTGAATATTGCCAGGAGATTAAGACTGTCAGGGACCCAACAGGATGACAATTTTGGGTCGAGGTTTTGTTTGTATATTTACAGAAAATGAAAACACCTGGTCACCCACCAAGCACGTCATGCCATGTGGCACAGGACCAGGAAGAGAAGCAGACGAGTACCATCTATGATGCCAGCTGATTGCATAACAGGAACGCTGGAAGAAACCATTATTGGTGACTATAAAAACCAAACACTGATATTACACTACTTTTAATGACACTTACTATTCTACTGATGGACAATTGTCATGCTGACATCCATTGGTCTTTTATACCTAAACCAATATCAAGCATGTCAACTTGTATGGACTAAACCCCACTCGTATATATTTATGACACCAGATGGATCCCACACTGCAAAGACTTTACCATGGGATCAAAATTGAAACAGCCATAATTGTTCAAACACTAATGTATACCTTTCATTTTGGATATCTGTTATATATGTCAAAAGGAAATTTATTTTGTATGCATTGTAAAACTCCTTGTATTGTAAAAAATTGGTCTATTGACAAAGGAATAGACATCAATATGACTCTCCAAAGGGAAGGAGATAGAAATTTTTCATTCATAACACAAACCTAGCAACCCTGACTACAAAAATTATGTTCAATGCAGGAGATGCTGCACAGGAATGTTTAATGGACAGATGGTCCTGATATCACTCTTAAAAAAGGGATGAGATATCGGGCAAAATGCGCTTCAGAAATTTTTAATTAGGAACCAAGGTTATTGAAAATTGATCATCTACATCTATGTGTAGATCATATTCCTGACAATGACTATGTAGACATTATGTGCCAACTGCCATTGCTGTAGTCAAATGTTAATATCATTGTTGATCACTACTCCTGAAACCCCATCTCTTGGGTAATATCTTTAGGGAACTCTTTCTTGCTCTCTCCCACCATTCCCAGAATTCAGGCAGGCCGCTGGATTCAGGGTCTATTAGCTTCCACTTCAAGTACTGGAAGATGTTCTGGTACATGAAAGTAAAGCCTAGGTTGGACAATCTCTGTGGACGCGCAGTTGTTGAACCTCCTAGATGGAATAGGTTATTACACATGTACATGGAGCAACCGCAAAGTATACACTAAGTTTCTCTTTTTTGTAGTATGTATTGAAAATAGGAAAAAAAATTTGGCATTAATAAGATTGTAGAAAAATCACATTGAATATTATTCATTTATAACAAGGAAAAATAAGTTACATCAAATTCTATGAACAAGTAACTGTAGAAATTGCTTTTACATAGAACGCAAATCAAGCTTCTATTAATACAAACATTGGTTTGGTGAAATGAATTTTGCAAACATTGGTTATGTTATATTCTTGGTTATTATATTGATTAGTTCATTTGTAGCAGAGATTTAAATAAGGCTCATGTAAGAAATATGCAGCCAGAAGGTACAATGTCATTTCATTAGCTTCATTCTTGTTATGTCTTCAACAAATCAAAATGTCATAGTTATGGCAAAATTGATATTTGTATTAATGTTTGCACTACTGTTTGAAAAATGTAAAAGATGCTAATATATTTGGTATGCTATTAAAAAAAAAAGGGGGATAAGACAGAAAGTAATTTTTTTTTAAACCCTTACCTTCCATCTTGGAGTCAATACTGTGTATTGACTCCAAGGCAGAAGAGTGGCAAGGGCTAGGCAATGGGGGTCAAGTGACTTGCCCAGGGTCACACAGCTGGGAAGTGTCTGAGGCCAGATTTGAAACTAGGACCTCCCGTCTCTAGGCCTGGCTCTCAATCCACTGAGCCACCCAGCTGCCCCCGTTTTTGAAAATTTTACCAGTAGTGAAGTGGAATTTCAAGTCATGCACTTGGGTTAAAAAATACACAAATTGGGAGAGGTATGATTAGAAAAGCACTCATGGAAAAAGTCTGTTGAAGTCCTAGTGATTTTTTCCCACAGTATTATTGTGATATGATGGACAAAAGAGTTAATATAATCTCACCCAAAATTAACAAAAACATAATTTCCAGAGTGAAAGTTGTAATAAATAGGAAAGTATTTGTTTGACTAGGTCAGAGTATAATCTGTTACTAAGGTTTTAGAATGGGAACTAATAACTGGAGTTTGTCAGTATTCAGAGAACAATGAGTAGGATGCTAGGATGGATGGTGAGGAAAGGTGATAACGTAGGGCAGGAAAGTCAAGTGAAGAAACTAGGAATGTTTAACTTTGATAAGAAAAAACTTGGTGTGGCTGATGAGATGGATTGTGCTGGTAAATATTTAATAATTAGCTTTTGGAAAATAAAAATATGTGTGATGCAGTTGTTTAATTTACATTATTAATATTTTTCTTCATTACTTTCTTATGCCCAGGCAATCAACAAAGTAATAATTTAAACTGATTTTTAGTCTGCCAATTTCTGAGGCAGTAAGTGTTCACAATAAAAATTTAACATGTGGCCCTCACAAGATCAGAGCTGTCTCCAGCACACATCTTCAAATATTTTGATTCCTTTTATGAGGAAGAGGCATTTGTTTCTTTAGTTTGTTTCCAGAGGACAAATGAGAACCAGAGTGCAACAGTTATAAGAAGACAGGAAGTATTTCCTAATATTGAGCTTACATCTAAAAATTAGAACTGTCCAAAAACAGCATAGCCTGCCTTGTAGGTTGTCCAATAGTGTAATTGATTGAGAGTTGGAAGGGATCCATGATTATGTACAGAATACTATGAAAGAGCAAGCTCAAGTTTAGAATCCAATAGTAGTTTGGTACACGTAGAGCATACACACGAAGTGACTGCAAATCCTTTCTCTTCATGGTCTTCACACTAATTTTCCAGGATCTGCTTCTCTTCAATCTGACTCTAAGAAAATAGAAAAAGGAAAATCTCTTTTTAAAAATCTAACTTGGTTATAAATAAGGGAATGCATGGAAGGAAACAAAGGCATTTATGATTACAACTGGAATCATAAAATATCTTTTTACATCCATGCAATCATGAAGGTAATATTTAACAAATTAATTCAATAAGCCTTAATTAAGTATTCAGGTAAACAAGCATTTATTTCTCACTTAGTATGAGCCAGGTACTATTTTAAGCCCTGAGGGTACAAAGAAAGGTAAAAACAGTCTGCTTTCAAGTATTTAAATCTAATGAGGGATAGAACATGCAAACAACTATGTACATACAAGATATAAAAACTATAAATTAGACTCAATTTTCAAGGAAAGGTACTAGCATTAAGAGAGACTGTTGAATATTTCTTGCAAAAGATGGGATTTTTGCCGACACTAATTGAGCCATGAAAATCAGAAGGTAAAGTCAAGGATGGGGAACATTCCAAGTATGGGGCAATGAACAGTGAAAAATCATGGAAGTTAGATTCCATATGCAAGAAGAAAAGTTATTGTCACTGGACTGTAGAGTATCTGGAGAGGAGTAAAGCATTAGAAGACTAGAAAGGTAGGAAGGTTTTTTAAAGCTAGTTTTCTTGAGTATAAGATGTAATTGGGATATTCAGTTTGAGGTGTTCAATAAACAATTGGAGATGAAAATTTGGAAGTCGAGAGAAATATTTGCCTGGATAAGACAGTCAGAGGATCATCTGCATAATAAATGACTTCATGGGAAATGATGAGATCACTAAGAGAAGGAGAATAGAAGATGTCCTATGACAGGGCCATGGGAGACACTCATGGTTAACAGGTGTGAAATGGATGAAAATTCAACAGAGTCAACTATGATGGAGTACTCAGAGAAATAAGAGGAGAAGCAGGAGAGAACAGTGTCACAAAAACAAAAGAATTTCAGGGAGAAGAGAGTGATTAACAGTGTCAAAGGCTGGGAAGTTGAGTTATAATTCTATGGGAACTGATTAACAGAATAAGTGCATACCAAAATTCCTATTAAATAAAATCAAGATTCCTATTAAAATCAACAGCACGAAGAAGAAGCCTTCTCGAGTAAGGTCTACACCAAGTATTTATATTTGATACAGATGCTAGATTTCTTGTCCTCAGTGCTCATACAGTCTGATGCCATCTACAATTTTACACATTTGTCTTTTGCGTCATTGCTTGAAATCCCTTTTGAATGTAGGCTTGGGGCAGAGCCACATGAGGAACTTTTTTCAAATATTTTATTCATCATACAAGACAATTATCCAAAGTATCTCTAGATTTTCTTAAAACACTTTAGCTAATAGTTCAACAAAAATTTTCCACGTTCTTTTTTTGACCAGCAATTCACAACTCTATCATATACCAAAAAAGATGATCAACATAGACTTGAATTCTCGATGATCAGGTGAGGTTTTCTCTGTCTCAGTTCATCTTGGATTCTTTGAGTATCTGCACTTAATTTCCACTTATCCAACCTGTGGAAACAAAATACCTAATTATCATTCTTGTTTCCATTTCCAATGTTCTAATCATTCCTTTTGACTCAGTAGAAAGTAGATATATATAAACATCTACATGGAAGATTGGGAATTGAGAGTCTTTTCCCTACCTTGGACAAAGAATCAAATCATAAAATAGGAAGGAAAAGGGAGACTTGGCATTTCAGAAGCATCTCATATTTTTTTTGATTTCTTCTATACTATCTTGCCACAAGTATAGAAGTGGATATATATGTGTGTATACATACATATATGTAAATGTCTGTGTGCTGGGGTAAATAATAAGAATGGGAAGAATAATAACACTGAACCTTATGACACTGTTCTCCTTTGGTTGTTTTTTTCACATATCTTACCTCTGTTCTGTCTAGTTTTAGAATTGCCTTTTTTTTTGTCACCTCTTATGATGGCTATCCCTGAAGCCTCCGTACTAGGAAAAGTGAAATTATTTGTCCTGGATCACATAACTAGTCAGTATCTTAGATCATATTTGAACTCATGTCTTGCTGATTCCAGGTTCAGGACTCTAGTACCATCCTGTTCCTTTCTCTTTGTTAAAATGGCCACCACATTGGTTCAGGTCCTTGATTGCCTTTCTCATTATTCCATTTTTACCTTATAAAACAGTGGTTTTATAGCCACTTATAACAATTGTTATAATTATTTATAATGATGATTTTATAATTATATTATAATGTACACTATTATGATAGCTTTCTAGCTGATCTTGCTCATCTCTCTCCTCTCCAATTCATCCTTCACACAACTGCCAAAGTGACCTAACCATGTCACTGTTTACAAAATAAATTCAAATGCATTCCTATTACATCCAAGATATAATGCAAATTCCTCCCTTGGGCATTTAAACTCTTCATATCTTAGCCCAAACCTTCCCAGCTTTATTACATTCTATTACTCTTCATATTGATTTTCATATAAGTACACATCACCTTCTGACTTTTACACAGAATGCCATCTCTTGCCTCTATGTTTTTGCAAAGATTGCCCATCAGGTCTAGCATACTTTCTCTACTTGTGGTACATTGGAAAGAGCAGTTGAGTCAAATTGCATAGGACCTGGGTTCAAATCCTTCCATTTGAGGTGCTCATTGGAAAGTTACCTCATCTCTCTGTCTATGTCTCTGTTTTTTCATCTGTAAAATGAGGGAGTTAAACTAGATAATCTTTAAGATTCTTCTGACTCTAAAACAATGTTTTCTCTGTTCCATATTCCAGAAACTCTAGTTTCCTTCAGTTCAATGCAAGAGTCACCCTCTAGTGCTTCAGCTTCTAGCATCCCCTGTGTTTCTTCTATGTGCATTTTAATATACTTTTCGTAAGCTCCTTGACAGCAGAGAATTTTTTTGTCTTTGTAGCTATAACACCTAGCAAAGTGCCTGCCATATAGTAAGTGCTTTCAAATGCTTATTGACTAATTCATTATAATCATGAAACTTTTCCCTGTATGTAAACTAAAATGATCATCACCTTTTTGTTTTAGAGGTAGGAAACTTTGGGTTTGGAATATTACAAGTGAGATATATACAATCATTGTTTTGATGAATTTCTCCCCCTTTCTTGGCAAATGCCTCCCTGGATGTCAACAACAGGGCCATGTAATGATATTCAGCAAACTTGATGCCTAAGAAAAGATATAAAAATATTTTCTCCTTTATGAATACCTAACATTTAGAACATGCTGAGGTTTGCAAAGAACCTTACAAATATTTTCTCCTGAGCTTCTTGAAGTCAAGGGCTGTTATTTTTGGTAGGTTTTGTATTTATCTTCTCATAATCTTACATATTAAAATATGTATTTTGTTTTAGATCAGATATGTACAATGATTTAAATATATGAATTCCTTGATACACTATAAAGACAAAATATTTATTTACTTGCATTTCTCATAGTAAGAAGTTAAAAATAATTCTCAAAGAAGAGAAATCAAGTTCTTGAAAAATGTTAATTCACTCATCTCAATTAGTGAAAGAGAAAAAGCTGATCCCTAATTACTTCCCATCACTTCATAAAGAGCAACACTTTCCACCTAGTGAGGATAAACAAATAGCATCATGGACAGAGGAATGGAGGTTTCTCAGGAAGATGCACTGGCCAGAATCCTTAACTTTTTCCCTTCCTTCACCAGGAGTCAAATTGTGATCTCTAATCCTGGTTCAGGTGCTTTGTATCAACTCAGTGTTCCCCTACTCATGCTTCTCATCTGAACACCTTCCCTGATCTCTCAATCCAGGAATGAAATTTCCATAAATAGTTCTTGGGACTCACGTTAGTTTTTGTAGTTTACAGTCTGAGTTTTTCAAGGCCTCGAACAAAAGCTTCACTCCATCATCACCCAGACCATTTCCTGTAAGTTTTAAGTGCGTCAGATTTTGATTGCTCTTGAGTGCAGTGGAGAGATACCGACATCCTACTGCAGAGAGAAGGCACTTACACAACCTATAGAAGAGACAGCACAGATGCCAAAGAACAACTTTATTCTCAAGAATTTATTTATTTCCTGCTTCTCCCTGGAAAGATATTTATTCTTATAGTTCCTTTGAAATACACATAGTGTCAGTCTAATAACTCTTATACTTTGACTTTCCTTCTTCCTTACTAATCCAAGAGCCAAGGCTTTATCCTTAACCTTGTTGTCTTTGTTTCTTGATAGGATGCTTAAAACCTAACTGATATGCATAGCCCCTGACTGACCCAATCTCAATATTTGTCTTTCATATTGAGCTCTGGATGTGCTACTAATATTTAAGTGCTTCCTCAAATTCTTGTACCTATGTGAGTAATGATGTCAGAAAGCTTTTTGGCTGAAGATGGAGATTATATCCAAGAAAAGAATGCTAGAGGAGGGAAAAATTATTGAGAAAACAACAAAGGAGGGGCACAAAAGGTTCTATTTTTGTGTCATTTAGTGAATGATGGAGGTCTTTGCTCATTTTGCCTCTCTTCCAGACCTTAGGAGACTCCCAAACCAAGAACTCCTTCCCCCTTTTTCAAAGGTATTATTTCACCCAATGGCTTTAGAAAGGTGATTTATTGTTAGAATGTATAAAGGAAGCCTCACATAGATCTATCAAAGAAAACAAAGGCTTTCTCAGAGCAGTGCTATCTTTTCCTAGAACCTGGTGATCTAGCCCACTCTTTCTTTTCCAGTTTTCATTCCAGTGGCATTGGCATCCTGGCTAGTTCATAAACAAATCATTCCACTAATTTTTGCCAGACATTCTCTCTAGCTATCTTTCATGTCTGGAATACTCTCCTTCCTTAGATCCATTTACCTACCTCCTTGACTTCATTTAAGTCCCAACTAAAATCCCATCTTTTATTGTAAGAGTCCTCCAACCCCTCTTAGTTCTAGTGCTTTCCCTCTGTTAATTATTTCCTATTTACCTTGTATATAGATTGCTTTGCATATGTTTGTTTGCATGTTGTCTTTCTTATTATACTATAAGATCCTTGAGGGCAGGAATTCTTTTTTGCCTCTTTTTTTGTAACACCAGCACTTAACACAATGCCTGGCATGAAGTAGTTGCTTAATAAATGTTTATTGATTGATTGAAATAGATTTTTGATAATCTCCCTTGGAAGCATAAGGCAGACAAGGAACAAAACCAGGAATAATCCCAGAATGGATATGCTGATCTTCAGGGTATATAGCTGAAAGATAATGTCCCAGAAACATAGTCACTCAGATGTTTTTTGGGAAGGACAGACTGTAGTTTAGGTGGGCATGACTAATTTTTACAACCAAGGTCACTGGGAGAGAGATAGAAATTAGCTAAGAAAAGGAATAGAATTCTAGCCTAGGAGATCCTTATGACTGCTTTAGTGACTTTCATGGTTTTTCCTGACTTTTCCAAGTAAGCTTTGAAGGTGTCAGTCTGAATCCTATTATAATGGAAGACTGGAGGATGTTGTAGTTTGAAGGTGTTGTTCCCAACTTCAATGTGAGAGGCTCAGAGGGGTGGCCTTAGTTTGGAAGACCTATGTCTTATTGTCAGGAAATAATTGGATTTCCTTAGGATACTTGGATTATGGTCTCTGTCACCAACTCCCTTGTGTATTTCCAGTTAAGGCATATGACCTTCCTTTTGGAGTCTTCCTTTAATAAATGGACCTACTGCCTTCAACGTTGATTTCCTTGCCCTATTCTTCTGCAAAACCTTCTTAATTCCAGCCTCAAACTCTGGCATTTTCTTTTCTTACTCCAAAGGAATAGGGGGAATCTAACATGAAGAATGCTTGAGAGAACTTACTTCAGTTTTTGTAATTTACAATTCTGGTTTCCCAGAGCCTCACATAACACTTTCACTCCATTATTGCGCAATGGGTTTGCACCCAAATTCAAATGGGTCAGACTTTGGTTTTTCTTGAGGACGGAGGAGAATTCATGACAACAAGCAGCAGAGAGCTGGCAGTTCCACAACCTGTAGGGAGCATGCATTCACAAATTGGAGATGAAGGGTAATGGAATAAAATTATTTCTTCATTCTTTAGGGCTTATTATTTTCCTAATTTTCCTTCAGCATAGGTTTATAACAATGTCTCTTTGACCCCATGTACAGCCTTATTTTGGCATTATCCACACCCACTCCTAGCCCAGTGGCCTTTTCCCTCATATTCCTCTGTCCAGACTCTCTAGCACAAGAGTTCTTGACCTCTTTGTGTATGATGGACTGACTCCTTTGTCAGTGTAATCAAGCCCATTAGTACCTGGCTAGAGACAGATATGGGAGTGAATAGAGCACTAGTCCTAGGCGTGCATTCAACAAGTCCTGAATTTATGCCTAGCCTAGATATTTACTAGCTGGATATATTACTAGGCTAGGCACTTTACCCCAATTTGCTTCAGTTTCCTTAATTATAAAAGGAAAATAATAATAGCATTTACTTTCCAAGTCTGTTATAAAAGTCAAATGAGATATTTATAAAGAGGCTAGTGCATTCCTATCATATAGTAAGAGCTTAATAAATATTTAGTTATTTCCTTCTTAGGATGCATGTTGCCTATATTCCTAATGAAAGGAAATGTAAAATTCTAGTTATAGATTTGTGAAAATAAAGGAGCATCCCTGAATTCCATTCATAGACTCAAAGTTAGGTTTGTGGGAGGAGTAAGGACCTTTGGAAAAGTAGCTCATTGAATATTGTGGGCCCCTTTGGCAATCTGCAAAGTTTACAAATCCCTTCTCAGGATAACCTTTTCATTGCATAAAATTGCAATACACAGGCAGAAAGAAAATCAGTTATATTAAAATAAATATATTGAAATCCAGATTCATGGAATCCTGGAAATCTGTCCATGTACCTTCACTAGGCAAGGTGTTTAATAGGCAGAGAGAGGGTAAAACTTTTAATAGATTGAGCTTCATTCAACCAGTAGTGCTCTCTCCCTTTTTGCCTAGAATATTTGATTACAAAATATCAGGGAAATCTGTCTGGGTTTGTCATATGTCATAGAACATATCTCTGCTTTGAACCATTCTCAGAAACTGATAACAGAATGAAAGAATGAAAAGCAAAGACTATTACCATAAATTTCAGTAGAGGCTTGTGAAGCCCTTTACCTTTTGCTCCATCAGAGACTTAATTCCTAACCTCACTACTCTGCAACATGATGTTGTTTTATCTTACAATCTTCTACTAACATATATGGGGTTTATGGAATGTTTGGAGACAACTAGTACCTTTGGTATGATGACTTTCAGGGCTAAAAGACCGTTGTGCTATTCAACTCTCACCTGTGGCTCCAAGAAGTTTTAGCAGTAGTCACACCCCAGTAAACCAACTCAGAAGATGGGCTTAACCAGATTGAGGGTAACCCATTGGTGAGATAGAGATGTGTGAAGCATGTGAAGACATCCCCCAGTGGAAAGAACAGATGAGAACAATTTGTGCCTATGACCATGAAGGCAGCTAAAGCAGGTGCCAGACATCAAAGATGCCAAGATCATCCACCACATCCTAATCCATCACCAGTTATCCTGGATTTTGTCTTGCCACTGGACTTCAATGTATCTGGTAGAGAGAGTAAAGCTGAGAACTTTCTGCCTTACTTAAATCTAAGCATTCACAAGTCAAGAGATCACCCTGTGTGGAGTCACAGATCCTCTTCAAAAAACAAAGGACAAGCAACAACCAAACAAGTCAGACACTCTGCCAAAGGGAAACACATGACTTACTCCAGGGTCTGTAGATTACAATTCTGATTTTCTAAGGCTTCACACAGCAGCTTCACTCCATGATTATATAGGTTATTGCATCCTAAATCCAAATGAATGAGACTTCGGTTGTTCTTGAGAGCAAAGGAAACATCCTGACAACTGGAATCTGTGATATGGCACAGGGATAACCTACAAGAAAAAGGTTCTCATGAGGGAAATGATCTGAGACCAGATTTGAACTCAGGTCTTCCTGACTCCAGGACTGGTGCTTTATCCATTAAGTCACCTAGATGTTCCAAGTAGGGAACATATAGACTTATAAATAGATATGACATATAACAAGTAAATACAAAGTAATCTGGGGGGAGTTGTTCAGTTGTAACATTTGAGGGTTCAGGAAAGACCTCATGAAAATGTTGAGATTCAGCCTTAAAGGATGCTAGGATTTTAAGAAATGTAGGTCAGAAGAGAATGAATTCAAGCTGGAGGGATAGTCTTTCTCAAAGGTGCAGAAACAAGAGGTGGGAATACTGTAAAGGAGAAAGACTTCCCCTTGCAGAAATGGGGAGCACTTTAACTTTTGTATGAAGGCACAGAGTGTGTGACCTTAGCTCCCATCCATGTCACACACTGGACTTAAAGGGTTTTAAAAAATATATAATTCATGCTAATTTCTCAAACATTCTCCTCATGACTCCAGTCTTTCAGGGGATAATACAAAAAGGAAACTTGAGGAATCTTACAACAGTTTCTGTAGATTACAGGTAGGGTGTCTTAAGGCTTCACACAGCAACCTTATTCCACTATCTTGCAGAAAATTGCCACTCACATCCAGATGTATCAGGCTTTGATTCTTGATGCAAGTAGAGAGATCCTGACAACAGGCATCCGTAAAGTGGCACTGGGATAACCTGCAGAGAAAAGAACCCCAGAAGAGCAATGTTTTCCTTATAAGAATCATATCTCCAGGAGTTGTTCACAGACCTGGCCTCTTTGGTCCTCTATAAAGCAATTGTCAAATGACTCTCTTCCCACCCAGTCCAGCCTAGTCCAGACATTAAGATTTGGCCTGTCTCTCCCTTTTCCTTTCCTGACTCACCTCATAATATTTAGACCCCCAACCAGTAAAGTTAAACTTTGTTCCCTATTGGGGGGCTGCAATCTGGACCACCATTTCTAGAAATTTCTGATATGCTAGTTCTAGGGTAAATAGGTTCTACATCACCACATCTGGGATAGGGAAGTGACAAACAGAGGAAGTGGGACAGGTGACCTGTTCATGGCTGTATAGCATGCTACCAAGCCCAAGGAAAGAGTCAGTGCAGCACTAGGTTGGGGCCAGTTATTATTAACCAAAACTTGTGTACCATGAATTGCCTAGTGTGGGAGGAGGTTGAGATACTTTGAGTTAGCTCCTAAGGAAACCAATCAGAGGAGAGGAAGTCAATAAGTGAGTAATAAAGAAAAATACATAAGAAAAAAAAGACTGAAAATAAGAAAGATTTTTAGAAGGAAGAAAACTCAAAGACTTTGAACATAAATAGATAAAAAAGAAAAAATAACAGAAGTAAATATGTTCTCTAGATCCTGTAAATGAGTTCAAGTCATCTATCAATAAATACTGCAAAATGAAGGAAAATGATTCAATTCTTGATGAGATAAAGGACCCTATAAAATCTGAGAACAAGAAACCAACAGCACATTATTTCTGAGTAGTTTAAAAAAGAAACAAGAATCATGGGATCAGAATTTATGTCCTATACAGCAAAAATAATTAAAACAATTGCAAAACTTGAATTACAATGACAAACCTCACCAAAAAAGCAAAAGAGATGACAATAGATTGGGAATGCAAATACACAGAAGTGAAGGACACTCTAGAAGGAGAGAAGAATAATATTAAAAGAAAATTTGTTCACTATGCAGGCAAAACATATTGAATTCCAGGATAGATGGATAGACAGCCTAAGGATCATAGGTATTCCAGAGGAATATGACAGTATAAAAAACATTGTTGTTCATTCTTTGTTTTGAAGAATATCATGGGGTTGTCTTGACTTTTGAGTGAATTGGATTTAAGTGAGGCACAGTAGCACATCATCAACCTCATTCTTTCTTTCAGAATCCTGAAAACCCAGTAGCAAGACAAAATTAAGGATGATTGGCAATGGCCTTGGCATTTTCAATGTTTGATTAAGCTCTAAATACTATACAACTTGTGTTTCATCCAGTTTCATGGCCATTAGAAAAAATTGTTCTCATCAACCCATTCCACTAGGAAATATCTTCATGTGGTTGGCATAGACATTTCCTTAATTCACTGGTGGGTTTGAGGCCTCCCAACAATCTGCTATAACCCATTTGCTAAGACAGTTTTTTTTGTTTGTTTGTTTTGCCAGAGTGTGGTCACTGCACATACTCTAGCTTTTTAGAGTCACAGGTGAGAGTTAGATAAAAGATGGAGTTAGATTAAAGGTGGACACCAAAGGTAGATGAAAAGCCCTGAAAAGGACCCAGCAAGCCCTTACACCTTCAGGTGCTAATCCACCCTCAATACTCTATCTATCCCTATAAATCCGAATGCCATACTAAAGGAAATAATAGAAGAAAATTGCTCAGAATTTATAAACATAAAAATGAAATTCCAAACGAAAGAATTCATAATACCGCTTTAGAAAAAAGGTTGCCAACTGCAAGATACATATTGATTGAATTTAACAATTCCAGAAATGACAAATTCTATAAGCTACTAGAGAAAGAACTTCAAATACAAAGGAAAGGATAGTCAACTAATAGAGGACTTTTCCCCACCCACCAGAAAAAGGAGGAAGGAATGGAATAATTGAAGGAAGAAATAATGTGTTTGAAAGAATATTGAATTTCAGAATGTAGCCCAGAGTGACCTATCCTACTAATTTGAATTTAACCATAAAGGGCAAAAGATGAATGTTCAATAATAAAAAGGAATTTGAAGCATTTTTTACAAAGAAAATCAGAATTAATGAGATGACTTACTTCCCAAACACTCTAAACAAAGAAATATAGGAAGAGTAAATAAGTTCAATAGGTAAGGGCAGCTGTGAAAAATAGACTCGAATACAGGACTACAATCCCCATGAGCCTTTGCTCCACTTCCCCAGAATGCCTTGTAATCTCACCTGGGCCGAGATCGAGAAGGTATTTAAGCTCATTCAAAGGCTTTTGAGGGGGGTTGGTTTTTTTTGGACTTCCGTTTTGGAGCAGAGGCGTCTCTTCCATGATGTGAGGTTATTTTGTCTAGGCCTCTGGCCTAGGCACATATTTCTTACTTGTATATTCTTAATCTTTAACCTTTAATAAACCTCTAAAAAAATATAATACTCCTTGCAGAGAGAAACTAATTTCTACCTGCCTCAGTCTCCCCATATTCCTAAATTTTAATCTTTACACAGCTACACCAACAGAATAACAACTGAGAGACCACCTACAGACTTTTTAAATGTATACAAGCAGAGAAGAATGATGTTGGAAATCTGGTAGAAGTAACAATTAATATATGTACTGGGACATAATGCACAGAACCTGGTAATGTTCTGACTACAGAGTGAATCAATTTTTTAAAATTGTAAGACTAGATTAAAACATGAGAGGGTATATAAATGAAGGGAGAGGGGAACAGAAGGGTATAAAGGAGTGAGTGATGTGTTTGAGTTAAATCAGGGGCTAACATTCAGGAGAGAGATTAAAAGGAGGGGAGGAGAAGACTTTATTTAGAATGTGAGAGAAGGTTCCATTGATGAATGCTTTTATGGGTGAAGAAAGATGATCAATGAAGAGAGATGAGAACCTTACACTGAATGAGGCTTGAGGGATTTGGTACTCGAGAAATTTGTCCTTTAGGGATATGGGGAGAGTTGAAAGCTCTGGAGTCAGTTTGTATCTGGAGGAGTGGGAGAACACTGAAGGATCTGGAAGATTTCTAGGCAAATACAGAAAAAAAGGTTAATGAAAAAGGTTACACATCAGTAGTGGACTACTTAATCAGAGATCTTGTGGGGGTACACCTGTAATCGTTACCATTGTTCTGGAAGTGAAGAACAATGGAAAAGGGAAATCCATGAGGCAAGTCCTATAAGATATGACAGACATTGCCTAGAAAGTAGAGTCTAGAATTGGATACCTTTGAAACTTTGAGAATGAGAATATAGGGAAAAGGAAAAGGGAAGATAATTATAGAAGTCATAAATCAGAGAATGAGGGTCTAGAAATGAACCAAAAAAGAAAAAGCATATTTGTGAAATTTAAATGCTATGGAACAGAATTAACAGAGGGGGAGTAGAAGAAAAGGAAGAAACAGGGGCACAAAACATATAACCAGATAAAAGTAGAAAAAAAGGAACTAATATAAAAAAACCTAAAAAGAAATGGGATATCAAATAAGAAGTGATCAGGGATGAGGAAAAGAAAGTCAATGGAAATAGTAACACCTTAGGAAAAAGATGAAAATAAAGAAGCTGAAAGAATACTATATTGTGTTTACAGCATTAGAAGGAAATTGGAAATGAAAAATGCCTGCAGAGACATTAGTGCATCTATGATCACAAGAGAAGTTATTGAATGGAAAAATAATCTTATAATCAAATTTTTCTGATATGTATTTGATAAGCTAAATACACAACAATAATTTATACCTACAACACTGTACTAAATATTTTACAAATGTTTTTTTGTTTGATCATCATAACATTCCTTGTAGGTAGGTATTATTTTAATAATCATTTTATAGGAAACAGTCCAACAGATTAAATGACTTGTTCAGGATTACTCATCTAGGAAGTGTCAGATTTGAAGGAAGAAGGCCAGAAGGAAGGAGGTCTTCTTGACTCTAGGTATATTATTCTATCCATTATGATAAATATTTATATACACATATATATGTACTAACACAGAGAAACTAATTAGACATATATAATAGATGAGATACTTCTAATGTATATATGTAATTACATAAGCATAGTTTATATATATATATAACCCTGATATTTCATTATGCAAAATTGACAAAAATGATAATATATAGTAACATTTAGTAATGGAGGGGTTGTAGAAAGATATACACTCTAATACATTGTTGGTGGAACTGTGAAATGATGCAATCATTTTGTAAAACAATTTAGAATTATATAAATAAACTGGCTAAAGTAACTATACTCTGAATAAGAAATTCCACTACTAAGCATATATACCCCATAGATAAAGAAAAAAAATTTCCAACTCTATATACTCCAAATATTCATAGCATTACTTTTTCTGATAGCTAAGACTCAGAAATAAAGTAGATGGCCATCATTTGAGGAATGGCTAAAGTAATTGTGGTTCATGAAAGTAATGGAATATTGCTGTACTGTAAGAAATGATATATGTGACATATAGATAGATACATGGAATGATCTACTGAGAAAGATTACTGAGTGATGTCAGCAGAGTCAACAACACTGTAAACACAGTAACCACAATAATGTAAATGGAGATTGGCACACCAAAAAATCAAAAGTACATTAAGAAACCTATCTTAAAGATAAAGTAGAACTCAAATAAAGAGAAATGACAGGACACTCCTGACATCTCCAAATGGAGGTGTTACAAATTGCAAATGTTTTTAGAGTTTTTCAATGTATCAAAACATTGAGCTCATTTTTTTTCTCTCGAAAATATTATTTTTCATAGGGGATAGTTCTCTGGGAGGAATAGAAGAGGGATACATGATAGACTATGAGGATGTAAGAAACAGAAAATGTCATTAAAAACATTTTAAAAATATGAAGTCAAAATACCCCATTTCCCCCCCTTTTTTGTGAGGGCTACTAGATTATGGTAATGCTATTCAAATACAAATACATGGTTTATACACATTTCAGCAAGGTTTTGGACAAATTTTCTCATGATATCCTCATGGACAAAATAGGGAAATGTTAACTAGGTGGCAAGATGTTAGAAAAACAGGATATTTATTAGGTGGCAAGAGCATTGTGCTAAGTGCTGGGGATATAAATTCAAGGAAAAAAGATGGTCTTTCTGTTAAAGGATGTTATATTTTAATGGAGTAATATAAGACATAAAGGTGAGTGAGACATCAGGGAAAAGGGGAAAAAAGGAAGGGGACAAGCTTTTATTAAGTTCCGACTGTGTGCCAGTAAGAGGCTGTTGTGGCTCAGTGGTTAAGAATACAGAACTTGAAATTCAAATCTGACCTCTGACACTTTCTAACTATGTGTCCCCATCAAGTCAAATAACCTCCGATTGCCTAAAAAAGGAATCCACTAGATCCAGTGGAGAAGGAAATGGGAAAAAAAATACTTCAGTATCTTTACCAAGAGAATCCCATGGATAACTATGGTCCAAGGGGTAACGAAGAGTTGGATGTAACAATGACTGAACAATAAAACTTGTGTACCTATACAGTGCTAAGCACTGTATAAATATTCTCTTATTCCATTCTCTAAATAACACTAGAAGGTAGATGCTATTATAATAACTATTATATGTTTGAAAAAACTGAAGCAGACAGAGGTTAGGTGAATTGTCTGGAATCAGCTAGAAAGTGTCTGTGGTAAGATTAAATTCAGGATTTTCTGACTCCAAGTTTAGTATTCTATCCACTATATCACTATATCAGTTAATTTCCTCTTGAAAAGGGTGCTAACAAGGAAGTGAAGGGCAGAGAGCAAGCAGAGTTAAGCCTTTATACACCTAAAACTTTGCCCAATGTTTAGTACACAATAATCTCTTACAGAATACTTTTTTTTTATCCATTAATCCTTTCATCTATCCATTCATTCATTCATCAGTGGTAGTAGTCCCACCACGTCCATTCCATGCATTTGCCCTATGCCTTGTTTCTCTTTTCTGAAAAAAAGTTTAAAATAATTTTTGTTGTCTTCCATATTCTTGGCTTCCCCCCCCCCCCCCCTTCCCCTGTAACCTGAGATATAATTCATGCGAGTATAATGACTTGAACTAATCAAAGTTGACTGGAAGTTCTCTGACCTTCGCAGGTATTTTCTTTCTGTTTTCAGCTAACCATAAGCATTCTACCTTGCCTGCTCAAGTAGCTGGTTTGGCCAGAGTGATAGCTTTCAGAGGCATTTTCTTTGGGAGAATAAAACAGATGCAAAATTATAATTCAATACTTAGTCTTATCATCATTTTGTCAATATTTCATCTATCTCCAAAGCATGATCTTATTCTTTCCCTGATCCTCCTTTCCCTTTTAGCAAACTGAAACAAAACATCTTTTTCATTATCTTTAGAATTTATTGCCAGCTTCCTCTCTTAAGGGGTCTTAGCTCTTGAGACAATTCTCATAGGTCTATGTTACTCGAATTAATTTTCAGTTCTTTGACCTTGCTTTTATCTCCTATAAATTTCTTTAAAAAAAAAAACAACAGACAACCCCCACCCCCCAAATCTAAATAGATTGATAAGTTCTTTGTGTATAGACTTCATTCTTTTTAGGCATTTCCTCTTTTCTCTCATTGCAGGAAAATCTAAAATGGTTTTCTTTCCTAAGAGACTTACTTCAGTTCCTGGAGGTTACAGTCTGAACTTCCCAAGGCCTCACAAAGCAGGTTCATCCCAACATCTCCAAGAGTATTTTCACTCAGATCTAAATATTTTATTTTTCCATGAGCCATGAGAGCAGAGGAGAGATTCTTACAGCAAGCATCAGAAAAGCGGCACCTGGATAAACTGCAAGGTAGACATTCCCTGTGAAAAATGATTCCACTTGCCCATCAAATCTATTTCCTTCTAAAACACAATTGTGCCCATGGTTTCTTGAGAAACTCATGGAGTACTAGTGTTATGGATACCTTGCCTTGACTATCAGTCAAGTCTATAAGCAGTTATTAATCATTTATAATTAATTATAGTATTCTGTTATTAATCATTATTATTAGGCACTATGCTAAGTGCTGGAGGGCAAGAAGAACAACAACAACAAAAAAAAAACCCTTAACAAGCCAAACTACTATTTCATGCTTTCAAGGATCTCATAGTCTAATGGGAAAGACAATATGTAATTAAGAAGGTAGACACTATATATATATATTGATATATATAATTGATAAAATGAATCAACATGTCTAGTCCATGGAGCCTGTGTAAGACAATTCCCCATCCAATCAGTGTGTGTGTGTGTGTGTGTGTGTGTGTGTGTGTGTGTGTGTAGTTATGGACATCACATTTAGAGTAATGAAAAGAACAGTTAAGCTAAACTAGGAAAAAGTAACTAGGAAGTACAGAATAGGAAATTTAGCTTTACTTTGACTAAGTATTTTATTTTGTTTGCACACAAAATGACTTTATATTGATGTATTAATTCTGAATCTGTATTCACTTTTTGTTTAAAAAAGCTGTACAAAGTAAGATATGCCTTTGTGTTCTGAATTATATGGAAAAAGGAAGGAAAAGGGAAAGAAAGAGTGCTAGGAATGGTGCCCAAAAGCTGGCAGTGACCAAGGAAATGGGGAAATCATGGTATATGGTATATGGATCATGGAGAAAGCATGCTACATCTCTTTATCCAATAATTTAGGTAACTTAGGAGTCCAGCAAACTCAGAAGAGTTGATGCCTCTACTTGGTGTCAGAGAATGAAGTTTTAGTAAAGAATGAAAGATGAAATGTGAAGGGCTCTCTTAGGATTAATTCCTAGAATGGTGCCCATTTTCCAGGACAAGGGATTATGGATCAGTGAGAACTAAGAACCAGAAATGGTTAGAATCATTATTTATAAAGAGGCATATTAAGCTTAACTCCAGAAATGCTTATCTTTTCTGTCATAAGAATCACCTCATATTCTGGGGAGTTTGGAAGGAGAGAAATCTCTCAATCAATGGGAAAAATCCTAGGGGAGTTAACATATGAAACAGAATGTTCCCACCCATTGAACTTAGTGACAACAGAAGGACCTTAACAAATAAAAGAAAGTATCTTGGCAATTACTGGGTTTTGTTTTCTTTTAGATGTGTATGACTCCATGTTAGGGATGATGTAGAGTGAATCCTTGGTTGTAGAGGGGTTGATCAGATGATCTCTGAAGTTCCTTTTAATTTTGTGATGAGTGTGGAGACACTAAACTGTTATCTTTCATTCTTTCTCTCAGCCTGTTCCCAATGCACAAAGAATTCTCCCCGAAAACAATTTGCATGGACTTACTTTAGTTCTTGTATATTACAGTTCTGATTTCTTAAGACTTCACACAATGCTTTTATTCCTTCATCTCCTAGGAAATTCATGCTCAGGTCCAGATATGTCAGATTTTTGTTGTTCTTAAGAAGGGATGAGAGGTGCTGACAGCAAGAGGCAGTGAGCTGGCATTTGGACAGACTACAAGAAAGGCAAAGTTCAAAGTAGAAATGAGCTTCTTTCCTCAGAGTTCATTCCCTCCCTCTCAATCCCTTCATGATTCATTGGCTTTAAACATAGAATAGTCAGTCACTTGGTCAGTCAGCAAGTATTTCCTACTGTTTACTATTTGTAAGGCTTTGTTCTAGGGTCCAGATATACAGAAACAAAAAATGTCTTTGTCCTCAGGAAGCTCACATTTTAATGGGAGAAACAACATTCAAATAACTATGTCCATAAAAAATGTATACAAATGAATATAACAGGTAATCACAGAAAGCACTAACAGCTAGGTGGACTGACTAGACCTCCTAATGAAAGTATAACTTGATCTGAATCTTGAAGGATAGTGAAGAGGGAGACTATTCCAGGCTTGGAAAATAGCCAATAAAAGACAGGAGTTGAAAGATAGGGTCATGAGAAAACAAAAACAAAAACAAGATGGCTAACAAGTTTAGCTGAATCAGAGTATACAGAAAAGAACAAAGTGTAGGAAGACTAGAAAAATGGGAAGTGGCTAGTGTAATAGCTGGCTTGCCAAAACTGTAATAAGGGGATTTTAAGGGAAAGGGGGAAAGATTTAGGAAAGGGAACACACACAAGTAAATAAATAATTTTATTAACAAAATGAAGGGAATGGTAGGGAAGGATGGACCATCTGACTATTTCCCACCCAGATTCTTAACACAATAAAGTTTCTACACTAATTTAATCTTACTAAACTAAACTAATCTACAAGTTAAATAAAGGATAAAGTCCAAACAGGGAGCCCAGATTCTCATACTCTCCAGAGTCCTTGGTGGGTCAGACTGAAAAATCTAGTTGAAGGTCCTTAAAAGATCAAGGAAGTAGAGAAATCCTCACCCAAATCACTCTGCCCACCAGAATGAATGGGAAAGTCCCACTCAACCTTTTCTTGTTGATAATCCAAGTCAGGCACCTTAAAATATGGTTATTTCAGAGAGTCTCTCAGATTCATAGCTTCTGTGTTGAATCCAATTTCAGAGACAGATAGTTGAAAAACTATCCAACAACTTAGAATCTTCACCCAGCCATTTCTTAAGAATCTAGGCTTGAGGGGTGTCAATCAATCTTTTCAACTTCTTTGCAACTTCCATTGCTACAGTAGCTTGTAAAGAACTTTATAACTCTGACCTTCTTAAGTCTTAGCGATACAAGTTCCTTCCACTTCTGGGGTTATCTTTGGCCAAGCATACACTAATTATTTATAAGTACTTAATTTACAATATGATCTCACCTGAGAAAAAAGGGACATTTGCTGTTTTCTCTGGATTAGCATGAATAATTCAGAGGGATTGTAGAAATGAAGACAGTAGAGAAAGAAAGACAAATGAGACATGAAGTCATCATTTACAAATTTACACATAATTGGAAAAAAGAATAGAGCTAGGAAAAACCTTAGAGGTCATTGAATCCATCTCCTTCATTTTATAAATGAGGAAACAGCCATAGAGAAAATATTCAGTGCCCTATCTACTTATACAATAGTCAGAATAACTAAAAGAACATGAAGAAGAGAAGAATAACAGAGACATAGACTCACAACACTGGTAGAAATACATGCTAATTTTTTTTTTTATCTACATCTCTAGTTACATGAATTGATCTTTACTTTTCCTCCTATAAATTTAACTGATCATTCTTTGGAACTACTCTCATCTGGAATCTCTTCCAATCAAAACTTGCTCTCAGAAGTGGTCTATGAGGATAGATTTGTGTTATTGAGAGAAGCCTTGTGTCTTGGCACAAGATAGGATGTATTCTCTGGCCAAAGGCTGGAACCCCTCCAACCTGTATGAAGCAGTGGAGCAGCTTTGGTCCTGACCAATTCTCAGTAGATTATTTGGCTGTCCCTCCATGAGAGAAAGACATTTTATGAGTTTCTATTTCAACTCAGCTACTCTATTCTCACTCTTCATTCATTGGTCTACACCCATAAAATTCTCTCCACATAGCTTTCCCCAATATTCTTTCCCAACACCCAATACCATGAAGGGGCCAGAGATCACAGAATATTGATGTTCTGAGGCACATACTTCTGAGGTCAATTAGCCCTGAACAGCAACAGGAATCTCCTTTACAATATCCCTGATAAACAACTATCAATTGACCACACCATGACATCCAATTCAGGGAATTCATATTATGGCAATGCTAGTTGTACAAAAATGTTTTTTTCTTTTAAGAGTCACTCTTCTGATGATACTCTTCTCTTTTTTCTTGGAGAGCCTTGGATCAAATCCTAATCATGCCACTTGCTACCTGTGTAAACTTGGGAAGTCATTTACTCTCCAGATCTCAGCTTCATTATCTGTAAATGAGGGTGTTAGACCAGATAACTGAGCTCTAAATCTATCATTTCATGATATTTGAATTCCTCCTTTTCCTTGTTCTTCATTTCTCATGTTTTCTCTTTAAAATGTTTCATTTTTACCTCCCACTTTTCTTCTATATCTCTTCTCCTTTCCTCTGTCTTCTGCCTCACTTCTGTCCTTTGTCCTCATATTTATGGCACCTTCTTTAAGTAAGTACTTCAAACTCACCTCAATTTTTGTAATTTACAGCTAGATTGACTTAGTTCCGAGCAAAGGGCATTCACAGCTGAATTGGCAAGTTCAGTGCCACTCAGGTCCAGGGTCCTTAGGTTTTGATTCTTGGAAAGCACTGAAAATAGATGCTGCCAGTCAACCACAGCAAGTTGGAAAACTTTGAATTGAAGGGATTTCATTTGGAACCTACTGGAGAGGCAGAAAGACCAAAAACCTTCATACAATTCTTTCAAAATAGCTTATAACTTTTTATGTTGTGTACTGGGCTAAACATTTGGGATACAAAACAAAAATGCTCTCAAGGAGCTAACAATGGGAGAACTATGGAGAAGTGTCATGGAACATCAGAAATTAGAGAAATCTATTAGAATTTCTATGATGTTGATGTTAAAATTGCAATGACAGTGCTTACACTTTATTTATATCATATAATGTGTCCATACTTTCCAAACTACTTTCAAATACCTTTCTCATTTTATCTTTATAAAAATCTGAGTCCATTTTATAAATGATGACACTGAAGTTAAAATTAAATAATTTACCTAAGATTACATTACCCCCCAAAAAGAATAACAATCATTTTTTTTTTGCTAGGGGATCCCATCAAAAGGAAGTGGTGGCAAAAATTATAATAGAAGAAAATCCTATTATACTGATTGATTGGATGTCTATTCATAGGTTTCATGGAGTGCTTTATATAAATCCAGTAAAAATATTCCTATAACAATAAAATATTCCTGTATAACTATATATAGTTGATAGTAGATAAAGAACTTGGACTTGGGTAATTTTATTCAAATAAAATGTCTTTTGCTAAGCAGATTATGTTGGGGAGAGATCACACAATGAGTTTTCCAGTGCAAGATTCTCTTAGGGTAAGTATAAAAGGTGAAATGATGAACTTGTTTTTTTTTAAGGCCAGACCTGATGGAATAGATGTGAGGCTTTTTGTTATTATTGTTTAATTATTTCAGTCCTTTCTGACTCTTTGTGACCCCATTTTCTTGGCAAAGATATTTGGTTTGCCATTTCCTTCTTCAGCTCATTTTACAGATAAGAAATTGAGGCAAAAAAGTAAGTGACTTGCCCAGATCATATAGCTCATAAGTATCTTAGGCCAAATTAAAGCAACCAAACAATAGTCTTCCTTACTCTAGGCCCAACACTGTCTCCACTGTGCCATCTGTTTGCCCATGGGAGGTTCAACTGTCCTATCAATTCCATACCTATCACCTGTTAGTTTTTTCATACATCTGCTACTTCCTGAATTCTATCTCCTGCTCCTCCAACATTCAGGCTCTGTTCAACACTTATTCCAAGAGCGAGTAGAGCTCTGTGGAATTGAGCTACACCAAAGGATGGGGATTCTGAAGACACAGGGGACTTTGATACAGCTTGTTGTTTTCAAACTTTCTCTAGTAATAGTCCCACTTTTTATTTTTATAAAATATTCTTAGGTGCCTCAGACATTCTTTTCATAAAATAATATGTGTCATGTTCTAATATCAGAATTTATTCAAATAAGATGAAAATTGTTACTTTTCTAAAATAAAATGTAAAAATATGAAATGATAGTGTAACATTTCATGAGAAAATTCAGTATTTTTCCTATTATAACATAAACATAATACAAAATAAAAATAATAGGATGAGTATCTTTGTTTTTAATTCAAAGTATCTCAAATCATCATTATTCATTGTACATCTATTAGTAATTCCTTTGAAGCACTAATTTAGATCTTCACATGTTAAATAATCACACAATTTAATCAGTGAGCAGGCTAAAAGCTACTAAATTGTACATTTCCCCTTTGACTTAACTATCCCACTACTATGCTTATATTCCAAAAGGATTAAAGAGAGTGGAAAAATATTTATAGTAGTTCTTTTTATGGTAGCCCCAAATTAGAAACTAAAAGGCTATCCACTTTTTGGAGGATAACTAAATACATTATGATGTGTGAATGTAATAGAATCTTATTGTGCCATAAGAAATGATTGGCAAATATTGGGCAGCTAGGTGGCACAATGAATATACTGATCCTGAAATCAAGAAAATTCATTTTCTTGAGTTCATAAGATACTAGCTGTATGACACTAGTTAGTGCTTACGTTCTGTGCAGTAGGGTTATGTAAGGCCAAATATCTCCCAGGCTACCTAACTTCTTCCTGTTTCCAGTTAAGCAATTAGCACCGGTTAAGGAGAAGATTGCCCCAAAACTTAGCATAGCTTTGACCAGGCCTGAAGGTGGGACTCAATATCTACACCTTGCTGGTCATATTGGTGGCCATTTATATCTGGCCTATATACTTCATCATGGAGAGATGTAAAAACTATTAAAAATTGAAGACCAAAGGAGACATAAAATCATAACATTTAGCCCTGGAAGGGACATTGAGGATGATTTATATGAAACTCATAATTTTATAGTGATGGGGGAAATAGAGACCTAGAGAGTTTGAACGGCATGCCTACCTTTCCCAGACATTTTATACCCTTCTTCCTTTTTAATATTGCATAGTCCATCAATATTTGCATATTTCCCATCCATCATACCTATTATCTCCATCTGACTTCTCCATGCCTTTGCCCAGTCTGTCCAATAGGGAAGGTATCTCATCTTTATCCCACCTTAGAATGCCTAGTTTCCTTCAGAACTCAGCTCAAGAGCTGCCTCCTACACGGACCATTTCCAGATTTCCCTATTTGTTAGTGCTTCTTCCTCTTGTGAAATTAGTTTTTACTTTCTATATGCTTTATTATGTCTCTCTGTGTATATATGTGTATATAGATATGTTTGCTGATAGAATATAAGATCCTTGAGAGCAGGGAATATTTCTTTTTTGCTTTTGGATCCATGGAACTTAAAATGCAGAGTGGCGCATAATAAGTGCTTATTGATTGATTGATATATATTAATTTTGTATCTTTTCCAAGGTCATATTGGTGATAAAATCTAGGTCCTAGATTAGAATCCATGTTCTCTTACTTGTAGACCCACTACTTTTTCCACAATAAATCATGTTGCTTTCCTACATAATGCCATCATGATATTTCATTTGGTTCAGAGTATAGTGTGAGTACTGCTGAATTGTTGCCCTGGGCTATGTAGCTGATCAGGTAGAGATTTATAAGGCAGAACATTCCTACAAAATTTACACATGTTTTCATAGCATGGAAAAATATTGAATATTTGTTATCTGCCAACCATGTGCTAAACGTTAGATCCAAGAATAAAAAGTGACTTTACATGTTCTTGAGAAATCCATGTTCTAAGTGGGTGAAGCAAGATATAAATGAGAGTTCAGTCAGTTTCATAGAATATACTACTGATCTCAGTATGTATGAACATGAGCTGAGAGAACACAGCACTGGGCAACAAACAGGAAAAGAATTCGTGACACTGGCAGCCATATCCATCTTGACTTTTTGGATGAGAATACCAGGGCTTATGACATAAGAAGGAAAGAAATAGACAGTCAGGTAGTTTCTTTCAAGAAAAATTCCCATACCAAATAGCAGTCTTTTTGCTTCAAATAACTAGTAATTAAATAATACATAAAAAATTAAAAAGTAATAGCAGCTCTCTTTGCAGTAGTGAAGAACTGGAAATTGAAGTGTTGCCCTTAAATTGAAGAATGACTAACAAGTTGTGGAATATGGTTGTGATGGAATGCTACTGCATTATAAGAAATAAGAAACAGATTAGTTTTGGAAAAAAATATGGAAAGACCTATGTAAAATTATGAAGAGTGTGAATCAAGAGAACATGATCTATAGCAACAGAAATTTTATTTGAAGAATGACTTCTGTATGTCTATCTCCAGAGAAAGAGCTGAGAAATAGAAATAAGTAAGACATAGTTTTATATATACACATATCTTTTTGTAAAATAATGCCTTCTCTGATGGAGGAGGAGAGATAAGAAGATAGTTAATTGTAT
Source organism: Monodelphis domestica (assembly GCF_027887165.1). Lineage (NCBI taxonomy): Eukaryota > Metazoa > Chordata > Mammalia > Didelphimorphia > Didelphidae > Monodelphis > Monodelphis domestica. Next base: position 351,212,984 of record NC_077230.1, read on the forward strand.
ATTTAAATGTAACAAACAAATAAATAAAAGAAAGTCTAAATACTCAAAAACAAAATAATACAAATCCAGATAATTTTGAAGTTTATCTCACAATTATTGAGTTGGCAAAAATCAGTGTTAGAGGTGTTGTAAAAAGATATACACATTTATTTACCATTGGTGGAGCTGGGAATTGGTCTAAATATTCTGGAAGTCAATTTGGAAGTATACAAAGAAAGTGCCTAAGGTTTCCATATTCTTTGATGGAGAGATTCCAGTGATTAGCATAAAAAAGGCATGCCACTGATTATAATTAAAAAAAGGATTCAAAATTCCAATGCTGGTTTTATTGTGAAATTATGTTATTCTGCCATTTCTGCCTTAAATAATTGTTTTAGAGAATGAGTGTAAAGTATTCCCTAAACTTTGAAATTAAATGCAAATGTAAGATATAAGGAAAATTGCCATAGTAATAATGGAAAATTATTATTTCTGTGGTGTTCTGAGGTTTACCAAGTGTTTTCTACACAGCAACCTTATGAAATAAGGTAAGGATTTATCTCATTTTACAGATCTGGAAGATATGAATTAATTTCCTGTCACTGGAAATCTTTAAGGGGAAGAATGTTAACAACTTAATGGAGATGTGGTGGAAGGGTTTTAGATAAAGATTTGTACTAAATAACCAGGAAAATCCCCAAAACTTAATTTTCTATTATTCTATAACCCACTGTGCACTATCCAAAGAAGAAAAATATTGAAAAATAATTTTATCCAACTATATTTTCACCTGAATCTTTATTTTTATTTGGATAAGAATAAGCATACCCTAAATCAGGCTTCTAAAAAAAAGAGTCAACAGGGGGCAGCTGGGTAGCTCAGTGGATTAAGAGCCAGGCCTAGAGATGGGATGTCCTAGGTTCAAATCTGACCTCAGCCACTTCCTAGCTGTGTGACCCTGGGCAAGTCACTTGACCCCCATTGCCTAGCCCTTACCACTCTTCTGCCTTGGAGCCAATACACAGTATTGACTCCAAGACGGAAGGTAAGGGTTTAAAAAAAAAAAGAGTCAACACAGGAATTCAAAAATATTAAAGTGGCAGTATTCAATGTCTATATCTATTTTTAAATTTTCCTTTAGAAAAGCCTATTTCTTTGGCAGCAGTATTTTTTGGTAATTACAAAGTAGTACTCTAAAACTTCATGATCATCATCTTTATTATGAGCAAAGTGGTATGCAGAATTGCCAAAGTCTACATTTTGACATAACAGAGAGGGCTCTAGCCTGGGAGTTAAAAGTTCTTTCAATCCAAACAAATATATTTCTTAAGCACCTGGATACAAAGCACATAAAAAAAAAAGTTTTTAAAGTTTAGATAACAGTTAACTTAGTCCCTTCCTTCATGGAACTTCCACTCCTGAAAAAGGAAAAAGGCACAAATTGAAACACAATAAAATAGTACAAAGTTACAAAATAAAATGTTATGTGAGGTTCTAATTCAGGCTGCAGAAATTGTCATATAGAGTCAAACAAGTTAAATATGATTCCTGTTCCCTATTTTAACCTTTCAGATATCTTAAGACAGCATTCATACTTTGCTCTTCCTCAAAATATTCTCTTCCCCAACTTAAATAGCCTTCTTTTCTTTAGCCAATCCTTCATGATATATTTTCAAGACTCTTCTCCTTTCAGATCATTATCTGGACAGAGACAACTTATTGTTTCTCCTCAAATGTGGCACCCAGAACTGAACTTCATAATCCAAACGTGTGCTGACTATGAGAGTGTACAATAAACCCTTAGGCAGGACACTAGGATTCCTTCCTCTCAACAGGATCAGACTTGTTAGGAGTTGGAAGAAAATAATCTTAATTTTCACTCTCAGATAATGGAACACTGTGTCCCCAGGAACACGTTCAGTTTGGACATAAATGCATTTTGGATGTTGTGTAAGTTCACTGGCTTGACCAAGTGATATCGACAGAGTATGACCTGCATCAGAACCTTGATTGTTCCATTATGGCAATACATTGCTAGGTTTTTTTGTGTTTTTTTTTTTCCCACCCCCAACAGAGAATTAGCCTGCTTTTGCTGTCTTTGGTGAAGAGCCTAGACTTCAGAGAACTATAAAAGTGCATTTGTAGAAAAGCCCAGAAAGCTTAGTGATGGGCAAACTTTTATTTAGTGATTTTATTCTCAGAATAACATTTTGGGAATGTGTATTTTTAGCCCTAGGGCACATACATTTAACCACAAAGCTTTCCTGTGTTTATTGAGATAACTCTTCCTGGCTATCTTTGTTGGTTTGAGGAATATATAAACCATCACCAGACTTTTTTTTTTCAATGGCACATTTCAGAAGAGATATTTATAAACTAAAAGGTTGTCCTGAAAGGGCAACCAGAATGGGAAAGGGAAATAGTTATGTATGTATGCATGTATGTATGTAATGATAATCTGTTGAAAGAAATGAAAAGAAGCCTGAAGAAGAGAATATTTCTAGAAGTGGTATTAGAGATGAGACATGTGACTAACTTGAAATATTGAAATATTGATATTTTTACAGTATGTGACAAGACTTCAAATATTTCAAGTTAGTGAGGTCTTGTCTAGGCCTCTGGCCTAGGCACGTTTTCCTTATCCTGTATTTTCTTTAATCCTTAATACTTAATAAACCTCTAAAAAATATAATACTCCTTGCAGAGAGAAACTAATTTCTACCTGCCTCAGTCTCCCCTAAATTTTAATCTTTACAAAACAAGGAGATTTTAGATTGTTTGGTTCTAGGGATGGTTTAAGTAGAAATATAAAGAAATTATTACTCTGGGCAAGTCACTTTATCCTGTTTGCCTTGGTTTAAGCTTATCAAAATTACCACTGAAGATTTGGTAAAGAGGAAGAAGCTTTAATACTTTGCAGATCTTTGGACTACTGATACTTCTGATGCTAATCACAAACACTAACTTGGTTTCAGCAGATACATGGTAGTTGCCAGGTTTGTGTGATACCAGCTGACTGGATTTTGCTTCTGTACATCCATCTGTACTCTTTAAGATATGTTTTTTTTTTAAATTTTATAAAACCCTTACCTTCCATCTTGGAATCAATATTGTGTATTGGTTCCAAGGCAGAAGAGTGGTAAGGGCTAGGCAATGGGGGTCAAGTGACTTGCCCAGGGTCACACAGCTGGGAAGTGTCTAAGGTCATATTTGAACCCAGGACCTCCCATCTCTGGGCCTGGCTTTCAATCCACTGAGCTACCCAGATGCCCCCCTTAAGATATGTTTTAGCTTTTTCATAGATAGCCTTTCCCGTCTTTGATGTAACTTTTTAAATAGCCATCTTCTTCAATGTTTAGCACCAAGGCAAACAGGGTAAAGTGACTTGCCCAGAGTAATAAATCTAGTAAATGTTTGAGACTGGATCTGAAATCATGAAGATGAGTCTTCCTGATTCCAAGCTTAGTTGTGTCCACTGTGCTACTTAGCTGCCTGTGACACCTACCTGCATATATCCACTAATCTATTTATTTTGGTCTTTTAGAGAGCCCCTCCCTGTCAGTTGGGGTGTATGGGGTGGTCAGGGAGGAGTAGTATCTCTGGTATGGAGGGCTTGTTGTACCCTCCTAGGGCAGCTCTCCAGCCTCTGACCCTCACCTGACACCCAGCTCTCACTTGTGGCTCCCAGTAGCTGCTAGCATGCGGCAGAGGCCACACCCCGGGCAACGGCTTCAACAAGCCGGCTAAACCTTGTGCGGGTAGCCATCGGGTCATCGACCCCTGGTGAACTAAGGCTTTGCTCACCCAGCATGTGAAGACTGCTTCGGCTGAAAGGAAGAAACCAATTAGAAGGTTCAACGGCTGAGATGGCGATGCAGCAAAGCACTGTGGAGTGCTCAGGGCATGTTGGAGCACAAAAGACAACACGCCACCCAATGCAGCTGAGAAAGTCTCCAGGTGTAATGACTTTTCGTGCCACTGGACCCAGGCTTCCAACGCTGAGAGAGTGGGACTGTCTCTGTGCATCGACTTTTCCACTTAAATCTCCTTCATGCACAAGTGTCTTTGTGCACACTCATCTATACACCATAGATGAAAACGCACAAAGACAAATGTCATCCTCGGTTACCAAGAGACTACTACTACTACTACTACAGATCTGGGAACCGATCCTCATAAAAGTCAAATAGTTTTACATGGTCTCACAGCTAGCAATTATGGTAATACCAAGATTTCTGGCACTCCAATAGTAATACTAGCTAAGAATAGCTAATATGTATATAGTGATTTTAGTTTTGCAAAACTCTATAATATCTCATTTGATCATACATGATAACATCAAAAGTATAGGAATTAAAGGTAAAATACTTTGGAAATTATAAATTTGGATTAAAAATAAGGCATAAAAATGGTGATAAAAGTAATTTCACATTTCTATTGCATTAAAAAAATTTGCCAAGGGCTTCCAACTTCCTTATCTTGTGAAAGAAGATACTTAGAGTAAGGGTTTACTTCATATCTCTCACCAGGAAATGTGACTTCCTGAAACCTAGCCTGACTATTTGGAGTCATAGAATTCTAAAATATTAGAACTGGAAGGGACCTTAGAGGCTCCTAATTCAATACTTTCCTTTTATAGAGGAGGAAACTGATGCCTAGAGTGGTTGTTAAATGTCCAAGGTCAGGTGGTTGGTGATAGCTGAGATTGGAGGCCATCCTTCTTAATTCCTAGCATTATATTTTTAATTTTATTTGGTGGCACTCCATGGTAGTTCTGGACCTGGAGTCAGGAAGACCTGAGTTCAATTCCAGGCCCATACATTTATAAGATGTTTGCCCCTGGACAAACACATTCCTTCTAAAGTTGTTCTGAATATTAAATGAGATAATATTCATCAAGTTCTTAATACATTTCCTGATGCATGGTACACATTTAACAAATGCCCATTTCCTTCATTACTTCTTACACCACATTAATCCTGGGGTACAAAAGGATTCTAAGAACAAAGAATTTATGATAAACTGGAAGATGGAAAGTAGAAGAATTAATTTATATTGTTCTTAGCAAATCACCAGAAGACAATTATAATCAAGATACTTATGTTATTTCATGGACACAAGATCTCACTCTTGAGGATTTGTTTCTTTCCTGAAAAATATTTGAAGAAGATGGGGGCATCACCAAAGTGTAGCTAGATAAAGTAATATAGCCACATATCTTTAGTTCTTTAAACCTTCTGCCCTCAGTCAAAGAAAGGTCAGGATGGGGCATGCTAAGGGTACACATTTTTCCCAAAGTGAGGGTTGAACCCCAAAGAGATAATAAGGAAAAAGACTTGTACCCAAATATTCATAGCTGCGCTCTTTGTAGTGACAAAAAATTAGAAAATGAGGGGATGCCCTTCAATTGGGGAATGACTGAAAAACACTGTGGTATCTGTTGGTGATGGAATGCTATTGTGTTGAAAGAAATAATGAACTGTACGAATTCCATATGAACTGGAACAGCCTCTAGGAATTGATGCAGAGAGAAAGGAGCAGAACCAGGAGAACATTATACACAGAGACTGATACACTGTGGTACAATTGAATGTAGTGGACTTCCCTACTAGAAACAATGCATTGATCCAGGACAGTTCTGAGGGACTCATGAGAAAGAGCACTATCCATATTCAGAGGAAGAAATGTGGGAATAGAAACATAGAAGAAAAACAACTGCTTGATCACATGGGTTGATGGGGATTTTATTGGGGATATAGACTTTAAATGATCACCCTAGTGCAAATATCAATAATATGGAAATAAGTCTTGACCAATGGCACATGTAAAACCTAGTGGAATTGAGCATTGGCTATGGAAGGGGAAGGAGGGGAAGAAAGAACATGATGCTTGTAACCATGGAAAAATACTCTAAATTAACTGATTAAATAAAAAAAATTTAAAAACTTGGGAAAAATAAAATAAAGGATATATCTACCCAAAGTGAGGGTTGAATATTTGCACCCTCTCCCCAATACGGGACTGACACTGAGTCCTTCCTATGGGCAAATGGAAAACAAAAGCCAAGGGTCTGAATGAGCATAGAAGAAACATGGGGTACTTACGCTATGTTGAGGCGGATTTTCCCCAAATTATGGCAAAATTTGATGCAGAAAACAGAAATCAAGAAATGTAATTTGGAATAAATGTTTAAACTGATTTCCTGGAAGTGAGCCATTGCAGTTGTTACAAACTCTTCATCTTGAGTTTCATATAAATGAGAAAACATTTCTAGTAGATCATTCCTCAGAGATGGATCTTTATGTTGCTGTTCAGTCACTGCTTGTATCCATTGCAATAATTCCAGCTTTATTTCTTGTGATATTTTACAGTCATATATCTCCTCTAGCCTCTTTCTGTTGTCTGCATTCAGGAAACCAAACAAAAAATGCACGGTTAAAGCCACAAAGCTAGTGGCAGAGTCTCTGCACTTTGCTAGAAGGTCTTTGACTCCTGGAATGGGAGGGACTGCTCTGCCACCGGTTTCCTTCTCTTCCCCAAGGGCATAAAACATGGCAGCAAAAAATTCTTGGAAACTCAAGTGAATGAAGCTATAGCAATTTTCAGAGTCACTATCTTTCTGAAAAATGTGCATATCCAGGAAAGCAGAGACATCTGAGGCCTCTAACCCATGCCTCCTGAGGTCATCTCCATCAAACAGGATTTTCCCTTCCCAAATTCCCTCTGCAGCCATGCGACAGAGGCTCCTGTGGTGCTGAACTGAACAGCTTCTGGCACCAGGGGTCGCTAGACTAGAAAGATAACACATGTATAAGGTCGTGGTGGTTTTGGAGGCCTGCTTAAGATCCTTTTTTCTCCTCATCTGCTGCTTCATACAAGTGCAGATTATCCAACACATCAGTGGGACAAAGCACATGGTGAACAAAGTTTCATTGTTAACTATCAAACTGAAGGCTTGTTGGGCTTGATCTTCATCTCCAAAAAACTTGCAGAAATACTTCCACCTGTCCTCTTCAGAGAACCCTAGGATCTCCACGTGACGTGGGTTTTCAAATAAAAAATCACATTTCTCCAGAGCAGTGAGTCGTGTAGTGATGAGCAGGGAAGACTCAAGCAACATGGTTTTCCTCAATAAACTGCTCAGGAGAATAGGCACTGGCTGCTGCAGATTCCAGTCTTTACACAGGTCATAGCTGTGCTCATCACATGAAAATTTTAGTTCATCCAAGCCATCAATGACAAATAGGAGTTTTTCTGGATGGGACAGGATTCTTTTCATAGAAGCCTCTAGAAAAGGCCAATCATTAGCAATTAAATCAGCAAATCTTATTTTTTTTTCTCTTAGATGATTCATTTCTCTGCAATGGAGATAGAAAACATAGTCAAACTTGTCCTGGTAGAGGTTTCCCTCTGCCCAGTCCAATATCACCTTTCTGGCCAGTGTTGTTTTCCCGATCCCAGCAGCCCCTTGAAGCACAACAACTTGTGGATGGGCTTCTCTCTTCTTATCAGGATCAAATAAAGATGCCACTTCTATAAGCTGTCCTTGATTTTCCATGATCTCAGCATGTTCCCATCCAATGGCCAGGAGCTCATGTTCTTTCTGCTCTCTGTGACGATATTCTTGCAGAAGCAACAGTCGTGTGAATCGGTGGTGTAAGTTTTCATATTCCCCAGGACAAGAGTTCCTATCTCTCATGACCCGGAATTTCTCCATAATTCTATTTCTATATGTTGTTTGGCAACCTATAATAGTGAAATATAAGAAAAAATACAGTCACATTCAGAAGGAACTCTAGAGAGCAATGAATTCTCTATAATTAGGTTATGTAGTAATGCCCTTTAGGAAGTTCCTGTATCAACTTTTTTTGTGGTGCATTCTTTTTTTTTTTTTTAATCCCTACCTTCCATCACTAAAATCAATATGATGTATTGGTTCCAAGACAGAAGAGTGGTAAAGGCTAGGGGGTTGGGGGTGTGATTTGTCATATAGCTAGGAAATGTCTGAGGTCAGATTTGAACATGGGACCTCTCGTCTCTGGGTCTGGCTCTCAATCCACTGAGTTACCCAACTGCCCCAGTAAGTTCTTCAGAAAGACAATTGAGGAACAGAATCAGAATTTTAGATTATTGCATTTTAATAAATCTTAGGAGTCATCTAATTCCTACCTAAGGTCACAACTCCCATGTACACAACATCCCTGACAAATGATTGTTAATATCCATTTGTGAACTAGGTCGATGGGGATATTATTATCAAATGGGGAAACCTATTCAATTTTTAGTGGTCTAATTATGAGAAAGTTTCTTTCATTCTTTTTAAAAACATGGAATCGATTCTCAATCAGCCCTCCATTGAATGTACCAAAATGTGGGTTTTTCTTCCAACTTTGTATTGATGATCCTTTGAGAATAGAGAAGCCGAAATTATGGCTCAAATTCATCTCCCAGGGAAAACATATGGCACTGACATCCTGCCCTATCCCTAGACATATGCCCTTCAGGCAAAGGCTCAGAATAAGTCCCAGACTGAATGTTAGCAGTTAGTTTTTTTCTTGTATAATAAATAAAAGTTTCTTCAAGATGTTCTGTCCTGCTAATAGGCAAATAGTTAACTTGAAAGGAAATGGTCCTTTCTGAAAGTTTATGGCCTGAGGCTAACTTACCCAGAATATCCCCAGTTGACTTCACTTATAGTGGTTACATAGTTGACTCAAATGAAACATAGATTGGCTCTGTGTAAATAGTTATAGATTAGTGGTTATTCCTTCCTGATACAATTTATATAAGAGGCTAAACTAAATCTAGTCTAGGATTCCATGATACTATGTTCTTATGATTGCCACAAATGTAATCCCCACTGAAGCAAGTGCTAAGTAAGTATAATACTCATTTCATCTAAAATTCAAGTAGACAAATATTTATTAAACATCTAGTAGGAGCGAGGAACTGTGCTAAGCACTGGAGGGTACATTGGTCAAAAACAATTCTTGATCTCAAAAATCTCACAGTCCAATGAGGGAGACACCATGCAAACAGCTATGTGCAACATGATCTACATAGGATAAGTTGGAGATAATCAATAAAGGATAGTTACCAATGCTGAGGGAGATTAAAAAAGAAACCTTGTAGAAGGTGATATTTTTGCTGGGATTTGAAAGAACTCCAGGAAGCCCAGAGATAGAGATGAGGAGGGAGAACATTTCAGGCACAAGGGACAGCTCAGATTCTGAATATAGATCATCTTGTTGGATGAACAGCAAGGAAGCTAGTATTACTGAATTGAAGAGAATGTGAAGATCAAGATGGGAATAAAGCATCAGATCCTTGGAATGGTTAATGACATTATGTTGGGTTTGAAGCTAAACAGAGGATTCCATATTTGATCCTAGATTTTTAGTCATTGGATTTGATTGACTAAGGAGGGAGGGTGACATGGCCAGACTAATGTTTTCAGAATCAAATGTTCTAAACTTGAGTTCTCTAAAATAAAAAGGATCATCACTTTATTTCAGAATAATATTTGTATTTTTGTAATTCAATGATATAGGATTAAATTTGTAATTCAATATGATATAGGATTAAAAATTAATATCCAACACTCCAAGAATTATATTTTATAGTTTATTAATAATCACTTAAAATAGAAGAAATAAAAAGGAAATAGAAGAAAAACATCTAATTATCTAAGAAAATTAAAACCATGTGAGCAAGTTCTCCTGTCTCTCTCTCACCTCACCTCCACAGTGTGATATTACCGAAAAAGAGAGAGAGACAGGGCTACACCAAATTTATATCCTCTCTATATCAGCATGTAATGTGAGAATGAACATGGGATGCTGGAAATTGTAGTTTTAGGATACATAAATTAATTACACAATATATTTATTTTATTCACTTAAAACCACTTTTCTAAGGAGTCTGTTGGTTTCTTTTGCCTTTCTTTTTATCTTCAACACTTAGCACAGTACCTGGCATATGGCGGGTTCTTAAAGGATATCTATTGACTGACTGACCAGATTACTGAAGGAGTTTAGTACACAAAACATGACCATCATACAATTCTAAGAGTTCAAGAAGGGCAGAATAGGGTAATAGAAAGTATGCTGGATTTGAATTCATCATAATTTTTTTGAAATTACATCTCTGATACTTATAAACTATGTTACTTTCAATAATTTATTCAAACTTTCTGAGCTTAGGTTCCTCATCTATAAAAGAAAGTTGCTGATAATATTTTTTTCTATCCACCTTGTCATAGGATTTACTACTGAAAAGGAGTTGAGATATTTAGATGTCCTTTTAATTTTACAAAGCAGAAACCTGAATCCCAGGGAAGTTAAAAGATTTGCTTTAAGTAGCAAGTACCAGATTTGTGATCTAAATTTATGTCCTCTACTCTCCAATCCTATATCAATATTCTTTGGAATACACAATGCCACTCAGTGTAGTGATGATAATTCTTTGGAAAATCTAAAAAATCTTAGATTTTTAATTATTTATTATTTATATTATTTTATTTTATTATATATAAAATATTATAATATTTTATTATTACTCTATTATTATGAGTTATTGTTATAGATGACAAAATTATCAATGATATATAGTATTAATCTATAATTAGATATAGCATAAAAATCAGAACTAATTACTTATTGACTCTTACAGGACTTTTCATCATTTCTCTACTTTGTGCCCAATTTCTTTGTCAAGCATATTTTTAAAAAATGTCATTATTCTAAATCACTTCCTTATAGTAAGCACTTAACCTGATTATGCCCCCTGGTGTTGCTTCATTCACTCCATCTTCCACGTTTTTGCCTCTCTTTTCCCCGAGTCTTCCCTCCCCCATCCAACTAAAAAACTTAATTTTTTTTTCTTTTAAAAAATACTTTCAGGATGGTTTCATCATATATTACTAGTAGATCAATTTCTAAGCCCCATTCACAAGCCAGATTTCAGATAGCACCCACACGCATTAGGTTAAGCCTCTGAAATCAAAGAGTTCTCTTTGGTCAAGTAAGGTATGTAGATTTGAAAATAGAATGTTCACAGTATTTCCCTACTGTAAAAGTACACATTGCTTAGTAATCTGCCAGGAAAGGTATAAGAGGGCAGAACAGGAACTGTGTTTCTCAGAAATTTCTAAGATTGGGAGTGTATGGTCTGAGGAAAATGTTTTTGTTTTGATAATTGATTCTGACTTTGACCAGTTTCTCAGCTTTTGTAACTTTGGGAAATTGTTCTCTTGGGCAAGGGTGGTAGGGAGGAAATATGATGCATGCTGGGAAAAGTTAGAGAGGCAGGGTGATAATTTCTCCTAAAATTGACATAGGTAGACATCCAGGGCATGGCCAGCTAGACAATTTTTCCAATACCTATGACTTTGCAAACCTTTCAAAAGCAGAAATTGCATACCAAAGATGAAGCTGCTTTAGCTATCTATAGTGTGTAGGACACCTAGAATAGAAAAGAAGGCTACCCCCCCCCCCCCAAACTGACAGTCATTGACTCTGAGACCACGTAACACCCTTCCTCCATTTCCCACACTACTGGCATGACTACCGGATTCAAGGACACAACTCAAGCATATATCAAAATCCACTCATACATGCCTCTTTCAAGTTCTATGGAGACCTTGCCCTAAGCTTCAGAAGTTGTCTTGGCCTTCAACAATCAGCTTGGTCACAGCTTTTCAGAAGCAAAAGTCTGTCAGAGGCAGCAAAACTGAAAGTAACAGTTTTACAAAGTTCTAAACTGCTGTTGCTGAGGGGAAAAGAGGATCTAAACTTCTGTTGCCAGGTCAGAGAACTGAGGAAGAGAGGGAATGAAATAGGTTGAGTCACATGAGTTGGGAGCACTCCACCAAAACTAGGGGAAAGAACATAGTATCCAACTGGGGTCATGTCTGAGCATCCCATATTTATTTGGCAGAGACATGATCTGGTGAATTGTGAATTCCTCTGAGTGAGAGGAGACTAAGACTCTTTGAGATCAAGCCCCAAAGGAAACCACAACCAAAGGGGAAGAAATCAGGAAGTGAGTAATAAGGGACTAAGGGAAGGGTAGTGGGGAAAAGGAAAGTACCAAAGATTTCACAAAAAAGAAAAATATCATGAACATCAACAGATGAATTATTAGGATAATAGTAACAACAGAAGGAAATATGGCCTCCAGGTCTAATAAACAAGATCAGGCATCTATGAATAAGTACTAAAAAAAATAAAGGAAAATGATCCAACTCTTGTTGAGACATGGGGATGAGCCTTGCTCATCCTGATTACCTCCTTAAGTTAACAAGCTGTCCATCAGTATATACCTGACTTCAGGGGTGTGCTGGAACCAGCTCCCACTGGAAACTGGCAAATGGCTACAAATTAAGGCTTGATTTAATATTTTGTAATTTATCTAACCCTAAGAATATGATGGAGAAAAATTACAATGCAGAATAAACTTGAAAGTTATCCTGAGTACATTTTTTTTTTCTGGAAAATCAGTTGATAAACTTCTACCCATTCATCCTAACATGACCTACTCTTTTTTTTAGTCTATTTTTCTTCTTCCTCTCTTGTTCCATGCTGGCTTTTCACAATTCTAGTTTTTCCTCAGGAATATGAGATCAAATGAAAAAATCATATACTTCTACAAAGAGATGATGTGGAGCTTGGAAGAAGATATAAGGATAGGTGAAAGATGTAATTAAGAATATTGCTTTGGGAAACTCCGTGGCAAAGTGAATAGAGTGCTAGGTCTGGAGTTGGGAGTATCTGGATTCAAATCTGATCTAACATTTCCTAGTTCTGTGATGCTCAGCAAATCTCTTAACTTCAATTGCCTAGCTCTTGCTGTTCTGTCTTCGAGTTGATATTAAAATAGAGTAAGAGTTTTATAAAAAAGGAATTATGATGCTAAGACATTTTCAAAGTGTAATAGAAGCCAATGGGAATATTAAACTTGAGTTAAACTGACTGAAAATCTGAAAGTATACTGAAGATAGTACCCCCATAGATATGATTTATACCTTGAAAATATTTCCATACTATGTAGGAAAGGTGAGTTTTGTACCCATAGAACTACTACATATTGAGAGGAAGTGGATAAGCTAGGGAGAACATGGACATATTGCCATAAAAAGCTAAGAATGAGAACAGTTTCTATTGAATGATATTTTATGGTTGAAATTCTATCTCCCTCCCCAACTTTTTTTTTTTTTAAGAAAAGATGTAGCAAAATGTTCCTGTGAGAGCATTCTATTTGGAGTCAGGAGACTGATTTAATCCTGACAGCAATTTACTACTTTGTTAACTTGATCAATTCATTCAATCCATCATGGTTTTCAAGCCTTTACCTGAAAACAAGTTGCTGTTGAACTGGCTGCATTATCTTCCAGGTGCCTTCTCGCTGTATGCCCTATGATTTCTAGAATTCTTTGAACACCAAAAATGGGACAGTGTCACTCCCCTAAGTGAGAAAATAAGGAATCTGAGGAGATGGTGAGATGTAGAACCACAAATGAGCTGTATCTCATTATAAGTTAACATGATTTGTCTTTTTAAGACAGATAATATAAATTTCAAATATTAAAGTTCAAAATGGAATATAAGGTTAGAGAACATGAGAACTCAATTTATTCTCAAAATCTCCCAAAGTATCTTTGTCTCATTTGAGAAAACCACTCAAACAATTTCTTTAAAAATGCACTGTTTTGCTCAACTAAGCTATAAGATATTCAGAAAGTAAACCATGAGCTATATTCTCTTTAAGGGATCCAATGAAAAACTATTAGGAATAAGAAAGGAAAGAAGGAAGACCAAAACAATTGAGAGAAAATGAGGAAGGGGATGACTGTGTAGTGAATAGATGGAGATTTTGAACCCTAGACTTCAGTCCCCAGAAGTCCTTAGTATTTCCCAGAATTCCCTATAATCTCTCCTGAGTCTCCACATTGGCGAGATCACAATTTGTATTTAACTGGCAGTAACACCTTCCATGCTCTCTTCTCTGCCATTGAAATGATGTAGCAAGTATAGTGGTTAGCTAAGCGCAGGGATTTTAAATGGACTAATCAGCCATGGGCACCTGGTTTTATTTTGTATCTTCTTTATTCCTTGATTTCTAATAATCCTTAATAAATATCATAAAGTATAATATTTTTATTATTAGGGATATAATTTAATTTTTACAGTTATGGCATCCACAAAATCGGATGAGAACTTCTCATTTTTTTTTTAAGATAGCATAGATCATTTTTTTAAAGCCACATTTCTCCTGCCAAGGCTCTCTTGATTCAGCTCACTCCTGCTGCCTGCTCCTGCCTCCAGCCATCCACTTCTTGACTCAGATTGCTCTTCAAGCCCAGGCCCCAGCCCTAGCAACTCTACTCCTGATCTCCAGCCTCCGAGACAGATTGCCGCAGGCCAGCCCCAGGACCCAGGCTGCTGGTAGCTGCCCCTGTGTCTTTGGAATCACAAACCAACTGGTAAAAACTGGGGTGTTCTTTCCTTAGGCAACAATTAACCTCCATGTGGCAGGGGACCTCAGGGGGGAGAATGAGGAGAGGGAAGAGACTTTTCCAAACAGGAAGTTGATTACAAGTATGGCATATACTATGACATAGCAGGGTGTTGCCTATTTCAAAGGATGTTTTTTGAGTGCACAGATCCTTTTAGTTATTTTACCTGAGATTCAGGGGAGAAATTCATCTCCCTGCAACTCTTTGCCATTTGAACCTGCCCAATTTGAGATTCCTAAAACCCATGTTCTCTACTATGGGGAATTCCACAGTACTGACAAAAGGAATCTCAACAGATAAAAAAAAAGGTTATATTTTTAAGGCTTTTCAGACTTCAATTGCATTTTGCTGATTGTTTTGTTTAAGATTTCATTTTGTTGGTTTTAAGTTCATATATTAATGTATTCAATACTATTCTGTTACCCTGAATCATTCTAATGTACTGGGTTTTAACTACTGTTATATTCTGTTGCTTTTCCTCTATAACTATTCTGAACAAACATTATTGAATAAGCCAATATATGAAAAACAGCCTTTTTTTCTATTTTGGCTTTGTAAATTGTCATATAGAGGATGGATAGACTTCATCAAAACTGGTTACACTTGTATAACAACCTTTGGAAAATTTAATGAACTAAATATCTCAAATTGATTTTAAGGGGGGTTTTAGACATGATTTTTAGATTTTTTCCAACAACTGATCATTTTGCCTGCCTCTAACAGGAGGTAAGGTCCATTTTAGTAGCTTAAGTGAAATATAATTATAATCCCCACCTCCCACATTTATAAAAATGTGAATGGATAGGACATCACAGTCTCATACCAAAGGAGCTGGGATGTTAATCCCAGGGCATGGTACCCTAGGATGGCTCCCAAAAGGGGATCATTTCTCATTTATAACTCTTCAGCTCACTTTACTTCCACCAGAACAATCTGGATTTCTTGATATTCTAGACCTAATTAAGTTTTACTTTGTTGAAAAATGCATTTGCCAAGGTTGAAATATTGCTACACCTGAAAAATTTGTGACAAGTATCCATTCTCTTTATATGTTATACAGCAGACTCATGTTAAATATGATAGTGGTTTTGTTTGCTATTGTCATTAAATGGGCTATTATAACTTTGGGGATTTTGATACTTCTGAATGTGCATTACATGTTGTACTACTGTTCTTTATAAAAAAACTGTTATTTTGTGAAATTCATTTGCCTTGTACTCACAGTGGATCATGGCCAGGTATGAAGAGGAAATGGGTTTCATTTTTGGTGAGAAACTTTATATTCTACATTTCCTTAGCTGACACAGTGTGTCAATGATTATAAGCTATCTTTTTTATTTAAAAAAACTCTTTATTATATTTTTCTTGCATGTGCAATATACTATTTCAGTTTTTTATTTTTTCCTCTCCTTTTTATATTTGAAGCACATGTCACCAGAATTAAGATTTTCTTTACCTTTTTTTTGATTTTGCAGTAATATAAGTTTACAATATATTTGCTATAATGTCAATGCATGCCCTCAAAAGCTTGAGACTATAAAAATTATGCCATTAATTGTTTTAGAAATTTTTTATGGGACTTTTATGGTACATTGGATTTTGTCTGATTCCAGGACAAGAGAATACAAAAAGAGCCATTGCACAGTGCCAAAGAAACACAAAGCTAAACTGTATAGTGCCAATCGAGCACAAGGTCAAAGAGACCAATCAATCCTGATGGGATTGATGAAAATTTTGAGCCATGACAAGAGGACTTGAATGTGTTTGGGGTTTGAGGTTGAGGCTGTTTAACATGTATTAAAGGCAGGTCTTCCTTGTCCCACATTTTACTAAGTATCTCAAATTTGACTCCTACCTGGTTTCTGAAAATTTAGTCCCTTTTCTGTCTTTCATAATGTGGCAAACTTTCTGTAGTCTTGGCTACTGATTGGGTAAATGCATAATTGGTTATATCATTTTAATTGGGCCCTGATTCAAGGAGCTGTTATAGATTTATTTTTCCTTTACTTAGAATTTTTACACATAAGACTTTGATAGTCTATATTTCATCCAGAAATTATCTTTTTTATTTGGATTATTTTGATTTTTTTTATTTCTCTTTCCAATTGATTCATATATCTCATAACTCATCGATGCATCCCTAAGTGATCCCTGTGTTTTTCAATCACCCTCTTCAGGGGGAAAATGTATAATTATTATTATTTTAAATTGCAAAGTTTAAATTCCTTTTGAGAGTAATTTTAGGTTAAAAAATGTGCTACCTCTCAGAATCCAGAAAGTGAACTGTTTGGAGAAGACATCATGAAGATGCCTCCATAGACCACACACTACACCAGAAGATCCAGAGTGAACTTTGGGATGTGGTGATTTGAACTGTGTGGGGTTTGAATGCACTTGTTTTGAATGTACACTCTTATGCCAAAGGGGACTGCCCCCTAACTGGCTTTTTGTCAATGTGTCTAGTAATCATTGGTTTTGTTCTCTTTTCCTTTTATCCACAAATTATTGCAATCTTTAAGTTGATTATGTTTCCACCATCCTTTTGGGGAAACTGGTTTCCCAACAGGATCACAGGGGTGTATGTATAAATGGAAATTTTGAACCCTAGACTTCAATCCCCAGAAGTCCTTGGTATTTCCCAGAATTCCCTATAATCTCTCCTGAGTCTTCATGTTAGCAAGATCACAATTTGTATTTAACTGGCCGTAACACCTCCCATGCTCTCTTCTCTTCCTTGTAATGATGTAGCAAGTATAGTGGTAAGCTAAGTATGAGGATTTTAAATAGGCTAATCAGCCATGGGCATGTGGTTTTTATTTTGTATTTTATTATTAGAAATTATTAGAAATATAATTTTAGAAATATTAGAAATATAAATTTAATTTTTATAGTAGCACAATGGATAGAGTGCCAGAGATGGAGTTGGGAGGACCTAGGTTAAAATCTGACCTTAGACATTTCTTAGCTCTGTGACCCTGGGTAGGTCACTTCATCCCATTTGTCTAGTTCTAGCCACTGTATTACTTTAGAATCAATATTTAGTGTAAGACAGAAGATGAGGACTTAAACAAATAAAGGAGGAAGTAAGAGAAGGATATAGAGATGGAAGAAAAAAGAAATGACATTCTTTAGACTGACATTTTTTTATTGAAATACTATTTTGTGAGCCTGATACATAATTTGATAAAAATGGCCACTCTTCATGTGCTTGTGCCAAATATCTTTTTTTTTTTTGTTCTGAGAGGAAGATTTTATTTTTTACAATATACAAAATAAAATCATTCTTTTTGTTGTTGTTGTTGTTTGTTTGTTGGAAAGTCAATGGAGTTGCCTTCAGAAACCCATTCTTAAAATAATTTATGGTCCTTGGATATTCCTAGAAATAGATAAAGGAGTCCAAATGGATCTGAGGTAAATATTTCCTCTACAACTAAAGAGCCTAAATACCCAATATCCTTGCTAGGAATAAATCCTTCTCATCCTCTTCCCTGAAACTAGAGAAGAGTGAAGAGAGGGTAGGGAAAAGAGAGGATGCAGAATAGATCCTTGCCTTATGAGCCAGGCTCAGTAAGTGTTGTCTGAGAGAATTATGATTGCCTCTTTCTGGTTGTGAAGGGGTAATGAAGAGAGTGTAGATTTCATCCTCCATACTGTTTTTACTACGTAATGTTAATACTATGATCCCATAATAGTAACATTCATAATGGCAATAATGGTTAACATTCACATAATGAGTAATGGCTCATAAAGAGCTTTAAGTACATTCACTAATTTAATGATTCCTTGAGAGCAAATACTTTGTAATTTTTGTTAATAATAATGATGATGATGTGATACTATATAATTATATAATATAATAAACTTTCATTTCTTATAACTTCACAACTAGTATCATACCTGAACAAAGGACTTACCTAAGTTTAAAAAATAAGTAGAATGCCCTTTATCTAGATTATTTAATGTTCCTCCAAAATGATTCATCTTACTCCTTCCTTCTAGACCATAGTTTATGTTCTCAATCTAATCTCTGAGGCAGATTTCAATTCTTGTTGCTGGGAGCTTTTCCTATCTGAATTCTGGTCTAGCCACTGACTTTTAGCTTCTCCTTTTTGACCACCAGTGACTGTATTTCCTCTTTCTTGAATGTTGTCACTTATTGGTCCATACTCCTAGTTAGTTACCCTTTCCTTATATCGTTATTGAATTCCTGATCCATACCTTCATTCCATTGGTCCATGTGGTCCTGGCCTGACCACTTTTTCATTAGTTTGTCAACATGTTTCCAAAATCCCAACTTTCTTCTCTCTGACTTCTTGTCCTTCCCTTTCAGGAACCTGCTGTTCCATCTGAGTTTCTCTGAAAAACATGGGCAGAAACTATTAGGGGAAAGGTCTCTTAAGAGACCTAGACGAAGCCCAGGGAGAAAAGGAAAGACTCATCCTAGTGCCACACCTCCCAATCCACCTCAAAACAATGAGCTCACCTGTTTAGCTCAGAAGATAGAATTGAAGTCATTAAATCTACATGCTAAAACAATATAAAAGAGATAGCATTGACATTAGAAGTTGGATGCTGCCCAGATATTGACAGTGATTAGTTAGACAACAACCATTTATTTCTATGTGTCTGGCATTTTGCCAAGTTCTGTAGCTATAAAAAAAAGGCAAAAAAAAAAAAAGCAAAAGTTCAAACTGTTTACTTTCAAAGAGCTTCCATTCTATTGAGGAAGTATAAATGTGGAACATTCAAATGAAGCCTAGGCAGTGCCCATGCATGGTCAAATAAAGACTCCAAGGAATGTTTCCCACACCAATTTTAGAGAAATATCTCCCCTTCCATATTTTAGCATCAGCCTTAGATTCATATTATGTTATAAACTTACATGAACAAAAACATTATTGTCCCTTTCTAAATAGTCACTCTAATAGATAGGGAAACTTTCCCTCTTTTCTCAAAAATGTGTATAGTAATTCCTGGGATAGATCACAAGACCAGGAATCAGATGGGATATGAGCTATGGTTAAAGCCCACATGTGTAAAGTTGTCACTTTGACTCTAGGAATGCTTCTCATCCATTGGTCCCATCAGAGTGCCATTCCTTTCAATCATTGTCACTGACTCTGTCTCCTGATCCAATGGCATATGGTAGAAACATCAAGCCCAACTCACCTGAAGTTCTGACCTCAACCTTATCAGTGCTGAGGATATTTGCCAATATGAACTACAGTGGTCTGATATTCCAAGCACAACATAGATCAGATATAGAACCTGAATATCTTACCCCCAAACCATTATTCTGGCTACTCTCTTCCTGGGACTGCTCTCCTAAACCCAAGTCTCTTCTCTGTTCAGAGGAGGGGCTCAGCTTATCCGGTCCCCTGATTTTCTTCCTTTTATTCCCATTTTGATTTTCCCTTTCCTAGTTCACTTAAGATTCTCTGACTCTTGTTTTCTCTATGGCCCAACCTTTCATCTTTGTCTTTGGTCACAACTAGTACTTAACCTGTGACCATGCCTGGGGAAAAAGGATCTTCCTTCATTTCCAGAGATCATCAGTCAGTCAATAAATATTTATTAATTTCCTGCTCATGCCAGGCACTGTGTTATGCTGGAGATACAAAATGAGGCAAAAAGATAATCTTTGTCCCCAAGGAGCTTACAGTCTAATAGGAGAGACAGCACACAAATAAATAACTACAAAGCAAATTATTATAATTTGTAATTAATTAAGTTAGTAAGTAAGAATTCATAGCAAGGCCTATGGCCTTTAGAGCAATAAGGAGTCCAGGGTTTCTACCCACTAATACATTCCCAAAGCTTAATATTCCTTAATATTCTGTTTATTTTTATTTTCCCTGATATATAAATAATAAAAGAAGGGGGTGCTGAGTGAGGGAGTAATAGAAGGAATTAGGAAGAGATGCAAGAGAGGATTAAGATAGGAGAAAGAAAAAGAATGGAGGTAAGGGAAATGAAAATATGGTGGGTGAAGGGACAAGGTGGGAAAGAGGTTAAGATGAGCAAAAACTAGTATTAAATTAGGAGAAGTTGGGTATTAGATGACATGGAAAAAAGGAGAAAATAAGTTTGGTGAGGTGGTACAATAAGAAAAATAAGTTAGAAAATAGGCATATTCACAGGCAAAGGTCTCTCCATACTTACCCATTTGTGGGGCCTCTCTCTTTGCTTGCTCCCACAGCTCTCTCAGGCCCATCTTCTCCCATATCATGAGAGCCACATCCCATGCCTCCCCTTCTCCATAATGATGAACCATGAGTTCAGCCATGTCAGTATTATCTGCCTTTTTCATCTGACTCCTAGGGATCCTGAGAAATTTCTCTTTAGGGGGAGAATCCTCTAGAAATAACTTGAATTTCTTGAGTTCCTCAAAGGTCAACTCTTCTAAGTATCGTACCAGTATGCAGCGGACACTCTCAGTCATATCGTTCCAGGACTAGGCTCAAGAGAATATGGTAGAAAAAAATTCTAAACTTGTAAGGAAGATGGGTTTAATGGGCTACAGCCATCTTACTATTTTACTCCTTAATTCACCCCTGCCAATTACTCAATACCTTCTGCTATAGATCAGTGCAGGGACCTCCTTACTAAGGAGGGAGACTTGGTAAGCTCAAACTCTCAGTGCTTCTTTAGTGAAAAAAAATACCCAGTGGTTCCTCCCATCTAGTCTCTCCCTCTAATATCCCTTTCTCACATTCTAATCCTTACTCACTTCTATCCGAGCCAATCAATCTCAAAAACTTCTCCAATCTTATACGTCTCAGTTTGGGAGAGAAATATAAAGTGCAAATGAATGAGATGTCCTAAGGACCAAGAGATCTGTCCCAATAACCAAGAGTCCGGATTGGGATTCTGGTTCTGCCTTCTCTCTCTTACCTAACCAAGTCTGGCAACAACAGACAATGTTTCTTAATACACAATTTTACTTCCCCATCATTAATTCTTAAAGGGCCCAACATACCACTCCTTGTAAGGATGCAGAACTATGGCCATATGAGACTTCTAGAAAGATTTGAGAGTATTTTTTAGCAGAAAGAGAAATGGGGTAGGGATTAGGAGGGACAGGGATTGGAATCTCACACTTGGGAATTACTTGGGGTGTGATCTTGGGCAATTGCTACATCATTCTGAACCTCAATTTCCTCAGATTAAAAAAAGGTAACATCTAAATGTCATTGGGATTTACAAAGTCCTTTAGATCACTTTTCTCTTTTGATCTTCATGATATAGTAGACTTCCCTAGCTTTTCTTAGCTATCCTATTATATTTAATATATATATATATATATATATATATATATATATAGAGTGCATCAAAAGCCTATAAATATTTTTTTTTCATTTGAACCTCATGATTGTCTAGAATTCAATTTCCTCTGCTATACTATAGTAATAGTAGACAGTGCATTGAGGTTTACGAAGGCTTTTACATTCATTTTCTCATTTGATCTTCACAATAACCCTACCAACTGTAAGTACCAGATTCACAATGAAAGTGACTCTCAGGAAGTTTACTAAATAGCTGAGTTACATAACTGCCCTGTATCAGAGGAAAAAAGATTTAAGCCCAAGTTCCATCTGGCTCTAAACTCAATATCCTTTTAATTAATTCAAGCTGTACTAGATGAGTTCTGAAGTTCTTTCCAGCACCAAATTATATGCCTCTTGATGAGTGAGAGGTTTGTTTTAGCTGGAAACTCTGTTTTATATTCACACTAAACAGGTGAGGATCATAGGAGCCCTGCTTGTAGAAAGGGTTTGTGAGTCAAGTATTCTTGTAGGTTTGATCTACCTACACATTCACTCCCATACATTCCTAAATCTGTCTACCCTCTCTCCACATGTTGCTTCAATATACTTGGCTTGGAATTCTCACATTCTTGGTAGTTTAGGCTCTCTTTAACCTTTCCACAAGATTAGCAATGGCTTTATCCCTTTATGCTAGATCCGAAACCCAATTCAATCAGTCTCAATAATTTAGGGGCAAATAGAACAATTATATTCCCTGTTCTCAAGTTCTCACTCTCTTTTGTTGATCTCTATGAAGGAATGAAGGAAGAGAAGGAGGAAGGGAGAAAAAAGGAAAGAAAGAAGGGAGGATGAAAAGAAGGAAAGAGAGAAGGAAGGAAGATTTGTAAAGTGCTTCATAAATATCTCATTTTTATCCTCAGAACAACCCTGAGAAGTATTTGGTAGTATTAGGGAAGTATTATTATCCTCATTTTATAGAGGAGGATACCCACCAGGTACCTGGAACTGAAAGACTGGAGGTTAGGAGATCGATTAGGGATGGATATTTAGATTTAGGAGGCATCTTCATAGAAAACCGAATCCATGATATCTGAGAAGGTCATGAATAGAGCATACAGAGATAGATGAAAAACTATAGCATCTAAGGGAGGGAGGATGGGAAGTAGGAGGGAAGGAAGGAAAGAAGAAAGGAAGGGAGAATGATGAAGGAAGAAAGGAAATAAGGGAAGGAGGAAGAATGAAAATGAGGGAGAAATAAAAGGAAGGGAGAGAGGAAGAAAGGAAAAGAGGAAGCAAAGGATAGAAAGAGGGAGGGAGGGAGGAAAGAAGAGAAGAAAAAGAATAAATAAATAAATATTTAAAAACAAAGCAATAGGGGGAAGCTAGATGGTTCAGAATCAGCCCTAGATATGGGAGTTCCTGGGTTCAAATCTGGTCTCAGACACTTCCCAGCTGTGTGGCCCTGGGCAAATCACTTAACCCCCATTGCCTAGCCCTTACCACTCTTCTGCCTTGGAACCAATACACAGTACTGAGTCATGAACAAGGTTTTGGGCAACTTCAACTCTATAAAATTCAACTCAACAAACATTTTTTAATTATCTACTAATTGTTAGCCAATAATAGACACTCAAGATAAGTGTAATAGTTCCTGCCCTCAGAGTGTTTACATTCTACTAGAGGGGTTAAAACATATGTATGAAGTAATAATGATAAAGTGACGTGGATAAAGGAATTGGCTGTGAAAGGGAGGAGAGATTCAGTATGATAGCTTTAGGGGATTAGTAGGCAGCTAGGTGTTTCAGTGGATAAAGTTCTGGCTTTGGAGTTCCAAACATTTGAGTTCAAAATCCTCCTCAGGCACTTAGCAAAATGGGGGCAAGGGGCAGGTCACTTATCCTTTCTTACCTTTAATTTCCTCAACTATGGTGATTGTCCTCAGTGGTAGAAGAGGTCCAAAATGGCAACAATGGGTCAGGGTCAATGTACAGTGTGCCTAACTGAGGCAGATGACATCAAAATGAGAGATATATGAGATACTACTTATGAGTTTTCTATATTAAGGAAATCATAGGTTTTGAGCAATGATACATGTATAACCCAGTGGAACTGCTTGTTGGCTTCTGGAGTGGGGGAGGAAAGAATGGAGTGGGAGGATCATGAATCATATAGCCATGGAAAAATATTCTAAATTAAAAAAAAAGGAAAAATAAATAAACAAATATCCCATTTAAACTATCCTTTTCCCTAGCCTTAGTTGTCCCTCCTTTTCTCTTCTCTCTTTCTGCCATTCCTTAGTTTATGCATGGGGAAAATGAAAGGGTTAGATAAGATTATTGGTCTCCAAACTTTAAGTGGTTATGACTCATGCTTTTACACCAAAAAAAAAAAAGGAAGAAAGAAAGAAAGAAAGAAAGAAAAAGAAAAAAGAAAAAAGAAAAGAAAAGAAAGGAAATTACCACATCTCTCCACAAAACAATTATAGAAATAATTTTAGTTTACTTAATTTAAATAAAATTAAGAATTTATATTATTTTATAAAAACACACAAATCTTAAACATTCACTGAAATAAAAATGGAGTATAGGCTGTATCTGGAACTTTCTCTAGCATGTATCAAAGTGAGTATCATCCCTGAAAATCTTGTTTCTTTTTTATGTATCTTCTTCCTTGATTTGAGTTTTTTTGAGGGCAAAGACTTTCTTTTACTTTTATTTGTATTCCCAGTTCTTAAGCACAGGGCCTGCACATAGTAATTACTTAAATGTTTGTTAACTGACTGACACCTAATAAGTATAAGCCCTTTCCTAACGCTTCATGATGTGGTGAGTTTCCATCACTAGTGGTTTTTATGAAGAATATGGAAAGGTCTTTTTAGGGGTATTATAGAAACTTCCTATTGCACTTTGCACACCATAGGCATTTAATAAGAATTCATTGAAATAAAAAATAAATGATTTCTCAAGGAAGGACTTGATTTGATAAGCTCTCAGGACATTTTACAAATCCAGTAATTCTGTGATTATAGTACATATGAATCTTTTTCACCAAAAAGTAAGAATGAATATAAGGTAGTCAGTGAGGAGATCACAATGAGTGTAACAGAAAGGAAATCAGTAGGAGATGACAAATCACGGGCGGCTGGGATGATCAGAAGAAAGCTTTCAAAATGGAGAAATTTGTCTTGGGTCTTGAGGGATTTATAAGATTTTGATAGAGGAGAGGAAACAGTTTGTGGTGAGCACAAGATATCCCAAATGCTGACTACATTGTCACTGAATGTCTCTTATGCCTACAATTCTCTTTTCTTACCATTTCCAGGTTTTCCTGATTTTCTTAAAATCATCATCTTAAAATCATCATCTTTGACAAGAAGCTTTCCACAATGTTCCTCTGTTATTTCTCTGCTGCTGAAATTATTTTTAATTTCTCTGTCTATATCACATCTGTAATAATTGTTTGCTTTTTTGTTTCCCTTATGAGACTGAATTTCTAGAGGGCAGAGACTTTCTTCCTATCTCCTGCCCTTAGCACTTGCCATATAGTAAGCACTTAATAAATGTTTGTTGGCTTGAGTGGTACAGCATGAGCTGAGCAGTGGAGGGTTGGAGTTTTGTGGTAAATTTGGGGGAAGTTGGTGGGTAATAAGGAGGAACAAGTAAGAGGGCTTTGAATTCCTCAAATTAGGCTCAATTTAGACTTTATTCAGTGGGCAAGATTGACACATTGAAAGGCTCTGAGCAGGGCTATGATGCTGTTACGGTTGTGCTTCAGAAAGATCAGTTAAGATGAAGTGGAAGCAGGTGTTTGGGGTTCACCTCAGAAGATGTGAGGTGAGGGCAGAGCTAGGGTAGCACTTCACCACCTGGAGACATGTGGTAAGGATGACGCCAGACATGAGCTTTGTGGCTGTAGTGATGAAATTTCTTTGTGGCTTTCTAAATGACAGCAAGGGAGATGGAGAGAAAATTCAGATGTAAAATATCTTTGGAAATTGTCACAATTTTTGCAGTGGATGGTAACAGACAATGAGAAAGAACAATTTCCTGTAGCTGAGTCCCCTTTCAGTCTCTTTCAATGGTACAAATAAAGTCTTGATAAATAAACTAGGAGAAAACAATCTAAAAACCTAAATTAATGCTAATGAACATTGACACCAAAATAATAAATTAAATGTTATCCAAAGGCTATTCAATATTTTATAAGATCATATACTATGACCAGGATTCAGAGTTGGTTCAATGTAAGGAAGAATGTAAATTAAACAAATAGTAAAAATCATGTGATAATATTGATAGATGCTGAAAAAGCTTTTGACTAAATCAAAAAATGCTTTTTTATTAAAAATTCTAGAAATCACAGGGATTAGTGGACTTTTCTCCAATATAGCAATCTTTTTTAAAATCAAAGAACAAACATATAGAATGGAAATTTCTTACAATAGTAATATGGGTGAAACAAGGATGCCTATTGCTTTTCACATAATGTGAGAAATGCTAACTAGATCAATAAGGCAAAAACAATATAGTACGAACATAGGCAAAAAAAAAAACCCTTTTTGCAGATGAAGTGATGATGTACTTGTAGAAATCTAGAGAGTCATAGGAAATCAATTGAAATTATAATTTTAGCAAAGTTGCAAGATATAAGATAAAACCACATAAATTTTCATTCCTTTATATAACAAAATAAAAAATATATAGCAGGAAGATCTAAAAAGAAAATACATTTAAATAATTATAGAAACTATAAAATATTTGAGAGTACATTTATCAATAATCACTAAGAGACCATATGAATCTCAGTTTAAAATACTCTTTGTTGAAATGATGACAGGTCTAAATAATTTGAGAAGTGCTGATCTTTCTCATTGGTAGGTCACACCAATACATAAAAATAACTAATTAATTTATTTGTTTAGTGTCATACAATTCAAATTCCCAAAAGAACATTTTAGACTTAGAATAAATAATATACTTCATATAAATGAGCAAAAGGTCAAGAATGTTGAAGCCAATTTTGAAAAAAAAGTACAAAGGAAGAAATCTATTATTGTCACATCTCAAATTGTATTGCAAAGCAATAATCATTAAAACAATTTGGTACTGGTTTAAAAAAGAATTTAATCAGCGTAACAAATTAGGTATACAGCATAGAGAAGTGAACAAACACAGGCGTATAGTTTTTGATAAACAACTCAAAGACTCTAGTTCTTGAGAGAAGGATTAGATATTTGACAAACATTGATTTCTAGGAAACTGGATAGCAATGCAGTGACAGACATTTTGTTTGAACCAGCACATCTGATTATATACCTAGATAAACTTTATGTCAATATATGACCTCAATATAAAAAGTTGACATCCAAAATTAGAAAAGTAAGAAAGAAATGACCTTTCAGGTCTATGGATAGAAGAAAATTTCATAACTAAATAAGTAAGAAGATCATGCAAGGAAAATGACAATTTTAATTAAATAATAAAATTTAATTAAATAAAATTTAGTAGTTTTTGGAGACATCTACTATAGCTAAAATTAGAAGGGAAATAAGTAGCTGGTAAAATGATTGCATCAAGTTTCTCTGACAAATTACCCATGGTCATTATATATAGAGAATTATTTCAAAATTATACAACTAAGAGTCATACCCCTTATATAGATATAAATGATTGATAGATAGAGATATTGATGGATATCAATAAATATATAAGGTATGTGGAGAAATATGTAGGTCCCAACTCCTGCTATTTTATGGTTTATAAATCCTTTCTAGAACCCATTTATCACATTCTTTCAATATAAACCTTCATATTACAACACTATGACTCCCACACTACATTCATACACACACATATATATCCATTTATTTGCTTTTCATGCATTTAATTTAATTTTCCCTTAACTATGTTTCATATATATATATATTTCCAAGGAAATAAGGTGCTATAAATAAATTTAGGGTCAGAATAATTGGAAATGAATTAATTTAATCTAACCATATCAGTCTGGGAAAGTCCCAAATAAGCTATCCCATTTAAAGATAGGGCATATCTGTAGCCCTACCAAGATTCTCTAGGACCTTAGGACTTTTTTTTGGACCCTCTGGTTATAGATTATTTTCATCGTGGTCTTAGACAGGACAGTCTGCATCTTATACTAACCCCTATTTTATTGTGCTGAAATGAATGATGAACTGGAGGAATTCCATGTGAATTGGAATGACTCTCCAGGAAGTGATGCAGAGTAAAAGGAGCAGAACCAGGAGAACATTGTACACAGAGACTGATACACTAAGGTACAATCAAATGTAATGGACTTCTCTACTAGCAGCAATGCAATGATCCAGGACATTTCTGAAGGATTTATGAGAAAGAACACTATCCATATTCAGAGGAAAATCTGTGGGAGTAGAAACACAGAAGAAAAACAACTGTTTGATCATATGGGTCGAGGGGGCTATGATTAGGGTTATAAACCCTAAATGATGATCCTAGTGCAAATATCAATAATATGGAAATAGGTCTTGACCAAAGACACATGTAAAACCCAGTGGAATTGTGTGTCAGAAATGGGAGGGGGATGGAGGGAAGGGAGGAAAAGAACATGATTTTTGTAATCCTGGAAAAATGCTCTAAATTAATCAATTAAATAACATTAAAAAAAGTATTCCTACCTCTTACTGCACGATTTGACAGTCTTGCTCCTTCTTCATTTGATTTTCTAAGGTTGAAGAATGTAATCAATAAATTATTATTAGTATCCACGCTTTACTTGAGTGACCATTATTGGCATCAATGTTTTTCTGCCAAACATCTTAATCCCAAGGAAGGAGTCCAAGAAGCTTCTTGTGACAGCCAGTGCCTCACTGGTGGAGACAAGCAGTAGTTTCAGTGAAGCAGCCAGTGATAACCATGTCTGCCACCACCACTCATACCTTACTCACAATCTCCTATTTACAAGTTTCCTTTGTCAATCTCTCTCTTGATTTTCACATTAATCCTGAGGTAAGTCTTGCATCAGTGAGGGATTACATTATAAGTATTTTTATTCACCCTTCTTCTCAAGATGAAGAAACTGAGATCCAGAGAGATCGATTTGTTTAAGGTCACAAAAATAGTGGAGAGATGAACCAGGTTTGAAGCCTGCAGTTACTTTCCATTGCACAGCACTGCCACATGTGTGTGTGTGTGGACCATAATTCCTACTCTAACACAATTTATTATTCTGTTTTACTTCTCAAACCAAGATTGTTTTAAGGAAAAAAAAAACTCCAAAGGTTTGTGGAACTTGTGCAATATTGAATGCTTTTGGGCCAGTGGTCTCACATGAATTTTGGATAGATTGTCTCCCTGAATGTGCTTACTGTATGATTGGATTGAATTTCCCAAGTTAGAGAAAGTAGATCCTTGGAACTCCTTTTAATTATTTCAGGGTTTGTAAATAAACAGGGTTTTGCATTGTAAATTAAGATGAGAGAAAAACCGAGTTTGTTAGTCATTGAAAGACTCTACACCCAAGTGGAGGTGTGTCTAATACAGATGTTGCAAGCCTTTCAAAATAGTGTTGCAACCAGTTACATACTGTGCATGCAATGGAAGACAGAAGTGAAAATAATCCAAGAGTGAAGGGGGGGGGGGGGGGGAAGAGCTTGAAAATGGCAAGCAGAACTGGTCACTGCAGAAAATCACCTATTTTAAGGAATGTATAAATGATGATCTCATTTTGTACAGACTTTCGTTGGCACCCCTGGATGAGTTTAATTGGTTTAATTGGAATAAAATGGAGTAGATCATATCCCAATGAGCCCAACAGACCTTGAACAGTTGCTTCTATGAAACAATGAGAACCAGTGAAGGCAGAGAACTGTGTTAGTTGCATCTCTGTTGTCTGAGCAAGCTCTAAGTGTTCCAAAGCACCTCCTTCAGCTAGCTGCCTTCATGGCCACTGGAACAAATTGTTCTGCCCATTCCACCAGTGAAATCCTCATGTGTTTGGGGTAGACATTCCCCTAAGTCACCAACAGATCTGAGGGCAATCAGTTGCCCTTAACTTGAGTTAGCCCATCTGCTGAGATGCCTCTTACCAGGGTGTGAGCACTGCACTGGCTACAGATTCTTGAATCCATAGGTGGAAATTGGGTGATAGTGAGACACCAGAAGATGTACAGCTTCAAAAAGGGCCTAGCAAGCCCTCAGATCAGGAGTACTTGCCTGCCCTACATATCTATACAAACAATATCAGTACATAGATGAGGAAATAAGAGAGTAGGTTCCAGAACCTGGAAGCAAGATACGAGGAGTAGGCAAGAGTGGGGCAATTTAATTAAGTTTTTGGTGCTGCAGAGCTCTGAATCCTAAGAGCCAGGTTAGGACTCAGGAATGTCAAGGTGACTTGGAGCCTTAACTTCCTGTGGGGATTGGCTCTATGCAAGGGTTTAGAAAGCAGTAAAGATGCTCCCTCTGCATTCTAGTGCAAAAACCCTTTACATGAATTTCTAAACAGAAGAACTAATATGCTAAGAAGCTGGCTAAATTCCCTGAGACTGAATGCCTATAAAAAAATCTTTCTGTGCCATTTCTTACCTCCTCACTGCAAGTATTTTTTTTCAGTTCTTTTTTATTTGTCTTCCTTGTTCCCCAGAGTGAAAGTCCTTCCTGTCACCACAGTACAAGAGGGAGGAAGCTGTGTGTCTGGTGAGTGCCCCATACTCTGCCTAATTCTGTAGCTGTAGAACAAATACATACAGTCAAGGGCTAAGGATGAAGCATTATAGAATGTATGTATTTAAAATAGGAGAGGGAGCCCTTAAAGGTTCAGCAGAAACTGACCAAGGCTTAAATTCATTCACCTACCCTGAAACCTTCATTTCTCCCTCACCTCTTGCCTCATTTCCTAGGCTTCTGGATTTCTTTGGAAGGCTTCCAAAGAAAGCATGTTAAATATATTTAGAGATTCTTATGCATTAAGGATGAAGGAGGCTGCATAACATATGACCATTGTTCTCCATGGTGAGTAACCCAAATGAAGATGTGAGGGAGTAAACCAGTTTTCTTCCCCTTATGGATGACCCCAAATCAACTTAATTCCCAAATCAAGGGAATCAAAGGAATTAATCTTTAACGGAATTATTTTACTCACAAGAAAAATTAATGAGAATAAAACAAACTAGTTTATAAAAATTAACAACTTAACAGTTGTTTTAAAAAATTCAGAGTTTGCAAGTGGTTCAACACTTTCTGTTATGTAGATTTTTCTTTTTTTAAACTTATCTATTCTCTTAGTATCAATTCTAAGACAGAAGAATGGCAAGATCTAGGCAAACAAGGTTAAGTGACTTGCTCAGGATTGCACAACTAGAAAGTGTTTTAGGTAAGATTTGAACCCTGGTCCTCCTGACTCCAGGCCTGACACTCTATCCACCATGCTACTTAGCTACTCCTCAGATACAGAATGACCCTTGTACCTTTATTTTCTTGGCTTTAAAAGGATATTTTCAATTAGATATTAGTCCCTTAAACATATACTTTTCCAGGGCCAGAGGAGGAGTTTAAGGATTGATTCATCCTTTTCAATTTGGAATTTTACTTTTTTTTTTTCAATTATAATTTTTGCTTGTACCAATCATAGCCCTGGAGCTAAGTCATGGAAAGCAAAGTGGCCAAAGGAATCAAAGGAAGAATCGTGTCCAATTGATTTTTCCCTGAATCAGTTTCAGCAACATGCAGTCCCTCTGTTAGGAGTTGGTGTTTCAAGGAGGCTAGAAGGAAGAAGTCTGACCAGAACAAGGTCTATATCCTGGAAAGCAGAATTGAAACCAGAGTGGATAAAGGAGGTGGTGGAGACAGTCCAGAAGAGGGTCCTAGACAGATAGAGTCAATGAAGTCACAAGATAAGACTCCTTTTTTCTCTTTTTGCACCAGAGTCTTGTGAAAATGATAGAAGGGAAGTGAGGAAATAGAGTAAAGAAGCCTTTCTCATACTTTATTCTCCTCCACATAAGCTATGAACCAACTGAACTTCGTGTGTTTCTGACATTGCATTCTGTTTCCTGATTCCATTGTTTTGCACTGGCTGTCCCACAGGTCAAGAATGTTTTCTCCCCTCCCCTATGTCTTTTAGTTTCCCAGGTTTCTTTCAACACTCAAGTCATATCTTACCTTTTGTAAGAGGCCTTTTCCAGCCCTGGCCTTCCTCCTCCAATCCTTGGATTTCCTTTCATTTATACTGTATATGTAAAAATAATGAGCAATGAATTGATTATTGATTGTTGATTATAAACTGATTTGATAGTCTGCTTTCTGTGCTTACAAAGTATCTTCAGTTTATATAAGTGAAGTGAAGTTCATAAATGAACTTCTTTTCAGGGCCAGGTACAAGGACACTAAGGAGACTCTTGTTATATAAAAATAAAAATAAACTATTTATTGAAAATGAGGATAAAAAAGGATTTTTAATTCTAAAGGATTCTAAATTCACCTAATTAAAACTCCCTGGTTCCTCAAGGAACCATTTCTCCTGTTTCCACAGTCTACCCTAATCCTTCCTGATCTGACTAACCCAAATTTTCACTATTCTACAGTAAACTAAATACTATTATCCTTATACGAAGTATATAAAACTCTTAACTTTGTCTCCAAACTATAAAAATAACAAAGGCCAGCTGGCTGAGCCTCAGCAAGAACCAAGTTAGGACTCTGAGCCTTAACTGACTCAGAGTCCAAACCAAAGACCAGGTCTTTCTTTGGTCTTCTCAGATATAAAAACAATTTGTGAAATAGCAATATATAATCACTAGTTTTTCCCAAGTTGGAAAAGGAAAATCACTTAGCTCCTTCAGGTTTTCCCCTCCTTTCCTTCTACCTCAGACAGTGAGGAGAGAGAGAAAATGTCACCTGCACCCAGGACTCTGAGAGAGAAGACACTCCCCCACAGCAACTGCCAAGGACCTCCCCAGCAATAGCCACACCCAGAGAGAGTAACTGTAACAGGAAAACCATTACAACTGTCAACATTTGAAACTGACACTGTCTCAGATCTGTTTAAACTCCAATTCTTTCTCAAGCCAGCTTCTCTACTTCTTATCTCTGAACTAATATAACAAGACTTAATTTATAATATCATCCTTATAATAGCAATGATGGTGAATCTTTTAGAGATTGCAGGCTGTGTCCCTCCTCCCACCAAGTGCTGGCTGTGCCCCAACCTTACTCCACATGGAGGAGAGAGAATGTACTACTATTGGGCTGCTGGGCAAAGGGGCAAAGGAAGTGAGGAATATCCTCAGCAAGTGTAGAGAGGGGGATGCCCTGAGCACTCTGTTCCCCTCCATTTCTGTAACTTGTGAGCTGCCCACCTTACTCTCTGTGCATTCCCATTGGACTACTGGGCAGAGAGATTGGTGATGTGAAAAAATGTTGTCAGGCACAGTGAAACATATTTGTACCAAATGATGAGGAAACTTCCAGTGCAGGTTGACATCTTCTCCACTATTGATGATCTTCAGAAAGAATGTACAGAACTAAGAGTACTTAAAGTCTTTTAACCAATATTTGTCAGTTTGTGAAAGTATGATATGAAATATAGACAAAGTTGGAAGAATCCTTAGAGGTCATCTTGACCAACTTGTTTCTGAACTGGAATTCCTTTTACAATGCCCTTAAAAAAAGAGGAGGGCCATTCTCTCTCTTTTCAAATCTCATTAATTATAAGAAACTCATTATCATATAAATTGATCTTTTTCCAATTTGGGACATTTCTAATTGTTATGAAGATTTTTTAATACATCAAATAAGAATCTTTCTTTTCTTTTCTTTTCTTCAATTTCCCTCTGTTTCAAATCCTTTTCAGTCCTCTCTAACTTTTCCTTAAGATCTTGAACTTCCTTGCTCTGATCTAACTATTTTCAAAAAGGTAACTTGCAGCCTCTCTCAATTCTATTAGGGAAACTGAATCATACTTTGGGAAATAGTTTTTAAAGAATGTTCTCAGATTTGGTGTGCAACCCTTCAAAAATTGCCTACGTACATGGCCAGCTGTCTCTTCATTGTCTGTTTCTACACCCAAGATTGCTTTTGCCATTTCTGACAGATGGTCTATGTATGAGGCAGGATGTTCCCCTTTTTCCTGCCTGACCTTATCAAATTTGGACCATGCACCAGGTTTGGAATAGCATTCCTTAATTGCTTGTAGCAAATCCTCCCTGCACCTTTTAAGGTGTGACATGGAGATTGGATTGGCAAAATCAAAATCCTCTCTTTGTTCTGGGGTAGGCCAACTTGTCAAAGTGGTATCAGATCTAGTTTTCTCTACAAATTTCCTTTGTTCATTGGGGCTGAATATTTCTGATAAAAGAAAATCAATATCCTTGAAATCAGGATCAAGTATTCTGAATGCCCATTTAAGCTCCTTATGGGCTTTAAAAGGATTGTCCATAAATTTTGTAAATCGACCTTTAACGGACTCAAGTTCTTGTGGAGTGAACTGTCTATGGGCCTTAGTGTGAATAGCACCAGCATTAGTTGTCAGCTTGGTGACTTCCTTCAATGGACATATTTTCTCAGGGGTACTTGCAGCCTGGTTCTCATTATCATTGTTACCCTCATTTTCCTGAGGTGCATCCTCTGATTGCTCATTTTCCTTGCCCATAACTAGATCTAAACCCTTTTCCTTAATGAGTTGTTCAAATACTGCCTTGATCATTTTATCTAAGTTATTATCACTGGCCATAACCTTCTCTGCCTTCAGGGGAATCGTGAATCTGCAAACTTTCCTCACTAGGGTTAAAGTCTGCAACACAGCCATGAATAGTATGTATACTTGTGCCAGGACTTGCCATAGAACTAATTCATTTTGGAAAGGTATTTGTAACACAGTCATTGTCAAGTTTCCTACATAATCTACAGTCTCTACTACCATTTGAGTCAGTTTGCTGTAAATAATATTGTAAACCCAAAAGCTAGCGATGGCTGCTATGATCAGCACACCAAAAACTGCCCGTTTTACTATCCTTCCTGCCTGTGGGATTGTTGGGTACTGTCAGACTTGGGGTGCCAATTGTAATAAAGATGTAACTGACTGGAAACTGTTCCTTTTTGAGGTTACTTAGAGAGGTTAAACTGAGGGAAACTGTTACTGCTGTTCTTTGGCTGGCTGTGACTAGAGAGGCTGCTTCAGGGATCTGAGGCTGCTGAGGGAACCTGATGCTGCTTATTGGTAATGGAGGTAGAACAGAAATGCTGGGAGATGCCACTACACAGGAATGCTGGTACACAGGGGACACTGCTTATAAGGGACTGCCCTGGGGTTTACTCTGGGGTCTGCCTATTGATCCCTACTGATTGCTGAGGGGTCAATCTACTTTCTAAACCCTTTCCTCCTTCACTCCCTCCCTTACCAACCTCTCCCTTTTTTCTCCCTCACCTCCCAGATCTTCTTTGAAGCCTTTGCTTCTTCCCTCCCTCCTGAGTAAACTATAAAATATTCTAGTTGCTTTCTCAGTCAAAGGGTTTATTGGGATGGGAAACTGAGGTAAGAGAGATGAGGAATTTCCCTAATCTAAATGAGGTAAAATTGAGGGTTGGGGGAGTCACAAGTGTGTCTCTCAGACAGTTAGAAAGATGGAGGTCAATGGCTTTTCAAGATCTTCTTTCTTCTTCTTCACAAATCAGCCAGATCTCTCAGCTTAACCATCAGAAAGAAACAAAGTTCAAAGTGTCTAAGTTTCCTCTTGGCCAGCTCAACTCTCAAAGTAGACCACCAACTCAAAAGCTTCTCCCCTGATCAGCTTCCACTGCTCAGAGTCAGAGACAAAGTCCAAAAGCCAAGTCAGCCTCACAAAAGTCTCTCAGCCAGCTTCAAATCTCCATAAAGCAGTGTGTGTCCCCCAGTCAGAGACCCAGAAACCAAAAGGCCCCCTGATCAACTCCAACTGCTCAGAGTGAGAGGCTAAATTTAAAAGCCAAGTTTCTCTTCTCAGAGTGTGGCCAGCAAAAGCCTCTAGGGACAAGGTGACTTCCAGTGCCCAGACACAGAGACCAAAAGCCCCTCCCTCAGCTCCAACTGCCTTTTTACCCCCCTATAGGGTCATGTAAAGTTGTCTGATTTTGGTCTATGCACAGGACTAAAGAAAGCACATAGGACTGAATTCTATAGGCACCTCACACATAACCCACCAAGTGATTTCTGTAAGTTTCAGAGTTTTCTAATAAACAAGCTCAATGCTTGTTGTACAGTGCCAAGTTTTTTTTTCAAGATTAAATTTGCTTTAAGTTGTAAAAGATTGGGATTTTAAAGTAAAAGTTTTTATGTCTTTCTGCTCTTTTCCCTCTATCTTTAATCCTTGTTTTGTTGAAATTAGCATTTCAGAATATGAACTCAAAGAGAAAAGCAGAAACATGGAAAAAAATAGGTGGCAATTGGTGAGTATTTTTAAAAACAGGATCTCCTTAATAACATCAAACTAGTTTCAACTTGACTGTTATATATAGTTGTATTGATTGAGATGATGGAAGAGTTTGTTTCTTTTTTGTTTGTTTGTTTAAAGCATGATCTAGTCAGCCACTCCATAAAAATCTGATGATTTTTTTTCAGCCACAGAAATTCTTGAATGACTATGTCCCCTAAAATATGGGGGTTTCAATTTGCACCCTTGAAAAGAATGTGCTCACTATTAAAACATAGCCATGAAAGATTGACATAAATAGAGCCAACAAAGGGCTTGTTCCATGACTTTGTATAGGGAGGCTAAGTTCATTGTAGTTTCTTTGCTTATAGGATAGTAATGGAAAAAGGTCGCATGGG
Source organism: Monodelphis domestica (assembly GCF_027887165.1). NCBI lineage: Eukaryota > Metazoa > Chordata > Mammalia > Didelphimorphia > Didelphidae > Monodelphis > Monodelphis domestica. Next base: position 351,249,545 of record NC_077230.1, read on the forward strand.
GAAATTCACTAAATGTGTCAATCCTCAGAATCTGGAAGGGCTGATTTCAATTTCTGCTTCTAACACTATTAGTTGAAGGGGGATAAATCATTTAATCCAAGTCCAAGGCAGGTTAAAGATGTCTGAGATGGCAAGTTACCTATTATCATGGAAGTAGTCTACATAATAGGAATTCTCTCCCTCCCCTGATCTTCTATGTGTCAACTAATATCCCACTTTCTATTGGAACCCTTCCCCAGTCCCTCTAATTCCAGTACCTTTGCTTTTTGTTCTAGAAATTGTTTGCTTTATAAATATTTGTTGTCTTCCCCATTAGATTATAAACTCCTTGAGGGCAGAAGGAATCTTTTTGTCTTTTAACTTCCACTGTGCTTAGCATAGCTCTTGGCACTAAGTAGGTACTTAATACATGTTTATTGATTGAGTTTATTTTCCCATCCTGATGAAATGGCCAGTATAGGACCCCCCCCCCCATTGTTATGTTATCTAATTCAGAGTTAAATGATTAGTAACTTTTAAGAATGCCTTCCTCTTATTCCTGCTGTTTGCAATCTGGTCATTTCATTAGTAGTTTACCAGAGTGCACAAAGCAACTTTGTTCCTTCAAAATATACCATGTACAAGCAGCTTCATGCCCAAGACTTGATAGAAAAATTTAATGCTTTTGGCTTGAGTGAATTTGTGCTCTCATTGATGTGACTGTTCCCACTAATGATACAGGTCAAAATCCCTCTATGTGTAGCTATAATCTTTGGCAACTTGTCCATCTGTATATTCCATGATGTTTGGGGGCTGGAGAGGGGAGGTGATCTTTTTTTTTTGACATAGCTAGAATAGCAGTGGGGCAAGCTAGCTGCTCCAGCTATTTTTTTTTCTTTCTCCTCCTTTCTTCTTTCTTCCTCCTCTTGTTAGGCAATCATTACATCTTTTTTAAAAATCAGACATTTTTCTGAGATTCTTTATTCTGGTTTTTCTAATAGTAGTATCTGTTGTGATACTCTATTAATTCTCTGAGACTGTAGTGTTCTCTGACTTGCAGAACTACTAGTGGAATTTTTGTTTGCTTCTTTGGACCTGTGATTTCACTGACATTAAGGAACTCTCACTGAAGAAACTACCTCTACCCATGTAGGTTTGCTTGGGCTCAGTCAGAAGGAATTGCCCAGATCACTGAGAGTGACAACCCAGCCAGTATGTCTGAGACCTGAGATGTGAATTCAGGTCTTCTGACTCCAAGGGCAAAAAAGTGTACACTATTTAAAAAAATAGAACTGAATTTCAGGGAAAAGTTCTGGTTCTGGTTCATTAAAGGAGTTCTGTAGTTTTCTAGAGGTAATCCAAATGATCCATTTATAATCTCTTTCCATGGTAAACAATATGTACACAAATACATATACCCACATAGATGAACTGTTCATCTACTATCATTATAGTCGGAGTAATAGGTATTCCTCACATACTTGGGTTTACTTGTTTTTTCTCATGGCTTATCAAGCCATATTCTTTTGAATGACCATCATGCTTATCTATGGACTCATTCATGTTTTGGGACTTGATATCATCGCCAGATAGGAGCTTCTGGGATTTGACCATTTATAGAGAACTCTTCTGTTTGGACTCTGCTCTGGCTGTGCTCCATGACAATGGCAAGCAATGGATAAGCCAGTATCCAGCTTTATGCCATTTCTGATCAAAGAGCCATCAAAATTTTTAACTTTATTATATCTTTAAGGTCTCTTACATAAATTTGATGTGTATTTGGGAGACACCTTGTGGAAGAGAGCATTTTCTGTGGGATCTTGCAGATTTTTTTCAGTCGGTTGTGTGATGGTAAATTTATAGTTTTAATGCAGCATCAGGAAGTCGTGGTTGCATCATAGAGAAGGAGAACAAGCACCCAAGGATCACAAGTGTCAGATAGTTTGTCACAGACATGCATGTATGCAGCTGCCCAGTCTTAGGGACAGGCAAACATGGCTTCATGAAAAAAAAAACACAAAGAACTGAGTCTTTATATCTGATATAGTTGTTGGGCAGACTGACATGGACCCAAGTGAGAGAGATCTTCAGGGTAGTCAATCAGTGGGCGGCCCAGAATGTGCTGCATCTTACCCTCTCCCCCTCCCCCCAAATTGATTTCAAGAGTATTTTGATGTCTTTGCTAAACGGATCATGATAAGAACAGTCTTGCATTTCTTACCGCAATGAAATTGGCTCCATACGAAATTTCCAATACATAAGTGGATCAATCAGTAGTCAAACACTGGTCTAGGAAGAGGCCAGTCCTCACAATTACTGCTTGCAAAAATCTGTATATTCCTTACTAAGAACTTATCAAGGATGCCCTCAATGGATGCATATATTCTGATAAAATTTTTATGGGGACGGAAAAGTAGGCTGATAGGTCACTAGTTAATGTTCTCTGTCATCTTTTTGGGGTATTAATAATGGACAAAATTTCTTGATGTTTCTGCTTGCAAGTTCGTACTCTTTCTTTCTACCCCTACTCTTGACCTTTATTTATAACAACTTATTTCTATTATTGGTGTACCATCATTACCTACATTCAAAACATTAAGCTCACCCTTAACTCTTCTGCACATCCTCAAATTTTAAATTGTCATCAAGTCATTTCTAATTCCATAGAATCTCTGGCCCTCTATCCACTTTTTATTAATAATTCTAAGCTCTGTGTTCGCTTTTGCAAAATGACTAATATGAATATGATTTGCATGACTATACATCCATAATCTGTATTAAATTATTTGCCATCTCAGGAAGAGTGGAGGGGTAAAAAGAAGTAGATTTGGAACTCAATTTTTTAAATTGTTAAAATTGTTACTGTATGTAATTGAAAAATTTTTTAAAATTAGTACTAGTACCCTAGTTATTATTAATAATAATAATGACACTAACACATGAGAATCATTGTCTCTACCCTATACTACACATAACACATCCTAAATGGTTTCTTTTTTTTTTAAACCCTTAACTTCTGTCTTAGAATCAATACTGTGTATTTGTTCCAATGCAGAAGAGTGATAAGGGCTAGGCAATGGGGGTTAAGTGACTTGCCTAGGATCACACAGCTGGGGAGTTTCAGAGACCAGAGTTGAACCTAGGACTTCCCATCTCTAGGCCTGACTCTCAATCCACTGAGCTACCCAGCTGCCCCCCAAAATGGTTTCTTTGCCCCCCCTTTTGCTCACCTCCAATCCACCCCGTAATTTATTACTCATCACTCTTCAGTGCCTCTCTATTGCTCCTGGAATAAAATGCAGATGTCACAGCCTGTTGTAACTTGCCTCCAATCTATGTTGTCATCCTTATTTCACAGACAGCCATCACCAATTTTTTAAAACTATAAATTGTTAAAATCATCATTCTATATTCCAACCAACTACTGCTAGCTGTTTCCAGATCTCTTCCTTCACTCCCCATTTTCTTATAGGGTTTATCCCATTCCTCTTCATCTCTTTCTACTGAAATCTTTTCCTTTTTTTGGTTAGGCCCAGTTCCAATGCCACTTATTCCTCAATGCCTACCTCTCACCCTAGATAAAAATGATCCCTTCATATTCAGCTATTCCAGGAGCATTTTAAGCTTCTTCTTTGCCCTTATGCCATTTTACACAATGTGCTATTTATTTTATATTCCTTCTCTTAAATGTTCAGACTATGTTACTTTGTATCTTTGTATTTTTTGTTATCTTTGTATTCCAGGTACCCTATCATATAGTGCCTTACTAAAAGTAAATGTTAGGTAAATGAACTGATAAAGGTTTCATTTCATAACTCTTTCCAAGTCATACAGAACTTTTGAAAGAATATTAAGAATACTGTTAGAATCTCTGACATAATATTTTCTTTCAGGCATATTCCACAGTTGGAACTCCAGATTACATTGCTCCAGAAGTATTCATGCAGACTGGGTACAACAAATTATGTGACTGGTGGTCTTTGGGAGTTATTATGTATGAAATGCTAATAGGTATGGCTTTCCTTATTAAGTTCAATCCACAATACATGAATGTTCTTAAGGGTCCCTGACAGAATATACTAAATATTCACCAACACTACAAATATACCATCTATTTTAATTCTTTTAGAAAGTTGTTGATTCCATTTTCATTTATGGTGAAATAATAGGCGCTTTGGATATATATGTATGTTTTCAAGAAAGGGAGATTTTAAAAATGTTTTGAGTTTAGGGAGACGTTTCTATAACCATCATGTTAAGATAGAGATAGAAGTAATTTTTTTAAAGGAATCTTTGCCTTCTGTCTTAGAATCACTACTGTTTATTAGTTTCAAGGAAGAAGATAGATATGGGCTAGACAATGGGGGTTAAGTGTCCGAGGGGCCAGATTTGAACTAAGGACCTCTCATAGAAATTGGCTCTCACTTGACTAAGTCACTTAGCTGCCTTTAGAAGGAATTAAAAAAATCTTTTATACACAATTTGATAGGAAGGCCAGGAAGATTTGTGTAGAAGTCTGACTGTGATATATATGGCCCTGGGCAAATCACTTAACTTCTTGGTGCTTTGGATTATATATCTCTTATGAGTATATTTTGCAGAGAAGAGGAGAAACTACATTAGTCAGGAATGGAATTACTTTCTTTACTAATGTAATACTATATATTATGTATAGTCAATATATATCTCTTTTAAAAAGGTGTTGAGTTGTATTAAAATCATGTGGTTCAAGGAATCCCATATTTAGCAGTGTTTAAAGAGAGCATCTAGTTAAGATTGTCAGTGGTAGCCACTGTTGCCTCTAGGATGAAATGAGAGCTCTACCATCAAGTCTACAGTATGTCCCTAACTTTCCTTTTGTGTCTTAATTGCAGTTTACTTACTATCACATACTCTGGGTTCTAGTCAAACTGTACTAATAGCTAGTCCCCAAACTCAGCATACCATTGCCTCTCCCCATGCTCTCACATAGGCTTTTCCATCTGGAAGGCATCCTTTGCCTGTGCCTTTCAGATTTTCCTTATGTTTCTTCGAGACTGAGCTGAGAGTCCACCTTTCCTGAATCTCAACAGAAAGTAATCTCTTCCCCTCTCCAATCAGTTACTTGAGCACATACCTCCTACAAGTTTATTTTTGTATGTGTGCTCTCTCCTTGTTAGAATGTAAAGCTACTTGAGGGAAGGGGCTTTGTAACCTCAGTCCTTATATTACATATATATATATATATAGCAGGTGCTCAATAAGAAAGGAAGGAAACGAGCATTTTAAAAAAGACCTACTATGTGCCAAGCATGATGTTGAGTGCTTCATAGATATTATCTCACTACTTAATAATTATGGAATTTGAATCCCAGCTGCAACAACAATATCATGCTGACATTTATTTTCTTCATAAAAATCCCTCCAGGTAGGGGATTCTAAAATTGTTTTATTCTGAAGCAAACAAACCAACCTCAACAGTTATTTCCAAATGCAAAGTAAAAGGAAAGAGGATTGAACACAAAACTGTGAATCTCTTTCACCTACAGCTTGCTTTACTTTGTTTTTTTTTAATCATATAATAAATGTATCTTTTGTCATGGTCTTCTGGTAGGCCAATAATTCTTAAATTGTCTCTCCTTGAACGATTTTCTAAATCCTCTGTTTTGTGAATGAGATGCTTCATATTTTCCTCAATTTTTTCATTCTTTTGGTTTTGTTTTATAGAGTCCTGCTGCCTTGTGAAGTAGCTCGATTCTAGTTGTTGTATTCTGGTTCTTAAAGATTGGATTTCATCCTTAGTTTTTTGGTTGTCCTTTTCCTTTTGGTCGGATTTTCTTTGGAGGTCATCTTTCATCTTCTTCACCTCATCTTTCATCTGCTTTGCCTCATCTTTCATCTCCTTTGCCTCATTTTCCAGCTGGTTGATTTTGGCTTTCAAGACACTATTTTCTGTTTCTAGATGACTTATCTTAGTTTTTAAGTTCTTTTCCCAATTGTCTTCAGCCTCTCTTAATTGTGTTTTGAATTGCATTTTGAGTTCTTCCAAAGCCTGTATCCAATTCGCTGGGATTTCTGATTTTTCTTTTGCTGATCCCTTCCCCTCTGTTTCATTTGCTCTTTGCTCATTACCTGTGCAGAAGCTGTCTATTGTAATTTCTTTCTTCTTTTTCTGTTGTTTGCTCGAGTTTACCCCTTCTTTGCTCCCCTTATTTGGCTGTGCTCTTGCTCCTCTCATTTTGTTTTGGTTTTGGGTCTGTCAGTCTCCCCTCTTGGAGCTTTGTCAGATCTTGTGGTACAGTCTCTAGGGGAGGAATGTTAGCTTCCCTGTCCTCTGGAGGCTTTTGATTGGATTGAGTTCAAGTGGGTTAGGCTGTATGTGGTATGAAGCTCTGAGGATCTGAAGACTCCTGGAAGGCTGGGCTGCCCAGGCTCTCTCCAGTTCTCTCCAGCTGCTTCTCCGCTGTCCACAAGTGCCTTTGCCCACCTCCCTAAACTCTGAGGAGTTCTGATTGAATTAGGTTCAACTGGATTGATCTGGTTGTGCCCCGAGGCAAAAGTGAGGCTGGAGCCCAATGGAGGGCTCTCCCTGGCTTCCTCCCCGCTGTCCAAGCTGGATGCTCTGAGCCCGGAGCCCTGCTGCTCACAAGGTAGACCCTCCAAACCAGCACCTTTGCCCACTCAGAGGTTCCCGCTGCTGCTGCTGCTGCTGCGGGCTCAGCGCTCTGGGTTGTGGGGGAGGGGTTCTGGGACCTACCCTCTGCCTTCCCCTTAGCCCTGAGTATTCTCAGATTCCGGCTTTTGGGGGGCGTACCTTTTGATTTGAGTCCAGAAGGAGGGTTCCCCACTTCTGTCCTGTTGTTCAGCTTGGATTTCAGTGCCCTAGGAGCATTTAGTCTGTATTGGTAAGGAAGGGTCTTCCACGAGGTCTAAACTTTTGATGCTTGCTAAGCCACCATCTTGACTCCGCCCCTCTATAATAAATTTAACATGCAACTTTCAAAGGTCTTCTATTTGTACTTCCTTCTGGCCTTCCTTCTGTTCTCTTCTCAGCATTTTATAGAGAAACTGAGCCTCAGAGAGCTTAAGTGATATTCAGCAGCACACATGAATCTTGAAAGCAGGCACCATTCCTGTGCCCTAATAGGTACTTTTAAGAAATGCTGATTATCTTGTCCACAGTTACAGAGCTCGTCCATATTGGAAATAGAATCCAGGCTTCTTATCTCCAAATTTCATGCTTTTCTGCTAAAGAGTACTTTTCAAGTGTTCTGGCAGAAACCAGATAAACAACATCTTTGAGATATAGAAAGCTGCCCAATAAAGGTGGCCCTTGATAACCCCTGAGGTCCTTATGATCTCTGAAATTCAATTAATTTTCATTCAACAAACATCTCATAATAATTTTATTAGTGTTCTCTGTGCTAAGATTCTAAATTCAGATAAGATGCAAGTCTGCCCTCATAGAGCTTAAAATCTAGTCAGATTAGATGAAAAGCATGTTAAATTCATAATAGCACTTAATAACAAAAGAATAAAGACCATTTCCAACTGAGTAGATCAGGGAAGACATCTTTAATTAGGTGGCATAAGGGGATCTTTAGAGGGTGGGCAGGAATCAAACATATTTAAGAGGAACATCTTATTTCAGGCATGAGTAATAAGTTTGGTAAAAGCACCCATAGTTGAGAAAGTACAGGTACATATCAGGGCCTGACAGAAGTCTACTGGCAGAGGTGTCAGATCATGGAGGATCTCAAAAATACCAGAACAGAGAAGAAATCTCACAAGATAACAAGAAACCATTGAAAGGTTTTAATTTAGCAAAAACTAGCATGAACCAAGCTCTAGTTAAGAAGCTAAATCTGGCCAGCATCGTGTAGGAAGGATTGGATGAAAAGAGAAAGCAAAGGCAGAAAGCTTTTAGCAAACTATGAAAAGAGTACAAGAAGGCAGTAGAGACGTGCTTGTCTTGAAATGAGTTAATAGAACAAGAAAAGGAGGGAGTAAATGTATGAAGTTTCAAAAATGTAGAATTGGCAGGTCTTAGTAATAAGTGTATATGAGCTAAAGAACAGAAATGAATCAAAGATAAAACACTAAGGCTTTGTACATAGAAGACTGCTTCTGCCCTACAGAAGCAAGAAAATCTCTTCCTGTGTGACTTGACCTGTATAGTTCTTCCTATGTTTAATAAAAAAGATTCAGATGAAACTTTGTTATCTTGGCTGTGTAGGATATCCACCATTCTGTTCTGAAACACCACAAGAAACTTATAGGAAAGTTATGAACTAGAAAGAAACTCTAGTATTTCCTCCAGAGGGACCTATATCGGAGAAAGCCAAGGATCTAATTCTCAGGTTAGTGCCAAAATCTATATAAATGACTTACTGGAATCTCAAGGATACATAGGTAAAAGCCAGTAGAATGTCTTAATTTTTTTAGCAGTTCTACAAGAGCAATAATATTTCAAATAATATTTATGTCATAAAAGAAACAATGAATGAGCAAGCTCTGTGCCGATAGCACAATGTGCACTGTATACAGATACAAAAGTAAAGACGGCCTCTTTATAAAGTATTTGTATCCATTGTATAAAGACTGTCCTCAAAGAGTTTAGTTTCATGGGAGAGATGATGCATGTACTTTATAGTCTAATGGGAGGCAATGCATAGAGGATTTCTATGCATTTCTAGTAACAGTGACAGTTGATTTGATTATGATTACAGAATAAAAATGGGGAATGATTGGGGGACAGGATGTATTTACCCAGTGTGACCATTAATGGGAAGCTGGCCATGGAGACAAGTGAAGAATGACTGGAACCCAGGCTTAGGTACAATGGACAACTGAGGCAACCAGGTATTAGGGCAAGTTTCAGCCATGAGCAAAGGTAAAAAGTTTTATTCTCTTGTGTAGTGAGTTGGGAAATAATGTTATAATATGTAATGTCTGTTGTTGTTTACTGGTTTTTGAGTTGTTTTTTGTTTTTACAAACAAAACCAGTGCAGTTACAATGAAAAGGGGATTGGGAGAAAAATCTTTTATATTGAAGGTCTCATTTCCAAAATATATAAGGAATTATTTCAATTTTATAAGACTTAAGAGCTGTTCCCCAATAATAAATGGCAACAGAATATAAGTTTTAAAGGAAGAGATCCACACTATCAGCAGTCATATAGAAAAAATGTTCCTAATTAGAGAAATGCAAATTAAAGCAATTCTGAGGTTCAGTCTCACATTCCTCAGATTGGCAAAGATGACAAAAAGGGAGAAATGTTTTGTTCAATTATTTATATCGGTTTTATTTTTCTTTATGCTATTTGGGGATTGTGGCCCAAACTCAGAAGAAAGGAGGTCAATTTGTTGTAAGTTGATTTGAACAAATTTTTGTAACCCATCATCTATCTATTTAATTAAAAATCATTTCTAAAATCCTCTACATGCAAAAACACATTTGCTTTCCCTCAAACATTAGTTTGTGCTCATCTTTTAAAGATGAAGTATTTCAAATAACTGATTTAATAATTGTTTTATTTTGATTATTATACTAATAGCTTACCTTCCATGTTGCAGATTTTGTATTGATTCAGAAAACAGAATTGGAAACAATGGAATAGAGGAAATCAAAGATCATCCTTTTTTTGAAGGAGTAGATTGGGGACACATCAGGTATGCTCATCAAACAGATGATGGTTTTGTTTTTTTGTTTTTGTTTTTTTTTTCCTTACTTTTCATCTTGGAATCAATACTATGTATTGGTTCCAAGGCAGAAGAGTGGTAAAGGCTAGGCAATGGGGTTCAAGTGACTTGCCCAAGGTCACATAGCTGGGAAGTGTCTGAGGCCAGATTTTAACCCAGCACCTCCAATCTCTAGGACTGGTTCTCCATACACTGAGCTACCTAGCTGCTCCCCCAGATAATGGTTTGAAAAAATGTATTTTATCTTCCCAACTACATGAAACAACAATTTTCAGCACATGCTCTCTGAAAACAGACATCAATTGTCTCCAACCCCCAACCTCACCCCCAGCCCCCAACCAGATTGTGAGCAACTTGTTCTGGGTTACACATGATCATGCAAAACATTTCCATGTTGGTATTTGACAGTTTTGTTTTTTTTAATGAAAAGTTTAAAAAAAATAAATAAACCCTAGTGATCAGTTTGACTATATCCTGCTATATCAGTTTGACTATATCCTGCTAGACCCAAGATAAAAAATAATTTCATTATAGAAAAAGACAACAAATCTGTTTGTTTTTAAATTAAATCTGTGTTTTCATAATTACATTCACATTAGGGAATATCCAGGTTGTACTAATTGACTAAATTCAAGCATCATTTTCAGTGATTGAAGAACAATTTGAAAATGTACACATTTGACTTCTGTTGAGCTTTTTATATTAAAGGTTATTTTCACTGATTGAAGTAAGACCTACTTGATCAAAGCTATTAGCACATGAAAATATATTTACTAAACTTTTTACCAGGCTGTTGGGTTCAGTAGATACTGATGTTTTTATAAAGACAAAATTCTGTTTAAATGATTAAGTTTTGAAGTAAAAAACATTAGAAACCCAGATTAATTTGTCTATTATTCCTCCCTCACTGTGGTTTCAGTTTAGTATTTAACCAGAATATTTCATCATTTTATCACATTATTAATATTGCTAATATAGCCCGTGTGAAAAATTCTGGGGAAAAATTAATGGTACTTCCCCCTTTTAGGATCCCTAGGATTAGTAAGAGTTAATAGTATAGAGCTAAAAAACATTAAGTTTTACTTATTTTAAAATATTAGTATAAACTTCTCATGGGGGGTGCTGACTTAAGTAAATATCATGAGGTCTGATAATTTTCTTTTATTGTCATTTCCATGACTGCTGAAATATGCACTGTTCAGATCCTCTCTTTGATTCTCCCTTAACTTGTGTAAACTTGGGCAAGGCATTTAACTTCCCTGGGCTTCATCTGCTAATAAATTCAGGGTTCTTGACCAGATCTAGATCCTAAGTTTGTATTTTTTCCTGTTTATGTATTTTTTTAATTCAGTTTTATTTTTAGTGCCAAATTCTCTCCCTTCCTCCACCCCCTGCAAGTTTTGAAAACAACTGTTGCATTTAGGCTCCCTTTGAATTTTTTAAACCCTTTCTTCTTCCCCTATACTACCCTCTCTCTCCTCCTGTCGAGGGGTTAATAAAAAGACTTCTCACAGGATTATTTTTGGTCATTTATTAAAGTGATAAGATTTTTCAGATTACAAAATATGCCAATCTTCACTAAATCAAGTTGAAGCTAGCTAATCTGCTGTTTAATACTGGACAGGATGCAAGCACAATTTGACCTTGTCTAGATAAAAGATTTTACTGTTTTACCATAAATTTATTATCTTCTCCCATTGTTTCCTTTCCTTCCTTCCTTAGCAGGAGGTAATGATGGGATAGCAATTATGAAAATTGAGAACATGGTAGTAACTAAGTTAATAATTTTGTCAAGTAAATAAAGTCTTATTTTAAATGACAAGTAAAATTGCAGATTTAAAATATTTTTGGATAATTGATTCTATCATACAGTTGATGGAATCCTGAGACAGATCTTCTAATGTATCTATTACTCTTTTGTAATACATACTTAGAAAACACCATGTAGAATTTCAGAGAGGGATTTTTTTTTTTTTTGCTTAATGGGCAACTCAAAGTAACTATAGCTACTATTCTTTGGTATGTGTTAGGGAGAGGCCGACTGCAATTCCCATCGAAATCAAAAGCATTGATGATACATCAAATTTTGATGAATTTCCTGAATCTGATATCTTACAGCCAGGTAAGAGAAAATGTCACATGAAGCTTTTTTGATTATGTGATCTCAGAAATTTATTTATTCTCCTTGCCTTTTCTTAAGCTTTCATCATAAAGGTTCTTTGGAATTCCTTTGCCCGTGGTTGATTTGCTGTCTCTTGCTTTACAGTGCCAAATACCACAGAACCGGACTACAAATCCAAAGACTGGGTTTTTCTCAATTATACCTATAAGAGGTTTGAAGGGCTGACTCAGAGTGGTTCTATCCCTTCCTACATGAAAGCTGGGAAATTATGAATGAAACTCATATACGCCCACACCCCAAAAGAACTCAGGTAGCTGCATCACCAAGGTTTGCTTGGCGTAGATAACAATACACTGAAATAAATATTCCCAAGGACGTTGGTGCTCATCGACTTCAAGAGGAAATTCTACAGGACTAGGATTTCTAAGACTTCTACAGGAATTAGTTGGCAGTGCCAGCTGGATTTTTTTTACTATTTGACTATTTTTGTTAACTTTATTATACAAAGGTACTGGAATAAAAGGAGTGTACATCCCTTTGTAACTGCACTGCCTTTGTGCATATTATGTCCATTCTGCCTCTGTGTACTGTGGCTTTGTACTATAACACTTCTAATCAATTCAGGAGAAACACATATCATTTAAAGCAATATAGGCTAACTTGTAGGTCATGGTGCAGCATAGCTGTTTTCTTGCAGATCTTATGGGTTTAGATAATCAACATAAAAACCATCCTCCATAGTTGTTGTTAGAACACTTGCCCTATTGATTTAAACATCCATAGAGCATATTTGAAGACAATTTAAATAATGATTTATTAGACATAGGAAATACACTGGTTATTTAAAGTTAATTAGGTTAGTCATCAAGTTATTATGTAGACTCCACCATACAGAGCTGACAAGCTTGTGAGCTGGTTACAGAAGTACATATACCACGTCCACTCAAACACAACACTAATCCATTTCCTTTTCATCCAGAAATACTGTTACCTTGTATACACCTATCTGTGTGTTCCCTTAGGGAGATAGACTGACTGTCCAATAGAGAGTATCCAGTTGCTTTCCTTATGGCAAAAATATTTGTTTGTTTGTTTTTTTACAGAGAACATGGCATTATTTTCACTTAATTATATAGCAAGTTGATTTTATGAAATGACTATGAAGGCTTCTTGTAAAATTTGTGTATTTTTATTCAACTATTTTTTTAGATGTCAACCTTCTGATCATGATAATGAACTTGCAGAGATGCCAAGAGCTCTATACTTTGGTTTTCAAGAAAGATGAAGTTGATACTTATCATATAGTACCATTACCTTTGCTTTCATTGAATGGAAGTCTCTCCTTTGGTAGTACTCGTATTATTGTGCCATTAGTCATTATACTCCAAATGTACCAAAGATCCTGAATTGAGTGGATGGTTGTGACTAAGAGAAATTTTTTTTTCCTTTGGAAATGACATTAAGATAGGGAAGGGTTTTGACTGAGGTTAACTTATTCAAGGGCAATATTATTCACCTTCAGTTTCATCACTGTGGTTTAAGTAGATGGGCTCCAGGAAGTGAATGTTGGCCAGGGTTTTGTGATAGGGTGGGAGGGAGGGAACATGAGAATTCATACTCAGATCTACTGATGTGGCCAATCAGTCTGTCTTGCCTGAAAGTTAGATACTCTTTTATAGCTCTCTATTTTAGTTCTGAAATGACTATCCGAAGTTTCAGCATTTCATAGGAACCCAACAGTAAAGGAGTAAACTGTTACCAGAGAATGTCCTGATAATTTGTGGCTCCAAACAATGAAAGCAATTGAAACTACAATGATTCTAATTGACCTTTTCCCCCCCGAATCATGATGGATGGTTACTCTGGAATAGGAAAAATTATGCAAAATTTAAAAGCTTTTACAATTGTTGCTGCTAGGTAACCCCATACCTATCTCAAGAACATCTCGTTTTTATTTTTGCCACCTAGTATTCATTTTCAACATTTGAATCCAGCTATGTGTTTGTTCATCCACGACTTCATCTTTTTGTTGTTTTGATCATGTGACATCTTAATGGTGAAAGCTATTAAAATTTTGATTTGGGTTATCTCATTTTGTCTTTGCAAAGCTATAACTGCCTTTTATAAACATTTTCAGCTTCCAGGATTCTGCTGGTTTTTTAAAAGAGCTGTTCCAATAGGATAAGTGCATTTTGGTAACATTCAAGGAGATTGCAACCACATCCAGTTCTTAATTTCCCCCTTTTACTTTAGTAACTAATACAGTAAAACATTGTTAATTCAAGATTCAGACGGCCAAATAAAATAGTAACATGTAGTGAAAGGAGCTGAAATACTCACTATCTCATTTTAATTGCCAGAAACCAGAAAATTTAGCCAAGCTGCTTCTTTCCAAATATTTCATGGAAAGAACCTAGACATATTCCAGATTCCTTGTCAGTGCAAGTCACAAAAAAAAGTTTACTTTGTTTAGATTATTAGTTGTTATTTTTTTCCACCTTCACCAGTTGACAGGGTGATTCACAATCCATCAGATCATTTCATCAAAAGCATTTAAGTGCCTATCTAAAAGCAATTAAAGACACTGTCCTTTGTGAGTCTAAAATTTGATTAATGATGCAGATTAAACAGGTGATTTTCAAAGTACTATTGAGACTATTACATATTTACCATATTTCTGGTAAACCTAAATGGCAAAATACTAAATATCGGAGTAATAGCATTTGCTTTGAAAATTGTCACAATTTTGAATTAACAGAAGTTTTACTATAAACTATTTTTTTCTAATTATATATATATATAAATATATAAACTGTATAACTCAGATTTCTTGATATCTTGATTTTATTGTAGACTTTGACTTTTTTATTGAAAAATGCCACCTTTATATTAAAGTGAGTTATGTTCTTTTTCTTTATGTATACTTCTTGTATACCTCTTTAAATCTCCTTTAAATTTACCAAAATGTAGAGCCATCAGAATCTTAGCAAACTATTTTTAATAATTGATTTGGCAAAGTCAGGAACTAAGAATTGTGAAAGGGGGCAGCTGGGTAGCACAGTGGATTGAGAACCAGTCCTAGAGACAGGAGGTCCTAGGTTCAAATCTGGCTTCAGCCACTTCCCAGCTGTGTGACCCTGGGCAAGTCACTTGACCCCCATTGCCTAGCCCTTACCACTCTTCTGCCTTGGAGCCAATACACAGTATTGACTCCAAGACGGAAGGTAAGAGTTAAAAAAAAAAAAAGAATTGTGAAATATTGGAAATATTTTTGATCGTTACAGATCATTATTAAATTATTAATGAAATTAAAATGAAAGCCTAATGTATTAGATTGTTTTGTTTTTTAATCACTACATATTTTCCTGGAAATCTGTCTGTTTTAAGAAACTCTTTTTCCATATATAAAAATATTATTTTAATGCTTGACTATGGAAGATCTATAGAATATTGGTATTACACTTTGTTGGGTAAAAAAATATTCAGATGCCTATTAGCTGTATGACCCTGGGCAAGTCACTTTACATATGTGTATCCTTTTCCTCATCTGTAAAATGGGGATAATAATAGTACCTAAAGTGCTATATAAATGCTTGGAATTATTTTTTTTTATGTTTTTTATTTTTTCCATTACATGTAAAATCAATTTTTGACAATCCTTTTTTGATATCTTAAAATTCAGATTTTTCTCCCTACTTTCTCCTGCTCAGGTGGTGAAAAGTCTGATATAGATTATGTACTTACTGCCGTGTAATACATATTTCCATATTTCTCATATCATGATAGAAGATGCATATGACACATAATAGAATTTTTTTTTTAAACTCTTACCTTCTGTCTTGGAATCAATACTGTTTGGTCTTTCCAAGATTTTCTCTGTCCCTCTTAGTACTTGTTCTTTCTCCATCTTTTGGTATCATTGACCTCAGTGTCCTTCAAAACATTATTCTTATCCCTTGGGTTCCATGAAAAAACATTTTCCTGGTTCTCTTAATTGATCACCTTATCAATTTGTCCTCTCATCTTCCCATCTCCTGCCTCCAAACCTCAGGCTTCTGCCCAGGCCATCTTCTCTCTAGATGGTATGTGGTGCCTATCTCAATACATAGAGGACTCCCAAATCTATCTAGGTTTAATCTGCCAAACCCTAAACTTGCATGTCCGGCTGCTTCCTGGATATCCTGTAGGTATTCCAAACCCAGCGTGTCCAAAAGTGAACTCGTAAACTAGTCTGCCTTTAAACTTCCTTATTATTGATGGTACCACTATCCTACCAGGCACCCAAGGGTGTTATCCTCCACATCATCCTTGACTTTTTCCCCCCTTTCCATTTCTTCCCATGTGCAGTTGCTTACAGGTCTTGTTGATTTTACCTTGACACCATCTCTTTCATCTACCCCCTTATTTCCATTCACACAATCACCATCCTAATTCAGACCCTCTTCACCTCTAGCTTCGATGATCATAATAGCTTCCTAATTGCAATTTCTCTCCTCTATCATCCATTTGCCACACAGCTGCCAAAATCATCTTCAAAAGGCATAAACAAACCATGTCATTCCCAGCTTGAAAATCGTCAGTGGTTTCCTGTTGCCTCGAAGACAAAAAAACAAACTCCTCAGATTTTTCATTTTAAATCCTTCATAATCTCATAATAGGGAAGTAATTAAGCATTTATGCCAGACCCTATGTTAAGGACCCTTTACTAAAGTCTCATTTGATCCTCACAATCACCCTTTGAGGTAAGTACTATGATTATCCCTATTTTACACTTGAGGAAACTGAGGCAAACAAAAATGACTTGAACTGGGACACACATCTAGACTGGATTTGAACTCTGACTTCCTGATTCCAGGCCCAGCACTCTATCCTCTGTGCAACCTAACTGCCTACCTTACCATTTTAGTGTCTGCTTCAGGCAATAAGAAGTCATCAGTGGAAACCTTTAAATTCATAGACATTTATTAAGTACCTTTTGTGAGCAAACACTGTGTGAGGTGCTGTCTTGGCTCTGGGCATTTTCTCTGATTGATCCCTGACATGGATCCCTATCCCTCCTCTTCAGTGATTAAAATGACTTCCATTAAATTCCAACTAAAATGTTCATTATTTCATTATTTCCTTTTTATCCTGTACATATCCTGCTTTGTATATATTTGTTTGCACATTATTACCCCCCCCCCATTAGATTGTGTATGACTGGAAATCTGTTACCCTAAAAAAGAACTACATATCCCAAGAGCTCACTGACTTCCTGTCATTATGTACTTCCTGTAGACAGAGAATAAAAGGGCATGGGCTTTGGAGGCTCCCTGTCTCAGAATCAGCATTGATGGTGGTGAGTGGGGTTGACTAAAAAATGGCTAACTAGACATGGGCATGTGGTCTTTATTTTGTATCTTCTTGATTTCTTGATAATCCTTGATTTCTAATGATCATTAATAAATCGCTTAAAATATAATATTATTATTGAGATTTAATTTTCACTTTTACAATTCTTGTTGGAGGCAGGGACTATCTTTTGCCTCTTTTTGTTTTTCCAGTGATTATGTATGCCTGTGAGAGCTGGACTCTAAGGAAAGCTGAGTGATGCAGGTTTGTTGTGGGGCTGGAGAAGACTTGAGAATCACTTGGACAGTAAAGAGACCATGTCAGTCAATACTAAAAGAAATTAATCCAGACAGTTCACTGGAAGATCAAATACCTAACCTGAAGCTTAAATACTTTGGCCACATGATGAAAAGGGAGGACTTATTGGAAAAGACTTTGATGCTGGGAAAGGCTGAATACAGAAGGGAAAGGTGACAGGAGAGGATAAGATGGATAGATGATGGCATGGAAATCATGACCATGAACATGGACAGACTTTGAGATATAGTGGAAGATGGAGGAGCTTGGTGTGCTGTGGTCTATGCAGTCATGCAACAACAAAAATGCTTAGCACCATGCCTGGTGTGTAGTAGGCATTTACTAAATGTTTATTGATTGATTGAACTTAATATTCTACCCTGAGAATCATTCAATGTATTAACTCTCCTTCCTGGTCTCCTAAGGGTACATTCCCAAAGTCTAGCACAGTGCTTTGGAAAAAGCAGTTGTATTTGCTGAAATGATGAATTTTATGAAACTTAGGTGGTTATATATGTATTTATAGAAATATATTCATAAACAAAATATAGAAACAAAATACATAATATACATATTAGAAACATACATACTTCTAGATATTTTGTTCAGTCATTTTTCATTCATGTTTGACTCTAGACATCTATATTATCTGTCTGTCTATTGATCTCTTTGTGTCTGTCTATCCATCTGTCTATCCATTTGTCTGTCTGTCCATCTATCTGTCTCTCCATTTATCTATCCATATGTCTATCCGTCTGTCTACATCTTTCTAATCTATCTTTTTCCCATGGCTTGTACGTATCACTGTCATTATATGTTTTCCCTAGCCTGGACATATTATGGTTATTTACCTTGTAAGTATGATAGCTATCAGAACACCCCCACCCAAAGAAAACATGCACCTACTACCCCCAGAAAGGCGAAGATAGGCTTCCAGAGGTTCTTTCCTCCCTTCAGACTAAACCCATGCATTACCTCTCCTGTGAAATCTTCTTGTAGGATAATTAAATTTTAGGATTTAGAACTAGAAAGGATTTTAGAGCTCCTGGATTTCCCTTTCTGTTTTCCCCTCCTCCCATCACCCCCTGCCCAGCCCCTCTATCCTTCCTACAAAATAAGTCTTCTTTCTTGAATTTCTCAGCTCTATATAGGGGCAGAATTCTAAATAGTAACAATTAGGTTGACTCTGAGTTGGAAGATTTGACTCTGTCTCTCGTAAGTCCAAGTTATCACCCATATTCAAGAAACTCCCTTTAGAAATCATATATTCTTATAATTACTTATATAAACTATTAAAGAATTCCCTTTAGACTTTGTAGAATTATTTATAGAAACATTCCAACCTATTAGGCAATTTAAGAAAGTTTTGTTGTATTTGGCATAGGTACATTAGAGTCAATTCAAACTGGCTTTCAAGAGCTGATTGTTAAATTTTCAGTGTGAGTGTGTACATTGGAAATTGACAAGTGCAGGACTTGATTTATTGCTCTGGTGATTGTCTAGACTAAGGAAAGTGATGGAGAAAATAGTGATAATTCAGATTTCAGAGAACCAATCATTAAACATTTACCAACACCCCACTGGAATGCAACCAAAATCCTTTTGGGGGGATTCCCTCTCCCTTCACCAAAATAAATCTCTGTGAAATATAGCTTGTAAAGCTTTTTGCTTGATTGGCAATATTGTTGATATATTTGTGATGAGATTTTTTTTTCTCATGTAATTAGGAGACAGATTTAGTATACATACCAAGAGACCATCTCGTGAGCAAAGTTATTACCAATTTAAAGGTTGAAAGATCTCCAAAAGAAGACCCACAAAAGGGGGAACAGAGAAGCACCTTGACCACCTACTAGTTAAAACCGTAGAACATCTAACGTGGAGATCAAGAAAAGGGAGCCTGAGGTAGCTCCCTAGAGGGAGGTATAAAATAACAGAAACAGATGGTTAGAGCCACACTGCCTCTGTTGATTGTTGAGGTGCCCAAAATATACTGGTCCTGGATATGTGCTCTGCTGTGAATGGAATTGTACTGGACAGAAAAGAAAAGAGGAGAGGGTCGAGGCAAGACAACCACCTTTTGCCATTATTACAACATGTCTGATGGGGGAACATGTATCCATCCTTGTGGGAAGTTTTGAATAAAAAGAATAATACCAAGGACATGTAAATAGGTGGCATGCCCTCTCTGGGTTAAGAAGGGGAAACACTTTGCCTGGACTTTTCCTTTATACTCTTCTCACTCTCCCTAGAGTGTTGGGGGGACAACTAGGTGACTTAGTGAACAGAGCACTTCACTTAGTGAAGTCAAGAAGATTTGAGTTCCAATCCAAACTCAGATACTTACTAGCTGTGTGATCCTGGGCAAGACTCTTAACTTCCCCAACTGTAAAACGGGGACCATAATAGCATCTACCTTGCAAATTGTGACAATGTGTGTTTTAGTGTGTATGTGTGTGTATAATGTGTGTACCTCCCCCTCCCCCCCCCAGTCTTAGAATCAATAATAAATATTGATTCTAAGGCAAATTAGTGGTAAGGGCTGGGCAACTGGGGTTAATTTTGCCCAGGGTCACAAAGCTAGGAAATGTCTAAAGTAAGATTTGAACCCAGGTCCTCCTGACTCTAGGCCTGTTGTTCTATCCACTGTGCTGCCTAACTTCACCTAAAAGAGTTTTTTTTTGTTTTTGTTTTTTAACTCACACCTTCCATATTAGAATCAGTGCTGGGTATTCCCAGTTCCAAAGTAGAAGAGTGGTAAAGTCCAGCAATGGGGGTTACATAGCCCTTGCCCAGGGTCACACAGTTAGGAAATGTCTGAGGCCAAATTTGAACTGAGAAACTCCTATCTCTGGGACTCAATCTGCTCAGTCACCTAATTCCCTCCTAAAAGATATTTTTAAAAAGCACTTAGCCCAGTGCCTGGCACACACTATATAAATGCTTCTTCTCTTTCTTTCCCTTGCTTTCCCTTCCCTTCCTTTTCCTCTTGATCACAGGATTTAGTGCAAGAAGAGACCTTGCAGATGATCTAGTCAAATCCTCTTATTTTTAAAAGTGAAGAAAATAAGGCTCAAAGAAGTTTACTAAATGTTATATAGGTAGTAGGTAAGAAAGACAAGAATTAGTCAAACATGGGACTTTCGATTCATTTCATTCATTTGGCTCGTGTGTGATCATTTACACTTACAAGCAAAAAAAGCACTTAAAAATCTTTACATTTTCCTTCTAGAGTTGTTGGCCACCCCAGAAAGTGATGTGGAGGTTCTTGAGTTTCCAATAGGAATTTCCCCCTTAAATTGCTAGGAATTCTATACCATGGGACAGTTATTCTTAGTTAATTTAGGGCCCACTGACAAATGATAACATGAAAGAAAATTGGGATCTCTCAAGTCCCTTCCAGCTCTTTATCAATGACCTCCTGAAACCCAAATCTGACTCTCTTCAATTTCCCTAAATTTCTGTCTGCCCACATGACAGCCTCTCAAGACCTGAAAGGAATGATCATCTCTCCCCTCCCCCCACCTCTCCTTCCACCTGCCCAAGTCATCTCTTTTTTTAGGTCACTCCTGTTTCCATAAGCAATTGCTATATCATCATGACTATCAAGGAGGCCTCGTCCAAATTGTGCTTCCCTTCCTGATCTTTGCTGTTTTCTCATTTCAGAGATGAAAATATCTATCCATTTCCCCTTACAAGATCCTTGGGAGCATTAGATCAGATATAGAGTAATTACTCTACCAGCATGTGGTACTTTAGTTGCTTTCATAAAAGGCAGCATGATTTGATAAATAAAGGATGTCTCTGAGTCAAGGTCTGGGTTCAAATCCTGCCTCTGACACCTGCTCCTTGTCTGATCTATGGCAAGCCAAATAGCATCTTCATACTCTAGACAATGCTGTAAGAATAGACGCCTCAGGAAAGGGGGCAATCTGCCCTGGTAGCAGGTTACCTCCGGAGGAGTTCCTTATATCCATGAATCCTCAGGATCAAAATCTTACACAATGTACATTCCAGCACAAGGAGAAGAAAGTGCCAAAGTGAGATGACAGGGAAATATGTTTCCTGCACAGATGAGGAGATCTGGACCAGAGAGAGAAAAAATCCTTCCAGGACTATCATAGACTTTAAATGAACAATAAGGAACACAGGAAAGAACTGTAACCTATGAACTAAGTAGAAAAAAGACCTTCAAGGAACATACATGTAAGATAAGGTGCCATTAACATATTAATATCACATAAAGAGAAATGCATCCAAAACGACCATGAATCCAGTATAAGAGAAGATAGAAACATCAGTCAACATGGGAACATGCTACACACCATAACCATTTAAACACACTGATTTAGAGGCCTGGTTGTAAATAAGCAAGGTCCATGACAATGAAAAACGTACAAACTTATAAAGTCTTGCAGGACTCAAACAGCTAGAAAAAAATTTCTGTTTGGTTGACTCCGAAGCAGAACTCCGGCATATATGTAATAAGTATGTGTGTAACAGATGTACAGAAAACATGCAGGCACCTGATTTAAATCTCAGAACATGAATGTACTAAAATAGGGTAGTAATTAAATGAACAATCTTAACATAACTTAGATCAGGGAAAGAGAATAGCCAGGGGAACTTCCTGAAAAGGGAAGTTCAAAGTTTAGGGAGCCAGAGACAGGGAAAGAATAGGAAAATAGAATGTTAGAAACTTCAATAATTTAAATATTGAAGAATTTCTGATAGCTAGAGAAGTTAAGAAAGCATAAGATAACATAAGGAGTTTGGGAAAATGTTACCATAGCTATAGATCATTAAGAAAAATGGTTACCAAATAGTTCAATTAATATTGTTGCATATTGTTCGAGGACACTTTAGTCCAAATTCATGTTACTGAAAGAAGTGCTCATAATTGTTCCATACTGATACTTAGGAGCTGCAATAGGGGCTCAAAGAGTTGACAACCACTGTGTGATAGAACTTAAGGATGAGTGTATTTTCATTGTATATTTCGGAGGTTTTAAGGTGCTCAAGCAAGCAAATACATGTTGCCAGCCCTGTCTGGCCAAGAAGCTTGTTTGAAGCTGTGGAATCTTAATGCAAACATTCCAGGTCCAGAGTGATAAACTGAGTTGAGTGATATGGAATTGATAAGTTGCCTCACACAAATTTTGGAGATTTGTTGGTTGATATTTTGATTACATTTTGATCTGTATAAAGATATATATTGCAAACAGTAGCCAAGGAGTGGGTAGGACATTAAAAATGGTATATATGCGAAAAATGCTTGCTCAGAATTTTACTATTATGTGAGTTGCTGCTAAAATATGTGTTTGGCTGTGAACAAAAGTTCATTGGGAACCTGACTGTACCATAGATTTTGTTCAATACTCAGTGGTTACCTCAGTTTACCAACTTGTACTATGAACTGAAATTTATAATTGATGAGCACTAATCCTTTAAATCAGAATTCTTTTGGTTTACTGACTAGCAATTGAGGTGATACCAACAGTATGTTTGTTTGACTTAAGCAAGTCAGAGAAGGTGGGAAGGTGTTTTGGATTTGAATTTGGAAGAAAGGGACTTTGATCTAAAGATCAAAGCTTGAGTATGCCGATTTGTGAAGGAAGAATGGAAGTCTTGTTCTGCTTTTTGTTTTTTTGGAATTTTATGGTGGTTTATTTACAATAGAAAAAAGAAATTAAGAATGAGGGGAAAGGGAAAAGATCTGCTCCGGAGTTCAGAGGCCTCTCAGCCAACGGGCCTTCCCAGAAGATTAAATCTAACTCAGCTTCCAGTTAGAAGATGAGGGGCCTCCTTGGAGGCTGGCGCCTTCAGAAGGATCAAGGGAAAGGGAAGTCAGCCTTAACATTCACCACATAGTCTCCCCAAGGGAAGCTGTCTCAAGACCCATGCTTCAGAGCTCTGTCAAGTTCCTCGGCCAAAGTCCACCAAAGTCCACCAAACCACAAACCTCACAGAAAGGGACACAAATATAAAGGCAGTTCTTTACATCACTTCCTGTGTCTCACATGTGCCAATGGTGGCTTAAACTTGGCTTAGGACAGTCCAGGGGGTCAGTCAGTTGTTTCTGATTTGTCACTGGCTAGCACACACATAATCATCTTGTACCTCTAAATCTACTAACTGCAGGTGCATACAAAATATCACCTAAGAGGAAACTACAATAGTTAAAGATAAGAGGGGAATAGAAGAGAGACAGCAAAATCAATGTTTGCTGGGCGCATTGACAAAAACCAATCAGGGGAAATCCCCTTTTGGCATAAGAGTATACAATCAAATAAATGTTCAATCAACCTTCAGTTCAATCAACCACACCCAAAGTTCATTCTGGATCTTCTTGATGTAGTGTAGGTTTTTCAGGCATCTTTCTGCAAACAGTTCATTTTCTGGATTTTAGGAGTTAGCAAGCTTCTTTCCTTGAAGATCTTTCTTGAACAAAAAAAAAATTTAAATCTTGGATTTTTATGAAAATATAATCCCCCCCTGAAGAGGGTGTTGAGAACCAACCAGTTCAGCTCAGGATGGATGCAAGGCTGAGTTATGGTGGTGTATGAGTCAATTATCAAAAGAAAAAAAAACCCTCAAAAACACAAAGAAAAAAATGGGAAGTTAAACTTTTGGGAGAAAAAATCAAAATATCAAAATCTATGTATATAAAATTTTGAGTAAACAAGAATAAATTAATAGACCCTTTTCTCCCAGTTACTCCAAAAACCGGGTTAGCGGAATCTAGATCCTCTGATTCCCTAGAACGGTTCTCGTGCAGCCCGACTGGGCATGCTCAGTAGCCCCGCAGGTTTTGGGCTGCAAGTCTGAAGCTCTACCCGCTCCCAGTGGCCGGGTTAGAGATCGAGGGAGGCAGGGAGGGGCCAGCTTGCGGTTGGCCGCTGTGCTGCCAGATAAACCTCCTCTGGCGTGTGCGGGTCGGACTCCATGAAGCCGGCCCGAGGGCTCGGGAGCCAGCCGGTCGGCCCCTGCTATGGCTGGGGGAGAAGAAGCTGAGGTTGCAGGGACCCAGCCCGCCGTGGCTGCAACAGCAGGTGAGTTCCTAAGAGAGACCCACTGACGGGTTCCAGGCGAGCTGATGGGCGAACAGACAGCTCTTGGGAAGGGGTAGGGAGAAGCTGAGAGCTGAGCCCCGTTCCCTCTACCCCAAGCTCGGGGACCCGCCACTGCTGCATGCTCTTACTGCCCAGGTGGAGGAGATGGAAGGAGCTTGCTGCTCACGTCGCTCCTCCGGTTACCTGCTGCAGGCGAGGGTGAAGGGAGCACGGATCTATCAGCTCCTGCAAAAAGGAAACCCGAGCTCTGATTTTGGCATTTGCACAGACTGCCCCTTCGGGCTCTGGTGTTACCCATGGCGAGATACATATGGAAGTTGGGTGCGATCTGGTTTTGCAGATTGAAGTGTATGTCTTTGCCTTGGGGATAGAGCCCTGTGAGAAAATCCGTTCCGTTATTCCAGAGCAAATCTGTACTCACAGATCTCGTGCCTACTACCCTCTTTCTGTCTGTCATTTTGAATGGTCTACTTGGATTCTTCCCGCCGCCTGCCATCATCATTCATAATATATATATATATATATATATTTTTTTTTTTTTTTGGCCATTTCAGAACATGAGGAGAACAAGCAGTATTCTCTTCTCTTCCGGGCTTCAGACACTAACCAACTTTGAGACTGAAAACAGGCAGGAGAGCTTTAGTTCACAGACTCCTTAAAATAAAAAGAAACAACTGTTTGCTTCTCTCTGTTCTCCAGCCTTGACACACCTACGTTATAAAGGAAGAGATCATAGATTTAATGCTGGACCTCAGGGGCTACCTAGTCAGTTAGTTCCTTCTACCATTTTTAAGTTGAAGAAACTGAATCCCACAAGTTTCAATGACAAGAAGTAACAGGCAGGATTTGAACCAAGGATCTCTCATTTCAAAACCAGTATTTCTTTCACTATACAATGCTGATGCATTGTCTTTTAATACTTCTATTAAAAAATCGCAAAGCTTTCTTTTCTGTTAGTATTATTATTTATAGCATTCTGTGCTTTGTCTGTTGGGACTGTTGTTGAAAAATGATGGCACAATCATTGTGTCTGAGATTTAAGTGGCAGAGAAAATTAAAGGAATCCTAGGAGAGTTTGCAGAGAAAAATCTTAGGTGATGGGATTTCTATAATCTTCTCTAATATGGTAAATACACATATACACATATATGTTAAATTCATTTTCAAAATAGATTGTGAAATGAGAAAACTATTAGAATTCTAATAGTGGGGATTTGGAGTCCTTTGAAGTTTCCAAATTCCCACCATCAGAATGTGCTTCACTGGGTATTTTGCTGAAGAAGAGGATAAATCATTACTTAATTTACAGCTACTATTTATTTTACTTAAGATTAGTCTCCTGATAACATATTTGTTTAGACTTGTGAAAATATGTTACCAGTTTTGTCCAAATCCAGGGGGCATTTGGATTCTTTCAATCCAGGTAAGAACAAATTTTAGATGAAATCACATGGCTCTGAATGAACCTTAGTGACAAGGTACCCTTTAGCTAAATTATTTTCATTATAAATAAGCATTGTTGTTTAGGTGAAAACCAAATGTGAAGTTAGGGCATGTTTAAAGAGATCCTCCTGACTTAGCTTAGAAAAGTTTCAATATCATATATAAAAACAGTAGGTTGAAGACTGCAACAATGAGAGTTCCACATTTTGAAAGGTGGAATGAAGTCAGCCCATTGCACCACAGTTCATCCCCATCCCACCCCACAATTCTCTTTTCTTTGAATTCCAGAACCCTGTTTTCAATTGCTCTGGCCCCTGGGATATGCTTTGAGACTAAAACAGGTATCTGGTAGGCTTTGAATTTCATAGAGGTCTGAGCAAGTCCAATTCAACCCTTCAGCATCCCTTGTCTGGGAGGTCCCTGATATATCAGACCAGTTCTGATGCCAACTTGCAGGCTTGACTTCCCTCTTGATTAGGCCTGAATTGATGGAGGGGGGAGTTCTAGTGATGAACTTCAATGCTGTCTAAGTAAACTCTGTCACAGGTAGTTTCCTGGGAACCTTCTTATTGGACATGACTCAGAACTGGTTTATTCTCTGTTGGGACTCTTGCAGATCCCAACAGATCCCTTGGACTTGGCATGATTTGCACTTATAACCTTAAACAAGAATTAGAAATGAATTGGGCATCTGAGGTTCAGGGTGTTTGGGTTTTTTTTGGTGAAGGGATGCAGTAGAGAGGGCAGCTAGATGGCACAAGTACTGGGCCCAAAGTCAGGAATACTCATTTTCCAGGAATCTATTTCCATTTCTTTCATATCTAGAATTATTGAATTTATTACATCTGAACAGTCTGATACTAGGACTTTAACAGTGGCAGTCTAAAGAAAGCACAAGGACAGGGAAATATACTCTATGCTTAGACTGTAGAGCCTTAGGTAAGCAATCTTTCCAGCCATCAAAAATTCCCTGAGGGGAAACCACACATAGCTCATTTGAGAACTTTATTTGACAGACATAACAAAAACAAAAAGACTACCCACTCTGCCAAGTGAGGGTGAGTGTCTTTTTTTGGTGAATGACTTCAGAATTCCCTGAATTGGGGACAAAAAGACCACATCCAGGACCACAGAGTAAACGGAGTTCTGATAGTAAAAGAAGGCCTTCAATCCAATGGGCACATTGCTCCTAGTTATCCTGTTTTTATCCTAATCTCCTGACTTCACCTTGAAGTTCTAGAATGATACCATTTGACATTGTGGATTTGTAAGTGCTGTGATTTAAATTCATTTTTTTATGACTCAGCTATCAGAAGTCACATTTTAATTAACTGTATAAACTTATCTTCATGGCTGAGATCCATAAACAAAGTTTCTGCCTGATATACATTTAAGTAAAACCACAAGAGCATCTCATAAGAGCAGAATCTTAGAATAAGAGATTTTTGAGAAAATTCTTGTCACTCCTTCATTTCGCAGTTGAGGAAATTAGGTCCCTGAAAGATGAGGGATTGCTCAAAGGAATTAAAAAGTGGCAGAGCCAGGACCAGTATTCATTCCCTGACTTCCTTTTGTCTCATGTCCCTTTTTTCTTTTATTAAAAAAGACCCCCCACCAAAAAATCCTTACCTTCCATCTTAGGATCAATACTATATATTGGTTCCAAGGCAAAAAGAGTGGTATGGGATAGGCAATGGGGGTTAAGTGACTTGTCCAGGGTCACACAGGTAGGAAGTATCTGAGGTTAGATTTGAACCCAAGACCTTCAATCTCTAGACCTGACTCTCAATCCATTGAGTTGCCCCAATGACCTTTCTAATATACCATGCTGCTTCTGATGAACTTTAATAGAAACACAAGGAAAAGAAGCCTTTGGGAAGCTCTAAAATGTTATAGTAAATATTTGTCTGTGTTGTGAAACCCATTTTAAATGTTCTTTCCTGCAAATGCTGTTAAAGGAATTATGGTTATGAAAAAAAATCATTACTTTTAGTAAAAATAAAAAGTGACCTATTTACTTGATGGAATTCTACTTTCTATTGTTGATAGTTAAAGGCCAAAGAAGATCTAGGTCATCAGCAACACATTTGACAAACATATTCAGTATCTGTCATGTGCAAGGAACTGTTTTGGGAATTATAGGTACAAAGACACAAAAGCAATAGTCCCTTCTCATTCTTACAGGTAAGGAAACTGAGTAAGACAAATTAATACTTGCTCTTGATAACTGTTAAATTTTTTATATGGTTGGACTTGAATATTTAATTGGTGGTGGCCAGGGATTTAATTTCTAAATCCCCAAATGAATTAATAAAGTAAATGGAATTTATAGTAGTTTATTTACAATAGAGGGGAGATGTTAAAGAAGAGATAAAAAGGGAAGAGAGAGAGGGAGAGAGAGCTCTGGCTTCCTTAGAGCCACGTAGAAATTCTAAGTCCCAGCCAGGGGAAAGGAGTCTCAAGATGATGGGCCTTTCTCAGAGGTTCACACCTTCAGAAAGGCAAAAAAACTAAGTCAGTCTTTACACTCACCACAGTGACTGTCTAAAAGGAAAGCAGTCTGAGGTCTCTTGCATGAGCTCCTCTAGGGGTCCAGTTCCACAGCCAAGTGTCTTCACTCCAAGTCTGAGTGTCTGTCTTTCAGTCTCTCCTCCGAGTGACTCTTCTTCATTCTTGATTGACCCTTGTGTGCCTCTGTGTCCTCTATTTAAAGACCTTTTTCTCTTGTGTCACCTCCCCTAAATTTTATGTCTACCAATCACAGCAG
Organism: Monodelphis domestica; assembly: GCF_027887165.1. Lineage (NCBI taxonomy): Eukaryota > Metazoa > Chordata > Mammalia > Didelphimorphia > Didelphidae > Monodelphis > Monodelphis domestica. The sequence continues at coordinate 351,278,238 of NC_077230.1, forward strand.
ATGCTCCTCTCCAGGACTGTCCACTCAAATGTATGAAATGGGTGTCACACCTTTTGTAGTTAGTTTACACCTTTTTGTGGTTAGTTAACACCTTTTTGTAGGTAAAATGGGTAGATCTACTTTAAATATTGAGTTAACACTTTGGGGATTAAAATCTAAAAATAGACTGGGGATTACAATTTTATCTTCACTATCAAGGAAGAGCTAAGCACTGTCATTGTTATAAACCTTTTGAGATGCAGCCAAAGCAGTAATCAGAGGTAAATTCATATCCCTGAGTGCATATATTAACAAACTAGGGAGAGCAGAGATCAATCAATTGGAAATGCAAAGAAAAAAACTCGAAAGCGATCAAATTAAATTAAAGCCCCCCAGCAGAAAACCAAACTAGAAATCCTAAAAATTAAGGGAGAAATTAATAAAATCGAAAGTGATAGAACTATTAATTTAATAAATAAGACAAGAAGCTGGTACTTTGAAAAAACAAACAAAATAGACAAAGTACTGGTCAATCTAATTAAAAAAAGGAAAGAAGAAAAGCAAATTAACAGCATCAAAGATGAAAAGGGGGACATCACCTCCAATGAAGAGGAAATTAAGGCAATCATTAAAAATTACTTTGCCCAATTATATGGCAATAAATACACCAATTTAGGTGATATGGATGAATATATACAAAAATACAAACTGCCTAGACTAACAGAAGAAGAAATAGAATTCTTAAATAATTCCATATCAGAAAATAAAATCCAACAAGACATCAAAGAACTCCCCAAGAAAAAATCCCCAGGGCCCCACGGATTCACAAGTGAATTCTATGAAACATTCAGAGAACAGTTAATCCCAATACTATACAAACTATTTGATATAATAAGCAAAGGGGGAGTTCTACCAAACTCATTTTATGACACAAACATGGTACTGATTCCAAAACCAGGCAGGTCAAAAACAGAGAAAGAAAACTATAGACCAATCTTCCTAATTAATATAGATGCAAAAATCTTAAATAGGATACTAGCAAAAAGACTCCAGCAAGTGATCAGAAGGGTCATCCACCATGATCAAGTAAGATTTATACCAGGGATGCAGGACTGGTTCAATATTTGGAAAACCATACACATAATTGACCACATCAACAAGCAAACCAACAAGAACCACATGATTATCTCAATAGACACAGAAAAAGCCTTTGATAAAATACAACACCCATTCCTATTAAAAAAACTAGAAAGCATAGGAATAGAAGGGTCGTTCCTAAAAATAACAAACAGTATATATCTAAAACCATCAGCTAATATCATCTGCAATGGGGATAAACTAGACGCATTCCCAATAAGATCAGGAGTGAAACAAGGATGCCCATTATCACCTCTACTACTTGACATTGTACTAGAAACACTAGCAGTAGCAATTAGAAAAGAAAAAGAAATTGAAGGCATCAAAATAGGCAAGGAGGAGACCAAGTTATCACTCTTTGCAGATGATATGATGGTCTATTTAAAGAATCCTAGAGATTCAACCAAAAAGCTAATTGAAATAATCAACAACTTTAGCAAAGTTGCAGGATACAAAATAAACCCACATAAGTCATCAGCGTTTCTCTATATCTCCAACACAGCTCAGCAGTAAAAACTAGAAAGAGAAATCCCATTCAAAATCACCTTAGACAAAATAAAATACCTAGGAATCTATCTCCCGAGACAAACTCAGGAACTATATGAACACAACTACAAAACACTCTCCACACAACTAAAACTAGACTTGAGCAATTGGAAAAATATTAACTGCTCATGGATAGGACGAGCCAATATAATAAAAATGACCATCCTACCCAAACTTATTTATCTATTTAGTGCCATACCCATTGAACTCCCAAAAATTTTCTTTACTGATTTAGAAAAAAACCATAACAAAGTTCATTTGGAATAACAAAAGATCAAAGATATCCAGGGAAATAATGAAGAAAAACACAAATGATGGGGGCCTTTTGCAGTCCCAGACCTCAAACTATACTACAAAGCAGCAGTCATCAAAACAATTTGGTACTGGCTAAGAGACAGAAAGGAGGATCAGTGGAATAGACTGGGGGCAAGCGACCTCAGTAAGACAGTATACGATAAACCCAAAGATCCCAGCTTTTGGGACAAAAATCCACTATTCGATAAAAACTGCTGGGAAAATTAGAAGACAGTGTGGGAGAGATTAGGAATTGACCAACACCTCACAACCTACATCAAGATAAATTCAAAATGGGTGAATGACTTAAACATAAAGAAGGAAACCATAAGTAAATTAGGTAAACACAGAATAGTATACATGTCAGACCTTTGGGAGGGGAAAGACTTTAAAACCAAGCAAGACATAGAAAGAATCACAAAATGTAAAATAAATAATTTTGACTACATCAAATTAAAAAGCTTTTGTACAAACAAAACCAATGTAACTAAAATCAGAAGGGAAACAACAAATTGGGAAAAAATCTTCATAGAAAACTCTGACAAAGCTTTAATTACTCAAATTTATAAAGAGCTAAATCAATTGTACAAAAAATCAAGCCATTCTCCAATTGATAAGTGGGCAAGGGACATGGATAGGCAGTTTTCAGATAAAGAAATCAAAACTATTAATAAGCACATGAAAAAGTGTTCTAAATCTCTTATAATCAGAGAGATGCAAATCAAAACAACTCTGAGGTATCACCTCACACCTAGCAGATTGGCTAACATGACAGCAAAGGGAAGTAGTGAATGCTGGAGGAGATGTGGCAAAGTAGGGACATTAATTCATTGCTGGTGGAGCTGTGAGTTGATCCACCCATTCTGGAGGGCAATTTGGAACTATGCCCAAAGTGCGATAAAAGACTGTCTGCCCTTTGATTCAGCCAGAACACTTCTGGGTTTGTACTCCAAAGAGATAATAAGGAAAAAGACTGGTACAAGAATATTCATAGCTGCGCTCTTTGTGGTGGCCAAAAATTGGAAAACAAGGGGATGCCCATCAATTGGGGAATGGCTGAACAAATTGTGGTATATGTTGGTGATGGAATACTATTGTGCTAAAAGGAATAATAAAGTGGAGGAATTCGATGGAGACTGGAATGACCTCCAGGAAGTGATGCAGAGCGAGAGGAGCGGAAACAGGAGAACATTATACACAGAGACTAATACACTGTGGTATAATCGAACGTAATGGACTTCTCCATTAGTGGCACTGTAATGTCCCTGAACAAACTGCAGGGATCTAGGAGAAAAAACACTATCCATAAGCAGAGAACAAACTGTGGGAGTAGAAACACCGAGGAAAAGCAACTGCCTGACCACAGAGGTTGAGGGGAAATGTCAGAGGACAGACTCTAAACGAACACGCTAATGCAAATACTAACAACATGGTAATGGGTTTGAGTCAAGAACACATATAATACCCAGTGGAATCACGCGTCGGCTGTGGGAGGAAGGAAAAGAAAATGATCTTTGTCTTTAATGAATAATGCTTGGAAATGATCAAATAAAATATTATAAAATTAAAAAACAAAAACAAAAAAAAACTTGATTCCCAGAACTAGGCACAATAATATTCCATATGTGGTCTGAAAAGGACAAAGTATGGTAAGACTCTCAACTCCTTAATACTTGGATATCTTGCATTTATTTTTTTAAAATAAAATTTCAATATCTTTTGTTTTAGCATTGCCTAAATCTGCCCTCATTTCCTGAGAGAGCTATCCCACCAAATAATATTTTTAAATTAGTAAGAAAAGACAAAAAAAATGAGGAAATTGATCGGTATATATTTTTTAAATCTGAAATTATATACAATGTTCTATACCTGGGAGCCTCAACCTCTCCTGGCTATTTATGCCTTCCCTATCCATCATCCTGGGGTTTTTTATTTAATTATTTAATTTTTTATTTCATTAAAATGTAACACTTTATTTACTTTATGAAATTCATCTCTATATTCTAATCTATTGAACTCTTTTGGGAGACTGACTCTATTATCCCCTGTGTTACCTATCAAATACAAGCTTTCTCATATCCTCATCAGACTTCATTCCCACTTCCTTCACCAATAATTTTGTTGTTGCAATCTCCATTCATCTTGCTCACCTCATTACCCAGAAGTACTTTCTTCTACTACTACTAATAGAAGAAAAGGAATTGAAAATCAAAGCACATTACTGCTTTTTTTTAAATTACCAAATGTAGTATATGAATAGCCTTTGATCTCCATGGGTCACATTATTCCATCAGGCAATGGAGAAGGTGCTGAGATCTAGGATTTCTGGGCCCAGAGACAGAAGATCTTGGTTTGATTCCTGATTCTACAGGAGATAATTAACCTAAAGAAGACTTAAGGAATACATGATCCTGAAGGACTGTCCTTTGGGAGATAAAGTAGATTTGTTCTGCTTGGCTCTAGAGGACAGAAGTAGGAATAGTACATAAATAGCTGTTGAGTGGGAGGTTTCTGTTCTATAGAATGAAAAATGTCCTAACAGATAGAGGTATAAAAATGTGCAATGAGCTACAATAGAAAGCTAATGAATTTCCTTTCAATAAAGGTGACTTCAAGTAGAGCCTGAGTCACCTCTTCAATGTAGGTTATAGAAGATGTTGTTAACTAGAGATGGGTTAAGACTAGTGTCTGAGGTCCCTTCTAGCCATCAAAAATTCTGGGTTTGCCAGCAGTAGCGTGGCCCTGGACAAGTCATTTCCCACCACTTGATCTCAGCTTCTTTTTGTATAAAATGGGTGGTTACAATTATCCTTATAATGAAGAAATGCTTTATAAAGTATAAATCCTTGTAGGAAAGTGAGCAAGGGTATATCCTCTTAGAGCTGTCTTCCACCCTCTCTTAGCCTCCTGTTTTAAGATCCCACCCTCCACTGCTCAAAATGATCTTCTCTGCTGCTGAAAGAGACCATCTGCTTTGTCTCTGCATTCATTGAGAGTCAGAATCATGACAGGTCTGTTGTATATTGGATATTTTAACCCAATAATAATAATGACTATAAATGTAAAGGACCAAAGAACAAAGGTTGGGAGTGTGAAGATCTAAAAGAGAACATAGAATGTTGGGGTAGGAGAGGATTATAAACAGAACATAAAATTCTGGGATGAGAGGGACCTTTTAATACAAATTTGCAAAAACATAAAATGTCAGAACTAGGAGGGACATTTGAATAAAAAATCCTGGACTGTAAAAAACTCAGGGCTTGGAGGAATCTTAAAGTAAAGAACATAAGAAGCCTTAAATGGGAGGGATATTAGAAAAATGAACATAGAGAGTCTATGGAGGAAAGGACCTCAGAGCAATGAAAATAGAATGCCAAAGCTAATAAGGAACTTAAACCAATGAAAATACAATATCTGAGATAAGAGGAGCCTAAAAAGAAGAGAAAATGTCAGAGCCAGAAAAACTCTTAGAACATAGAACTTGGAATACAAGAACTGGACAGGGCATTAGAACAAACAGAATATCAGAGGTGGGAAAGACCTTAGAACACAGCATACACAATGGTAGCCTGAAGAAACCAGAGAACACAGAATACTAAAACTTGAAGGGACTTTAGATCAAAGAACAGAGAGACTCAGAGAAAGGACCTTAGAACATTTAATTTCAGGAAAGAAGTAAACCAAAGAGATGACTTAATTCAAACATCATTTTTATTAAAAGGCAACAGAAGCTTATATTTGTTTTTATAGTGATGTTCTAATACATACACAGATCATGTTGAGAAAAAAAAGGTTATCTCACTGGAAGAATGGATTAGGATCTTTGAACCTATGTTTTCAGTATTACCCAGGTGCCCCATCTGGCTGGTAATAACATCAGTCACTGGCATAAACCATAAAGAGGGGAGCATAGAAGAAAATATATTAAGGGGCTCCTATGATAAATGAAAGTCAGGTGGTACTGTGGATAGAGTGCCAGCCCTGGAATCAGGAAGATTCATCTTCCTGAGTTCAAATCTAGCTTTGGATACATACCATCGATCTGCCCCTGGGCAAGACACTTAACCCTGTTTGCCTCAGTTTGCTCAATTATAAAATGAGCTGGAGAAGGAAATGGCAAACCAAAGCAAATGGCATAATCCAGAATCTCTGCCAAGAAAAATCCAAATGAGACTGTGAAGAGTTAAACACAACTCAAGAACAACAACGTGCCAAACACTGTGATAACCACATTTCTAATATTATCTCATTTTATCTTCACAACAAACCTGGGAGGTAGGCACTGTTGTTATCACCATTTTACAACTGAGGAAACTGAGGCTGGAAAGGTTAAGTGGCTTGTCCAAGGACACATATCTACTAAGTGTCTGAGGCCATATTCAAACTCAGGTCTTCCTTATTCCAGGCCCAAAGCCCCATTCAATGTACTACTTGGCTGCCTGAAGCATTCATCCTATGCATTCAAACCTATCCAATGACAGAAAACTTCCATTGTGAATCCATGTTCCTTCCCTCAGGCCTAGGACCAGCAGAGACATGTTCCAAGGAAATCACACCAGGGTCTCTGAATTCCTCCTTCTGGGACTTTCTGAACAACTTGAGCATCAGCAGCTTCTCTTTGTACTTGGTGTACTTGGTGACAATGGTTGGGAATCTGCTCATCATCCTAGTCATCAGTCTAGACTCTTACCTTCACACCCCCATGTATGTTTTCCTGGCCAACTTGTCCTTGGCTGATATTTCCTCCATCTCTACCTTGGTACCCAAGATGCTGGTGAACATCCAGACCAAGAGCCAATCTATCTCCTTTGGAGAGTGTGTCACACAGATGTATTTTTCCATTGTGTTTGTCGTCATCGATAACTTCCTCTTGGGGGTGATGGTCTATGACCGGTTTGTGGCTATCTGTTACCCTTTGAACTATATCACAGTCATGAGACCCAGACTCTGTACTCTGCTGATGGCCACCTCCTGGCTTTTCAGCAACCTCGTTGCCCTCACTCATACTCTTCTGCTGGTCCAGTTGACTTTCTATGATGCCAACACCATCCCTCACTTCTTCTGTGACCTGGCCCCTCTTCTCCACCTTTCCTGCTCAGGTACTGTGCTCAATCAGTTGGTGATGTTCATCCTAGGCTCATCTGTTATTGCGGTTCCTTTTGGGCTTATTCTGTTTTCCTATATCTGCATTGTCTCCACTGTCCTCAAAATCTCATCAGCTGAAGGAAAATGGAAGACCTTCTCTACTTGTGGCTCCCACCTTTTAGTGGTAACACTTTTCTATGGGACAATCGTTGGAGTTTATTTCCTGCCTTCCTCTGCCCAATCAGTCAACAATGAGAAGATAGGGGCTGTGCTCTTCATTGTGGTGACCCCCATGGTAAATCCCTTTATTTATAGTTTAAGGAATAAAGACATAAAAGGAGCCTTAAAGAAAATCGTCAACAAGAAAATGTCCTTTCTGTGAGGTCACTGGGAACTCCATTGACCCCCCCCCCCCACACTACCCTGGTCAATGACTCTGTCTAAGCCATTAGGGGTACATGGGGTCCACTGGTTACCTGGCTTAAAACTCCTCGACTTTCCCTTCTACCATTCTATACCTGAGAGGTTTTTTTAATTGTGTGACTTTGTGTACACATCCCTTACTTCTCCCCATTCTCTTCCCTACTCAAAGGTTCTTAGTAGTGAAAAGATGCCCAGATAACAAATACAGCAAACTTTTATAAAGCACTTACTGTGTGTAGACTGTATAGTGAAACAAGTGGTAGACTTGGATTCAGAAGAGTAAGCTCTGGGTTCAAATCTTTTGTTTGGAACTTACTAACTAGGCAACTTTAGGCAAGTCACTCCTCAGCTTCTTCATGGCTAAAATTGTCATCATTTACCCAAAGTACTTATCTCACAGGGTTGTCAAGGAAATCAAATAACATCATATATTTAAAGAGCTTTGTATGCTATAAATTCTATATCAATGTCAGTAATTACAATATAATTTTTGGAAAGCCATGGTCTGTGAGCTCAATGAACTCCTAGATGAGGGTGGGTGAGTGAAAGGAATAATTATAATAATAGCCTCAGAGCAGAAGGGCATTCAGGAGGAGCTACAAGAGGTGGCATGTGAGATCCACTGGAAATCTTAGAGGATCCCAGAGTCAAGAATTAGAAGGGACTTCAGCAATTGTTTCCTGGCTTTGGTCATTTACCGCTTCATCAAATTGAAGACAGTGCCCTCTCCCAGGAGTACTTGCATCTGGAGATTCATTTCTGATTATTGAAAGAAGGACTTCATCTCATCTTGAGGAAACTTCAGGCATCTGTCAATAGGTGGCCATGGCTGGGAGGTCATAGAGTCAAATAAACTACAACATATCATTAATTGAAGATTAAAAGGGAGTTTCTTTTCCTTTCATTGTTCAGTGGGGGAGCATTGGGAAGGAGAGATAATAAAACCTTGCAAAAGTAAAGAAAACTTTAAAAGTAACTACTTCAAAGGGAATGAAGAAACTACTATGACATGTTCAGATGTCTTTAAAATGTTGATAGGAAATGGAGAGGAGAAATTCATGAAGAAGAGATTAGGCAGTAGTTAGAAGTAACTTAGCTAATTAAAGTGTCATCTTTAGCATCCTACACAAAACAATTTGTCCACAGATTGCTTCAATAAAGAAAATTAATTACATCAGAAAAGTGACATTGAAGGAGAAGAATACATCAAGAATCTCCACAGTGGGCCAAGCAGGAATCTTTCTATCAAATAGCAAAGGAAAATATGAGCAATTTATGGAGGAAACTGAGATTCAGACAATAGTGTCATTTCTTTTAGGTTGTTTAGCTAATTGCAGGCACCACATTCTCTCTTCTATATCCAGGATCACATTTGAAACTCACAAAAAACAGAAGTCATTCAAAGTAGATGGGGAAAAGATTGATGTCCCTTTGTTACAGATCAGTAAACTGAGGCTTTGAAAAGTTAAATGATTTGACATTCAGTTGATTCAGTACTAGAAGCCAAGTCCTTTGACTTCCATGTCCAAGTTGTTTTCTACATACCTCACTAACAATAATTTAAAGTGAAAATAGAAAGGGCAAAGATGGTTTCTCTGGGCAATCAGGTTGGCTCCCTATGATCAGAAGAAAGTTTAGTGGCTCATGTTCATGTGCTGGTTCCAGGAGAGTGTTGAAGAGCTTCTAACATAGCATAGCAGCTCTTAGTTCCAAGTCTGCACAAAACCCTTATCTGATCATCATCTTTTGCCACCAATAGCTGAATTAAAACCTCTTAGAACTCATTGACTTAAGACACACCTGGAGTTTAGATCCCACTTTGTTGCTTACTCCTTGATCAAGTTTCTATTATTTATCCTGAAGCTGAGTAGGAAGGAAGGTCACTCACTCTATTGTCATCCCTACACCAGTAGGAGTAAGGGATGATCTGTCTGGATTTGATAATCTTTGTCCACTTGGTCTCAGGGACTACAAAAAAGTCTCTCTGATGGGAAGATTTGCTTCAATCCCAACACCCACCTGTCAAGGTGCTTGAACAGCTTTCTCTTTTGGAGCCCCATTCATCTTTTTCTATAGGTCAGGGCCATTCTGAGATATCAGATCCCAGATTCCAGGATGTGGGGAGTAGAAGGGATGGGAAGGATTATGATGTAGTGGAATGAGAGATGGATTCATACAAGAAGACTTGGGATCAAATTCTGATTCTGACGCTGCTCTCTGATAGCTGTGTTGCCATGGGAAAAATCTCCAATATTGCCTGAGCCTCAGCTTCCCCATTAGTATAACAAGACTAATAACATCTCTTCAAAGTGCTCTGTGAAATGTTAAAAATATAATTCCTATTATTGTCTACCTTGCTGTACTTTTCCAAAGAGATTGTCTTACAGTTAAATAAGGAAACATTGTAAAAGATAAGGAAATAGTTAAGAACTCTGCTCCTGATGCAGATAGAAGCTTGATAAGTAATCTTTTAAAAAAACTTTATGAAGGAAAGTCTCTGTGAAGAGCCTCATGTTAAATTCAGAGGTGAGGGAGAAAGGGTTGGGAAAAGGAAGTCAAAGTTTAGACAGCACACGGTTCTTATCCAAAGTAATAAATCATATTTTTAGAGAACTTTTCACGTTTTCTCTTTTTAGTGTCATAAAAAACTGTTCAAATATGTCATAATGATTATTATATATTATAAGATAATATATAATAATATAAAATATATATTTTGTAGATGACAAAACTGAGCCTAAAGGAGTTTAATTTATCCAGGATCAAACAGAAAATGCATATCTGAGTCAAGTTTTCCTGACTCTCAGCCTAGCGGTTTATCTGCTATTCCCTGATCTCTCAAGGACTTTACAATCTAATCATTTTTCTGTCCCCTTTTCCCTGTGATCATGTGTTTTTCAGAACATTTCCTGACTCATTCACATATAAGCCCCACAGCCTAGTAGTTAATTATATCTCCAATTTCTAAGCACTTTGGAAATTGCAAAGGTATTACACATATAAACTCACTGTGTTTGGTCTTCCCAGTCATGTCAGATACTTTGTGCCCATTTGGGGTTATCTTGGCAAAGATACTCAAGCAGTTTGCTATTTCCTTCTCCAGCTCATTTTATAGAGGAACACACTGAGGCAAACAGACAGAGGTGACTTGTTCAGGGTCACACAGCTCAGAAGTGTCTGAGACCAGGTTTGAACTCAGGGAGAGGAGTTTTCCTGATTCCAAGTCCAGCACTTTATCCCCTGAACCCTCTAGCTGCCCATCCTAAGCCGTGTCTATATATAATTGGTTTAATTGTAATGCACTTTGAATAAGTTCAAAAATGGCATACAAGAATGTTACTAGTCCAAGCACTCTGTATCCCTCTGATAGGAGCAGAGCTCTGAGGGTAGAAGAGACCTCAGAGAACACTAGTTTGTCCCTTCCATTTACTTATCTGTGTGCATACTGGTTCCCCTCAATGGAATGAAAACTCATGGAAGACAGGAGCCACTCTAATCTTGTCGCTGTGTTCCCAGTGTCTAACATGGTACATTTCACATCCCAGGCATGTATTAAATCCTAAATTTTATTCCATTTGGGTCACAGGAAGAACATCAATTTAGCATTGGTCCTGAGAGAATAGGGATCCCACTGGACCTTTAGTCATGTTTTCTTGATTCTCATCTATCTCTTCTCCTGGGCTGTGCCTCTTTTCTCTCTCTTACCTCCTCGCTTTCATCTTGCTTTTCTCTCTTCAATTCAATTCAAAAATGGTTTGTTAGGCTAAAAAATATTCCTGAGAAAGGGCTTAGTCTGTTGATCATGAAACTTTTGAAGACCAAGTGCTCAAACTTTAACCCTCATGCACATGTGAGCCTTACCCCAGAGATGGGAGGGAGGGAGGAAACATGCCCATTGAGCTGCTGAGCATAGGGGTGAGAAATGTGAGAAATGTCCTCAAGAGCGCTTAGAGTGGGGGAGAAGAGTTGTGTGTGCCATAGGTTCACCAACTCAGGCCTAGTCTCTTCTCCATAGACATTAGCATATGACCCTGTTAAAGGTTAGATCTTTTGAAATTGTTAAATCTCATTAAGTTTTGAGTTGTTTAGGGAAAGACCAAAAAAATACAGGAGACACAAGGAAAAAGCCTCTTCCTCAAGAAGAATCTGGAAATACAGAATTTGTTGGTTCTAAGATGCATGACAACCACCAAGATTCTCCCAGATCCTCAATTCCTTGACCCCACTATTCATCTTATGGATGTTTTGCCATCATTCATACCAGAGAGTTAATTCTTTGAATGATTTTGCCATGGCAACTCCCTATGTCTTGGTCAATTCCCACTCCCAAATGGCACCTATGGAGAATAAGACACAAGTGAATGAGTTCATCCTTTGGGGATGGACAGATATCCCAGAGCTTCAGGCACCCCTTTTTATGCTTTCCACCCTTATCTACCTCATTCACCTAGTAGGGAACCTGGACATGGTGGTCCTGGACTCCTGGGAATCCTACCTCCACATTCCTACGTATTTTTGCCTCCGTAACCTCTCTCTGGTGGATTTTGGTTATTTTTCAGTCATTACATCCCAGGTCTTCTCACAGGGAATTCAGTCATCTCTTACAATGGGAATGCTGCACAGAGGCTCTTCTTTCTGGCCTTTGCCTCCACTGAAAATTAGTTCTTAGCAACAATGGCCTAAGATCATCATGCAGCCATGTGTAGGTCTCTCCATTATACCACCATCATGACAACAAGTGTGTGTGCTGGGCTGGCCATTCTTTCCTATATCTGTAGCTTTCTGAATTCTGCCATTCACACAGGAGACACTTTTAGCCTGTCCTGTAATTCTAATATCATCCATCAGCTCTTCTCTGACATCCCTCCACTCCTGAATCTCTCTTGCTCTGATAGCCACACCACAGAATGGATGCTCCTTATTGTAGGAGCATTCAATGCCTTTTTTGCCATCCTGGTCATCTTGGTCCTCTACCTGTTTGTTTTCATCACCATCTTGAAGATCTGCTCTTCTCAGGGCCAGCAGAAAGCTTTCTCTACCTGTGCTACCCACATCACAGCTGTGTCCACATTCCATAGGACAATCACATTCATGTATGTACAACCCAGTTCTTGTTACTCCATGGATATAGATAAAATTGTATCCATGTTCTATACTATCATATTCCCCCTGGTAAGTCCTTCAGTCTATATCCTCAGGAACAAAGAAGTCAAGGTGCTTTCAGGAAAGCTGCCAGAAACAAAGACTTACAAAGGCTTTATTTTTAGGGGGAAAATATTATATGAATCTACTTTGTTCATTCTTTATCTCCTACTCCAGAGATTTCCTTTTGTTTTTACAACCAGATAGAAACTCAATTTTTTGGCCTGGCATATATATATATATCCCAATCAGGCTCCAGATTAAAAGTAAATTTCTATCACATTATTGCCCTTCTCACTTCACACTATGGACCAGGAAACCTGTCTGCTTCATGTTCCTTGGCCTCAACCTTCCATCACCTCAGCCACTCCTCCATCTCGTGGGAATATGCTGTCTCATCATCTCTCCCTCATCATCTCTTATAATCTCTACCTTTCAAACCACAGTGAAGCATCATCTCCCTGTAGAAGGAACCCTTTTCTGATTCACTCAGATACTAAGGTTTCCTCCCATGGAACCACTTTACATTCTATGTGCATTTGTTACCTAATTATATGTGTACATGTTGTTTCCCTCATAATGTAAACTCCATGAAGGCCAAGAATGATTTTCTTTTTTTTTATATTATTAACCTCAGTGCCTAGCATAGTTAGTGCCTGGCACAAAGAAAGTCATGTGGGCTGAAAAGTTCCACAAATCCTTTTAAGAAGCTTTAAACAATAAAAAAGAAACATGGAAACAATAACTAGTTGTTTAGTATGGGGGTACCTTTTAGATAAGACAAATGGGTTACTTGGATTTATAATTATTGAGAAAACCCTTATATCAGTCTTTAGCTAAAACCTAGATCCTTCTTTAGTAGTCTCTGAACATAGGAGTAGATTCAAGCAATACTCATTTTCCACAATCACTGCCCTCCTTAGAGTCTGTGCAGAAAAGAACAAAAATAACCTAAATTTGCCCTGGGGTATTTAGCATGTCTTTAGCATCCCATTTGCATTATGGTTTGATTCCCCAAGTAGAGAAACAAAGTGAATCATGGGTAAAGTGGCATCAGTTCTTGGAGAACATCAGGGCAAACAACTCAAACAAATGATCCCTTCCTTGCTAACCAATCAAGATAAAAAATATTCCTGAAAACTTCTTGGAACCTTTCCATCACCAAGGCCACTCCATCACCAGGGCTATTCTACCACCTTCCTCCCTCTCAATAAAACTTGTTCCCTCACCATGGAGATTGCCTGAGTCACTAATTCTTTGATCAAGGCCTAAATCCCACACACATCATTTTTGACATCCAATATGGGGCCCATTGTCTTCAGCTCCAGCTCTCTCCATCCTTAGAAAAATGACACCCCCTTGCTCTGTCCACTCACTCCTTCCTTTCTGGGTTTTTTCTTCCATCCTCAGCACCCATGTTTAGTTGGGGAACTGAGTGAGGCCTTCACAGCTAGTCAGTTCCTATTGGAGAGGATGTCCTACTGGAATCTCACATTTGGGGCCTTGGTGAGACTCATTCTACCTCTATACCCAGGACTAGAGCAGACTGCTGCTGCACCCATTTTGAGACCTGAAAGGATTCTCTCTGCCACTGTACCTGAGTTTTTCTTCTCTCTCCCTCCTCTGTTCCCAAACCATAATGGAACTCAGTCGGGAAAGAAAACCAAGCTGCCAGAATGGTTTCCTTTTAACAAATGACCTTTAGGAACAGCTAAATGAGAAGCTACAAATAATATGGCTTTGGGTAAAAGAATGTTTTTGAAAGTAGAAAGCCATAAAGTAGAGGATCAGCTTTGATCCTTGAAGTCAGACTTCATTTTGGCATGTAATAAATTCAGCTAATAATTTATTTTAGCTAAATTTGGTTCTTGTGACCATTGCAAATTGAAAAAGTTAAAGCTGTCAAAGTATTTGATTTGTTCTGGTTAATTTGGCTATATTATTATTGTAGGAAAGTCTTTGCCTTGTGTCCTCCTGTTTAGTGTTTATTTTTATATTTTGCCACCTTGAAAGATTTCTGAAAAAGGAAAATGGAACCAGCCAGAAAGATTGCTAAAAAACTGTAGTCAAAGAGCTAATGTGCTGAGAGGTTAACACAGTTTCATTCTTTTTTTTAAACCCTTACATTCCATCTTGGAGTCTATACTGGATATTGGCTCCAAGGCAGAAGAGTGGTAAGGGCTAGGCAATGGGGGTCAAGTGACTTGCCCAGGGTCACACAGTTGGGAAGTGTCTGAGGCCAGATTTGTACCTAGGACCTCCCATCTCTAGGCCTGGCTCTCAATCCACTGAGCTACCCAGCTGCCTCACCCACAGTTTCATTCTTAAGAAGGAATTGTCCCAGTGAACAGAACTAACTTCCACCTTGGGTTTTCAGTGGAAAATAATATTATAAAAAATCCTGCAAGTTTTCTCTGTCATTGGATCCCCAGCTGCTGGAGGCCATCATACCCTCACTGGCTGACAAAGTCATAGTTTGGGAAATGGAGACTGCAAAGCAGCCTTCAGAGAATGAGGCCCCCCAATCACCCCCCCCCCTCGTCCCCGCATGACTGCTCTCTCTTTAACTTCCCTCACTAATAGATGATTATTGTTCTCTCTTCAACGTAATGATATAAGAGCAAAGACTTATAGAATAAACATATATCCCACCTTAATCTCCCCAGATTATTACCTTAAAAAAGTACATTCACAGAATTAAAACCTAAAGATCATTACTCATTACCTCCCCCCTCCCCCTTCCCTCTCCACAGAGTTACATTCACATTCCCATTACAAGCCAGGCAAGCCAAGAACATCAATCACTCTCAAGACATGCTCCACTGAATTCTGTTTATGGACAGAAACCAGGCAACATTGCCAGGTGCTTTAAAGTAACACAAGAAAAATAGAACTTGTAAATTGAGGAAAAGACCAAATCTGGTCTGTCATTAAATTGCCCTCTAACCTTGAACCTATGAAATGTTTTGTTAGCCTTCTCCCAAGTAACTGCGATTGATTGTGAAAACTGACATAAAGTAACAATGATACTCCTAGGTCAGGGAGAACTAACCTCTAGATCACCCTATTTATGTCATTCATCTATAGCAACAATGTTTCATTGACTATCTCCTTAGACTTCACATCTGTTGTTAAGTTCCATGGAAACACATATGTAGAAAAATGATTGTGTGCCAAAGAAGTATGTAATCACCAACCTATATAATAAACGAACCTCTGTGCTATGGTAGAACACTGGGTGATGCCTATGCACTTGGGCCTGAGCACACAGTGCTTCTCATCTCCATTACTTGACTGGATTGTCACATCTAGATGGTGCAAGTCCAGACCTTCAAAGAGAACACTGGATGGCTCCCAAAGCCCAGCCACGTTGGAATTTTTAAAAAGTCATAATGACATTCTGGGGTATTACTCTTTATAAGTTGTATTAAGGAAAATAAGAGTTAAATTTTGTATCCCTGAAGATTGATTACCCCATGGTTTTAATGCAATGAAGGAAAGCTAGTTTGAAAGTCATTCCAGAATGAGGGGGAAAAACAGGTATCTAGAATAAAGGGAGAAGGGGGGAATGCACAATTTGTGGTTTAACTTTACCTGCTTCTTAACCCTTCACTGTCCATGAAAAGAGAAAATACTCTCAAAGATGTAATTTCCATATATTTACATATGCCAACTATTATCATACCAAAAAGTGGTTAGTTTTAATTCTTAAGCATGGACATCTGTCTTGCTCTCCCTGTACCACCAGAGGCTATCCAACAATACACCCCCATTCCACTGGTATAAAAAGGGTGAATGCACTGGTTGCTTTAGTATTCTAAGTCTTGGCATAAGAGTATAGAGACAATTTCCACCTGTTAGGATTCCATGGCTATTACCTGTATGCAAGAAGGCTACCAGGCCACCTCAGGGTCATTGTAGCAGCAGTAGATTTAACTCATATCAAACACGGCATTTTTGAGCTAAGATGCTGACTTGACTTGAGTCATCACTCTTGTCTTAGAAATAATAAAATTCTGGCATCTGAGCTAAAAGCTATTGGAATTGCAACTAATATTATTTGGAGTTTTGAATTCAAGTATAGTTGTCTGATGGATCATTAAGATAGGAATCCACAATAAGAGGAAAAGCCACAAACTACTCAGAATCCTGAATTGGGACAGGTGAAGATTCTTATCTAGAAAAAAATGGAAAGGGCAGTCTCAGCACAGCTGGGATGAGATCCTTCTGACTTATGTGAGTAGGATTGTTCCCACCTGATTATTCCTGAGTCTGGCTGTGAGGTGGATTGATGGTCAAGTGTGACAATTACTTGAATTCAGACAGCTAAGGGTGCTAGTGTATATGTGATGAATCACTCTGTGCTTTGTGAGAATTAAAATTAATATACAATAACACAAGTATTATATTTATAAGATTTATTAATAACAACCTGAAATAAAAAGCTAGAGCAAAACTTGCCCAACTCCACCATGATCTCAAGAAAGAAGAGCAGAGGGAGGAGTCCCAGAAAGTTATAAACAATGGAAAGACATATGTAAATGAAGGGAAAAGGATGCTGGGAAATACAAAAGGAATTCTAGGGAACGTAGTCCTGGGGTTCAAGATTTTCCAACTATACAGCTTTTCAGGATTATGCCTAAAGGGACTAGTATTGGTGCCGTTGTAATACCGAGCCCCTGCTTTCTTTTCTCATAGCAAATTTCCTTAATCAAAGAAAATGGTTAATAGAAGATATGAGCCAATGCAAACATGTAAGCTGTTTTCAATCTGAATGGGTAGCAAACAACTAGTGTAAATTAGTATTTGGACTTGTCATCTGCCTAGTGATATATAGTCCATAAAATTAAGCCTAATTAAAAACCATGTTTTACTATACACAACATATTTGGTATATACTATTGTCTATATACAATTGGGAGTTACTTCCATAAGTTTATGGGTACCCCACTCCAAGTTTTTATTTTAATTAGAATATAATCAGACTTTTGTGAGTTAAATCATTTGTTTAATCATTGAACCTTGAGGTGGAAGCACTTATTTGCAAAAAAAAAAGTCAGCTGGGTTGGCTCAGTGAATTGAGAGCCAGGCCCAGAAATGGGAGGTTCTGGGTTCAAATATGACCTCAGACACTTCATAGCTGTGTGACCCTGGGCAGGTCACTTGAACCCCATTGCCTAGCCCTTACCACTCTTCTGCCTTAGAACCCAATATGCAGTATTGATTCCAAGACAGAAGGTAAAGGTTTTAAATTTAAACATATATATATATATATATATATATATATATATATATATATATATATATAGTTGCTTATGTTTTTATCTATAGGACTAGATCCCTAACAGCATCTGATCCTCCTTAAGGAATTGGAATGAGGAAGATTTTTCCCTGTTGTGACATAGCATTGTTATAACCATGTCCCTTATCTTCTTTTCATAGGAAATTGCTATCATCAAGAAAGACAAGTGGTAGATGTCAGAAGACTAACAAACATTCAGGGGTCCCAAAGGGGTGAGAAGAATGAGAAGTGGGGAGAAGCATGACACTGAAGCTGGCAGCAATCAGAGGCAAGGTTTATTGGTCACAGCTAGTATTTTATAGAGAAAGCGACATAGGCTAAGGGATTAGGTCAACTTTTTACATGGACAATGGTTAGTAATGATTTATAATCTTAGTACAACGACTTAGTTTATCTCACGGAAACTTAGAGTTTTTTTATATATTAATAAATCACTATGTCAATGTGTAATCATCTAGTTCAGATTCTCAGGGAAATGTTTGGCTTCAGTGGGTAGAACAGGAGCAATCTGGAACAGCCGAGAATTTATCAGATGCTTTGGATGAAATAATATGTACCTGGCTACATGTTTGGCTTTATCTAAGTTATGGCTGTGATTTTACTGGAGCCTACTCTCACTCCTGAGGGCTACAGGTAGAAGTTTTGTTAAGTTCAATGTTAAACCTATTAATTGATAAGTCAATGCTAGGACATCTCTAAGTTACTATAATAGAATGCAAATATGAAAAATCTTGTAATTTTAATCTGTGGTGAAACTATAATACATGGATGATATTCTCCTCCAAATGAATCTGGTCTGAATAATCCTAAAGCAAATGAAACTCTTTTCCTATTTTTATAATACTTGTACAGAAGAGTTCATTTTACAAATTAGGTCCTCATATATTTTTATGTCAGCTAAATACCAAGTAGTCTATAAAAATTAAATCCTCTAAAATTTCAGGGTAAGAGAAACACATTCAAGAGGTTCTGACAAATTGTACTAAGTCTTGTTACTGGTAGATTGTGGCAAATTTTAAGCTAGGAACCACTACAAGTGATTTAGAACCAGAGAAACAAAACCTCCTTCAAAGCTGTCCTGAAAATGAAGCCATTACCAGAAGACCCAAGAGAAGATATCCATGAACCACAGTCTCAAGAGAATTCCTACCATTAGATTAACTGTTTTCTTTTCTAGACTAAGTATTCAGTGCACTTGGTTCTCCCTTCTCATATTTGCATCCATACAGACTATTGGAATACCATAAATTACCCCAAATACCATCTTCCAGCTCTCCAGAGACTATGCTACATGGAGGACCTTACCAAGTATCAGGCTCCTTGGAAACACAGATAAAATTCCACCACCAGCCCTTTCCATCACCACAACAACTCCATCATCGAGGCCATTCCACTGCCTTCTTCCCTCTCTCAATAAAGCTTTCTCCCTCACCATGGAGATTGTCTGTGTCATTGATTCTTTGGACAAGACCCCATTCTTGTTCCTCAACATCAATTTCACCTAGTTTTGAGAGGATATTTGTTGTTTTTGAAGAATTTCTAATAAAATGGCAAACTGACCCATCAACACAAATGTCAAAGAAAAGAAAATGGAAATGAGAACTAATGACTAGGCATAACCTGCATGTGTTTCCACCCAAGTTCCATGTGTGTTTTGTTGGCCTTCTTTTTCCTTTTCTTCTTTTTGCCTTGTTCTCTTTTTTGGTTTTCTGATATCCATAACCTCCTACTAGTTTAGGACCACTGAGCTGCTTTTGGAATCTGAAGATTCTACATTTTTGGCTTTATACTCTACTTGACTTATTGCATTCAACCAGTGCTAGACCATGCTTTACATTCCATCCAACCATATACTTCCAAGAATCTTGCCATCTTTCTTGCTGGTGCCTCCTGTGCCATAGGTCTTTTGGGACTCTGGCAATGGCTTTGGACCCCTTCTAGGAATAATATTTCTTTCCTAGATTAATAATCAGAAGGAAACAATAAGTTTTATTTAGAAATGAAAATAGAGATGTCTGTTTTGTCCATTCAAACTTTTTGAAATCAATGATCTCAGGTTAAGAATCCTTGCTCCAGATAATACCTCCAGAAACAATGCCCACCTTTCTCCCCTCTCTCTCACCACACACACACTCACACACACTCTTTAGGGGAGTTAATACATTCAATTTTGAACTCTACCCTGAGGTTAAATTATCCTGAATGATGTGAAAGTACAAACTAATGAAGCTAGTGACAGTCCATGTTTCCTATCCCAGGCAACCACTGACTTCAGGAACCTTCTACCTGCTGGGCTATAATATAAAAGCCTTTAACTTCTTCCCACCCACTCATCTCCATTTATTATTCAGGGAACAGCAATTAAATCAATAATTTTCCATTATTACTAGAACAAATGCAGCAATCAA
The DNA here is from genome assembly GCF_027887165.1 of Monodelphis domestica. Lineage (NCBI taxonomy): Eukaryota > Metazoa > Chordata > Mammalia > Didelphimorphia > Didelphidae > Monodelphis > Monodelphis domestica. The sequence continues at coordinate 351,298,554 of NC_077230.1, forward strand.
TGGCTCTACTCATCACCCTTGTGTCTCCCCAGGTAAAAAATGCCTTTCTGGGCCATTGTTCCTTTATCTACATTGCTTCCTCAATTAGAATGTAAGCTCCTTAAAGTCAGGTACTGTATCACCTTTGTACTTGTATTCCCATTACATCAACACATAGTAGATGCTTCATAATTTCTTACTACCAAGGAAGGGAGAAAGAGATTTCCTTCCTCCTTCTCACTAGAAATCCTAGAATGAGGAAGGGAAATAAATAAGCATTTGTGAAGCCCTACTAAGTGCCAGTCACTGTGCTAAACACTTAGGAAATATTATTTTATTTGATCTTCACAACAACCCTACAAGGGAAAGTTGGCATTGGAGATATCTCAGCATGAATATTTCTTCCTCTCCACAAAATATTTTTTGGACAACATAGGACTATGTTGCTAGAAATAGAAAAAGGATATGTATTTATTCTATTCAAGTCCAGATAATCATAGTAGAAGCATCTGTAACAGAGACAAACAGGTAGGTAGTACAGTGGATAAATTGTTGGGCCTGGACTCAAGAAGATGAGAGTTCAAATCCAGGTTCAAATATTTACTAGCTTTGTGACCCTGAGCATGTCACTTAATCCCAGTTTGCCTCAGTTTCTTCCACTGAAAAGTGGGGATAATAATAGCACCTACTCTCAGGGTTGTAAAATAATATATAATTATATAGTAAGTAATTTATATTATGTTGGTTATTATCATTATTATTACACAAAGAAGCTCCTTGATTTGCTGGTTTGGAGAAACTTCCCTTAGTGATGAATATGAACTTTCACCTCTTCCAGTAGGCCACATGATTTAACCTCTGATAAATGGCTTTCATACATAAAGCACCTGTCTGGTCCCTTTGTGTCTCCATCATGGAGGCCTTTGTCAAAGATGATTAGCTATGGATTCAGGAAGAGCCTCCTAATTCTGAGGGAATATAAGAAGAAAAGATAGATAGCTTCTTAACTCTTTCAAGGTAGTATCTTTACTAGAACACAACCAACATCAAATCTTACTTAGACTTCCAATAAGGAGGGAGAGAATTTCTCTACCCATTCTGGTCTTCTTCCTAGCAGTAACTGTTAATTCCTGGACATGGCAGCCAAAACATGTACTTGCCCAATTGAACTTGAGACTGAACCTCAATTATCTGTCTGTGTCTTCTGTTTTGTTTCATTAAGTTTTATGTTTTTTTGGTGTGCCCAGCTCCTTTCAGGTTTGAAGAATGATCCTAAAAAGGGAATATAGGAAAGTATATTCAGGGAGGGATTAGTCATAAATAAAATAAACCTTAAGCTTTGGAGAGGAGATTGCAAAGAAAAGGTTAAAAAGAAAGGCATCAACTTGAAATAAAAAAGGAAAGAATAGTATGGGGGGGGAGTAGAGCATAATAGAATAGAATGAAGGAGAATAAATAATTAACCACCATAACTATGATTTTGAATAGGATGAACTCACCCATGAAATTGAAATGAAATGAAAGAGGTTAGCAGAAAAGGTTAGAAAACAAAATCCAACAATATGCTGTTTACAAGAAACACACTGGAAATATAAATGCAAACACTTAAAATTAGGGGTTGGAGCAAAATCTATTAGCAGAGCAGAAAAGAATTCAGTGGTAGCAATTATGACTTCAGAGAAATCAAAAGCAAAAATAGAAAATTAAAAGATAAACATGGAAATGACATTTTGCTAAGAGGAACATACAATGAATTTATATCATTAAGAAAGATAGGCAAAGAAAAAATAGCCTCCACTTGTATTCCCACAAGAGCAGCCCTTTGGCAATCAGGGGTCACTGTTCTGGGATAACTGTGGTCTGAGTCCCACCCAGGTAAGAAATTTTGGTGGAAATAAGGTGCCCCGGAGCTAAGAATAGTTTAAAGTTTCCCTGTATTTAAAAATATAAAAACCCTTCTTAGCTCCCAGGTCCTTCAGGCCAGATTTGATCCTCACCACAGTTTGCACCTTGCTGCTTGAGATCCCATAGTTTCCATGAGTCTGCACAGTTGTACAAGCTGGGGTAGGAGCCTAATCTGTCTCCCTTTGCCCATCCTTTCAGTGCCCATAATACTGTGTCATATTGAGTGGATTCAAGGCAGAGCAGTATGTGAGTGTTTGTCTCTTGCTGTGCAATATAGTCTGGTGGTCAGGCCCTATTTTATCCCTTCTCAGTCTGCCCTAGTCCCTGGGTGCCACTCTGGCCTCTGCTTATGTTCCAGTCTCCTGTACCAGTTCTGTAATAAAGTCTTCAGCTGTGCTATTTAATGGTCAAAAAAGAAAACAAAAACAAAACCCTTACCTTCCGTGGAAATAAGGCAGGATAAAAATAGAGGGTTGATACCCAAGATAAGTAAGATCAGAAGAGAGCTGCCTTCAGTGGAATCAAGGCACTAGCCCAGATAAACTACATCATAGGATACTGAAGGAACTGGAAAACATCATTGCTCAGCCAGTCAGTGATATTTGAGAAGGTGGAGAGGAAAAGAGAGGTAAAAGAAAATTGAAGAGGGGAAACTTGCCGATTTTCCCCAAAAGGGAAGAAAGAGGCCACTGAGAGCAATTACTGGTCTAATCCTAGAATGTAATACTTGAAGAATGGTCACTGCAAACCTTGAGAAAATAAGATGTATCCAGAAAGAGTTCACATGGCTTCTTCAAGGAATTAATCCAGATTAACCTCATCTCTCTGTTTCTCTGTCTCTCTCCCTCCAAATTCCTTCTTCCCTCTCCGTCTCACTCTGTCTGTCTCTGTCTCTCTCTCTCATATTTTATTCAATTGATAGATCAGATAAATATATATGTAGATTTTAGTGAAACATTTGTCAAAATCTCTCACGCTCATCATTCACACAAGTAGGAGAGATGTGTGCTAGATGATACAATTCAGTAAATTCAGAACTAATTGAATGGTCAGATTCAAAGGATATTCCTTAAGGCTCAGTGTCAGATCAGAAGAAATCTCCAGGATGCTGCTGCAGGGATCATCCTGGGCTGAGCATTATTTTTCTCAGGGCTTTGGACAAAGGTAGGATGACATGCATAGCACCCTGAATGACCATTAAGGTTCAGGAAGTTCTTGAGAGGCTAGAAAATTGGCCTAAAGAGAATAGGATGAAATTTATTGGGAATAATTTTGAGTATCACACTTAGATTCAAAGAATCAACTTATTAAAAAGATCTCAAGGTTATAGGGAATTTCAGACTCAATATGAAGCTATAGTCTCCATTGGTGGCTAGGAAAACTAATGCAATCTCAATATGAATTAATAGAGATAGAATAAGAAAAGGAAGTGGCGGGGGCATCTGGATGGCTCAGTGTATAGAGCACTAGGCCTGGAGATTGGAGGACCTGGGTTCAAATCTGGCTTTAAATATTTCATAGCTGCGTGACCTTGGGCAAGTCACTTAACCCAACTGCCTAGCCCTTTCTTTTTTTTCTGCCTTGGAACTGAGACTTAGTATTGACAGATTTTTTTTTTTTAAAAGAAGAGACTAAGTCAATAAACATTTTTTTAAACCTTTACTTTCTGTCTTAGAATACTAACCACTGATTCTGAAGCATAAAAGTGGTACCCGCTGAGCAATTAGTGCTAAATGTCCAGAGTCACACAGCTAGAATGACTGAGGTCAGACTTGAACCTGAGACCTCCATCTCCAGGCCTGGCTTTCTACCCACTGAGCCACCTCACTACCCCTATTCAGGAAACATTTAATAAGTACCTACAATGTGCCAGGCACTGTGCTAAGCACTGGAGATATATCCAAAAAAGAAAGATAGCCCCTGCCCTCAAGGAACTTAAAATCCAATGGGGGAAGCAGTAAACAAAGGAAAGTGATAAAGAGGGAGGAGAAGGAGAGGTGCCCTGGTGTAGGGGCATGATAGAGTTAAGTACTATAGCTGACAGGAAATGAATAGATGGCTAACCCAGGAGACTTCTTGAAATGGAGGCTCAATTTTTAATCCATTCTGCTATCGGTTTCTGTTTTATGGATGAAGTGATCTTATTTGCATTTAAATTTATAATTATTCATTGTTTATTTCCCTCTATTCTATTTTCTTCATTGTTTTTCCTTCTTTGCCTCTCTTCATGTCTTATTCCTCCTCAGAAATCTAATTTTCCTCTAACCACTACCTCCCTAGATCCTGCTTTTTATAGGCAGTTTCTTAGAAAGAAATTTCATATCTAAAATATAAAAAGAAAGAACTTTGTCAAATATTTAAAATATGAGCCATTCCCCTATTGACAAATGTTCAAAATATGTAAACATTTTGGGGGTGAAGAAATCAAAGCCATCTATAACTATATGGAAAAAATGCTCTCAATCATTATTTGTTAGACAAATACATCTCACACCTATTAGACTGGTTAAAATGATAAAAGGACAAAATGACAAATATTGAAGAGGATGTGGGAAAATGGAAACACTAATGCATTATTGGTAGAACTTCAAACTGAAACAATCATTTTGGAGAATAATCTGGAACTATACTCAAAAAGTTATAAAACTGGGTATACCTTTTGACCCAGCAATACTGCTCTTATTTATTTCCTAGGGTGATCAAGGAAAAAGGAAAAGAAACTATATATTCTGAAATATTTATAGCATTTCTTTTTGAGGTGACAAAGAACTAGAAATTGAAGGGACTTCCATCATTTGGGGAATGACTAAACTTGTGGTACATGATTATTATGGAATATTATGTGTCATAAAAATGACAAACAGGTTGATTTTGGAAGAACATGGAAAGATCTACATGAAATCATAAAGAACAAAAGAAGCAGAACCAAGAGACCATTGTATGCAGCAACAGTAATATTCTTTAAGGAATGATTTCTGTATGTCTATTTCTGGAGAAAGAAGTTCTAAATAGATATGACATAATTATATATTTTCACATATCTTTTTTTCAAATAATGCCTTCTCTGATGGGAGGAGAGAATTTAACTAAGTATCTTGATATTTTAGATGATACAAACAAATTATTTTTTTAATGGAAACTTGAGAGGAGTTCCTTGCTTTGGCCTCAGGATTCCAATCAGCAGGGAAGAACTAAGTGTAGAAATCATGTGAGTACCGAAGCTGGTACATTTTCACAGGATGATGAATTTCCTAGTAGAAGGTTTAATGAGATCATGATGGAGTCTGATCAAAAAGCGTGCAGTGGGGAACAAAAAAGACAATAAGGAGGGGAGTGGTTCTTGAGCCATTAGCTCAAGGTCCAAATATCTCCTGGCTTCCAATTGGCCCAGTATAACTGAGAACACAGCAGAGTGTGTTTTCCTCTTCAGTTAAGATTGATCTGTGAAATTAGGACTCTTTATTAAAATGGATGCACATTCATAATCACTTACATTACAAAGGTGATAAAATATAGAGCAAGATTTAAGAAGTGCAAACACTAGAGAGAGTTAAATATCTTTCTCACAAACTTTGAACTATTCTTGACCACTACTTAATTTAACTCTAGTTCTTCTTGCAAGCTTAAGAAGAAAGCAATCTTGTAACTCAACTTAATCTTTTTCTTTGTGTCTAGAAGAATTTCAAAACTTCTCAACACCTTGATGATTTATGGATAATTCAGTAACCATATCCCTTGTAGGAAACTTCTTTTGTATAGCATGAGAAACCTGTAATTGAATGCTGATAACTTATCAATATAAAATTATTATTATGATCAATGACACATGTTAAACCCAGTGGAATTGTGTGTCAGATACAGGAAAGGGGTGGAGGGAGGGGAGAGAGAACATGAGTCTTGTAATCATGGGAAAACATTCTAAATCATCTAATTAAATAAAATTTTTAAAAAAGATCTCCATGGAAAGGGAACTTCAGAATTCTGAATCCAGCCCATCCTTTGGATGGCTTCAAGTCTTGATTAGACTTTTACTGAAGTGAATTCTACCTTTTGTTTGGCAATTTTTAATCTCTGCTACTAATTATACTCCCTCTGAGCTCTAGCAGAAATCTAAGTCCTCTTCCACACATGAATGCCCTTCAAATACTTGGAGATAACAATCATGTCCTCTTCCCCTTCCCCAATCCAATGCCATCTTCTATTCTCAGGGTTCAACAACCCCAGTCAGTCTTTTCAAGTCATCTTAGGAAACCTGGTTTCAACTCCATGGACCAAGATGTCCCTCTCAGGTTAAGCTCATCATTTCTAATATATTATCACCATACTGCCAATTCAAGCCTTGATTGACACCACCTCCCTCAGTCCCCTCTCCCCTCTTATTGGAAGACTGGATAGAAGTAGACTGAACTACTCCTCTTTACTTCCTTTATAGAGGGCAGAAACTAGACTCTCAGCTCACTCCACTTTGCATCTCCTGCTCTATCCATTTCCAACTCCAAGGAACAAGATGCCCCTGAACCAGGTGCCCCCTGGTGTACCCTCCCCTTTCATGCTTTCTTACCTTTTTGTGTATTGCCTCCCCCTTTAAATTGTAAGCTCCTTGAGAGCAGGGGTTATCTCTTTATTAATTGTATCCTCAGTGCTTAGGGTCTGTCACAGATTAGGTGCTTAAAAATGTTCATTGAATTGTATTAGATTAGAAGGTTTGATCTAAAATCATCTCAGAATCTCATAAACTATATATTAGACCAGAGTCACTTTTACAACATTCTTGTAAATATGTGGCTCCATGAACTAAATATAATACTGTGAAAACAATGACCAGTCCTAAAAATGTCATGGATGTAAACCTTAAAATTTCTTAGACTTGTGAATGTTGGAAATTTCACCATTGGAAAGTTCCATACTTGGAAAAAATTTCCTACTGATAGTAAGAGAAGAAGGATCCTTCTCCTCCCTACTTGGGACTGCTTTAGGACAGAAACCTTTTGCTTAACAATGGAAAGGTCTTTGACCTATGCTTAAGCATAGAACAGGAAGTTCTTTGAGTCATGATTGATTTTAGAATTGATACAATAGAGATACTTGGAATGACAGAACCAGGTCTTGGAACTTACAATCTCCACCCTACTCAGGCCTAACAGGATTTAGGAAGGGCTGCAGCATAGATCAAGATTTAATTGAGAATATGACCTTCAACAGACATGTGCAAAGGGGCAGACCTCTGGGCGGTCCTGGGTTAAGCTAGAGCCACCATTGGCACAGGGAAGACATGGACAGTGATTGGTAGATGTGAGAACTGAGGGGAGGGAACTTAGATGGTTTCCTTAAAGATAGTGGGGTCTGAGGACTGAAGGGGTTGGAGAGGTTTTGCTCTGAGAGGTTGGGCTCTGAGAAGCTTGCTCTGAAGGAAGCTGGCGGTGGAGGCCCCTGAGACTGTTTCTCCATTTTGGTCATGTGAGTGAGGGACTGATCTCTTTTCTTTGCCTCAGCTATCTAAGGGCTTGGGCCTTTTGGCCCAGCCTAAATAGAGGGGGTATTTAAGCCCTATTCCCTTCTCTCCCCTTTCTCTCTCTCTCTCTCTCTCTCTCTCTCTCTCTCTCTCTCTCTCTCTCTAATACCTTTCTTCCTCCTGTTTGTAATTAAACTCCATAAAAGGTTGACTGCTGACTTGAGTTTTCATTTAGGAATTACATAGCTGAATTCCTTGGCGACTTTAAATTAATATATATCAGTCTTTTAAAGTGATTTCCATGTCACATGGATCAATTAGAACAAGCAATTCATTTGGAAACAAGGTCTCAGGTTCAAACCTTGGCTCTGCCAATGTACAAGCTATGCACCTCGTTTAATTTCTGTGGGCCTTACTCTCTTCATCTGTAAGTGAAATAGTTGGGCAAGAAGATTCCTAAGGCTTCATCCAGCTATAAATCTCATAATCCTTTGTAGGAAAAAAAAGGTTTTAAGTAAAAAAACATAATATTGTTTATATTTTATTATATATTATATTATTATATATGATATTATAAAAAGAAATTTATTACTCAAAGTTACCCTCATATATTTATATTATTATCTTTTTAGACTGGTCTAATTAGTTCAAAGCAAACAAGAAAACATCTGAGAGGTGGGCATTATAAAGGGTGTCCCAAAAGTCAGGACACATGTAAAACCCAGTGGAATTGCTCATTGGCTGGGGGAGGGGGGAAAGAAAGACCATGAATCATGTAACCATGGAAAAACATTCTAAATTAATTAAATAAATTAAAATTTTCAATTCAAAAGTAAAAAATTTTTTCTGATCCACTATTTAGGGAAACTGTATTGGCTTTAAGTTATATCATTCATTCATTAGAGACCATTCACTTCTGGGATGAATCTATTCCAAGCCAATTTAAATGATCTTGTTGGTACCTTTTACTGACCATGGATCATTCTCCCTTATGTTTGCCTTTTGGAATTCAAGCCACAGCTCAGCTGTTGCCTCCTACATAAGGCCCTTTCTGATTCCCCCATCACCAAAATTTTGGAGTTCTCTGCTTCTCCATTTGCAAAATCATTTTGTGTTTAAACTTTTGCCTCTTACCTTTCTATATAGGTAGTGTATCAGTGAAGTAGAATGTAAACTCCTTGAGGGCAAGGAATGTTCATATTGATCTGTATCCCCAGAAACTTACACGGTGCCTTATACAAAGCAAGTACTTAAATGCTTGTTGAAATTGACTGACATTCTGGGATTTGTAGTTCAGAAGAATAAGCATTCTTTCTCATCTCTGAGAAAGCTATTTAAAACTATAGCAAACTATCCATAAGGTGGACTTCAGGCACAACTAGGAGTTTGATGGGGAAATGTACATAATCGGTGAGAGAAAGGAGCAGGGAACTACAGTACCCTGGGAACAGTGGTGAAGATAGGTTTGGAGATCCTCTCCCTGCCAAGATTTAGAGAGCTCAAGTGAAGAAAATCAGCAACACAGGTATAATTAAAGGAAAGAATGATACTCAAGTGATCTATCGGGTCCCTGAAGATGTCTGGAACAAAGAAGTCAAACTGAGTTGCTGGTTATAATCATCTCTTCAAGTGTTAATGGAAGTGCTGAAGGTCTTCCTTTATCTCAATCTCCCCTTCCACATCTGTCAAAAATAGGTAAGACTATATATTTTCTCCTTTCATTTATCTGATCATTTTCTGTATCCTGGTTTTTATTTTTATTATTATTTATTTGGGGTGTATGGGGTGCTCAGGGAGGGGAAGTATCTCTGGTATGGAGGGCTTGTCGTGCCCTCCTAGGTCAGCTCTTCAGCCTCTGACCTCACCTGAAAACCAGCTCTCCCTTGTGGGCTCCCAGTAGCTGCTAGTATGCGGCAGCGGCCACACCCTGGGCAACGGCTTCGACAGGCCGGCTAAACCTTGTGAGGGTAGCCATCGGGTCGTCGACCCCTGGTGAACCAGGGCTTTGCTCACCTAGCATGTGAAGACTGCTTCGGCCGAACAGATGGAAGAAACCAACAAGAAGGTTCAACGGCTGAGATGGAGACGCAGCAAAGCACTGTGGAGTGCTCAGGGCGTGTTGGAGCACAAAGGACAACATGGCCACCCAATGCAGCTGAGGAAGTCTCCAGGTGTGACGAATTTTCGTGCCATTGGACCCAGGCTTCCAAAGCCGAGAGAGTGGGACTGTCTCTGTGCATTGACTTTTCCACTTAAATCTCTTTCACGCACAAGTATCTTTGTGCACACTCATCTATCCTAAACCCGTCCACCCTCTTCAAGACCTACAGTGATGGGGGAGTGGTGACGCAACAGGTGGAGGTGACCACTGGCAGTTGTAGTCACGATCCTGCACTTAGGCGGCCCACGGACCAGTGGTCGCTCGGCCCTGTGGGCAGCAGGGACGTTCAGCAGCATCCTGGGTGACTGAGCAGCCCTCTCTAGGACAGCACTGCTCACCTTAATCAAGGGAGGGGACTAGAAAAGGTGTCCCAAACATTGCCTACCCTACAAACACCCAGTCAGCACACCACGGCTGGTGGGTCATCCCTTTAAGCGGTCGAAATCAAAGAAAACATACAAAGAAACTCCTACTAGGAGCATGGAACATCAGAACATTACGTGACAGAGAGAACACCCAAAGACCTGAGAGAAGAACAGCTCTAATCGGTAAAGAACTGGCCCGATATAACATCGACATCGCAGCCTTAAGTGAAACACGCTTACCAGAAGAGGGATCACTTAGTGAACCCATCACTGGATACACCTTCTTCTGGAAAGGTAGAGCCACAAATGAAGACAGAATTCACGGTGTTGGCCTGGCTATCAAGACCAGTTTGCTCAAACAGCTGCCAGACTTGCCTGTGGGCATCAGCGAGAGGCTCATGAAGATCCGTTTGCCTCTCAGCAAAGACTGGTATGCCACAATCATCAGCGCATATGCCCCAACACGGACCAGCACAGAGGAGACCATCGAGCAGTTGTACTCTGACCTGAGTGCCGTACTGCACTCAGTGCCCACAAATGACAAGCTGATACCACTGGGAGACTTCAATGCCCACGCTGACCAGGACCATGAAAGATGGAAAGGAGTGCTCGGCAAACACGGTGTGGGCAAAATGAACAACAACGGCCTACTGCTACTCAGCAAATGCTCAGAGTTCGAACTCACCATCACGAACACTGTATTCAGAATGGTGAACAAATATAAAACAACATGGATGCACCCACAATCAAAACAGTGGCATCTCATTGACTACATCATTGTACGCCGGTGAGACATCCAGGATGTAAAGATCACCAGAGCCATGAGAGGAGCTGAATGCTGGACAGACCACCAATTGGTTAGAGCGACTCTTCAAATGCGAATTGCTCCTCGCCATCCAAAATGCGCCCAGACAGTTCGAGCATTTTACAATGTGAGTTGTCTTAGAGATCCATCTTATTTGCAAACATTCCAGTCTTGCCTGGACGACAAGCTGTCTGCCAAGGGACCACTCACTGGAAGCTCAACCAAGAAATGGAACCAGTTCAGAGATGCAGTGAAGGAAACATCAAAGGCAGTCCTAGGCCCAAAACAACGCAACCACCAGGACTGGTTCGACGAGAACAACACTGCTATTGAAGACCTATTGAGCAAGAAGAACAAAGCCTTTATGGAGTGGCAAAATAACTCTAACTCTGCTCCTAAAAAGAACAGATTCAAGTCTCTCCAAGCCACAGCGCAGCATGAGATCAGGAAGATGCAAGACGGATGGTGGGGAAAAAAAGGCAGAAGAAATCCAGCGTTTTGCTGATATGAAAAACTACAAACAATTTTTCAGTGCCCTCAAGACTGTCTATGAGCCATTAAAACCCACCACCACTCCCTTGCTATCCTCTGATGGTGATACTCTCATAAAAGATAAAAAAGGCATCAGCAACAGGTGGAAAGAACATTTCAGTCAGCTTCTCAACCAACCCTCTTCAGTCGACCAAAGTGCCCTTGACCAGATCCCCCAAAACCGCACCATTGAACAACTTGACATCCCTCCTTCAATAGAGGAAGTCCAAAAAGCCATTCAACAAATGAGTGCAGGCAAGGCACCCAGTAAAGACGGGATCCCAAACGAGGTGTACAAGGCCTTAAATGGAAAGGTGCTTCAGGCATTCCACATAGTGCTGACCAGCATATGGGAAGAGGAAGACATGCCCCCAGAACTCAGAGATACCTCCATCGTAGCCCTATTCAAGAACAAAGGCGCACAAGCAGCCTGCGACAACTACAGAGGCATCTCACTACTCTCCACTGCTGGAAAGATCTTCGGCAGTGTTATACTCAATAGGCTCCTGTCATCTGTCTCAGAGCAGAACCTGCCTGAATCACAATGTGGCTTCCGACCAGATCGCAGCACGATCGACATGGTCTTCACAGTGAGGCAAATGCAGGAAAAATGCCTTGAGCAGAACCTGAGTCTCTACATTATCTTCATAGACTTGACTACCATAGTAGAAATGAATACACTTACATGAAGAAAAGTCATCCTATAATTCCCCAAGCTTCAAAGTGTAGTTGGAAATAGCTCTAAGAAGTAATAAACAGGAAATATTAATGAAAAATCTCAGAAACAAAGTTTTTCTTTAATCTAAAAATGAGAAAATTGAATTTGAACAAGAGAAGATTCAGAAGGGAAATACAATTGCTTTCTTCAAGCACATATCTATATCTATTTGTTTCTACCTATTGCGAAGATCGGATGTAGCTATCTACTTATTGTAACAATGAAGATACTTAGCTCTTCCTTTATAATGAAGCTAGAATTATAAGCTACAATCTATTTTTAGATTTTAACTACAAAAGGGTGTTAAGTAATTACAAAAGGGGAATTAACCACAAAAAGGTGTTAAGCAACTACAAAAGGTGAACTTAACAAAAGAGGATTTAAGTAACTCAAAAGAGATAAAATCTAACCAAAGAAGGTGAGAATTAAAGAATGGGCAGTCCTGAAGAAAAGCTTCTGCTCTGATTGGTACATGTGAAAATTTAGAGGAGGTGACACAAGAGAAAAAGGTATTTAGATAGAGGAAAAAAGACTGAAGAGGACAGTCAGTCACCCAGGCTTAGAGTGAAGAATCAATCACTAGGAGCTGAAGGGAAGATGGACATTCATTCAGACATTTGGGCACTGACTCGGAGGAGTGACTGGAAGGCAGACACCCAGACTTCTTTTAGACTGTCACCGTTGGTGAGTGAAAAGCTGACATAGTGGCCCCATCTTTCTGGAGGTGTGAAGCCTCCAGGTAAGGACCATCCTCTTGAGACTCTCTTCCCCTGGCTGGGGCTTAGAAATTCTAACTGATATCAGAGGAAGCCAGAGTTTTCTCTCTCTCTCATTCCTTAATTTCTTCCTTCTGTTGTAAATATTATAAATAAACTACCATAAATTCCATTTACTTTAGTATTCATTTTGTGATTTAGAAATTAAATCCCTGGTGACCACCTAATAATATATTCAGAGTCCAAACACAAATTAATTTTAACACTATCCACACACAAATACATATTTATGTGTACATAAATATATACATGTACCTATATAAACACAGCTATGGACATATATGTATTTATATGCCCAATTATACAGTATTTTGTTGTCCAGTCATTTTAGTTGTGTCTTACTATTTATGATTGCTTTTGAGGTTTTCTTGGCAAAGATACTGGTTTGCTATATTCTTCTCCAACTTATTTTACAGATGAGGAAACCGAAACAATAGGGTTAAGTGACTTTCCCAGGATCACACAGGTTGAAAGCATCTGAGGGCAAATTTCAACTGATATTTCTGACTTCAGGCCCAATGCATTATTCACTGTGCCACCTAACTGTCCCTATATGCATATACACATATACATATACTTAAGCGCATATATATGTATATAAAATTTTACAAAGTAACCTTGGACAAACAATACACAGATCTTCCAACTGCTTTAGCTTCCTAGTTAGCTGCAATACCAAAATTCCTGACCTATGAATTAAGATATGAATCAATCAGGAAGGCCCAGTACTATTTGAGTTCAATATCAAAGTTGTATGAACTAATTCCTCTTTATTACCAATTTCTATGATAGTCTAACCTGGAGGGGGGGGAATGCATTAGAAAGTAACATTAACCATATGAAATTACTCGTCCCAGAGGTGATTGGTCAGGTCTCAAGGTTCCTTTATCTAAAGTTTCAAGTTCCTAATGCTTATCTATATAATTTATTTTCTTTTTCTTTTTAAGGGGATGTGTGTGTGTGTGTGTGTGTGTGTGCGTGTGTGTGTGTGTGTGTGTGATTTATATATACCACATAGGTCTATTCCTACCTGCAGACAATAATTATAGAAGAGAATTTAATAAATATATACTGCCATCTAATAGATGTGAATATAAGCATATCCTTTACATAGGAAAATAAAAGATTTTTATAAAAATCATATATGTTTATATTGGAGAACTTTTTGAGTGTAAATTTCTTCCACTAACACAGATTAGGAATTTATCTGAAATCTCTCTTTATATATCTATATTTCTATCTATATATTTATCTCTCTCTCTCTCTCTCTCTCTCTCTCTATATATATATATATATATATATATATATATATAAAGTTTAAGTGATGTATATGACAGTCAGCCAATATTCTTCAGAGGAAGGACTTGAATTTATTTCTCCATGATTCAAAGCCTATAGCCCTATGAACACAGCATGTCAACAATAGATGTGTGAGTCTTTAGATCAATGAGAAAAGGTGAGATCATTTCCTGCTTTTCTCTGGATATGCTCCCTATCACTTCTTGGATCAAATATAAAATCTTCTACTTAGCTTTTGAAGTCCCACACAGCCTTTCCCCCTCCTAACTTTCCAGTCTTCTTATACTTCATTCTCTGCCCCCCTCCCCGATTCTGCAAATATACTCTGTGATCCAGTAACACTGACCTTGCTGTTCTTCAAATAAAGCATTCCATCTCCAAACTCTCAGCATTTTCACTGGCTATTTTCCATGCCTAGAATACTCTTCTAGCTACTTCCTGAATTTCCTGGCTTCCTTCATGTCCCAGCTAAGATTCTACCTTCGATGAAAAGTCTTTCCTGATTCCCCTTAATTTTAGGTCCTTCTTTCTGTTTATTATCTCTAGTTTATCTTATCTTTAGCTTCTTTGTACAAATTTATTTTCAGATTGCTTCCTATCTTAGATTGTGAGCTGCTTGAGAGCAGAGATTGCCTTTTTGACTTTTTCATACACAGTGTTTTAGCACAGTGGCTGACACATTATTGGTGTTCAAATATTTATTGACTAGAAAGATCAATAAGTTTCACTTTTGCTGCAGAAGAGCACATAGAAAGTGTAAACCTTAAAATTTCTTAGACTTATGAATGTTGGAAATTTCCCCATTGGGAAATTTCATACTTGAAAAAATTTCCTACTGATAGTAAGAACTCTATTAGAATATGAAACTCCTTGGCATGGGAGGATCCTTCTCCTCCCTACTTAAGACTACTTTAGGACAGAAACCTTTTGCTAAACAATGGAAAGGGCTTTGACCTATGCTTAAGCATAGAACAGGAAGTTCTTTGAGTCATGATTGATTTTAGAATTGATACAATAGAGATACTTGGAATGACAGAACCAGGTCTTGGAAACTACAATCTCCACCCTACTCAGAGTAACAGGATTTAGGAAGGGCTGCAGCAAAGATCAAGATTTAATTATTTGAGAATATGACCTTCAACAGACATGTGCAAAGGGGACAGACCTCTGGGCGGTCCTGGGTTAAGCTAGAGCCACCTTTGGCACAGGGGAGACATCGACAGTGATTGGTAGATGTGAGAACTGAGGGGAGGGAACTTAGATTTTTTTGCTTAAAGATAGCAGGGTCTGAGGACTGAGGGGAGGTGGATGCTCTGAAGGAGGTTTATGATCTGAAGGAGGTCTGAGAGGAGAGAGGTCCTGGAGGGAGAGCTCCTGGAGAGGTCTTGAAGGAGGCTGTGGAAGGAGAACTCAGGAGGAGTCAGGAGGAGGATTATCTGGAAACATTTCTTGAAAGGAGGCTCTCTTGAAAGTGGAGCCTGAGGTTGGCATGAGAAGCTTTACCTAGAGATATCTTGGGTGAGTGATAAAACCAACTGACTGATTTATCTCTTAGGACTGAGGTCTAGGCCTTATTGGCTTGAGGCCCTTCATTCTTATTCCTTTCTTACTTTCTCTCTTTTTCTATTGATTAATCAGTATATTATAAATTAAATTTCTCTATAAAACCCAGTTGGCTTGGGCATATTTATAAATTGTGAATATATTCCCTGGTGACCATCTTATATTTATATAAAACCAAGACACAGTAGAAAACATATTTCAGCAGTCATAATTGTTATATATTTCCCTTGCTCCCAAACATTTTAATTATCACATTTTATGGCTCCCACTCTCTCATCTACAACTATTTAACGCTCAAAACTATTTTAAATCTAACAAAAGAAAATAAAAAGATTCAGGTTCTTGTTCCTGAAAAACAATTTGGATATGATCATCATGGTTCAGGTGTGAGTTCTTAGCAACAGAGTGTGAAAACAATTTTGAGTCATCCTACAAAAGAAGCATTCACTGAAAATTTTTTAACCAGGCACAGTTCTTCTAAGATAGCACATACTTTAAGTTGTGCTATATTTACCACCATGGTAAAGGATTTGTTTATCAGAGAAGGTGTACCTGGAAGAATTCTTGAATTAAGATCAGAAGGCAGAGGTATGAGCTTATGGAGATGAAAAGAGAAGGGAACCTACATCTTCCATCTTTTGGCATAAGTAACTCTATATTAGAAATGTGCCTCTATTTCACTCAAACTTGAAAGTCATGCATTACTCTTTGACCTTGTTCTTTAAGACCATTTGACTAGGAAATATGTTTAACTTGATAATACATGTATAACCAAGACTGAATTGCTTGTCAACTCTGGGAGGGAGGAGAGAAGAGGGGAAGGAGACAACATGAATCCTATAATTTTGGAAAACATGGAAATTTGTTATTAAAATAAAATAAACTTAAAAAATAAAATCACTTGACTATTGTTCTTGCTGATAGGATACATCCAACAGACAGTTCTTCATATAGGGGAGATGGTGATAAAATTCTGTGTTGTGATTAGAATTTGGATATTTCCTTTTGGTAAAAAAATCTTTTTAAATACTTGAAATGTCCCTTATGTTTCCTTTAGGTCTTTTCTTCTCCAAGATACTTACTTACAGTTTCTTTAGCTTCATAATAATAATAATGTGTAATTCTAAAAAAAATGATATATTTTTATTATACTTTAAATTCCAAATATATTCCTCCCCTCTCTTCTACCAATAAGTCATCCCTTAAAACAAACAATAATAAAGAAGAAAAAGAGAAGTTAAACAAAATCAATAAAGATACAAAGTCTGACAAGATTATTTTTTTATACCCATCTCTGAAAGAATAATGGATAGAAGTACAGTCATCCTTCACTATATTTTGGTTTCACTGTATCACAGGTTTTTAAAAAATGTATCTAATTCTATATTTTGGTGGTTTTACTATCTCAGGATTTTGCAGATGAATACTATACTGTACACAACGTAAATGCAATATACTACTATCTCTTGCGCAAGTTTGCCAACCTGAGATTGTACAGGGCACACTATTGGCTGATGGAATGAAAGGCGACCAACCACAGCTCTGTGTTCTGTATCCTGGGTGCTGAATGGCTCAGTGACTGTAGCATCGGTCTGTTTGCTCTTCTGCACTGTGTTTAAGAGCTTATGAAGTGTTTATAAGAGTGTGAGAAAGGTTAATAAGAGTGTGGAAAAGGTTTATAGGAGAGTGGAAAGGGTTTATAAAGTCTTAAAATATATGTAAACAATAAAATAAATATAATGCCACTACTTCGCAGATTTTCACTATTGTGGGGGTCTCTGGAAACAATTCCCGTGATAAGTGAGGGATAACAGTTTATTTTCTCTTTCCTTTGATGAGGTTGGATTAATAACTATTCATATCAATCTAATTAACATTCATTTCCATTATTTTAATCCTCCTATTTAAAATTTGTATGCAAGTTTTATGAAAAGCAAGGAAAAGTCATTTCCTCACAGAGCCCTATTACACAGAGAACAGATAACTAAGGGTGTTATATTGAGTCATTGTTTCCTGCCATCACAGAAATTCCCACAAGGGGGCAGCAGCAGCAAGAAGCTCCTTTCTTTAACTTCTGTCTCATTTCTATTTTTTTTTTAGACAAATGGAATTCAACTCATTTTTAAAAGAAAAGGTGATATTCATTATATAGCCACTCTGAATGCAAATCTCCTGGCCATTACCACACTCCTCTCCTTTATCTGCTTCTATACACCTCCAGACACATGTGAATTCTAGGGCAACTATAAAGCAGAATACTGCCTGTGAAATGTGTCCTCCCAGAAGCAAATGACTCCAGCTTTCCTGGGACGGAGGCATTGCCTTCTCCCAGTACTTTCACAGCTTATCCCCTTGAGGAATTGATAGGGGATAAGGGGAAAACCACACAGTTTCCATCCCTGCCCCTCCTTGGTGACAAGGTGAAGCTTTCCTCTGTTTATCCCTTGGTCCCTACCAGGTGTTCGGTGCTAGAGTATCCCTCGTTTGCTCCCTCCCCCAGGAATCTCAACACAGCTTTAAAAGCCTGCAGAGGTGTTGACTTCTTTCAGATGCAGCTCCTGTTCTCTGTGGCCAGTGGTGAGTTTGTTAGTCACTGAGGAAGGGGTGTCTGTAAAAAGACGTTTGGGGAAAAGGAAACCTTATAAAGGGGACCTGAAGTAAAACAAGCTCATGAAAAGGATAGAAGATCAAAAATTGCTTTTACTTGGGTTTAATGGCTAGCTCTTGGGAAAGAACAAAAAGAAGGGAATGAATTGTGTCACATATTAAACCATATCTTTAGCAGTTTACAGATCTTTCTTTGATAACTCCTCTGGGACAGTGCAAGCTGAGGGTGAGATCCTGTAGGGTACCATCCCTAACAGTAATCCAAACATCATAAGAGTACCCGTTGAGCTCCCAGGGCGTTATTCATTATCCCATCATAGGGCAACTTAAGCCCAAACTCTCCCTTCCCACCCTTTAAAGGAAAAACAATATTTCATTCAAACAATGCTAAATAAATTTGAGATTTCCAAATCACACGGTCATTTTACAGATTAGGAGGTTGTGAGTGAGAAAGGTTGTGATTTGCCCATAACTAAAAAGTCCTGAGGCAGGATTAAAACTCAGTTCTTCTTGACTACAAATCTAGTATTTTATTAACTTTATCACCTATCTGCATCCCCCATCAGTACTTACAAACTTGGAAGCATTTGGAGAATGGCAGTGGAAAGCACTTCAAAGACTAAGTCATATTAGCTCAATAGGATCATATTTGCACAATTGGATCAAAGGTTTTAATAGGGTAAGACATTCTGAAGAGGGAACTAGACTTCTATTTCAGGCTGTTCTATCTCAAGTCTCTTCCTCTAAATTATTTATTCACTATTTTAAAATATTTATTTAAATATTTATTCACTATTTTATTTTTTGTGTTTATAAACAAATAACTATATATACACGTATATATATATATATATATATATATATATATATATATATAATAGAGAGAGAGAGAGGCTGGCTTCAGGGCAATCAATTTCTGTGTTTCAGGCTATGGACTTTAGGTCCATCTTGATCTTTACAAGATGGTAGTTAACTGCGGGTCTTCCATTTCTTTCACCTAAAAAGTGAACTGGATTAGTCTAGCTCCAGAAATAGGATAGAAATTAACAACAGAGAGTCTAGAAGTAGGAAGTAGAGTAGAAATGGGATATATTCTAGGTTGCTTTCTATGAAATGTTTATTGTCAGATTATATTAAAGGTATTAACAATTAACTATTAAGGAATTGATAAATGACTAAAGACATGGTAGAATTCATTAGCTTCAAGCTAATTTGACTGAGGAAGACCTTTTGTCATATTTATATTAAACCTTAGTTATTGCCTACTTGGAGAGTGATTTTTTATTACCATATTATTATTTGGAAAGAAATTTGACATCCTAGGACTTGGATTCAGATTTCACTTCCATGATTTATATAATCTCTGTAACTTTGGTCTAGTCATTTAACTTCTTTAAGCCCTCATTTCCTCATCTATAAAACAAGGGAGTTGGACTACATGATCTCTAGGGTCCCTTATAGTGATAAATCAATGATAATATGATACTGACCTTGGATTGTCCTCTCATTCTTATAAAAGACAAAGGACTGAATCCTTGACCCTAACATAGATTGATTTCCCAACTCCAGGCAAAAAAAATATTCCATCCTGATTAGTTGCCCCATACATGTGATTAGTCAAAAGTAGTAAAGATTTTGTATAATTTAATGCAAATCTAATCCACTTACCAATGATAAATTCATATACAATAGTTTTTCAATTCTTCATTAAAATGCTCCATATATTACTTTGCAAATGACTGATATATTTATTAGAGGTGCTGATAAATCTCTATGCCTGTCAAATATATAGGGACAATCTATTCTTAAAACTATTTATCAGAAGAACTGGAGTAGGCAGACTGCAAATTTTTGAAAGGATTAAGCTCCCTTCCAATGCAAATGTCTTTTACTTACAGGTTTTCTTTTCTGAATTATTTTCCCTAGTGATTCCTTTCCAAGTCCTCACCTGACTACCACCACTGCCATACCCTGCTCCTCCTCATAATCAGTCCTCAGATAACTATTCTGAATTATCCTCTCCTCTCAGGCTTTCATTATGATGAAACTAAATGATACACTGATCCATCCGGCAGCCTTCCTCTTAGTGGGTATTCCTGGATTAGGGTCCAACACTCACTTCTGGATGGCCTTCCCACTCTGTTTTATGTATGCCATGGCCACTTTGGGCAACCTCATCATTGTCCTCATCATCCGTGCTGATCAGACCCTTCATGAACCCATGTATCTCTTTCTGGCCATGCTCTCCACCATTGATATGATCCTGTCTTCTGTCACTATGCCTAAGATGGCCAGCCTCTTCTTCACGGGAAACCAAGAGATAGAGTTCAACCTCTGTCTGACTCAGATGTTTCTTATCCATGCATTGTCAGCCATGGAATCAGCTGTGCTTTTGGCAATGGCCTTTGATCGCTTTGTGGCTATCTGCCATCCTCTACGCCATGCATCTGTTCTCACAGCACCTGTTGTGGGGAAAATTGGACTGGCAGCTCTTGCCAGGGGCTTTGTCTTCTTTTTCCCTTTACCCTTCATCTTGAAGAGATTGTCCTATTGCCACAGTAATACAGTCACCCATTCCTTCTGCCTCCATCAAGACATCATGAAGCTCTCCTGCACAGATACCACAGTCAATGTTGTCTATGGGCTCTTTATCATCCTCTCTGTCATGGGAGTTGACTCACTTTTCATTGGTTTCTCCTACATTCTGATTCTACAGGCTGTGCTGGGGCTATCTTCCAGGGGGGCTGCCTTCAAGGCCTTCAATACCTGTATCTCTCATCTCTGTGCTGTCCTGGTGTTCTATGTGCCCCTCATTGGCCTGTCTGTGGTGCATCGGCTGGGTGGCCCCACTTCACTGCTCCATGTGGTCATGGCCAATGTTTATCTCCTACTTCCCCCTGTTGTCAATCCCATTGTTTATGGGGCCAAAACAAAGCAGATCAGGGTTAGAATTCTCCATATGTTCCAACACGAGGCTGGGTAATTGGGGGACTAAATGTTATAATTTGAAGGAAGGGAACCCTTCTCCATTATATATCACAAGAGAGATTTGAAGGAGTTAGTTGGATATCTTGGAGATGACACTATGCAGGCATTAACCACTTCTATTCATCTACTTCTTTTGAAAACCTATTCTGGATTGTTGAGAGGGTAACTAGTAAATATATTCACTTGGATAGTGAATTCTTTAACTATCTTATTTAGAGTCGATACAGAATCATCAGGGTTGATTCCTAGAAATCTTCTGTATTTTGTCTTTTTTTTGTCTACAAAATACAAAATGCTTACTATTGGCTTATTTAATATGTATTTCACTCATAAATTGTTTTGATTATCAAATAAAATATTGCATGTCGTATGCTTTACAAACTTACATAAATAAATATAAAAATTACTATATAAATGTTAGCTATTCTTTTAATAACCATGATGAAATAATTATTATTTTTGTTTCCCTAATTATATATTCTTTATATATATGCCACTAAGTCAGCCTTATTTTATAGAGAGAATGTTGCATACCTTTCTTTGTAGAGGTCCAAAAATAGTAAACTGCTTAATAAACATTCTGCATAGCATTGATGATGATAGTTATCAAAGATGGAAAAGAAAAACAGTGGAAAGCCAGTGTGTCTTTTACTTTTGGGTTTGGGATTATGAAGAAATAATGAGAACATCCTTCTACAATATCTGAAATTAATTAATGAGGAGAATGCTTGCTAAGGAATTGAGGGCGACCCATGCCACTTCATATTAATGACAGTAGAAGAATTTAGGAATATTCAGCCTGAAGAAGTAGTGCCTCTCACTACCCTACTCAGTAAATTCCATTGGCTCCTTACCACTTTCAGGATCAAATATAAAATTCTTTGATGTTCATTCATAACCATTCCCCTGAATTTTCCCAGTATTCTTATACTTTATTATTCCCCCCCCCCCCCCCACTCCCCAAACCATTTGGTCTAGTGATGATCGCCTTTCTGCTGTTCTTTAAACATGACATTCCATTTACTAACTCTGGGAATTTTTACTAGCTATCTCCTGTGCCCAGGTTGGTTTCCTTTCTTATCTCTGCCTTCTAGCTTTCTTCAAGTCCCCATTCAAATTTTACCTTATAAAGGAAGCCTATCCTCTTAATTTTACTCCTGCCACTTCTGAGATCATCTCTAGTTTTTTCCTATCAATTGCTTGTTTGTACGTTATTGTTTCCATGTTATTTCCCCCATTAGACTATGAACTCCTTGAGAGCTGAGACCATTTTTTGCATTTGTTTGTATCCCCAGAGGTTAGCAAAGTACTTGGCACATAGTAGGTACTTCCTTGGTAAATGCTTATTGACTTGATATGACTAACTATACAAATAGCTAGTTAAAAACAAGAGGGACAAAATTGGCTGTATGTTCCTTAAGAGGATTCAAAGGCAAAACGTAGCATATTTCAACTCATATTAAAGGAAAAACTTTGTACTAATAACTTTTTCAAATATTTCCATCTTGAGAGGTAATAATCTTCCCACCATTATGTTGCCATAGATTTAGAATACAAAAGAATTTTTTTAGTTCCTCCAGTCTAACCCTTTTGTTTTTCAGTGAGGAATCTAAGGCCTACTTAGGTATACTGGCTTGACCAAAGTCATCTATGAAGGAAACAGGAGAATTAAGATTCAAATCCTAGGCATCTGATTCTAGATTCAATGTTCTTTCTACTAGACTATGCTGCTTTTAGTAGAACCATTCAAGGAAAAACACCAGCTAGCCACTTGTCATGGATAGAATAGCAGGCATTTGAGGAGGAAGGCTTCACTCATTATCACCTAAAATCTCTGAAATTTAAGATTTTTTAGACACCTACAGTTTCAAATAGATCTGAGGCCAGAAAATGGTGGTGTGTACTTGCAATGGTGGTGATGGATGGGGTGGGGTGAGCAGGAATGGGGTATGGTATGGAGAACCTGGTGTTCCAGGCTAAAGACAGGTTGGTAAAGTGAGTACCAGAGCCTATGAGCTATATATTGTTTTTTTTAAAATTCTTAATATAGGAGATTTGTACAGCATTAACAGTTACTTGTTTGTTTTAATATTTCAAGATCTTGTCAGATAATTCTCTCTGATCATGTCTCATGAAACCATGATGTAGCTAGATGGTTCAATGGAATAGAGTACTGAGTCTGGAGTTAGGAAGGTCTGAGTTCAAAGGAGTCTCAAACACTCATCCATCTCTGCTTCGATTTTTTTCATCTATAACATGAAGATAATAATAATAGCTACTTCCCAAAGTGTTGTTGAAAGGTAAAATGAGACAATACCTTTATGTAACCAGCTTTAAAGGTCTATAACAATGCTAGCTATTATTATGATAATAATATTCAATATATAAACTTCATGGTTCATATTATTATTATTTCTCATCTACTCATCCTCAGGAAAAGAATAAAAAGGAAAGGGATTAGTTTTCCTGTAGTCCAATAATTTAAGTCTTTCATTCCTTCAGTCTCTGTGGCTACTGAAAATCAAAAGAGTAGTAAGAGTGCAGAGGGAAAATGATTTATGCTTTTGTTTTATCCCGATCTGCTAAAAACACATTTTAATCAATGTATAGCCATTCTACCTGAAGAGGAAGTCTGACCAATTCAGAGAATGAAGACCTTTCTTCCTAACTCTGAAAAAACCTCCTTTCCTAGACCTTTACAACTCACATTTTATAGGAATAATGAAAAAAAAGACAAAAAATCAATCAACAGTAATAGTTATTCAGTTAATCAATTATCAAAGCTTAAAGAACACTTCAAGCTCTGTGATAAGTGCTGGGAATACAAATATAACCAAAATGAATAACAATTCCTGGCTTTAAGGTTCTTGGTTTCTAATGGAGGAAAACAACACATGAAAGGAAGCTAAAAAGGTACTGGGAAAGGAAGATATCCTGCACAATGGCATCATGGAGGAGTCCTAACTGCTGCCTGGTAACAAATGAAGACATGGTTTGATGGTATCCTGCAAAAATGGAGGGTCAGGGAGAAATCATCTAGGAGACTTATAAGACTTGCAACGTACCAATATCATCAATTAAGTGGATTTTCAGCATGAAAAACTTTCTGGAGTATAATGGGGGACTATGGATACTAACTTGGTAATAAATGAAATAATTCAGTTTAGGTTAGTTATTTAAGACTTATTTAAAATAGATCAGTATTAATATTGATCCTGAATCTTGGAGATTTACCTTCCAGCCTAACTAATCTCTATGTATCATGACTGTGCCTTTCCAATGACAAAGAGAATTCCTCTATCAATTTGGTTGGCAAAAAAGACCTTCTTTGTCTTCATTTGCTCAACTATAAATAAGATACCCAGTCTAGTTTGGGCCATATCAATTTCCTCTATTATTGCTTGATTCTCTTTATCTTCTACGGGGGCATAAATGAACTTTCTATTTGGATTAGGTCCTCTATTCAAATGAGTTTTATTAGGAATGGATTCAAGAGAAAATATGGACTTTAGGCTCATTACACTATCACAATGTTAATTGTTAGTTTTTATAAGACAACGTTGGCCATGGTGCTGCTTGCTTCTATAATACTATCACCTCATAAGTATATAAGTGCCTATTATATTCCAGACATTGTGCTAAGCTACAACCATGATTACTCCTCCCTTTTCAGAGGTCATGATAAGGGCTATGATTTTAAGGAGGGGCAAAGACTTATAGAATTGAATGAGAACTTAGAGATCATCTACTCATCTTTCTATTGGACAAGGATTCATTCACAACTGTATAAAAATACATAAATATTGCTTAAATTCCTTCTCATATATCACTGTATAGGCTTAGTGGACAGAATCTTGGGCTAGGATTCAAGTTATCTGATTCTACTCCTAACTTTATAATTTTGGCAAAGGAGATGCTAGTAAATACTGGTTGAAGTGAATTGGACTATCATTTCTTTAAACTGTTCCAATGACATCACTAATTGGATCCCTAAAAAAGGAAAATGATTATTTACCTACAGAGTTGAAAATTATCTGCAGTTTCAAGATTCTCAGTCTTAAAAGTTGCAGGGAGTCAGTCCTTTCAGAAGGATCCAGGGGGCCCTTGTAGGATGACAGCATTGGCGATGTGAGAGAAGATGAAAAAACAGTTAAAGTTTTACCTGGAGCCAGGCATCACAGGAACTGTTCTGCCTTGGCTCAGACTGATTTTATTTTTATGCCCTCAAATAATTACACATACATTTGGCACACAGTTTAATTTTCAACATACATGTTTCCTTCCAGATAATGGAATAGGTCATAAATTAACTTGTATAAAATCGTTTGATTGACATTCTACAATTATCCTATATTTTTTGTCCATAGATTCTAACAACAAACGCAAAGCTTTGCAGAAGATATGTGTGTTCTTGACACAGGTAGCACAGCTGGAGGTCACTTCCTCATTAACCCGTGAGGTACCAGACATGTGGTTAAGTTAAGAGTAATTATTTGTTACACTAGCCAGTTACACAATTAATCAGACTTCAAAGGGTACAATCAACATAACATTGTTACCAAGCCTGCAGGGTTAAAGGACACAATCAATATAACCCAGTTTAAGTATTATACCAATAACAATTTTTCATTCTTCAATGTTTTACTAAAGTATCCTTGACATGTTGCCTAGCCTATGAAATTAACAACAATCTGGTGAGGTGGAATGTACCAGCTTTTCCATGAAAGGCAATTCTCTATATTTTTTCAGGAACCCATCTTTGACCCCTTATCCAAATAGGTACATAGGAGTCCTTAGGTCTGATTTTGTAAGTAGAATCTTTTAGTAATATTCTAAGGGGAATTTCTGTACCATTACATATAAGGGCAGAATTTTCCTGGAGTTGAGTGAGAATAGTAATCATAACAATTTCAATAATAGGGGATGTTAATAAGAGAAGAGTCACATGGGGGAGTCTGAGTGGGTATTTCCATCCTTCCTGGGAGCCACCGTGCAGTCTCTGGGTTCCACCCAAGACCATGTCAGACAGTGTGGATTTGATGGTTCCCGGCAAGAAGTAAATAATCTAATAGGAAACTAATTTTTCTTCCCAAGAAACACATCAAATAATAGCTAATTTTAATTGGTTACTAGGTCTGAAAAGGGTTAAAGAAAGAAAGGAGGATGGGTTCTTCCTGAGATAGTTGGTAATTTAATGCATAGGATTAAGGGAAGAGTCTGCTAAAAAGGAATGATCACAAGGGAACCACCATTATAGCTCAGGCAGAAGCAAACTTCTAGACCCCCAAGGGAGACTGATGAGTTTAGGCCTAGATCCCAGAGAGATGGACAAAATATCCCTTCTCTTTCTATTAAAGGTGCTACAAGGGCCAGGCTGTCAGCTAGAAGGAATAGAGCAACCTTCAGGAGAGAACAGCTAATGGACCCTTCTAGGGTTATCTCATTCTCTTTATCTCCAAGTTGGGCATCTCTTGTGGCTAAACCATTTAGCGGTGGGGGAACAGTGTCTCTTAGCCTAAAGGGGATCTGGAGAAAGACAATTCACATATACCCTTCTTCACACACATATGTACTAACCTTTTGGCACTGGCATTTTTATCCTTTGCCCTACCTAATTTTTTGTTCAGAATATATTCAACAAATGGACCTGGAAGGAAAGAACATCTTCTTCGTGTTAACTGGGGGCTTTCTGCTGGACTGAGAGGATCCCCAGAAAGCACTTCCTCTAATTTTTGTCTCTCCCAGTTTCCTCCTACGAGGGATAAGAGAACTGCAGGAACATATTACAAACTGATTGTTATGATGGCAGATCAGAAATGAATAGCCCAACATCTGGGAGGCCTGGAAAATAGCCAACTCACAACTCTCTTTTGAGAGAGAGAAAAGAGGAAGGTTCCTCCTGATTTTTCTCCAGTTTAGGTGAGTTCATGGGAGGGATTTTTTTCTCACTAGGTTTGTGTTCCAAATTGGGATGAGGTAGGGAGTGGGGTGGTCAAAATAGTGCCCACAATGAGGAGCATGAAGAAATGGGCATGGTCAGCATGTGGTACTTTGAATCTTAGCAGACAGGGCAGTAATAGGAGGAAAGAGAGTAAACACTGTATCAGCTGATAAAAAGTAGAGATCCAAAAGGAATGAGCAAAATTCTTTTCTAGGCTTATGTTTGTTGATATTCCTAAGAAGGGCCTTAAAGAAGATATGGCCAATTTGTATTTGTAGTCTCTGGCCAGGGTAAAGGCTCAAGATCCAGCCTAAATGAAGAGATATTCTATGTTAGCTAACAATTTATCTGTCTGTAAGTAATCTCTTAAGATTATATATTTAGAGCTGAATGGGGCTGTAGAAAACAAAAACTGTCCTTTTATAGATGAGGAAACTAAGATCCAGAAAGATTAAATGACTTATTCAATGTCCTCTGACATGAAATCTAGCATTTTTTCCTCTGGGCCATACTATCTCTTTGGGGTCAGGGACTCAGTCTACAGTTAGAGATAGCTCCAAATCTGTGGAAAAGGTTAGGGTTCATTCTGGGTCTGGAGTATGAATCAATGATTTTAGGGCTAAAAGAAAATTTTTGTTTATTGAAAAGGGGTTTTTCTGTATATAACTAACTGGGTTACAAAAGTAGCAGACATCTCTCAGAGAATCTGGAGCTAACTAAGTAAAAATTCCCTCTACTTCTAAAATGCTCCAAGTTTTAGAATTCTGTCTCCTATTCCGAGCTGCACCCTTAGATCTTTTCTTTCTCCTAATTGATAACTCTGAGTCATCAGAATCTAACTCATCTCATGTCAGTTTCCACTTGATTATCTAATGACATTCTCACATACTGGACATCGTTAAAGACAGAACCTAATGAACTTAGTTCTATATGAAGAAGGGATAGGAAAAGGGCAACAGGTATTCTCATAGGCAGTATAGTTGGTGTCCTTGGCCTTTTGGCCCTTTCTTTGGAGGAGGGAATGACAGGAACCAAGAGAAGTTTGTCTTAGGGGATTACTTACTTGGGTTGGAATCAGGAAAAAATGGACTAAAATTCTACCTTAGAAACTTACTAGCTAACTAGTAAGCCTAGATAAATGAATTAGCCTCTTTGTGCCTCAGTGTCTAGATGACTTAATATGTTCCAACCACTGGGCACACAGAAGTGTTTAGGAATGCATGCTTGAAAAGCATGAGAAAATAATGAAGCAAAAATCCCTATCTCCAAGGAAATGACATTCTGAGTATTTGTATAAAACGAGTGAGATTAACATCTAAAGTTTATGCCACCTCTAAATCTATGATTTTCTGATCCTGACAAAAGGCATCTCAATTTTGGGGAATGAAGGAAAGTTGAGATCCAAAGAGAAGTTGGGGATATATAAGGTCAATATAAGTATTGAGAAAACAAGATGAATCCCTAGGTCTCCAGATTCTTATATTTCAGGAATTTCTAACTGGCCCACATAATTTTTTTTCTACTGATGCTATCTTGTTCTTCCTTCCCATGGGTATTTATGTTTATCTACTTCCTAGCAAATTTTCAATTGCCCTACAAAGATTGTTTTAATGAAAATTAAGTGTTCAATCTTACAGCAAAAGGATTCTGGGAAAGAAATCATCTTGAGCTGAAGAATGAGATGTTGAAACTTTATGCATCTATAGAGGATGTATTTTTTCTTAAGGGACAGGACTGCATCTGAGGACTTCTGAAATTCCCATCTAGTAAGAAGAGTTTTTCTGCCATTTGATTTCCATTGATAGGACCAGGAAGAAATATTCCAAGGTTTCCAGGTATTTTTTGAATCCCCTCCAAAAATCTCTTCCAGATATTTTTAGAAGATATGAGCTAATGTCCAGTAGCACCTTGACCTTTGGTCACCTTTGGTAATCTAATCAACTTTTATGACACTGAATCAATAGAAGCTCTCAGTTTTGTAGGTATAAATAAGGAGATCTTATCCTGACCTTTTCTCTTTTTCTCTAACAACACAAGCCAAAGTAGGAAACACTCACCTAGAGCTTGGGACTTCTCGACATTCCATCTGGATTCATATATCATAATAACCAAGAATCAAAGATTTTCAAGCTATAAGGCACCTTTGAGATCATTTAGTTTAAAGGTACTTAACCATTTTTGTATTATGGACCCCTTTTGATAGTGAGATGAAGTCTATTAATTCCTTCTTTTAATAATGTTTTAAATACATCAAGTTGGATACCTAGGGTCTAAAAGGAAGCCAATTTTATAGACATATAATTACTAAAATAGTTTAAAAATGTACAGATCTTTGATTTTAGTTCAATCATTTTTTTTTACAGATGATGAAATTTGAAGTCCTAAGACATAGGTGATTTGCTCAAGGTTGCCTATCAAGTTAGTGACAAAATTAGAATTAAACCCCAATATTCTTACTCTCCTTTCAAATTGTTCTTTCCAATTTAAAAAATACAGTCACATTTCCAACCTCAAGTGAACTTTTTGTTTTCTTTAATTATAGTGGTGTTTTTTTTTTGTTTCTGATTTGTTTCTGATATCTCAGAAGTTAAGTAAAGAAAGTATACATATTCTGGTTCCAGCTCTGGCATTAATTTGCTCTTTGTCATGGGACAAGTCACTTGACTTCTAGTGTCTCTTTAGTGGTAAAATGGAGATGCCTACAAAAGTTTTGTGATGATAAGAAAATTATATGAAAATAATCAGAGCAAGTTATAAACAGTATACATATAAAAACTTGAACTTATATTTTATACATACCCAATTAGTTAAACATTAGTTCTCCCTTTACAATGCGATCTCCTTGGAGGTAAGTATTATTTTGCCCTTTATCTGCATCCCCAATGTTTAGTCCAATACTTGACACATAGGAAATGCTAGAGAAGTGTTTGCTGATTTTTGACTTTTCTAATGTCGTCCACAACCCAGAGTTGTCAGATAATTCCTTCTCTCATTCTACTACTATTAGTGCATACAAATAATTGAACTAAGAGATTCTAGAATTTGTGTGTAAGAGTTACTTTCCTACCTGTGCCCTCAACATTGGACCAGTAACCGATTTTAACAGAATCGCATATTTTCCTTCCATATCTATGATTTCATTTAAAAATATTTTTATTATCATGCAAAACACACTTCCATATTGGTCATTGTTGTAAGAATACACTTAAAATGACCTAAACCCTCAAATAAAAGCGTAAATACACTGATGTGAAAGATAATGCCAACAGTTCTTTCTCTGGAGGTGGACAGCATTCCTCATATGTTTTTATTTTTGTGACAAAGAAATTCACTCTAGCAAAGCCTATCAGCAGCTCTTCTGTAGAATTGCTATAGGACACTCAAAGGTTAAGGGACTTGCTTAGGGTCATATATCCTGTGTATGTCAAAGGAAGGACTTGAACAGAGGGCTTCCTGATTTCAAGTACAACTCTCTATACTCTCAGACATTCTGCCTCTCAGAGATAATAGGACTGTAAATATAGATCTTGAAGGGACAATGGAGGCAACTAGGTTTCCCCTTTTCACCTCAAAGATGGGGAAAATGAGACCTGCTTAAGGTCATACAGTGTAATAAACATAAATGGCAAGATTTTGACTCCCAAACCAGTAGACTTTACCTAGTTTGCTAATTATTTGTGACCTGAAAAATCTCTAAATAAGAGAGTTGGTCCAGTTTATATCATTTATTTATGTATACATAAGTATGCTATAACTGTGAATGATTCCAAATATTTACAGAAGGGAATCAGTGATGTTGATGGAAATTAGGGGAAAAGGAGTTGGTAAAGGGAGCTATGTATGATTTTGAGTTTCTGGCAAGAATTGCAAGTGAAGATATCTCTCAGACAGTTGGAAATGTAGCATCAGAGTTCAAGAATGGTGAGTGTTGGAGATATACATTCCGCAAATGATCTGTGAAGAGGTGATAGCTAAAACCATGAAAAAAAATTGAAAAGAAAAACAGTTTCCATTTAAGGAGCATAGTGAGAAGAGCTGGGAAAATAACCAGAAAATCTCCAAATCTCAGAGCTCAAAGAGACCAGCAGGTCTGGCTTTTTTTTTTTCAGTCTAACTGACAAGTATACAGCTATCCCTTCTATGATACCCCTAAAAGGTGATCTGGCAGCCTTATAATTAGATCTCTAGGGAAAACATGTTGGTGCTATATTTTGAAGCCACATATTCTACTTTAGGGATGCTTCAGTACATAGAAATAGTCCTTTACTTTGGAAAGTGTTAGCAGAACCATAATTGTAATTAGAAGCAGGGAAAGATTAATAGAATCAAAAGAGGGCAAGAACTCAACAAGGACTCAGGGTTCAGTGATAAGATCATCAGTTACCTTAGAAGGAGCAGTTGTATAGAGTGGTGGCAATATAGAACAGATTTAGAAGGCTAAAGGAGTAAATGAGTAGCGATGGAGTGGAAAAATTGGACATGACTCAACCTTTTAAAAGTGCAATGATGGAAAAAAAGAAAGAGATAACAAACTGCAGGTTTGGAAGGAGGTGGCTATTTTGTTCTCATTTTAGTAGTTATTGCTTTTCAGAGAGTTGGGAGTATGTGCAGGTAGAAGTGTAAGAACAAACTAAAGGGGATTTTTTACAAATTGCAAAAAAGATTGTAGTTGAAAGAAAAATGAGTAATAGGTGGGCTAAGGTCCTGGAGGATATAAGTGAAGATAAACCCAAGACATAGGTGGTCTGAGCAGAGTTAGGGTTTTAGTTTGGGTTGGATTGAGTTTGGTTTGATATTTTGATATAGGTTACAATTATATATGGTAAGGATTAAGAGTATAGATCATGCCGGATTTTCAGTTAAAATTGGATTTGGGATGAAGATTATATCTGGCAGCAAGCTAAGAGATAAGTTTAGATTAAGGATTATGATTGGATTTATGAATAAGTGGAACATTAGATAGAATTAGGGATAAGGGGTGAGATGGACATTAAGACTAGAAGGAAATTCTAAATAGTATATTGGATTTGAAGGTAAAATAAGATAATAAAGTCATAGATTTAGAGCAGAAAAGGAAATTATAAATCATCAAGTTCACAAATATTTATTTTATAAATAAATAAACTGAAGCAGAGAGATGTTTTGTTAAATGTGTCCAAGGGCACACATCTAGACGGTATCTAAGGCAAAATTTGAACTCATGTCTTCCTCACTTTATCCTTAGCACTCTGTTCACTCAACTGTCCTAATTTTATATATGTTATATATAGGCCCAAGTTAATGGGCCTCACTGGTCACTCAATTTTGGAGAGATTATTTGCTCTGGCTGTCCCTCAACCCATGTTTTTCTGACTTGTCTTTTTTTGAGTTGTCTCACCCATCTTCATAATATAGTTCATTTAAGGAGTTGAATTATTTTTAGGTTTAGAGCTAGGATAAGGGTTAAGTATAAAGATAATATTAGGTCAGGAATTGGAATTATTTTGAATATGAAGGACTTCAGATTAGTGTTCAAGTTAGAGTTAGAGTTGGGAAAAATGCTCTAACTCCTATCTCCAGAGGTCTTAAAGCAATCTGCACCCCCTCCCCACCTGTGCTAAACTTTAAGCACTTTAAGGTTTAAAATCCTTTTGTCTTACAACTTAGCAATATCAGTAGAGCAAGTATTAGCTTCCTCATTTTGCAGATGAGAAGTCTGAGACTTAAAGCAATTAAGTGACCTATCCAACATCACATAGGTAGGAGCAGCACAAATAAGATTTAAACCAAGTAATTGTGTTCTTGTATACTACAGCCCCTTAATCCCATGAAAATTTCTCGAGTCCATAAAGTTATGATGTCAGTTTTTCTATAATACTCCTTAGTTTTCTAGGCCCACTGATATAGGAATTTGATTAGAATTGCAGATTAAATTTTGAATTAGTATTAAAGAAAAAATGAAGATAATGTTTATTACTGTTGCCATGAAAGTAATGTTAGATTTGAAGTAGTAATACTAATTGCTATATTAACATAGCATTATGAGGTTTATAATCAGCTTCCTTTATTATTTGTTGTTGTTCAGTTTTTTGTCATGTGTGATGATTGAAATTCTCTAGGGGCAGTATTTCTTAATTTTAAAGTAATTTATTAAGTAATTGGTCAAATCTGGTCAAATGATTTTCCTTAAAATCACAAACCTCTGACCTGGCCCAAGTACCTATCTCCACTTTAGAAAGCTCCTTATTCATGTCATCTCTTGAGTATTTCAAGACATTTCTAAATGGTAAATAGCTAATTAGGAGGTGGTCCTTCAAAGCATACACTCCTCCCCATTCTGATGTGATGAGGTCCCATAGACAGAAAAAGAATCCTTGTGTTTCCTTTCCATTAACAAACTTTCTGTTAAAAGCAATACATTCCTTGAAATTCCCAAGGACAAAGACAATGTAAAAATCTATAATCTGGATGGTGTCTATGATCCAAAACCCTGGCACAGGAATTCTCTCTGGTACACAGTAATTGATTAGAGCCTTTCTAAACCAGAGCCCTAATGTAGGAATTAATACAAGATGTGGAAAAAAATTCTCATAAATATCCTACTTTTCAGGACCCCTTTCAGGATTTTCTGGGCAACAATATTAGATTGGTTTGTCATTTCATTTTCCATATCATTCTAAAAATGAGGAAATTGAGGCAAACAGGGTTAAGTGACTTGCCCAGGGTCACATATCTGGTAAGTGTCTGAGTCAATATTTGAACTCAAAACTTCCTGATTCCAGATCCATTACTCTATCCACTGAACCACCTAGCTATCTTCTTTTATTATAGCTCAGTGATACTGATAATCCACATATTACTATCTCCTCTTTTACATTTGAGGAGACTGAGGCTCATAAGAGTACAGAAATTAGGTTATTAATTCTCCAGATCATAAATGTCACAATCAAAACTTGAATCCTAATATCTAATCCCCAATCCTTACACTTTCTCCATTACACCATATTGTCTCTAAATTTGAATAACTCACTCATATAAGACCTTAAGATTTTAAACATTTTTGTGGATAGTTTATTTTTGCTGTTGCTGTTGTTTTTCCATTTCCTTGACTTACCTTGTTTCTCTCCTCTTCATGACTCCTACAGAAACAGTTTAATATGAAAAAAATTTATTATTAAAAGAAAAAACAGAACAAAAAAGATTCTTAAAATAAAAAAACAGCACATTAAAATATATGCAATATTCCATATCCATGAAACTATGCCCTTCCACATGTACTTAGGCAATAAAGTGGTAAGATAGTTGTCTTTTCATAGCAATCTTTTGAGGCCAACTTTGTTCTTTGGAATTTTGCAACATTTGCTCTCTATTGTTTTATTGCTTTTTTTCATTCATGTTGTGTATCTATTTTCATGGCTTTGCATATTTTACTGTGTGTCAGTTAATGTAAATCTTTCCTTGTTTCTCTGTATTCATCATAGTCACCATTTCTTATAGCACAGAAATATTCCATTACAATCATGTACCCAATTTTTTTCTTTTTTAGTATTACTAAACATATGGGCATCTATTTTGTTTCTAGTTCTTTAATGCTTCTAGTTATATAGTTATATAGCTATGGTTATATAATAACATCATTATAGTTATATTTATAGTTTATATAATCAACTACAATGTATATACTGCCATAGTGTATATAATGGAACCTTTATGTCTATCAATGGCCTCCTTTACGTAAAAGCTGAGCAATGAAACCTCTAGGTCAAAGAGTATGGACTTCATTTGCATATTTCCAAATCATTATTCACCATGATAAACTCTTAAGATTTTCAAAAGATTTTCCTTAATATGGCACTGTCAGTTAACAAAAATATTGTCAAAATTATTCCACTGATTCAGCGACAAAGTCTCTTACTAGCTAAGTTTTTTGCCCAGGACAATTTGGTAACCTAAGCCCACACTCATATGTAGTTACTATATGCCTTTGACTATGTACTTAATTATGTAGCAGGTCCAAAGGCATCCTGACAAACATTCGGAGGTCCCGAAGGGGTGAGGAGAATTAGATGTGGGGAGAAGGATGACATGCATCAGGAGGGCCAATGAAGTTGGTAGCAATCAGAGGCAAAGTTTATTGATCACAGCTAGTATTTTATAGAGAAAGTGACGTAGGTTAAGGGATTAGGTAAGCCTTTTGCAGGAACAACGATTGGTAATGATTTACAAGATGGGAACAATGGATGGAGATTGCCTTAGTGGCACTAAGCAGTATTTTCTATAGGATAATAAATTGCATGTCAGCATATCAATGTATGAACCAATACTGTATGTTCTTCTCTTAGAACTCTTATATAATTATTTTCTTGGCTGGACATTCAATATTTGGGGAGAGGACATTCTACGTGCTTTGTGATTTCTAGCTGATGGCTTTGATTTTATTGGGGCCCATTCTCACTCCTGGTAGCTACAATCATGTAACTAGATTTAGAGCTTTCTTATTTGTATTGTAGTTTGATTTAAGAAAATGGCAAGACTGGGATGAATTCATTAAGGCTCAGTATTATAGCTAAGCTTCTAGTGATGTTACAATTGTTTTTTTATGAGTATAACTTTTAATGCATCTAGATAGTGCAATGGACTGAGTGCTGGGCCCATATCAGGAAGATTCAGCTTCATGAGTTCAAACCTGACCTCAGACACTTATTAGCTGTGTGACCTTGGGCAAGTAACTTAACCCTCTATGCCTTAGTTCCTCATATGTAAAATGAGCTGGACTAGGAAATGAAACACCACTCCAGGACCTCTGCCAAGAAAACCCTAAATGAGGTCATGAAGAATTGGACATGACTCAACAATAGCAACATGATTTTTACTGTGTTTGAAGTTTTGTTTTCTTCTTGTTCATTTTAATATGGAACTCAACTAGTATAATCTTAAGATTAGAGCTACAGTTCTAATGAAAAGTGAATTTAGAGATAAAATAAAGTTTAGAGATGATCTCAAAATTAGGACAAGATTCAAATTATAGCGTGACTAGTTTGGGATTAAGTTTTCAGTCTCAGTTTGTCTTGAGTTGAGAGTTTGAGTCAGAGAATAGGATAACTATGCAAATAGATCAGGATCAGGAGAGTTTGGGATTCATTGTCTCTCATAGTTGTCTAAATTCATTAAATTTGTATTCTAGTTTTTCCTGGATTGGCCCTGCTCCTGACCAGCCACCTTCATCATGTTACCCAAAGGTAACCACTCAAGTGCCACCTACTTTATTCTAATTGGTATCCCAGGTATGGAGGCAGCTCAATTTTGGCTGGCCTTTCCTCTGTGTTTTCTATACCTCATTGCTGTATTAGGCAACCTCACCATCATTTACATCATAAGAACCGAGCGGAGTCTACATGAGCCCATGTATTTCTTCCTAGGCATGCTTTCTACAATTGATATCCTTATATCTACTTCCTCCATGCCCAAAATGTTGGCTATCTTCTGGTTCAATGCCACCACCATCCAGTTTGATGCTTGCTTAGTGCAGATGTTTGCCATCCATTCCCTTTCTGGCATGGAGTCCACAGTCCTCCTGGCCATGGCCTTTGACCGCTACGTAGCCATTTGCCACCCTTTACGCCATGCTGCTGTATTCACTTCACCTCGTATTGCCAAGATTGGATTGGCAGCTGTGATTCGAGGGGCAGCCCTTATGGCCCCATTGCCTATCTTCATCAAGCAGCACCCTTTTTGCCGTTCTAACATTCTTTCCCATTCCTACTGTCTCCATCAGGATGTCATGAAGCTGGCATGTGCTGACATTCGTGTTAATGTGATCTACGGCCTCATTGTAATAATCTCTGCCATTGGCTTAGACTCAGTGCTCATTTCCCTTTCATACTTATTCATCCTCAAGACTGTATTGGGCCTGACACAAGAGGCCCAGACAAAGGCTTTTAGCACCTGTGTTTCACATGTGTGTGCAGTTTTTATCTTTTTTGTTCCTTTCATTGGCCTGTCTATGGTACACCGCTTTGGCAAAAGGCCTGGTTCTAATTTACACATTATCATGGCTAATGTGTACTTAATTGTGCCTCCTGTGCTAAACCCTATTGTTTATGGTGTAAAGACTAAGCAGATTCGCCAGAGGATTGTACAACTGTTTCGCTCAGTGTCTGGCACCTCAGACTTATAGGCCCAAATGTTCTCACCACTTTATAGTTCCAAAATAAGTGAAAACTTCAGAATTGGATAAAAATATTGGAACATTATTTCCTTGGCTATTCTATTCCTTATTAAGAGTAAAGCTCTTGAAAAGTTTATATTTAATGTGGACAGGAAAGAAAAATGCACACTTAGTGCTATATCATTTCCAGAACATTTTTATATCTTTCATCCCATTTGTTCTTCTCAACTCCAAGAGTTTAGCAGGATAAATATTAATATTCTCATTTCACTGGCATATAACACATAGCTTAGAGAATTTAAATTACTTAGTCATGCAATGACAATGAACAGAGCAGAATCTAAAACCTATATCTTTTGGCTTTCAATAAAAAATGCTCTTTCTAATGCAAAGTGAGATATCTGCATATTTTTCAAGATTATAAAAAAGTAGCCTTTATCTGCTCATAATCTTTTGAAAATTCTATTTCCTACCCTTTCTTGTTGGATGGGGTGGGAAGGAGAGAGCTTTATATTTAAAGTCTCTAATAGTTTGGCCCAAGTATACTTTTCTAGAATTATATGACATCTCTCCCTCTCATAGTCTCAATTCCAGTCAAAACCCTCTGCCTTCTATTCCCTAAATTTATCAATTAGTCTCTCACTTCCAACTCTTTCCATAGAGGATCATTCATGCCTGGAATTCATGTTCTCCTCATCTCTGCTACTTAAATCCTTAACATATCATGAAGGCTCAACTCTAGTGCAACCAATGAAGGAAAACATTTCAAGATTTCCCTACTTGGGAGGTAAACCTTCCTTGAGGGATTTTATTCTTTTTTTCTTTTCTTATTATTTTTCTTATATTTTTTTGTTGGTTGGTTATTAAAATTCTCATGTATCTTCCTCCCTCCATCCTCTCCCTGTACTAGTGAAGGCATCACTTGCCAAATATATATGTATATATAACTGTCTTTCTTTGTTTCTATGTATCAGTTCTTTCTCAGGAGGTGAACATTCATAAGTTATTCATCAAACATTAATTGTTTGTATTAATTGTTGTAAGTGTAATTAAATGTTGTAATTGTAGTTGTATATAACGTCCTCTTAATTCTACTCATTTCACTTTTCACAATTTTCACATAAGTTTTCCCATATGTTTTAAATTAACCTGTTCATAATTTCATACAATATAGTAGTATTCCATCACAATCATATGACAAAGTTTGATCAGCCATTTCCCAATTGGTGGACATCCTGTCAATTTCCAGTTCTTTGCCACAGCAGAGGGAGATGCTATAAATATTTTAGAAAATATAAGCTCTTTTCTTTTTCCTCTGATCACCTTGGGAAATAGATCCAACAGTGATATCCCTGGGTGTAAGAATGCACACAGATTTATAACTCTCTGGGCATCATTCCAGATTGGCATTTTGTACTTTATTATTCAAGTAGAAAGTAGGGATTATTTTGCATATTTTCTTTATATCCCCAGGGCCTTGCACTTAAGCATTGGTGACTAAATGTTTCTTGAGTTGAAGGGGACATTACTAAGTGAGTTAACGATAAGAGTGTGCAGTTTTAAAGCTTTGTTCTTCTTGAGTTGTAGTCTCAGTGACTATGTCTTGACCTGCCTACACAGCCCTTTAAAACAATGGAAAGGAAGGGGAAAAGCATTTACAAATCACCCATTATGTATCTGGCACTGTACTAAGCACTTTACAAATATTATCTCATTTGATCCTCACAAAAACCTTTTGGAGTGAGTGTTATTATTATCTTCATTGTATAGTTAAGGCAACTGAGGCAAACAGAGGTTAAGTGACTTGCCCAGGGTCACATAACTGTTAAGTTCTAAGGATAATTTTTAACAAAGGTCTTCCTGACTCCAGGCTTGGCATGCTATCTAGTTTTTCAGGAAGAAAGGAAGTAAGGAAAGAAAAGAAATGGAGAGAGAGACAGGCAGACAGAGAGAGAAAGAGAGAGAACAATCTTTGTCCTCAAGAAGCTTACATTCTGGGGGCAGCTGGGTAGCTCACTGGATTGAGAGCCAAGCCTAGAGATGAGAGGTCCTAGGTTCAAATCTGGCTTCACCACCAGCTGTGTGACCCTGGGCAAGTAATTTAACCCCCATTTCCTAGCCCTTACCACTCTTATACCTTGGAAACAGTACATAGTATTGATTCCAAGATGGAAGGTAAGGGTTTTTTTAAAAAAGAAGCTTAAATTTTAATGAGGGAAAACAAGATATAAAAAGGAAATTGAAAAGTAAAACAGGAAGTGATAAAAGTACTAGTCTGGGAACATGAAGAAAAATGTCTGGAGAATCAGGACTGGAACCTAAAAAGGAAGGAAGATATAACTGACCTCAGTGTTTTCCTTAAAATATAGGTTTGGAGAGGAACGAGTCAATCATATTAAGGGATCATATGGTTGGAGAGTTTTTTCAGTATTAGAAATCCAGAGATATTGTGGATTTCCAAGATGAGGAGGCTCCTTTGTCATGATAGAGAAATCTGAAGATTTGATAATTCTTGGCCTTCATTAGCATCTTCTTCTGACTTAGAGGCACTCCCAAAGTATGCTGCGTAAACAGGAGCATCTGGAGAATTTTGCCATCCACAGAGTATGGATTCTGTTCTTGGATCTCTTTCATTACAATGAATACTTTTAGTTTAGTGGGCATAAATCTCCCCATTTTATACTTTGCTTGATGCTTATTATCTCAGAGAGTTATTGAATTGGATAACTTCTAAACTTAGGCTTCATTTATAGAGGTGTATTATCTAGAATTGGAGATATCAAATTATGTATACATTACATTTTGAAATGGTTAAATAATACATGGAACAAAAGGTTACATTTTTGGACATCACATTTAAGGCAGACATTAACACACTAGATGATACCAGGATAATGAGAAGTCTGGAAACCAACCCAATTAAAAAAATCAAACAAAACAAACAAAAACCTAAATGGATCTTAAGAAGACTTAATTAAGACAAAGTCAATATTTTCAAGAATTTGAATAATAATAATATCAAAGAAGAATTAAATTTGTTCTTCTTTGACCCAGGGGAAAGAACTAGGTACAATGAATAGAAGCATCAGAGGAGGAAATATCACCTGGATATAGTGAAATTGTTCTGAAAAAAAAAATCAGAGCTACTTTGAAATGAAAAGGATTGACTCAGGAAGTGAGTGTCCCTTCAGCAGAGACTTCCTAGAAAAAGCTTGATAGCCACTTGTTTGAGATGTTGTTGAAGGGATTTCTCTTCAAGAATACTGAAGTCTCTTCTAATTAAAAGCTAACTACTAAAGTCTTGTAAAGACCCTTCTAATTCTGATGCCTATGATTCTGTGCTACTGTGACTTTGTTCTCAATTGTGCCACCCACTGTTCGTGAATGAGCAAATCCTTTTATAAATTATAACAGCTGGAGCTGGAGCACATCATTAAGATAAATCAGTCCAAATATTTTATTGTATTAATGTGAAAATGAGATCAGGAGAGGTTAAATTACTTCTCTAAGATGACACAGAGGAAAGGGTCACACATTTGGAATCAGAGACCACAGTTTGAATACAACCTTGCTACTTGCTATGTGTGGTGTTGTTATCACCATTATAGAGCTGAGGAAACTGAGGCAAAGATTAAGTGAAATGCCCAGGGTTACTAAGAATGGATTTGAACTAAAGGTTCCTGATTCCAGGCACAGTACTCTATCCATGCACCATTAAGTTTGTGATTTTATTGGTATAGAAAATTCCCAAATGAGGAGATTTCCTCCATTACTGTAGGTCAATAGCTTCTTACATTTTAGTCTTAGAAAGTTGCCAAAAGTCATTTGACCTCAATTGCCTAGTCCAACCCTTCTGTCTTGAAATGAATACTTAGTACTGATTCTAAGACAGAAGGTAATAGTTTTAGAAAATAACGGTTGAGCAATTCCTGATGGTAGGAAACAATGACATTCTGGTATGCCTGGTATAATCAATGTGACATTAAAAAAAAGAAAAGAAAAAAAGAAAATTGTCTGGAGCACTGAGACATCAAATGAGTTTTTTTTCAGGGTCATATAACTTGTTTGTATCAGAAGTGAAACTTTATCTCATATTATAAATAAAAGTTAGTCTATATACTTATTTCTAGTCTCATAAGCATTTATTAGTAAGACTGCTAATGAACCACTGGTCAGTGTGAAGGAGCATGGAATAAAGTAGACCAACAGTCCCTGCAGCGTTGGTGAATATCAATGCCAAGGTAGAGGACTTGTCTCAGAGGATTCTGGGAATTGGCTATTCAACACGTCCTGAGGTTGGACTTCCCTGGTTTCTGCCTTTATATGACACTAAATGTATCTCTGTCTAGCTTTAACTTTCACTCTCTATTCCTATGATTAAAGTAGAAATCAGATAGGGAATCATTTCCCTTTTCCTCAGACTTTTCCCTTCTTTCTTCTTTAGTATGGCAATTTTCTGTAGTCTTGGATGATTGTGGGTAACTGCAATATTGATACATGCTTGTAGGATATGTTACCTTGATGGTGACTCAAGTACCTGTTATGGTTTTAATTATACTTATATTTATTTATATATATGATTTTATTATTTTTAAAATTTAAATGCTCTCTCTCCTCTTGTTTTTGGGAGAATTGATTCATAGACCTTATAGCTTATCCATGAATCCTTTGTCAATTGTATTGTTGGTATATATATCCTCCTGGGGGGGGGTTGTGTAATTATCCTAACACTTCAAAGTCTAAGCTCTTTTAAAAGTAATTTTAGGAGAAGATAATTGCCAATACCCTGGAGCAGGAAAGCAGATCTTCTGGAGAAGATGCTGTACAGATGCTTGTAGAAATCAAACACTACATCAAGAGATTCAGACTGAACTTTTGGATCTAATGAACCGAACTGAGGGACAGTTGGGGCCTATACTTATCCTGATTGTAAACACTTAAGCCAAAGGGACATGCCACCAAGTGGTTCTGTGTCAATGTGCTCTTTGATAATTTTTATTTCTTTCTTTTATTTCCCAAATTGTAGTAACCCCCTCCATAAAATGCACAGTATCTTTTGTGCTCTTATATCCTCTAGTGAGAAAATCCTGAATGTATAGACTCCATATGTCCATAGACTCCATTCACTGGAGAGACTGACACATTAATCTCCTGGAAAACCAAAAGTGGGGAGTCATAACATGCTGGCCTCCTAAATCGGGGGGGGTTGTGTGAGGTAATTATTTAGGGGACTTGGATTCCTTAGTGGTGGGACATAGGAGTCACAGAGTCATGATGATCAGATGCTTGGGTCTCCATCAGTGTGCCAGAGCCAGCACAATGTTGCCACAGAGGGAGGAGCAAGTTGAGTTTAAAACCAGTGCAGGAAGCAAGAGAGATCTTTTTGTTTCCACCTTTGAATGAATGATCTCTGGATCTGCTCTCTCTGCAATCTCTTCTCTTCTCTCTTGAAAATTTCTTCACTAGCCCATTTTGCAGATGAAGAAATTGAGGCAAACAGAATTAAGTGACTTGCCCAGGGTCATAGGTAAGACCTGAAGGCTGGATTTGAACTCAGGACTTCCTATCTCCAGGCCTAGAGCTCTATCCACTGAGTTTGTGACACAAAACCATCATTGATTAAACTGTTTGGTATTTTCTGTGTCCAAGTCTTCAGGTAGCTTGATGAATATCAGAGTAAAAGAGATGTTCACAGCAATAAGCATAGCACAAGAGAGTACAGAAATACAAGGAAAGGGCCTTAGGAAACGTAAACCATTCAGGATCAAAGTGTTCTCCTACAAAAGGATTATTTTTTTCTTTTCTGACTTGTCTCCTGTTAAAATAATCACTTTGGCAGCTATAATGGAAGAGACAATTTAGAAGGACAATCGGTTGTTAGTAGATAGCCACAGAGAATAAAACACATTAGAATTATGGCAACATCTACCACATTTCTGCTTTCACTTTCAGTTCATCTATCATGCCTTCCTAATTTCAGTAATAGGCAGAATGAGTCTATGTTTGGTGTGGATGTTAGTAGTAGATTGTTATCTCCTTGAGGGTAGGGGCATTCTTTTGTCACTTTTGTATCCCCACTGCTTAGCACAATGCCTGATACATAATAGGCTCTGAATAAATATTTGACTGATTAATTGATAGTATGCTAATCAAAACACTATGGGCTCATGGAAGGATTAGAGTATAAAACTTTTTGGTTCCAGCATGAAGATGGAAAACCTCAAGAACTGAGAGTTAAGACACTGGTAAAAATTATTATTCTAGATTGGAAACAACAGGTTGTCATCAAACTATGGGTTAGCTCTAGTATCCTGAATAGGTCACTCTGAAAAACATGAGAATAAAGAACTGGACTATGTAATGATTATTTACCTTATTATTAACCCTATTTTATTATAGAGATAGTTTTGGCCAAGAGAGATTAAGTGCTCTACTGAGCTTCATAGCTAATAAGTGTCTGATCAGACACTTGATGTCCTTGATCTTCAAGACTAAAACTCTTCACATTATATTGCCTCTCTCTTTCATACTTTAAGGCTTCAGATTACTCTATGCTGGAGTTTTCATGCTCTATTGATTAATTAACTGAGTTTATGAACTGTCTCACCAATTAAATTTATAATAATAAATTGAGAGCTGGAAGAGAACTCAAAGACCATCTAGATAAAGCTCTTTGAGAGGCCTGAAGGTTGGAATTATGTCTTCACCTTCATATCTGAGGTCTCTCTTTCTGTGTTATTCCTTGCAGTAGAAGGCCTTTGAAAAAGAGCTTACTCTATCCATGGTGCTATCTGCCTACCTGTTGTATCCATTCTACCAACACAACCACCACCACTGGGTCCCTAGGATCCTGTAACTATTTCCTTTCCAAATCACCCCTGGTCCTTTCTCCTTAGTATTTTGAACAGTGCCTCCCGGATATGCTTGGACTTGACACTGTAGATGATAGGATTGAGCACAGGGGGCACCACCAAGTAAACATAGGCAACAAGGGCATGTACAATGGGAGGTGCATGCCTACCAAAGCGGTGTATCATGGACACTCCAATTACTGGGATGTAGAAAACCAAAACAGCCAGAATATGGGAAACACAGGTGTTGAGGGCCCGAATTCGTTCTCGAGGAGAGGCCAGACCCATCACTGTGTGTAAGATAAGTCCATAGGAGAGAACAATTAGCAAGGAATCAATACCCACTGTAGATAGCACTACATAGAGCCCATATAGGATATTAACAGTAATGTCAGCACAAGCTCGTTTCATAACATCTGCATGGAAACAGAATGAGTGA
This sequence comes from Monodelphis domestica, assembly GCF_027887165.1. NCBI lineage: Eukaryota > Metazoa > Chordata > Mammalia > Didelphimorphia > Didelphidae > Monodelphis > Monodelphis domestica. Next base: position 351,343,081 of record NC_077230.1, read on the forward strand.
GACAGAAGGATTTTTCTAGGGCAAAAGTTCAGCCTCTTAAGTAAGAAGGGGACTGGAAAAAGGGATACAGTTGCACGAGCCACAATGGCCATTCCAATCCTTACAATGACACTGTTGGTAAGGACAGAGGCATAGCGCAGTGGGTTAGAAATGGCCACAAAGCGATCAAAGGACATGGCCAGCAGTACTGAGGATTCCACAACAGAGAAGGAATGGAGGAAGAACATCTGGGTCAAGCAGGCATCAAAGGCTATGCGGCGATAGTCAAACCAGAGCACAGCCAAGGTTGTGGGAAGTGTGGACATTGTAAGACCCAGATCAGTGAGAGCCAACATGGATAAGAAGTAATACATGGGCTGGTGTAGACTGGGTGTCCTCCTCACAGCTAGCAGGATCAGACAATTACCAGTAAGAGCCACAGTGTACATGGAAGAGAAAGGGATGGAGACCCATCCATGTACAGCTTCCAGACCTGGAACACCAATCAGCAAGAAAGCAGATGGCTGGAAGAAGGAGTTGTTGTCATGGGAATGAAGAAGGGACATCCTTGGAGAGAAAGAGCAGACTCTCAATAGATCACACTTCCTCAGTCTGTCCAGACAGACCTAGAGAGGAGATTAAAATACAAGTCTACCTTTTTTTTTCTTCCAAGACAATGTAGAAGGGATCCTAGATGTGTTTCACATATTCCCGAGAGTGGAGCTTGGCTTCCTTTGGAGTTATAAGGCAGTATTTGGAGAACTATCAATAGGTGTCCTAAACTAGAATTATAAACAAACAAAAATGTTTTGACATAGATTTGAATAAATTTGAGAATGAAAGAATTCTGATGGTTTCCCAAACCAAAGTGTGCAGGATTTAGTCAACTTTAGTTTTTTAAAGAACATATAAGAAAAGGAAACCATGGTTTAACATAAGGTAGCTTAGTGCCCTTGCTAGATCTAGAGTCTTTAATTAGGCTTTGGGGAAGTAGAATTGTGAGATTGACTGGAATTTGGGGAGGGGAGTTTTTTTGCTTTTAGGTAGCTTCAACACATAGTTAAGTCTTACAGTAAAAGGATTTTAGAGGCTATAAGGCTTTATTTTTTTTTCTGCTATTAAGTTTAGGAGGAGTGTGAGGAGAGAAATATTCATTAGTTAATAGCTCATATTTATATAACACTTAAATTTTGTAAATGTTTTGCTTGCATTATCTCCTTTGATCCTGAGGACATGCCCAATATGGAGGCGGAAACTAAGAAATTAAGGGAATTGCTTAAGGACACCAACTAATAAATCTCTGAGTTAAGAGTTAAGTGAAAACCTTCCCAGTTGCAGTTGTAGTGCTCTACTGAAAGTTTCACACTTTCTGTTAGGAGGCAGGGTAAAGAGTCTAGCCTTCTTTTCCTTTATCTTATTTCCTTATCTTGTTCCTCCCTAGTGATAGGATACTTCATGTAAAAACAAGATCAGGAACTAATGGAGCCATTTTATCATTATATATCCTGACTTAACAGGAAATTAAGATGCAGAGTAACTATAACAATGCAAATGGAAAGAATGACAAGCACAAAGCAATGAAAACTAAATGTTAAAGAATGATAAGGAGCAAGTTTGCCCCCAAAGAAGGGACACTTCCTCTGTTTCTTTGAAACAGTGTGGATATAGAATATTACATGTCAGATTTTTTTTTCTACTGTGTGGATTGGTTTTGTTGAAATTTTTCCTTCTTATTCCTTTCTCTTAAAATAAAAACATATTTGGGTCTTAAAGAGGATGGGGTGGGAGTGAAAGGGACACTAAAGGGAAATGAAACTGATATAAAGATAAAAAATACAAGCAAAATTTATTTTTAAAGAGAAATATTTGACTTTGTCTACCTTTTGAATCTTTCTCTTTTCCCCTCTCCTCTCACAACACCCTCATCATCTTTTGGCTGTACTGTACGACATGTTTAGTCTTTTAGTCTTTCATACATATGCTGCCAGGGTAATCTTCAGTACCATTTCTATGTTCACAAAAACTTCAAATAGATCAGATTGACAACACAAAATAAATGCCAAAGCATTATTCCAGGATTTTAAGTCCCTCTCCAATCTTGTCCTCTTCTGATTCTCTAGCATTCTCATTTTATTTTCCTAGCATCATCCAATATGTATTAACCACCTATTAAACACTTGCTAGCTTTGAGGGGACACAAAAGGGGGAACACTTTTGTCTTTGTAACTCTGCTCCTGCTTAGATCAAACAAAGATTCAGGTCCTAGGCCCAACCTTGAATCAAGAGAATTAAATCTAGGTTGGACTTGATTCAAATTAGATTTGGTGATGGGATGGCAAAGGAATGGAGAGAAGTAAGACAGCAAGCATTTTCTAATCACTTGTATATTTTGGGCTACTTCATCACTGGCCATGAATTTCCTCAAATTTGTATTTCCTTCTTCTTTCCTCCTCATCAATCCATGACCATCTCCTCAAAATAAATGAACAAAGAACAAAGAACCTGGTTCAAAACTCATTTTCTCCAGGAAGCCTTCTCCAATCAATCTGTCATTTTCAACTTCCCTATATTCTGTCTTCATTTGCCTCCATATTTAGGATTGCTTGTTTATGTTTATATTTATTCATAAGTCAATTATTGTGATATATTTTAACTTTATACCAGTGGTTTCCCAAAAGTGCAGTCATTGTTTCACCACAATTTCTAATTCAAGACTCTACTTACAAAGAGGAATCAATCTCCAGGTTGGGAAATGTCCTGTTGTCTTACTTCTCTCCATTCCTATACCATCCCTAGTCACTGAAGCCAAGTTGAAAAAAGACCACCCAAGACTTAATTCTCCTGACTCAAGGTTGGGCTTAGAACCTGAATCTTTGTATGACCTAAGCAGGAGCAGAAGGACAAAGAAAATCTCAAATCTGAAAGGATTATTGCCTATGCAGCTATAATTTGAGAAACCTCTGATAGCTTGAGTAACATGAAATTTCAGACAAGTTGTTTACTATAATCTCTGGATCTCTAGTTCTTTTCTATAAAATAATGAAATCACACTGGATGAATGCTAAAATATTTTCCAGATTTAAAATTCTAGGATGTGATTTTTCAATTTTCTGGGAAAAGCTTTGGTACAGTAACATTGACTCATTAGATGCCTCTTTCCCCACACCACACACACACACACACACACACACACACACACACACACACACACACACACACACTATTTCCCATTGAAAGATCCCTGCAGCTTGAAGAGACCATGACTATGGAAACATGAGTAAAACTTATTTGATCATTGATACTATTTCTTGTCTTAAGGAGATATTATGGAACAATGGAGAACTCACTAAATTAGGACTTCAGGAATCATGGTTAAAATACTGATTCTTTTTCTTTGCCATAATTTGAGCAGATGCAAACAGTCTCAGCTTCCCTACTTGCAAAATGAAGGTATTGGGTTAGGCAGCATCTGAGCATCTTTCAAATTCTGATACAAATAAATACACATAAATATATTTTCACACAAAAAGTCACACAGGTATTCATGCAAACACACACACATGATGTGTGTGTTCTTTAACTATAGTCATGGTTTCCTAATATTCTGGGTCATTTCTTCTGATAGGCAGTTCTTACATTTTAGGAAGGAACCATATTCTAGTCCACCTTTCATTATATTTTACCATGTATTATCTACTTCTCACCTCATTTATTCCTACATTTTGCTCATTTCACTTAACTACTCTGAAATTAGGGGCTGGAGAACTAAGAAAACCAAATCTGATTTGGCCTTTACCCACAAATAGTTATAGGTGAGGATGAAGTTATCAACTCCCATAATATCAGAAGATTTCCATGGAATACAATTCTCTATAAACTCAATCTAAAGAGAAGAAAATGATCTTATCTATCTCAAAATACCTGACAAAACTCTAAAAGACAGAGATATATATAACTCCATTTTAGGTAGGGTACCAGCCTTTGGCCACTAACCTCAGCTTTCACATCATGGTTAGATACTGCTGTTCATTCTGTCTCATACAGCTGCTTACACAGCCAAAAGGCATCTTTGCTGCTCCTTTATAGTTCTACAGAAGAAGACTCACCAGGAAACTGTAGCCCCCAAGGGAGTACAGGAATCTGGACTAGGAGTCTCTGAGTTGGCTATGGTCTCAGAGGAAATATCTTTGTTTGACCAACTCCTTTTGTGATAGACATTTTAGATGGGGCCTAGGGTGAAAAAAGACTTGCCCATGAAATTCATGGAATTGCTCAGGTGTTAAAGTGATAAAGAAGAGAGTAAATATGTAATTATTTTTACAAACAAAAGGGACAGACGAAATTAGCTAAAAAATAAAATAAATTTTAAAAAAGATGGATGAGTATGACAGTTCTACAAGTTTTAAAGTTTGCTCGATCTCCACTATTTGAGTAAACCTCTACATTTGCCAGCAAAAGCCTCTCCAAATGAGTGTCTAACTTTGAAAAACCTGCTACTCCCACTTCTCTTCCCAGGTATGTGTCTTGGGAACAGTTTGTTCCTGAGGAGCCTATTCTCTACTAAGAGAAGGTGTAGTCTCATTAGACCTCCATTGCTACACGCTTGGAACAAATTATACTTTATTTAAAATTATTGTCTGAGATTTCCCAAAAAGGGAGTAGAAAGATATTCAATATTCAGTATGCTAGAATGGGACTTATATTTATTCTTACACACAAAAGAAATGCTAAACAAAGAAGACCCACATCGAGTATTCCTAGAACTACTTAAAATACATGATTCAATAACTTAAATTATACCTACTATTACAATTTGGTAATGCTGATACTTAAATCTCATCTGTACATAAACCAATTTGCTGGACTGTCAATTAGGCATATTATGAACTATGTTAGCTCTAAACATGAGTAGGGAAAGTCAGAAAACTCATAGTACTTATCTGCTGATAAAATAGTTAGCCTTAGTTAATTCTTTTGTTAATGGACATTCTCTTTAAGCTACTGTCAAGTTACCAGGCATTCCATCCCTGTGCATATTTAGCTCTGACACGGCGGTACCCAGGACCTCCAGATGTTTTAGAACTTATAAGATAGGTTTCAAATTTGTTCTTTGTCATTTTAGTAGAGAAATCTCCCTAAGTAAGATCAAGAAAGAAAACATGAAGTCCATGTACACATGCTGACACAAATATACATGTTTGACTCCTGATTTGAACTTAGGTTTTCTCAAAACCAGAATTGGCACTATGTGTGATGCCTCCTAGCTACTCAGACATTCATTAATAAATTATAATTAGGGAGGCTGGAAATATTTTTCCATTTGTTTTAAGGTTAAAAGAGAACAAAAGAAAAACAATTAAAATGTATTAAGTACAACAAAAGTAGTCAGTTAATAGTGGTTTGAACTCATGTCTCATCCTTCTCAGGACTGAGTTCTCTATCTGCTCAGTTAAATCAAAGTGATGTACTAACAGGTGAGGATTAGATCTAAAATTCATCAGATCCCACAGTCTTATAGTCCTGTAGCATAGAATATTAGAGTTGGCAGGTACCTTGGAGTCCATTTCATCCTATACATAGATGAACAAGAATACATTCTATAACATATACACGTGATCATCCAATCCCTTCTTGAAGTCCTGCAAGAAGGGGAAAAATGCTTCATTCCCCTTTAAATTTTGGCTGATTATAATTGTAAAGAAAGTTGTCCTTACATTGGGCATCTAGGTGACAGACTGATTAGAGGGCCAATTTTCAAGTCTGGAAAACATGAGTTCTTGTCCTGCCTCATGTACTTACTAGCTGTGAGATCTGGGGAAGTCATTTAACTTTCCCATTTCTCAGTTTCCTCATCTGTGAAAAAATAGGGATGATAATAGCACTTTATCTCATAGGGTTGTTGCTAGGATCAAATGAGTTAATATATGCAAAACACTTTGCAAATCTTAAAAGGCTACATAAATATTAAATATTTTTGTTATTGCATTAAACCTTCAACTGCCTCTTTCCAACTTCAACTCATTTCTAGTTATTTCTAACTTGGGCAAGTGTTAAAACTCCTTTCATATTGTAACCCATATCTGCTTGAAGCCAGGTACCAAGTCAAACAAATAAAAGTATTTATTAAGCATCTAATAGGTGCCAGGTTATGTGAAAGTATTTGGAAAACAAAGTAAAAAATGAAACATTTCCTACATTCAATGTGTTTATACAAGGAGAGGTGACATGTAAGTATATAAAATAATTATACTCAAAGTAAGTATATATATGTATACATACATATATTTATATATATATATAAATATATGTATGTATGTATGTATCCTAGTCATGGTACCCAACTTATACATTCTGGCAGTTCTTTCTCTGGAACTGGATATTGTGGAAAGGAAACTAGAACAAGTTCTGAACTTTCTGCCACTCTGTTGGACAAGCAACAATGGGAATATTAGAGAGAGAAGAAGTTGTCAAGACTGACAGTTGGTGGGGGACAGGGCAACTGGGAGTGGCAGTGGGTCTTGTGACCAGCACTTCCTTTCTGGCTTGGGTACTGGGAGGGGCTTTGGCTTTTCAGTCTGGATAGGAGTGCCTTGATTTCTTCAGCCCAAAGAGACAGGCCCAACCAGCTCTGAAGTTCAGAACTTTTCTTGTTGCTTGCTGTCTACTGCTAAGATTTTGAAATTAAGAAAACTAGCACAGATATAGTGTAGACAGAAATAAGAGAAACCCTCCACCAGCCTGTGAAGCGTGGCCTCAGCTCCAAAGCTGAGAAAGACTCCAACCTCATATAGGGACATCCCTCTTCCCTTTTCCCTGATACCTCTCCAATCCAAACTGGTTATCTTATCTTATTTATTCTTATTATCTTATTTGAATATCGCAGTCAGATAAGTGGACTATCTTTTCTGGGGCATAGAGGGAGCTGAACCTCAGGTCAGTAATCCAATTACAAATGGTCCTCATCAGACTCCTGCTGGGCAACCAAATTCTGGGAAAAGGCTTGTTCCTCAGGAGGTTCCATGTTTACCTGCTCTGGGGCAACTTCAGCAGCAATCCAGAGAGAAAACATCCCCTCAGGCTATCATAAGTGGTTCATTTCTTGGACACCCCATTTGGTTAAAAAATAGCCTCTTGGCAGGGGGCATCTCTCTTCTTTTCCTCACCAGCAACTATATTCCCTCTCTCCCTTCAACTCCTCCATACCCCTAATACAAACCTTCTGTATCTCCTGTTTTTTCAATCCCCACATCTTTCCCAATAAATATTACAATAGTCACAAGTTATTCTTCAAACATTAATTCTGTAGCTGAATATAATGTTTTGGTACTACTCATTTCAGTTTTCACAATTTGATGCCTTTTTAAAAAAATTAACCTGATTCTTATTTATTATGGTGCAGCACTATTCAATAACAATCCCATGACACAATTTGTTCAGCTATTCAGCAACTGATGGGCATACCCTCAACTTTTAGTTCTTTGCCACCCCAAAGAGAACTTCTATGAATATTTTAGAACATATGATTTCTTTTCCTTTTCCCCTGATTACCTTGGGAAATATATCCAACAATGGTATTGCTGGGTCAGAAAGGATACACAGTATTATAACTTTTGGGGCAAAATTCTAAATTTCTCTTCAAAATGGCCATATCAGTTCACATTTTCATCAAGAGTGTATTAGTTTCTCCAATTTTACACAACCCCTCCAACATTGGTCATTTTACACTTCTACTTTTTAGCTAATCTGAGGGGTGTGAGATGATATCTCAGAATTGTTCTGATTTTCATTTCTCTAATCAGTAGAGATTTAGAACTTTTTAATTATGACTCTCTCTCTCTCTCTCTCTCTCTCTCTCTCTCTCTCTCTATATATATATATATATATATATATATCTTGAAGTTTTTTCATCCCCAAACCGTCTAATCAGATCTTTTGATTATTTATCAATTACAGAAGACAATATTGTTATAAATATGAAAGTGCGATAATATTTTTAAATGTTTTACAAACTTTAAAGTACCATAGATATGCCTCCTCTTATTACTGGTTATATCTGGAGTCAGGAAAACCTGAGTTCAAATGTGACCTCAGACATTTACTAGCTGTGTGCCCCCAGGAAAATCACTTAATCTTGTTTGCCTCACTTTCCTCATCTGTCTGGAGCTGGTGAAGGAAGTGGCAAATCATTTTACTATCATTGCCAGGAAAACCCAAATGTGACCACAAAGAGTCAGACAGGACTGAAGAATAACAACAAAGTGTCCTAAGGTTTACTTCCAAACAGTGTTCCCTTTCCACAACCCCTGGATGGCTGTGTTTCTAATTTACAGGCAGCAAATTATCCCCTCCTGAAATGCTTTATAGGAAACCAGAGGCAGAGAGAAAGAAGTAACAATCAAAGGTTGTTTTAAAAGAGGAAGGAGTCCAAACAGAAACAGGAGAGCGGTAATTTAGGTGAAACTTTAGTCAGTAAAGGGGGGATTTCTAGATAGTTTTCCATACAACTAACCCATTTTACTCCCTCCATTTTACAGATAAAATAATTGAGACTCAGAGAGATTATATCTCCTGAGCCAAAATGCTAGTAAATTAGAGATTAGGAATTTAAATCTAGATCTTTCCTGATTCTCAGTTTATCCTTTCCACAACATCAAGCAATTTCCTCTCTGATATTGTCTTGCTGGGAATATATATCATGTGAAAATATTTTCTTGTGTAATTATAGAAATCCCAGCATGGATTCTCCATGTATGGAGACCTTCTCCTTCCCAACCTCCCCCCCCCCCCCCCACCTTCTTGCCTAAGCCCTGGGCCAGTTGCAGTCTGGTCTGGAAGGCAGGAATTGACCTGAGCAACCTGTGATTCTTCCTTCCCCAGTATCTTCTCTGAGTCACAGTGGGAACTGAGGCCTAGTTTGGTGCTCTGGCCTGACTAGGCCAAAGTAAACATAGCCAGGAATTGAGCCTAGATTTTTATGACCCTTGCTCCCCAGAGACACTCTTTCACTGGGGAAAAAAAACAACAAATTTCTCTCACAGAAACAAGTGTCTGTGTGGCTCTCATGACCCCATGGGTCTGGCATAACTCAAGCCAAAGTTCTCTGTGTAAGCTGGTTCAACTGCAGCAGATCCCAAGAGGCCTTCTCCTCCAGGAAGTCTTCCTAAAAAGAGAATATCTCTTTGATTCCTTCCTCTCTTCTATGAGAGCTCAGTGGCCATGACAGACTCTCTATCTTCTAGTGGCTGGTGCAAAGGACTGTCTCTGCTTAGAGGGATATGGGATATGTTCTGGATGGTCCAACAGCTTAGTGTCTTACTTTAGCATCTTTTTAGCTAGATAGTCATCTGTTTTGTGCTCCAGTCACAGAATCACTGAATATTAAATTTGCTCTTTTGTTTTAGGATTGATACTAAGGCAGAAGGCAAGGGTCTAAAAGAAAAGTGCCTAATATGTATCAAGTGCCAAGCATGTTACAAATATCTCAGTTGATTCCAAGCCTTGGGAATAGTTACTGTATTTACATAGCTTTCTCTTATGGCAAACCTAAATCTTCTTAACAAATTATATAAATTTTCCCTATTTCTGCTGTCACAAAGCAAGTTAATATGTCTTTCACATCACAGTCTTTTAAACTGGTACTGATATCTCTCATGTCTTTTCTTCTCCAGGCCAAAAACCCCTATTTCCTTTATTATTGGTATGATATGAATTCAAGACCTTTCATTATCCTGCTTAACCCTTCCAAATGTTCTCTAGCTTAATCAATGTCCTTCTTAAAATGTAGCAGTCATACCTTAAAATGATCCATCAGAATTGGTTAGACCAATCTTATTCTTAAAGACTGGTTATGCCTCATCTGAGCAGATACATACAGTCCCCATTTTTGGAGAGTTCTCTCTATGAGGCAGAAGACAGTACTTTTATTAAAGAAGCCTCTGGTCTTCAATATGATCTCTGCTTTTGGGTGTGTATGTTGGGGGGAAATCCCCTCAGACTTCTTGGGGAGACACTGATAAGAGGGCATAGATACGATTCCTTCCCTAATGTAAACCTGTGAAAAATGGGACTCTTAAGAGGAATGAAGCAAATCTTCCTGCTCAGACTAGGAACTATGCTAGAATGAGAACATATAATCCTGCTTAGACCAGGAATGCCCTCTGAGCCAGAGTGATGGCGAGAACAGAGAAAGGGGAATGTATGTGAAGGATGTTGAGAAGTTTTTGATTGATAGAACTGGAGAACTGAATAAATATGAAGGTAACTGTCAAGTGAGCATTAATAACAGTTGGAATTTATAAAGCAGGCTTCAAAGCATTATGACATTTGCATTTGATCTTTACAACAACATATAAAGTTGGTATTATAAGCATTAGTTTCATTTATAGATCAATTGGTTACATCAAGCCACTTTAATGAGTGTCAGAGGGCTAATGAGAAAAAGAACAAATACAAAGTGTCCAGTATAATCATGACCATCATTGTTTAACTACTAGACCAAAGCAAACAAATTCCTATCAATATCAAACATCCCTACTTCCCCATCTTTAAGAGACCACACTAATTTCTTTGGATCTGTGGTTGCTTTGTTTACTTTCCCTCCCTTTTCTGGGCCTCACTTTTCCCATCTCCTTATTCAGGGTGTTTGACTAGATATTGTGTCCCTTTCCATTCCAAAACCTCTTTGAGAATGAACTTCAGAGTCTGAAGGCCATCTTTGGGAAGTCCCACAATGGAGGGTCAATCCTGAACCCCTGGGGGTAGGTAACTCTGTAGTTCTCACTGTTACACTACATGACCCCTGCATTGTTGATGTCTTCTCAGAGACAAGGCATTGAGCTGAATCATTCCAGCTTTACCTGGGGTGGAAAGGTCTGTTGTCAATTCATTTCCCTTTTCTTGCTTTGTTGTTTCCTTTGGAAAACCTCACTTGGCTTTGGTTACTTTTGGTCCATGTAGATGATGACTAAACCTAGATTTCCAGTCATAACTGAGGTTCTGATCTGGATCTTACATTGCCTAAAAGACATCTCTCTTAGATATCTTATGAACTTCACGAACCTAACTAAAATGAAACATGTCCCAGATTGAATGAATTGTTGTACTTTCTTAATTTGCTTCTCCATTGGATTTCATTATTATTTACTATTATCAACATTATTTATCCTGATTTCCAGGTTCCTAATTTGGTATTCTATTCATGTCTTCCCTTAGAGAAGAAGATGGGCATTGGGAGCAAGTGCTATACCTGGATTGAGGAAAAATAGGTCTGAAATTCATTACTTCAATAGTTATTACTTTTGTGACCATGAACAAATCATTTAACCCCTCTGACACTCATTAAAGTGATTTGATCTAGCCAATTGATCTATAAAATGAGAATGATGCTTATAATACCATCTTTATAAGTTATAAAGATCAAATGACAAAATGCCGTAATGATTTCTAAGCCTGCTTTATAAATGCCACCTGTTGTTAATGCTCACTTGACAGTTCCCTTCATATTTATTGAATTCTCCAGTTCTATCAATCAAACTTTCTCAATATCCTTTGTATACATTCCCCTTTCTCTGTTCTTGCCAAAACTCTGGCTCAAAGGTCTCTAGATAAAATCCAATCTCTGACACTTATTATCTGTGTGATCATAAGCAGATCACTTAAGCTTCTTAGCTTCAATTGCCTCTTCTTTAAAATGGATTAAAGCAAATAGCCTTTGAAGTCTCTTCCCCTATAGAGCCATGATCCCATAATCATAGTCACTATTATACTTAAATCTCTCATTATCACCGACCTACTGCAAAAACCACTTGAGATTACCCTAGAACTCCTCAGTCTTTTTACTCTTAGATTTTGTCCCACACACATCTGGAATCAGGAAAACTTAAGTTCAAATCCTACTTTCTCAAACACTTCCTGGATGTGTGATCCTGATCCAATCAGGGTTATACCTTTCACAGTTTCTGCTTCATCAACTCTTAGATAGGGATGATAAAAGCACCTACCTCTCAGGATGATTATGAGATTCAAATGAGTTTCTCTCTCTTTCTGACCGTCAAGTCAATTCTAGGTAATTTAATTTTTATGCACCTTTAATATTCTGCAAATTTATTCTTGATATTTATACATATACCTTTTTCCTCTTTTAAGTAAAACTCCAAAAAAAAATCTAGACCTTTTTAAAAATACATAGACAGAAGTATTGAAGAAGGAAAATAGAAAAGAGAATTATATTTGAATCATGAGAGCACCTGGGCTTAGTGTCTACTGCAGAAGTAGAGAAATAAATCTGATTGAAAGTGTATAATTAGAATTTGCTTCCTAGGACTCTCTTTCCCAACATCTTGCTAACATACTAAAGTAGGGAAGATATAAGTTTTGTGTAGCTTCACCCTCTCTCTCTGCTCCCAGGAAGGTGACTATGGCAGTTGGGTGAATGGCAGTTAGGAGAATTTTACTCATGTAACTTTATTCTTCTGCTTCAAGTGATTATTAAGAAATTTTATAAAGTATAATACTTGTAGTTATTTCATATTAATTTAAATTTAACATTGTTGATGAGCCATGAAGAGATAGAATCTTTGATTTTTTTTTACTTTTAAACATTATTTTATTTGTTCATTTTCAAACATTATTCCTTGCAAACAAAGATCATTTTCTTTTCCTCCCCCCTCCCACCAACCCTCCCATAGCCAATGCGATGCGCGATTCCACTGCGTATCACGTGTCCTTGATTCTAATCTATTTCCATGTTGTTGGTCTTTGCATTAGGGTGTTCATTTAGTGTCTCTCCTCAGTCATGTCCCCTTAACCCCTGTAGTCCATCAATTGTTTTTTCTCGTGTTTTTACTCCCACAATTTGTCCTCTGCTGGTGGATGGTGTTTTTTCTCCTAGGTCCTCGCAGATTGTTCATTGACACTAATGGAGAAGTCCGTTACGTTCGATTGTACCACAGTGTATCAGTCTCTGTGTTCAATGTTTTCCCGGTTCTGCTCATTTCACTCTGCATCGCTTCCTGGAGGTTGTTCCAGTCTCCATGGAATTCCTCCACTTTATTATTCCTTTTAGCACAATAGTATTCCATCACCACCATATACCACAATTTGCTCAGCCATTCCCCAATTGAAGGGCATTCCCTCATTTTCCAATTTTTGTCCAGCACAAAGAGTGCAGCTATGAATATTCTTGTAAAGGTCTTTTTCCTTATGATCTCTTTGGGGTACAAACCCAGCAGTGCTATGGCTGGATCAAAGGGCAGACAGTCTTTTAGTGCCCTTTGGGCATAGTTCCTAATTGCCCTCCAGAATGGCTGGATCAATTCACAACTTCACCAGCAATGAATTAATGTCCCTACTTTGCCACATCCCCTCCAACATTCATTACTTTCCTTTGCTGTCATGTTAGCCAATCTTTTAGGTGTGAGGTGATACCTCAGAGTTGTTTTGATTTGTATCTCTCTGATTATCAGAGATTTAGAACACTTTTTCATGTGCTTATTAATAGTTTTGATTTCTTTGACTGAAAACTGCCTGTTCATGTCCCTTGCCCATTTATCAATTGGAGAATGGTTTGATTTTTTGTACAATTGATTTAGCTCTTTATAATTTTGAGTTTATAAATTTGAGCAAAAAGAACAAAGCCTTTATGGAGTGGCAAAATAACCCAAACTCTGCTCCTAAAAAGGACATATTCAAGTCTCTCCCAAGCCACGGCAGAGTGTGAGATCAGGAAGATGCAAGACCAATGGTGGGAAAAAAGGGCAGAAGAAATCCAGCGCTTTGCTGATACGAAAAACTACAAACAATTTTTCAGTGCCCTCAAGACTGTCTATGGGCCATTAAAACCCACCACCACTTCCTTGCTATCTTCTGACGATGACACTCTCATAAAAGATAAAAAAGGCATCAGCAACAGGTGGAAAGAACACTTCCGTCAGCTTCTCAACTGACCTTCTTCAGTTGACCAAAGCTCCCTTGACCAGATCCCCCAAAACCACACCATTGAACAACTTGATGTCCCTCCTTCAATAGAGGAAGTCCAAAAAGCCATTAAACAAATGAGTACAGGCAGGGCACCCAGTAAAGACGGGATCCCAAATGAGGTGTACAAGACCTTAAAGGGAAAGGCGCTTCAGGCATTCCATATAGTGCTGACCAGAATATGGGAAGAGGAAGACATGCCCCCAGAACTCAGAGATGGCACCATCGTAGCCCTATTCAAGAACAAAGGCGCAAAAGCAGCCTGTGACAACTACAGAGGCATCTCACTACTCTCCACTACTGGAAAGATCCTCGGCAGTGTTATACTCAACAGACTCCTGTTATCTGTTTCAGAACAGAACCTGCCTGAATCACAATGTGGCTTCCGACCAGATCGCAGCACCATCAACATGGTCTTCACAGTGAGGCAAACACAGGAAAAATGCCTTGAGCAGAACCTGAGTCTCTACATTGTCTTCATAGACCTGAAGAAGGTGTTCGACACAGTGAACAGGGACGCATTGTGGGTGATCCTTAGCAAGCTCGGTTGCCCAGCAAAATTCGACAAACTGATCCAGTTCTTTCATGTCGACATGACAGGGGAAGTCCTATCTGGTGGAGAGACTTCCGATCGCTTCAACATCTCCAATGGTGTGAAACAAGGCTGTGTCCTCGCTTCGGTACTATTCAACCTATACTTCACCCAAGTATTACGACATGCTGTGATGGATCCAGACCTGGGCGTCTACATCAAATACGGACTGGATGGCTCACTATTCAACCTTCGCCGCCTAACTGCAAAAACAAAGCCAACAGAGAAACTCATCCTGGAAGCTCTCTTCGCAGATGACTGTGCTCTCATGGCCCACCAAGAAAATCATCTTCAAACCATTGTGGACAGGTTCTCTACTACAACAAAACTGTTTGGCCTGACTATCAGCCTCAGCAAAACAGAGGTGCTGTTCCAACCCGCACCAGGGAGGCCAACTAACCAGCCATGCATTACAATCGATGGCACACAGCTTTCTAACGTCAACACTTTCAAGTACCTGGGCAGCACCATCGCCAATGACGGGTCCCTAGACCATGGGATTAATGCCAGGATCCAAAAGACCAGCCAGGTATTCGGGTGGCTGCACTCCAAAGTCCTCCAACACAGTGGTGTAAGCACTGCAACAAAGCTCAAAGTGTACAACGTAGTGGTCCTCAGCTCGCTCCTGTAAGGTTGTGAGACATGGACACTGTATCGAAAGTGCATGAAACAGCTGGAGCAATTCCACCAATACTATCTCCAGTCAATCATGAGGATCCGATGGCAGGATGGAATCACCAACCAGGAAGTCCTTGACGGAGCCAACTCCACCAGCATCGAAGTAATGGTCCTCAAAACCCAGCTACGATGGTCTGGACACGTCATCCACATGGACCCACAGCGAATACCAAGACAGGTATTCTATGGTGAACTGTCAGCTGGACTCAGACAAGTATTCTTTGGTGAACTGTCAGCTGGACTCAGGAAACAAGGCAGACCAAAGAAAAGATTCAAGGATCAGCTAAAGTCAAACTTGAAGTGGGCTGACATTACACCAAAGCAACTAGAACTTGCTGCCTCTGTCAGAAACAGCTGGCATACCCACATTAACCATGCCGCCGCCACCTTTGAAGATGAGAGATGTCGACGTCTTGCTGCTGTGCGCGAATGCCAACACCAGGCCACAACCGCACCTCCCGTAACAACTGGTGTTCCATGCCCCATGTGTCACAACCTTTGCACCTCAGTCTTTGGACTCCAAAGCCATATGAGGGTACACCGTAGATGTAAACGTGCAAAGACAATTGTCATTCTCAGACACCGAGAGACTACTACTATACTAAATTTGAGTAATTAGACCTTTGTCAGAGGTTTTTGTTATGAAAATTGTTTCCCAATTTGTTGCTTACCTTCTCATTTTGGTTACATTGGTTTTGTTTGTACAAAACCTTTTTAATTTGCTGTAATCAAAATTGTTTATTTTACATTTGGTGACTCTTTCTAAGTCTTGCTTGGTTTTAAAGTCTTTCCCTTCCCAAAGGTCTGACATGTATAGTATTCTGTGTTCACCTAATTTACTTATAGTTTCCTTCTTTATGTTCAAGTCATTCACCCATTCTGAATTTATCTTGGTGTAGGGTGTGAGGTGTTGATCCAAACTTAATCTCTCCTATACTGTCTAACAGTTTTCCCAGCAGTTTTTGTCAAATAGTGGGTTTTTGTCCCAGAAGCTGGGGTCTTTGGGTTTGTCATATACTGTCTTGCTGAGGTCACTTACTCCAAGACTATTCCACTGATCCTCCTTTCTGTCTCTTAACCAGTGCCAAATTGTTTTGATGACCATTGCTTTATAATAGAGTTTGAGATCTTGGACTGCGAGGGCACCTTCCTTTGTATTTTTTTTTCATTATTTCCCTGGCTATACTTGATCCTCTGTTCTTCCAAATGAACTTTGTTATGGTTTTTTCTAATTCAGTAAAGAAAATTTTTTGGAAGTTCCATGAGTATGGCACTAAATAGATAGATGAGTTTGGGTAGGATGGTCATTTTTATTATATTGGCTTGTCCTACCCATGAACAGTTAATGTTTTTCCAATTGAGCAAGTCTAGTTTTAGTTGTGTGGAGAGTGTTTTGTAGTTGTGTTCATATAGTTCCTGTGTTTATCTCGGCAGATAGATTCCTAAGTATTTTATTTTGTCTAAGATGATTTTGAATGGGATTTCTCTTCCTAATTCCTGCTGCTGAGCTGTGTTGGAAATATATACAAATGCTGATGACTTATGCGGGTTTATTTTGTATCCTGCAACTTTGCTAAAGTTGTTGATTATTTCGATTAGCTTTTTGGTTGAATCTCTAGGATTCTTTAAGAAGACCATCATGTCATCCACAAAGACTGATAACTTGGTCTCCTTCTTGCCTATTTTAATGCCTTCAATTTCTTTTTCTTCTCTAATTGCTACTGCTAGTGTTTCTAGTACAATGTTAAATAATAGAGGTGATAATGGGCATCCTTGTTTCACTCCTGATCTTATTGGGAATGCATATCGTTTATACCCATTGTAGATGAGTTAGCTGATGGTTTTAGATATATAATGTTTATTATTTTTAGGAACTGCTGCGGTCCATCAGTCCATGACGCCTTGACAAAGTCATGCGTGGTAGCTGGGGAGACCACAGAGTGGTCCTTGGCGAGATGTGACTTCCCACTCTATCCCCCTTGCATGACTTCTTTCATCAATGCCCCTTACCTATGAATTGACATGATTATTATTCCCTCTAGTCTCAAAAGAAATAATGCAGGAGCAAAACACATGTACCCTAATTCTCCTAAACATCATCAAAAGACCAGACCCTTAAACCCAATCCCCAAAAGACTATCATGGGTTAACTTTTACTTAGGTACATAATTCCCAGCGAAACCGCAGTTACAGGCCAAGCGAAAAACTTTCCCACATACAGAAGCCTATTCTCATGAAGTCAGCACACAAATCAATCATAGAGGCCCAAGCGATAAGTACAAGTACATCAAGCTTCAGTATGCCTCAGTGACTCGATTACACAAATCAGTAACTCCCTAGAAGCCACCAGTCTAAATTTGAATTGTGTTCCCAAACCCCTCAGCCTCCATGATATGATTGTTGAATTGTCTTCTAAGAATTGCTGATTAATTATTCCATTTTACTAAAAGCAATATGTAATTTTCCTTGATTGTTTGTAAGCTCACAACTTCTCACAGGGTAATGAGAAAATCAAGCCACCTGTGAGAGAAATCATTTATCTTGTGTGTAACCTTTATTCTGTCCATAATCACAATACAAGAATATAGAATGTTAATCAAGTGATTTGTTAAAAGTTGATGTATCACTTTTCCAATTAGCTCTCTTTGATTTTGTGTATATGTGTGCCAAGAGAATGGGTATAAAAATAAAGATCAGACATCGGGAAAGTGGAGCAGCTGTCAGATGCAAAGCAATCCCATGGCTGTTATGATTAAGCTGTCTTCCGTTTGTTATTTTTGTTGACTGATCGTTCACCATCAGTTGGGATACCCTGGAGTCTTGGACAAGGGTGGACTTTGCCCATGACAAGGAACAACCCTTCTATTCCTATGCTTTCTGGTGTTTTTAATAGGAATGGGTTTTGTCTTTTATCAAAGGCTTTTTCTGCATCTATTGAGATAATCATATGATTTTTGTTGGTTTGCTTGTTGATATGGTCAATTATGTGGATGGTTTTCTGAATATTGAACCAGCCCTGTATTCCTGGTATAAATCCTACTTGATGATGTTGGATGATCCTTCTGATCACTTGCTGGAGTCTTTTTGCTAGTAATCTATTTTAGATTTGTGCATCTATGTTCATTAGGGAGATTGGTCTATAGTTTTCTTTCTCCATTTTTGCCTTGCCTGGTTTTGTAATCAGTACCATGTTTGTGTCATAAAAGGAATTTGGTAAAACTCCCTCTTTGCTTATCATGTAAAGGAGTTTGTATTGTATTGGGATTAGCTGTTCTTTGAATGTTTGATAGAATTCAATTGTGAATCCATCAGGCCCTGGGGATTTTTTCTTAGGGAGTTCTTTAATGGCCTGTTGGATTTCTTTTTCTGATATGGGATTATTTAAGAATTCTATTTCTTCTTCTGTTAGTCTAGGTAATTTATATTTTTGTAAATATTCATCCATACAACCTAGATTGCTATATTTATTGCCATATAATTGGGCAAAGTAGTTTTTAATGATTGTCTTAATTTCTTCTTCTTTGGAGGTGAGATCCCCCCTTTCATCTTTGATGCTGTTAATTTGCTTTTCTTCTTTCCTTTTTTAAATTAGATTGATCAGTACTTTGTCTATTTTGTTTGTTTTTTTCAGAGTACCAGCTTCTCGTCTTATTTATTAGTTCAATAGTTCTATCACTTTTGATTTTATTATTTTCTCCCTTAGTTTTTAGGATCTCTAGTTTGATTTCCTTCTGGGGTTTTTAATTTCTTCTCTTTCAAGTTTTTTTATTTGCATTTCCAATTCATTAATCTATGTCCTCCCTAAT
Organism: Monodelphis domestica; assembly: GCF_027887165.1. Lineage (NCBI taxonomy): Eukaryota > Metazoa > Chordata > Mammalia > Didelphimorphia > Didelphidae > Monodelphis > Monodelphis domestica. The sequence continues at coordinate 351,362,110 of NC_077230.1, forward strand.
TTGTTAATATATGCACTCAGGGATATGAATTTTCCTCTGAGTACTGCTTTGACTGCATCCCATAAGGTTTGAAAGGATGTCTCACCATTGTCATTTTCCTCAATGAAATTATTAATTTTTTTCCATGATTTGTTCTCTAACTAACTGGTTTTGGAGTATCATATTATTTAATTTCCAATTAATTTTTGATTTGGCTCTCCATGTACCCTTACTGATCATTATTTTTATTGCCTTATGATCTGAAATGGTTGCATTTATTATTTCTGCTTTTCTGCATTTGTATGCCATGTTTCTGTGACTTAGTGTATGGTCAATCTTTGTGAATGTGCCATGTGGTGCAGAGAGGAAGGTGTATTCCTTTTTGTCCCTATTTATTTTTCTCCATATGTCTATTAACTCTAATTTTTCTAAGATTTCATTCACATCTTTTACCTCTCTCATTTATTTTTTGATTTGATTTATCTAAATTTGATAGTGGTTGGTTTAGGTCTCTAGAAATTTGGGTGCTATACCATTTGGTGCATACATGTTGATTAGTGATATTTCCTTGGTGTCTATATTCCATTTTAACAGAATATATTTACCTTCCCTATCCAATTTAAGAATGTCTATTAGTCTTTGGCTTTGTCAGATATCATGATTGTAACTCCTGCCTTCTTTCTATCATTTGGGGTCCAACAGGTCTTACTCCATCTTTTAATTCTGACCTTGTGGGTATCTACCCACTTCATGTGTGTTTCCTGAAGACAACATATGGTAGGGTTTTGGATTCTAATCCATTATGCTATTCATCTATGTTTTTATGGGTGAGTTCATCCCATTCACATTCAAAGTTATGATTTTCATGTGTGGATTCCCTGGCATTTTGATATCCTTCCCTAAATCTGACCTTTCTTCTTTAGCTATAACCTTGTAAACTAGTGGTTTACTTTAGATCAGTCCCCCTAGTCCCCTCCCTTGGTATTATTCCCTTTATAGTCCCTCCCTTTTTGTTTCCTTCCCCTCCCTCCTCTCCTTCCCTCCCTTTTTATATTCCCTCCCCCTCCTTAATTTCCCCTTCTCTCTTACCCTGTTGGATAAAATAGAATTCAAGATCCCAGTGGATCTAGATGTTCTTCCATCTCAGAGTTGATTTCACTGAGAGTAAGGTTTAAGTAATACCAATTCACACTCTCTTCCTCCCCTTCTCATAGAATTCTTCCCTTCCCCTTCCCATATGTATCTTTGTGTGACAAAGATTATTCTATTTAGTTTTTTTCCTATTTCTTGAAGTATATCTTAGTACCATCAATGATACCCCCCTCCCTTTTTCTTTCTTATCTCCCTTTATTCATATCATCTTGATGTCCCAATCTTTCCCTATGCATGATTCTTCTAACTACTCTAATGATGCATACAATTTTTGAGAGTTGAACATTACATTTCCCCACATATTAATATATATAATTTGATATAAATGTAGTCCTTATAGAAGACAGTTTGAATAAAAGAAAAAGATAATATTTTCTCCTTTTCCCTTTCCTTCATATTTACCTTTTCATGCTTCTCTTGCTCTTTGTGTTTGGATGTCAAACTTTCCACAGAACTCTGGTCTTTTCTTTAGAAATACTTGGAAATCTTCTATTTTGTTGAATACCCATACTTTCCCCTGGAAGTATATAGTCAGTTTTGATGGATAGCTGATTCTTAGTTGAAGACCCAGCTCTCTTGCCTTTCTGAATATCATGTTCCATGCCTTACGGTTGTTCAGTGTGGAAATTTCAAGGTCTTGTGTGCCCCCGATTGGCATTCCTTTATATCTAAATTGTCTTTTTCTGGCTTCTTGTAAGATTTTTTTCTTTTGCTTGAAAGCTTTGGAATTTGGCAATTACATTCCTGGGAGTTGTCTTTTGGGGGTTTAGTGTAGAGGGTGTTCTGTGAACTCTTTCAATATCTATATTGCGTCCTTATTCTAGAATCTCCGGGCAGTTTTCTTGGATGATATCTTGTTTTATGATATCAAGATTACTGTTTATTTCTGGCTTTTTTGTAGACCAATGATTCTTAGATTGTCTCTCCTTCCTCTGCTTTCCATGTCTGTCACCTTGTAAGTGAGATATTTTATGTTTTCTTCCAATTCCTTAACTTTTTGACTTTGCTTTATTAATTCATGCTGTTTTGCAAGATCATTGGTTTCCATTTGCTCAATTCTGGCCCTTAACGCTTGATTTTCTACTTTGATCTTTTGGCATTCAGCTATAATTTTTTGTTTCTCTAATACAATTTGTTGGTTTTCTTTTTTGAACCATTTCCCACTTCTCTTTCCAGAAGGCTTCCATCTTTCTGATGATAAGCTCCATTTGAGACTCTTCCAGGGCTTGTGGACAATTTTCATTTTTTTTCTTTGGTTTTTCCTTTGTTTGACTTTCATCCAGTATTTCTTCTGTAGCTTGGGTTTTTCCTCCATAGAAAGTTTTGAGGGTGACAGTCTTCTTTTTTTATTTCTTGCTGGGATTTTGAGGCTCCTGTGCACAGTTAGCCATTTTTTTCTGGATGTTTTTAGTTCCCTCTTTAGTCAGAAATCAGAGTCTGCTGAGTAGGTTTGTGTGTGTGTGTGTGTGTGTGTGTGTGTGTGTGTGTGTGTGTATGGAGTTAATGAGCAGGGTCTCGGTTTTCCTCAGTCCTTTACAGCTTTTCTCGGTGCCTTCCTCCAGGGGGCGCTCAGTGTCTGCTCTCTCTTTCCTGCCTGGTTTTCTGGTTTAGTTACTTTTGGGGGTGGGTACCCAGCCAACCTAGTTAATTCCCAAGGACTGCTCCTTGTTCATTCCAGAGGGATTCCTGTCTCACTCCCTGACCCTGGCAGGCATGTTGGCTCTGGGCACCTGAAGTCTGCTCTCCCTCACGTCTTGAGTTTTGCTGCCTAGGTGCCTTCAGGGGTGGGGGTTCCCCTGTTGTCCTTGTCAACTCACAAGGGTGCAGAAGTGCCTTCTCCTTACTTCAGAGGCACCCCTTGCTTGTTTGTCTCAGTGTGAGCTGGCCCCGGCTCTGGCCTTATAGGTGGGGGTGGGGCAGGCTGGATCCGCTCGTGTTTGCATTTGGGTAGAACCCCTTTCCCCCTCTTATAGGCTGGTAAAGCCTAGATCCCATGCAACTTCACTGCTGGTCCCAGCTCTACAGCTCCTCCGCTCCTCTGATATAGATCCTTAAGGTCTTTTTGTGGTGATCCTTTTCGGTGTATGTTGGTGTGTTTCAGGGAGAGTGATTAAACCACATTTAGCTGGCCGTCATGCTTACTTGGAAGCTACTCTTGGTACAGTCTCTAGGGGAGGAATGTTAGCTTCCCTGTCCTCTGGAGGCTTTTGATCAGATTAAGTTCAACTGTGTTGGGCTGTATGTGCTCTGAGGCCAAAGACTCCTGGAAGGCTGGGCTGCCCAGGCTCTTTCCAGTTCTCTCCAGAAGACAGTGCTTTTCCACTGTCTGCAAGGTTCCCCAGTGCCTTTGCCTGTCCCGAGGTTCCTGTCCTTGTGGGAGGCCCTGCACTCTATGGGGGGAGGGGTCCTGACCTCCCTGGGCTCTGAGAAGTTCTGATGGGATTATGTTCAAGTGGGTTGGTCTGGATGTGCCCTGAGGCAAAAACCTCTGGTGAGACTGGAGACAGATGGACCGACCCAGCCACGGGGCTTCAGGTTCCCCCATCTCTCCCTGGCTTCTTCCCCGCTGCCCGTGCTGGACGCTCCAAGCCTAGCGCCCTGCTGATCACAAGTTAGACCCTCCAAACCAGCACCTTTGCTGGTCCAGAGGTTCCCACTGCCGCTGGGGGCTCAAAGCTCAGGATTGGGGGGGAGGGGTCCTGGGATCTTCCTTCTGCCTTCCCCTTAGACCCAAGTGTTCTTGGATTCCGGCTTTTGCAGGGTGTACCTTTTTATTTGAGTCCAGAAGGAGGGTTCCCCACCTCTGTCCTGTTGTTAAGTTTGAATTTCAGTCCCCTAGGAGCATTCAGTTTGTGATCGGTAAGGAAGAGTTTTCAGAGGTCTGAACTTTTGCTGCTTCCAAGCTGCCATCTTGACTCCGGTCCCACAATCCTTGATTCTTTTAAGATAGCCTTTGAGTAAAGATAGGGAGTGGATTATTTTGAGAAAACTGCGTTTCTCTCCTGTCACTGCCTCCCACATTTGATCAGGCACTGCCTGGGGTTCCTTGCCAAGCCTGCTGCTATGAGCCTGCTGCCACTTCTCTTGAGCACATTGGTTGGGGGTCATTGTGAGCCATTTTCTGTGTGAAGGGTAAAGTATAAATTTCCATCACATTGTACATTGTACATTGTACATTGTACAAGCTGAGTGCTTGCTGTTGCTTTGGAAGCCTAGGTGTTTCTCTTAGGCAACAATTAGCCTCCTAAAGGCTTTTACCTGAGGGGACCCTTCCACCCTCTTCACTCCCTGCTCACATGGCAGTGGAAGCAAGTGGCTCCCTGGAATTTTTACCCCTGTGGGGGAGGGAAAGGAAGGTTATACTTCCAAACCTCTTAGCTAACTCCTGAGTTTTTTTTTTTAATCTTCAAAACAGTGTGTTTTGTTTTGCCTTTTCTTGTTGTCTCTCCTAAATATAGTCTCAGACTAAGGGCTTTTCACCCTGTCTTTCATTAAAAGGCTGATTGGGGTATATCCATCTACTAGCCTACTACTCCTAGAAAGTACATACTAAGCTAGCACCACTATAGACAGGGAGTAGAATTGCAATCATGGCCCAGTTTCTTGCTTATCTCAAACAGCTCCCGTTCATAGAAAGCATTACGAAGCTTGCACAGCTCAAAATTTTAGGATGTCTTTTCTTACTCCCATTCTTGGGTACACTTGTCCTTGCTGTTAGCTTGAGTAATCTCAAGATTCAGAAGGGAGATTCCTCCCCCTTACTATTTAAGCATGCCCAGTCTCTGCAACACATCTAATATGGGGTTTGTCCACACTATTCTCAGTGTGGAAATCCACCCCTGTATAGAGAACCCCAGAAATGTGACCAAAGGAAACTAGATGGATGATGATACTGGGGAGGGGAAGGAACCTCAAAGAGTCTGGAGGGAAATTTTAAGCCTTTTCAAACTCTATTGCCTTATTGATTTTAACTGTTTCAGTTTGTTACCCTCAAAATAGTGAAGAAGTCTCTATAACACAGCAATCAGAATTGGAGAAAAGGACTCTTGGATTGATTGCTGATATGTAAAACCTTATATTAACACTGAGAGTCTATATTCTTTCATGCTTATTATATTTGCTGAATTTTTGTTTTAAGATTTAATTTTGTTTTTAAGTTTACATATTAATTTAATCTATAATATTATTTTATACTATGTCACTTTCTGTTACTGTGTTTTGGTTATTAGCTATATATTTTGTTCCACTGTCTTTATTTGTACCATCCTATGCCTGGGTTGGAGAAAATTCCATTATAAAAGTCCATAAACTAGTTGGACAAAACCTGTATTAATAACCTTTGGAGAAGATGATGTGTTCTTATGATTTTGGTGATTTTTGTTCTTCTTTTTCTTTAAAATGTCCATTACCCCTAATGTCAATGCATACTCAAAAGCTTTAGACTATGGAAACCTGCCATTGACTGTTAAATATTATGTGACTTTGATTAATGATTGTGTCTGATTCCAGGAGAAGGGATCATAAAAGAGCCACTACACAGTGCCAAGAAGCACAAAGTCAAGAAGACCAATCAATCCGAATGGGATTTATGAGATTCTGCACCATGATGGGAGACTTAAACTTATTTTGGGGTTTGAGGAAATGGCTGTTTGGCAATGTCAGACACAGGATTCCCTCATGCCAGATTCAGACTTCTACCAAGTACCTCAGTTTGGGTGCAATTTTGGCTCTCCTATTCCTGAGAGCAAAGGGAAAATAATACCAGGGAATAATATTTCCCTTTTGCTTCAAAATCTATTCCCTTTTCTGTCTTTCAATAGTGTGGCAATTTTCTGTAGTCCTGGCTGCCAATGGATAAGTGTTACATTTTTATAATTGTTCCTATAGACTTGGGGGACATAAATGACTTTAATCAAGCCCTGATTCAAGGACTTGTTATGGGCTTATTCTTCCTTACTTAGAATTTTACACATGACACTTTGATATTTTATGTTTCATCCAGAAGTTATTTTTTCACTTTTACTCATTTATTTATTTTTGATGTTTTAGATTTTTTTGACAATTAATTCATATGTCTCATAACTCAGCCATATATCCCAGAGTGATCTGTGTGTTGGTCAACATCTTCCTCAGGGGGGATGGTATTCTTGTCATAAAATTCTAGATTTATAAAAATTTCTTTGGTTTGAGAGTAATTTTAGGATAAGAAACTTGCTACCTCTCCAAATCAAGAAAGTGAACTGTTTGGAGAAGGCATCATAAAGAATCCTGCAGAAATCACACACTGTACCAAAAGATCCAGAATGAACTTTGGGATGTAATGAATTGAACTGTGGGGGGGTTGAAAGCCTATTTTGAATGTACACTCTTATGCCAGAGGGGATTTCCCCTTAGTTGGCTTTTTTGCCAATGTGCCTAGCAATCACTGGTTTTGTTCGCTTTCTCTTTTGTTTCCCTCTTATCACCAAATTATTGTAATTTCTCCTTAGAAAATGCAATATCACATGTAAAAATTAAAAATCTTTACAGTACTGATTCATTGGGGAAACTAAGCATGGAAATCTGGGAGACTTCTACATGTTTATTTCCCAATGGAATCGCAGGGAGAATTGTATAATTAGTCTTTGCTGCCCAGGATTCTCTTTCCCATCATGCCATTTGTGTATTTATGCTAACATACGAACATAGGGAAGATATAAATTTTGTGTAGCTCCACCTTCTCTTATTGCTCCCAGGAAGGCAACTATGGTGGCTCGGTGAGTGCCAGACAGGAGAATTTTACTCACACGGCTTTACTTAGGCTTTTACTTTTGTTCTTGTATTTCTTCTGCTTCAAGTGATTACGAATGAATCTTATAAAATATAATACTTAGAGTTATTGGATATTAATTTAAATTTAATAAAAGAAATGCATGACAGAACCTAGAGAGTTATTTGGCATAGAGGAAAGAAAAGCATTTAGGACCTTGTTCCAGGGACTAAAAGAAGGATGAGAAATTACATTTCTTATGAAATAATACCTGGTAATAAAATTCATCTGGAATAACAATATCATGGGAATTAATGAAAAAAAATATGAAGGAAGGTGGCCTAGCTATACTAGATCTCAACTTGCATTATAAAGTAGCAATCATCCAAACAATCTGGTACTAGCTAAGACATAAGAGAAGTAGATTTATGGAACAAATTAGATAACTTAACACACAGTAGTAAATGACCATAATGACCTAGTGTTTGACAAATCCAAAGATCCAAGCCTTTGGAAGAAGAACTCACTATTCAAGAAAAGTAGGACCCAGTCGGGCAGAGACTAAGTATAGACTATGTACCAGGAAAGTCAAAATGGATACATAACTTAGAAATAAAGGATGCCATTTTATATCTTATAATTTCATAAAATGTATGTTGAAAATTATTATATATAATTTAGAAAACAAAATCTTAAAAATAATAAACATAATCCTTAAATCTTAAATCTTAAAAAAATCATAAAGAAGTGAGCACAAAATTATTTACTTGTCAGACCTTTCTATGGATAAGGGAAAAAATTATGTCCAAATAAGACATAGAGAACATTACAAGGTATAAAATTGATAAGTGACTATGTTAAATTAAAAAAAAACTTTTACAAAAAATAAAACCAATGCTATCAAGATTAGGAGGGGAACAAAAAAATGGCCAAAATTTATAGCAAGTATATCTAACAAGAATCTCATTTCTTAAGCATATAGAGAACTGAGTCAAATTTATAAGAATACAAAGCATTCCCCGATTTACAAATGGTCAAAGGATATTGTGACAAGGAAATAACTTTAAAAGACTGATATATATATATATATATATATATATATATATATATATATATATATATATATACATTAATTTAAGGTCGCCAAGGAATTCAGCTATGTAATTCCTAAATGAAAACTCAAATCAGCCGTCAGCCTTTTATAGAGTTTAATTACAAACAGGAGGAAGAAAGGAATTAGAGATAGAGAGAGAGAGATAGAGAGAGAGCGAAAGGGGAGAGAAAGGAATAGGGCTTAAATACCCACTCTGTTTAGGCTGGGCCAAAAGGCCCAAGCCCTTAGATAGCTGGGGCAAAGAAAAGAGATCAGTCCCTATTACTCACGTGACCAAAATGGAGAAACAGTCTCAAAGGCCCCCACCTTCAGTTTCCTTCAGAGCAAGCTTCTCAGAGCACACTCCAACCACTCAGACAAACTCCTCAACCACCACCCTGAGTCTTCAGACCCCTCTATCTTTAAGGAAACCATCCAAGTTCCCTCCCCTCAGTTCTCACATCTACCAATCACTGTCCATCAATTTCCCTGTGCCAATGGAGGCTCTAGCTTAACCCAGGACCGCCCAGAGGTCTCTGGCTTTGCACATGTCTGTTGAAGGTCATATTTTCAAATAATTAAATCTTTGATCCTTTGCTACAGCCCTTCCTAAATCCTGTTAACCTGAGTAGGGTAGAGATTGGAATAATTAAATTTTGATCTATGCTGCAGTCCTTCCTCAATCCTGTTAGGACTGAGTAGGGTGGAGATTGATTCCAAGTATCTCCATTGTATCAATTCTAAAATCAATGATGACTCAAAGAAATTCCTGTTCTATGCTTAAGCATAGGTCAAAGTCCTTTCCATTGTTCAGCAAAAGGTTTCTGTCCTAAAGTAATCTTAAGAAGGGAGGAGGAGGAACCTCCCATGCCAATGGGGTTCACATTCCAATAGACTATCAGTAAGAAATTTTACAAGTATGAAATTTCCCAATGGTGAAATTTCCAACATTTATAAGTCTAAGGAATTTTAAGGTTTACAATATGAACATACAATTCTCAGATGAAGAAAATAAAACTGTCATTAGTCACATAAAAGAATGCTTCAAATCACTATTGATGAGAAAAATGAAAATTAAAGCAACTGTGAGATAACTATCTCATACCTATTAACAAACTGGCTAATATGACAAAAATGGAAAATGATCAATTTTAGAAGGGATGTAGGAAAACTGGGACATTAATACACTGTTGGTGGAGCTGTGAACTGATATAACTGTCTTAGAGAGCAATTTGTAAACATGCCCAAAGGGCCATAAAACTGTGAATATCCTTTGACCCAGCAAATACCACTACTAGGTCTATATCAAAGATGGGGGAAGACTAAATATAGGGGGAAAAAACCTACTTGCACAAAAAATATTTATAATAGCTCTTTTTATGGTAGCGAAGAATTGGAAACGGAAGGAATATACATTAACTGGAGAATGGCTGAAAAAGTTGTGGTATATTATTATGTTGAAATACTATTGTGCCATGAGAAATGATAAATATGATGACCACAAAACAACCTGGAAAGACATATATGAAGTGACACAAAATGTCCAGAATCATGGAAATAGCAATAATGTATGATGATTGACTATGAATGATTTAACTATTATCAGTGTCAACCTGAAAAATACCAAAACTTCCAGAGTAGTAGTTATAATAACAAATCTTTTCAGGGAAAAAGAGAATATAATCAAAACCATCAAAGCCATGGCCTGGGATGACTATAGTTTTGGGAAAAGATACCAGCAATGTGATACTGATAATTTCCAGTGATCTATAGAAAGTGGAATTTCTATATAGTTTTAGGACAGAGTTGAACAATAATCTGATCACAAGGGTTCACTGAAACTTAGGAAAAAAGGAACAGTCAGTCATAGTCAGAGATGCTTGGGAAAAATATATTAGCTGTGGTTGACTCCCAGGTATTTGCGTGATTGAGATATAATTGAGGGTGTTTAGTTTTTTTTCTTCTTTTCTCTAAACTCAGTCCTTGGAAAAGAAGTAAACCCAATTCATAGTTAGTTCAGTCTTTGTCTATCTTTAAAAGTTCATCTCTGGTTCTTCTTTTTTTTTATGAAAAGAAAAAACAAATTTATTCTTAATTTCTCATAAATTAATTCTTCTAGCTAGTAGCTGAATTATTACTTGGTCAAAAAGGATTTTTTGGTAATTGTTAAAATATGTATATATGTACATATTGAGAGGATGGCCATTTTGAATATTCTTGGGTGAGAGCACTTAAGTATATTTTTATTGATTTCACTTTGTTGAAAGTTGTAATTTGTAATTTTTCTAGATTTGAGTAAGATTTAGCAATTCTATTTTCTTATGTTCAGTATTTTAATGTTGCAGACTCTAGAAGTGGAAGGTTTAATAATATCTAAACTTTAAATCATTCTATTCCTAATTAAACATATGAAATATATTCTCCATCTGGAGAATATATATATATATATATATGTACATATATATATATATATATATATATATTTGGGGGGGGGTTCTTGGCAGAGACACTGGAATGGTTCGCTATTTCCCTCTCCAGCTCATTTTATAGATGAGGAAAATGAAGTAAACAAGGTTAAGTGATGCCCTGGGTCACACAGTAAATATCTGAGGCTAGATAATAATAATAAGATGAGTCTTCCTGACTCCAAGTCTGACACTTTACCAACTGTGCTACAAACACTCACATATAACACATGTATCTATACACATACAGCAACTGGTTAACCTATCTATAGAATTTGAAAAATGCTAACAAATTCAGAATTATTAATTACAATCAAATTAAAACAAAACAGAATCCATAATTTTAAATTAATTTATTTATATTATATATTTATATATGTATTATATATATAAAATAATAAATTAAAAAATCCATTTAAAAATTTTAGACTTATCTATCTGTTTGGCTAAAAATTCCATCTTGTAATCCATTTTAACTTTCTGCATGATTCCCAATGGATTTTGAATACATCTCCAAACTTTTAGCCATTTACTCTCTGAGTGATGTTGGATAAATTGCTTAATCCATTTGGGCCTTAATTTCCTTATCTATTAAAAAAATAATAAACCTGAAGGAGTTGCACTTGATGACTTGAAAAGTACTTCACAACTCTAAATCCTATGATTTCAGTATGTAATTCTTAATGATTTTTCAAATTTCTTGCAAAGTATCATTCTATTCCCTTGAAACAATTAAATATTTTTACCTTGCAAGGTTTGGGCTATTTCATCAAGTTTCATCAAGAATTTCATTCCATATAGATGATGCACTTAAAAAAATTGTAGTTGCTTTGTAAAATGTTATCAAACCACAGTTCCTGAATTCTGGAGCAGAACATTTAGTATTATACCATTCAAAATTCAATGGGCTTCTATAGTTAAATTATGTGAGGGGATAACTGCAATAACTTCCAATATTCACCATGTATCAATCTATGCCCTTTCAAAATTGTTTTCAAGCTAGATATCAAAGTTACCTGATTAAGTCAGCAAAAACAAAAAAATCAAGTCTTTTGAACTAGCCCACCCCAAAAGATAGAATTGCTAGACTTATAGAAGTTGAATTCCAAATTCATCCTAGTATGAAACAGGATACAAATCTGACTAAATTATTTGTTACTGCCTAAGCTGTTAAAATAATTTTTTTTTCAATTTGTAAATTAGCAAGCATTTATTTTCTCTTTGCATTTTTTCTCACCCTGTGACTAGAAGCAGGCATGGAGCCTACTTTAATAAATGAGAACCAGAGAAAGAATATTTGCATGTGGTCTATCATCCTCATTAAACCTCAAAGAAACTTTATGTCCAGCTTGCCATGGGGGATTCCCTAAAGTTGAAAACTTTGCTTTGTTCATTAGAGATGATAGGTGTAATTCTTATTTCATTGTCTTAGGCCAAAAGGAATTTCTAGTTAAAGACTGAATGGTTCATTTGGGCTTCTAAAATATCATCTATGATGTGTTATTGATAAATTATTTCTGTGATTTACATGTCAGATATAGATTCAAATAACACAAAGGATTTCCTTTCTTCCCCTCCAATAGACATATTTTAGCTTAGTACTGAAGTTTGGATTTTGTAATTTGATTTCATTCATAATACTGAAGTCACTTAGTTTCAAGACTGTTCTGTTTTCATCTTCTATTGAGGACACTATTGAAGAGGTCTGTTTGGGAGATAGTCTATATAGAATGAGCCCACTCTGTATACTGTTGGCACTTTCTTTTGCTATCCTTCTGCAATTTGAGCCTCTTTCCCTCTGTTCCCCTTAATTTCTTAGAATACATGCTGTAACCCTAAATTTTCATGACAGCTCTCACATAAAAACCACAAAGATTGAAGAAATCAGCTTCCATAAACTTTAAAGAAGGCAAAGTTTACATTTTTTGAGCAGAAGGAAGAATGAGTTACTTTAGTGCTATCAGAAAAGCCTAATCTTAGTTGTTGTAGCAAAAAAAGCCTATATTATGCTATACTTCTGAGAGGTATAATCACTGTTTTGATTTTAAAAAAAAATGACTTTGCAAGAGAAAGGTATTTAAGGACAGTGATGTTAGAAAATTGATGGTTGTATAAAAAACCAAAAATAGAAATTTTTTTTTAATTATATGTGTTTTGGCAAATTTTATGCCCTACCCTTACCCCAAATTTACCAAGGGTCAAAGCTCAACATGTCCTCTCAGGTTTTGGTTCCATCTATCTGTACTTTTAATCTTTTTTTTTTAAGCTCTCATGTGTTTAACACTTTTAAATTTGTTTTTAAGTTTGATTGTCTTTTTAATTTGATTATAAGTTTCTTGAGGCCTGGGATGCTGCCTTATACTTATTTATATCTATCATAGCACCTATATAGTAACATGTAGTAGCATCGATTGCTTGAACTGTCCCTTTCCCAACTCAGAGACAATGCTTTGCAGGGGGAATCCTTCAGTTATATTTATTTATTTTATGGATTTATATTACACTTTCCTTCCAAAGGCTCAAAACTCCATACAAGGAACTTTTGAATTTTCAGTAACCAATATCCCCAAATACCATAATGTCAGAAAATACTTAGAAGTGGGGAAAGAGAGATGAAGCAGCACATCTCAAAAATGGCAAGCTTCAGGGTTCAAATCACTGCCCAGCAAAATCCCTGAACACCAGCAGGGACCCAATCCCATTTTAGGCATCTCAGTTCTGCCCTCATAACTGGGCTCAGCCTCCGCTTTATATCCTTGCCTTCTCTACTATCCACTATTAGCATTCTAGCTAAAGTGTGCTAGAAACTGGGAGGTATCTGGACTCAAGAAGGTTGTATGAGCAATGTGCTGGTCTACAAGTGAGATTCCATGGGCTCCAAATTCACCTCCTCTCCCTCCAAGTTTGAGTTCTTGGGAGCCACATGGGAAGATCTCAGACACTTAGCGTGACAGAATTCCTTGTGGATGAGGATGAAGAGGATTGCAGAATATAGGAACAAAATGAAGCAGATAAAGAGGATGAAATAAGGCCACAAATAGGTGACCCTTGGGCCTTTTGCTTCATAGTTCTTCATCTGTAGCATATGCATTAGCAAACCAATGAATAAAGCTATACCTTTTCTAGTTTTTCCAGCTCCTGAATCTCCCATTCTTCTTTCCCTTCATGGGGCCATTCTTCCAAGGGGATCTCCATCCCCCGGGCCGCTGCCACCGCCCCCCCCCCCCCCCCCCATTAGTGAAGAGTTTCAAGCAGAGATTGGCTAACTGCTCATTAGGGTATTGGATCCTGGATTTTTGGATTGTAATTCCAGCTTGAATTGTAAGTGTTTGAGGTCTTTCCCAACTCTCAAGATTTTGTGATATTGTGACTTTATTCCTTTTATTGACTCCTTTCACTGTCTCTAAAGTCAAGATATCCAGTAGCTATTCTTAAGTCACTTTATGTGCAAGGAATTCAACTAGAAAGTGCTTTATACTAGGAGTTATAAATGTTTTGAGTCCTGTACCCCTTTGACAGTCTGTTGAAGTCAACAAATTCCTTCTTAGAATAATGTTTTAAATGCATGAAATAAAATACATAAGAATATGAAGGAAATAAATTATATCAAAATACAATTATCAAGCTTTTGGGACAAAAATCCATTATTTGATAAAAACTGCTGGGAAAATTGGAAGACAGTGTGGGAGAGATTAGGTTTGGATCAATACCTCACACCCTACACCAAGATAAATTCAGAATGGGTGAATGACTTGAACATAAAGAAGGAAACTATAAGTAAATTAGGTGAACACAAAATAGTATACATGTCAGACCTTTGGGAAGGGAAAGATTTTAAAACCAAGCAATATGTAGAAAAAGTCACAAAATGTAAAATAAATAATTTTGACTACATCAAATTAAAAAAGTTTTTGTACAAACAAAACCAATGTAACTAAAATCAGAAGGAAAGCAACAAATTGGGAAACAATCTTCATAAAAACCTCTGACAAAGGTTTAATTGCTCAAATTTACAAAGAGCTAAATCAATTGTACAAAAAATCAAACCATTCTCCAATTGATAAATGGGCAAGGGACATGAACAGGCAGCTTTCAGCCAAAGAAATCAAAACTATTAATAAACACATGAAAAAGTGCTCTACATCTCTTAAAATCAGAGAGATTAAAATCAAAATAACTCTGAGGTATCACCTCACACCTAAAAGATTGGCTAACATGACAGCAAAGGAAAGTAATGAATGTTGGAAGGGATGTGGCAAAGTTGGGACATTAATGCATTGCTGGTGGAGTTGTGAATTGATCCAACCATTCTGGAAGGCATTTTGGAACTATGCCCAAAGGGCAATAAAAGACTGTCTGCCCTTTTATCCAGCCATAGCACTGCTGGGTTTGTACTCCAAAGAGATAAGGAAAAAGACTTGCACTCTTTGTGGTGGCCAAAAACTGGAAAATGAGGGGATGCCCTTCAACTGGGGAATGGCTGAACAAATTGTGGTATATATTGGTGATGGAATACTATTGTGCTCAAAGGAATAATAAAGTGGAGGAATTCCATGGAGACTGGAACAACCTCCAGGAAGTGATGCAGAGTGAAAGGAGCAGAACCAGGAAAACATTGTACACAGAGACTGACACACTGTGGTACAATCGAATGTAATGGACTTCTCCATTAGTGTCAGTGCAATGTCCCTGAACAATCTGCAGGGATCTAGGAGAAAAAACACTACCCAGAAGCAGAGGACAAACTGGGAGTAAAAACACCAAGGAAAAGCAACTGCTTGACTATAGGGGTTAAGGGGATATGACTGAGGAGAGACTCTAAATGAACACTCTAATGCAAATACCAACAACATGGAAATGGGTTCGAATCAAGGACACATGTGATACCCAGTGGAATCACGCGTCGGCTATGGGAGAGGTGGTGGGAGGGAGGGAGAGGAAAAGAAAATGATCTTTGTTTCCAATGAATAATGTTTGGAAATGACCAAATAAAATAATGTTTAAAAAATACAATTATCAGTTTTTTACAAAACCAGTATCGCAGGCTCAGGCTACCTTGCACATAGTAGGCAAATAACAGATATTTATTGAATTAAATTAGGCACTATACAGCAAAGGACTCTCAATATGACACAAAAACACAGAGATCCTGTCCTGCAGCCTGCAATTTGACTTAAACACATAGACCTTGTCTGGTCCGCAGATGATTCCAATTCACTAGTTCATTAATAAAGTTTGAATGGCTCCCTATCAAATACCTAACATGGCCTAAATTCTCTTACCTAGTATTCAAAGTGTTTCACAATTTAGTGCCATCTCAACTTTCCAGGCTTATCTCTTATTCTGATGTATTAATTCCACATTCTTACCCAACTGGGATCATTGTGCTTACTTCAGCAGAGTTGGCACTCTATCAATCTCATGCCTTTACTTATGCTATTTCCTATGCTTGGAATGCTTTGATTTTTGTCTTTTTCATGCCTAGGACGAAGCACTAGTATATTGTAGGTACTTAATAATTGCTTATCATGGTGAGTTTCCTCTTAATTTCATCTCCAGTATACTTGTGTGTTATTATATATACTCTCTGTGCTTGTAGCTTCTCCTTTTTCTAGACTAGAAACTTTATAGAAGCAGGGACTATGCCGACACATTTTTTTCTCCCTCTGAACATATTACATTTTTCTGAACAAAAGAAAAATTTCATAAATGTTTACTGATTTGAATTAACTTATTTTGAATTGACTTTCACAAAGACTCTATCTCCATGGACCCCAATCTGACACACTGCCTCCCCTCAAGGTCCTCTTCTCCAGACTTTCACAGATATACACACTCTGCTTCCAAGGTGCTTAGTTTGACACATTAATCTCATGGTCTCCAGACTGATCCAGATGCATAGATCTTGACATAGAGCCTGGGACATAAGTATACATAAAAAAACAGACAATTGATTTGTGAAAACTGTGAGTTTAAAATAGACTAAGGAAATACTGGAATGCATAATAAATGGAAAGACCATGATTTATAACATGACTTTCTTTTTCTATTTTTTTTTCAGTGATAGGGAAATGGGAAAAAGAAAAAAAATTCAAAATTAATTGAAAAAATTTCAAAAGAAAAAAACATAATCAAATAATTGATCATCTAATTTATATTCTCCTTATTTGGGATGATGCCTCACTCGGTAAGAAAAAAAAAGCTTTTTAAAAAAAATCATCCCACACACATACACAACATATGTGTGTATGTATATATTCAATACTTCTTGACTTAAGATATTTCAAAAGTAGTTTTTAAAAGAATTTTAAGAAGAAAACAAGTCAGTGGGAAAGAGGCTAAAAGCAATCCAAATAGAGATTTTTAGGGAACTCAGGAGCTCTCTGCAAGATCTCAGACAAATTTTATATCCTCTTCACTCAAAAATGCTTGCGATTTATTCAGGAAGCCTTTAATGGTTTCCTCCACTGCTAGAGCCTTTTCTCTCTAATTACTTCCCATTGGTTCTGTATATATCATGTGTATACATATTTGTTTGCATATTGTCTCCTTGATTAGAATGTGAGCTCCTCAAGATCACTGACTGTTTATACTTTCCATCTCCAGTGCTTAACAGAGTGCCTGGCATATAATAGGCATTTTATAAAAGCTGGTTGTTGATGATGATAATGATAGCCCAGTCCCAGATAGTTCATCTGATGGCTAAGTTAGTCCAAATTTCCCTAGATATAAACTACAATCTTGCTCACAATACCAGCTGATCTTGTGGGAATGTAAGGAGTTAACCAGTTCCTCTCCAGTTCTAACAAGACCCTGACCTACATCAATGAGCAACAAATAAGTAGGTCATGAAAAACAGATTCTCATTTGACAGAGAGAAGAGAATTCAGTATCTATTCAGAGCATGGAAGTTCATGAAGTCATGGCTTAAAATAGAGGAAAAACATCCCACCCATGGATCTGGAAAGGCTTCCTAAAGTAGGTGGACGTTAAGGAGCTGTTTCCGTGAATACAAGAATGTGGAGTATTTGCCTAGTTTTAAGGCCAGAATGTTCTGGGTATAGATTGACCTGGGATTGGTCCATTTCCTGTGATATCCCTGGGGATTGGCCTGAGGAGGGCAGTTTTTTCCCTCACAAAACTGCCACAGAAAACACAATAGGGTCCCACAATTAGGAATCCTAATGGTTCTATCAGATCACTTCTCCCCCCAATTCTCTAATCTAGGGGTTCACAATTTCCTCAACAAACAAATAAATATAAAATCCTGTCTGGCTTTAAAGTCCTTCATACCTTGGCTCCCTTAGCTTTATAGTCTTACATCTTTCTCATCCCCACTCTGATTCAGCAAGACTGACCTCTTTGTATTGCTTTGTCTATGACATTTCCTCTCCAGAGAGCATTTTCGCTTTCCGTTTCTTGTGCCTGAAATTCTCTCCATCCTCATCTCCATTTTCTAGCTTTCTTAATTTCCTTCAGATCTTGGCTAAAGACTCAGTTCAAGTTAGTGACTTCTACAAGAAGCCTTTCTGAGTCCCCTTGCATGTTAGTCTGTCCCTTCTATGAGATTATCTCTAAATGGCTCTTGTTTGTACATCTTTGTTTGTCAGTTTTCTTTTTTTTTCAGTTTCTTTCCCCCCCAAAACCACTTAAAAGCATTTATTCATTAGAAATTTGCCATTATTAACATAATGGATTCATGGCCCAATGGATAAACTAGTAAGCTCCTCCATCAGAATACGAGCACCTTGAGCGCAGGGGCTACTTTTTTTCTTTCATTGTTTTTCCAGCACTTAGCACAGTACCTAGATCATTACCATTGGTGTTCAATTGTGTCTGACTTTGTGATCCCTTTATGGTATCTCTTGGCAAAGGTACTGGAATGGTTTGTTATTTTTCTACAGTTAATTTGACAAATGAGGAAACTGAAGCAGTGTTAAATGACTTGTCCAGGATCACATAGTTATTAAGTATCCGAGGCCAGATTTGAACTCAGAAAGATGAGTCTTCCTGACTTCAGGCTGAGTATGGTATCTACTGTGCTTTCATCCTACCTACCTCCAGACCATAGTATGTACTTAATACATGCTTGCTTATTCACTGACTGATTGACTGCTTGACCATCTGGTGAGCTAAATTGTTTCTTGATTATGCTTAGCTCCTCTTCCCTCTAATGAGTATCCTATTTTTCTTTCAAGTCAGGATGACTGATTTTCTTCAGAATCACTTTCTGATCTCTGTAAGATGCCCATTGTCTTAGCCCTTGAAGTCTAATGGGTAGAACATTTTAGAAAGATCAGTGCTGATCTTTGGAATATTTGCCAAAATCATTCTTAGAGCCTTCTTGAGTTCTTCCTTTGGCCCAGCAGGTCCCATTAAATGGGAATCCCTTTCCTGCCAGATAGAATATGCATTGGAAAGGAGGATGTGATAAAACCTCATCTCAGTCTCACTCCTTCCGGGCATTACTGGTTGGTATAACTTATTCCCCTGTACCTGGGCATGAGGCAATGAGGAGAATAATCCAGGGAGTTAATTTTATTCTAGTCCCTTAGAAAACAAGATTCCATCACCTCTTCTTTCACTCACACAAGAATGAACAATATTGCTCTCTCCCTAAAGAAGTTAATATTGGTATCTAACTTCAGTCCATCCTGCTGTATGTCTTTGAATACCAGTTCCTAGATGTCTGAGTGACTGGGATCAGCAAGAAACATGGAATTAGAGGGAATGAGGAGCCTCAGCCTCCAAATAATAACTTGAGTTCTGGTTCACTTTGGAAAGTATGTACCCTAGGGACGTGGCCTCTTTAGGTTGGGAACAATCCTTGAGGTTGAAGGGCAACCAAGGACACCAAGCAGACCACGGCGGAGCCGATGAGATTGTATCCCATAGACAAGGGGATGGAGGGCAGGGGATGCAAGCAGACCAAGAGAGGCTAAGCTTCCTGGAAGTGAGCCAGGGAATAGGACTGAAGCAAAAAGAGGTCCATAAAAAACAAGAAGGGCACAAAGGTGGGCAGTGCATGTTCTTAGGGCTTTGTGCTGCCCAGCAGGAGATATCCTCTGCACCACTTCCCGGAGCACCAGACTATAGGAGATGGTAATGAGGACTATATCCATAGTGGCTGTGGTAAGCATAGTCACAACTGGATAGGCCCACCCTAGTCCTCCACAGGATAACTGCAGCACTTCTGTTGGGAAGCAGAAAGGGAGGGAGAGATTATGAGCGTTGCAGGATGGTATCAGCAAGGGTGTAGGTAGCAGTGGGATGGTGGCCCGGAGAATGAAAGCCAGGCTCGTCCAGGCAAGGCGGTTGGGGGTAAGAAAGGCCACATAG
Source organism: Monodelphis domestica (assembly GCF_027887165.1). Lineage (NCBI taxonomy): Eukaryota > Metazoa > Chordata > Mammalia > Didelphimorphia > Didelphidae > Monodelphis > Monodelphis domestica. The sequence goes on from NC_077230.1 coordinate 351,381,887, forward strand.
TAGAGAGGGTGACACACAGCTAGCCAACGATCCAAGGCCATAGCCAGCAGCACTGAGGACTGCCCGGTGGAGATGGCATAAAGGCAGCACATTTGGAGGAGGCATACATCCCTAGTGATAGTAGGGGCTGGGAACCACAGAGCATCCAGAATGGTGGGCAGCATAGAAAGGGCCAGACCAAGGTCTGTAGTGGCCAACAGAGCCAGTAGCAAGAACTGAGGTTGGTGCAGGTAGGTGTTAGCACAGATGGTGAGGAGGATCAGACCATTTCCCAGAAGGGTGGTGCTATAGGTCAAACCAAGGATGGTGAGGAGTCCTGAGCCCCCTGGCCCTGGGAGGCTGGGAAGGAGGAAGGTCAGCACACCAGAGTGAGTGTGGTTGTGGGTAGACATGGCATACAGGTAGGGCCTGGTCTTTGTCCCTTTGAATAGAAAGAAACCAGGAGAACCTAAAAATAACAATTATAAATATTTCATAGATCTAGGATTTAAAAATGTTAAGTTCTTATATATTATTTAGCATATTCTCCTCATATTAAATTTAAGGAAATGAAGATACTACAAGATTTAAAGGCAGAAGGGATCTAAGAGACCATGTAGGACAATTCGCTTCTTTTAGGGATAATTTACTGAGACCTAGAGGGCTAAGATGACTTTTCCAAGGTCATACAGGTACTAGTACTGAAGATGGAAGTCCTATGACTTTACAACCATAGCTCTTTCCTCTAGTGTCTCATACTTCTATTGGCATATCATCTGTCTGAAGTGCTTTTCCATTTATCAGAATTCTAAGTTACAACTTTTAGCCATTTACTGCTCATGGTCCCTCAGGAGTAAATCGAGCAAGGATCACCCCCTCATTTAATTGATGGCCCAATTGAGGCCCAATATGTTTAAATGATTGTCCAAAAACAACACTCACACTGTACTGGTTAAATATACCTAAAATAACTTCATTCAAGTTATATATATATATATATATATATATATATTATAGAGAGAGAGTTATAATGAGTCACTAGCTAAGGAAATATTAGACTTTTGATGTCCTTATTCTCAGCTACAAGGAGTTTTCCTAAGGGACTATTTATTTTAAAGGTCTTTTACTTGCTCAAAGCACATTTCTCACACTCTGATACTCAGTTTAATATTTTCATAGTAGGACTGAGTGGAGATACTTTCATTCTAATAGATCTGGGAGATTTCAGGAGACACAAAAAAGAATACATTGAATTAGGAATGAGATGGGCAATAATTTGTACTTGGAAAGACATATTGGAGTTTGTATGTCAACTGGGTACATAACTTTTCATATCTTTGACTAAATATACATACCCTGTACTCTGGTTTTAGGCTCTCTTTCCTTCTCCTAGAAACACAAGGGGAGGAAAGGTGGGTATAGGGGGAAAAATCCATCTGAAAAGGGTGGGGACTGGGAAAAGAACTAGTGAGGTCTACACTAAAGAAAATTCTAACAAAAAATTCTAAGAAAGAGGAGTCTAAATATCAACCTTCTAAAATAGAACTTTCTAACAAAGAGCATTCGAAGAAGGAGCATATTCTCATAAAGAAGCATTCCAAGTGACAATATATATTAAAAAAATAAAATGAACATCCTAATGAAGACCTTTATAAAAAGGAGCATTCTAGAGAGGCTGGGAAAAAACCCATAAAACAATGGAATTTTAAAGGAAACATTCATATAGAGAACACTGCTCACAATAATAAGAATATGCTAACAATGACTTTTACTTACAGTAACATATGTGAATTATGTGCAGTCTTCCAAATTTAGCCCAATGTTGTCTCCTCTATGAAAGTTTCCCTGAAATGATCTTTTCCTTCCTTCTTAGACCTCAAACAGACCTTTGGTTTGTACTCCTTTCAAGGACCTATCATTGTCAGTTTGTGTTGCCATTATTTGTATTTGTGCTGCAAAAGTCAAGGGTCATATTTCATTTATCTTTATATTCTCAGAGACTACTATAGGGATTTGAACAATGTAAGCACTTCACTTTTTCAGACTCTTGAATTAAACAAAGGAAGGAAAAGCATTGGATTCAATATCCCTGAGGATTTTCTAGAACAGGAGACAGAGCTACTCCACCTCTAACACCATGTTTCCAAAGGGCCTGGAGTACAACCTCTCCTTGCCTTCTGCATTGCCATCCTAGGAAATATTTATAAGACTCTCCTCTTGCTGGTTGTCCCTATTCAGAAATCCCATTTTAGAAAGAACTCTAATTATGTTTCACCTCATTCTTACCTTGATGAACTCCAAGTTCCATCTCTTTCTTCTCACTTGTTACATTGCCACACTTCTTCCTCTAATTTCTCATGTCTAATATTACTATATATGATGTCTTCCCTCACTAGAATATACGTTCCTTGAAAGTAGGTTCATTCTGGCTTTTTTGTATTTCTATCCCCAGTATTTAGCACAATGTCTCACATGCAATAAATTTTTTTTTTCTACCAAAAGGGGCAAAGGAGTAGGTGAAATCTCTGTAACTATTTCAACAAGATGATTTGAAGATTACTTGAAGTTGCAGCATAATGAATGAAAAATATGGTAGATGAGAGTCCAATCGAATTTATCTGAGCTTCCTCCAGAAAGACTTCTTACCAAAAGTATTCACAAATTTTTTTCTTTGAGTAGCCTCCTAACTATTTGAATTTCCATATCTTTATGTCTTGCTGATAGTAGTTGTATGCTCCTAGATTCCTTCAATATCAGTAGACTGGACCTGGAATTTTTTTGTCTCTGAAATTACCTATGCGCTCTAATGTAGCCCTTTTCAGCCCCACTTGAAGCTCATAATTGTTCACAAACAGTGACAGGTGAGACATGTCAAGAAACTGTGGTTTGGGCATAGTCCCTAGGAAGAGTTGGAAGAGACATCTCTCTAGTTTTCTATTTCCTTAATTTTATCTCTCTTCCCCTCTGCCTCTTATTCCTTTTATTCTTTCTTCTCTGGTCTTTTATCTTCTTTCTGTTTCCATATTGAAGTATAGGTATTTTAAAAATTCATGACCTCAGGTTAATAACATTTGTCTTAAGGGTTAATCTTCCTATTTAGTTTTAATTTTCCTTACACCTCTGACATTCTGTGACTCACAAAATCTTGGAGCTGGAAGGGCCTTATGGTGAATCATTTAGCTCAGTCCATACACAAACAAGAATTTTATCTATAACATCTCACCATTAACCACAGAGCCTCTGCTTTGAAGAGCTCCAATAGAGCAAAATACATTACCTCCCAGGGCAACTTATTTCATTTTTGGATAAAACCAATTTTTAGATAATATTTTCTAATGTCAATTATAATTCCTAAATACTTCTATTTCTTACATATGGAAACAGAATAAGTGTAGTCCCCTTTCCACAGACAGCTCTTCAATTAATTAATGAAAGTTATCATGCCACCATCATCTTCTGTTCTTCAGTCCAATTAGTACCAGATCCTTCAACCAATTCTATATATCATAGTCTCCAATCCATTACCTGGTCAATATCTTCAAGATTTAGGATTCTCAAATTGTGTGTGTGTGTGTGTGTGTGTGTGTGTGTGAGAGAGAGAGAGAGAGAGAGAGAGAGAGAGAGACAGACAGACAGACAAAGAGAAGAGAAGAGAAGAGAAGAAGAGAAGAAGACATGGATAGCTTTGGTGGTCTGGAAAATCTGTGGAATCATTAAATTAATATTTTAAGTGCATAAATTAAAAACACAGGATTATAAAGGATCTAGATGCTTTGCATCTTGCCCATGTCTTTTCTAACATGATGCACTCAAGATTGAATATAATATTCTAGAAATGGTCTGACCTTGGCAGGACATAGTGTATCTATAAATTCCCTTGTTTTGGAAATAATTTCTTAATTCAATCTGCAATGATGTTAGATTATTTGGTTGCTATTTCAAACTATGAACTGATTCTGAAGTTTCCATCTCATCCTGAAATTATATTCCCCCAAATGACTGTTTTTCAAGAAACAATACCTCTTATATCTTAATCATGAAGTTCATTTTTGAAACGCTTTTGAAGGATGTTACATGTATTCCTATAAAGCTTTATCTCATTGGATCAGAACACTCAGTTTAACTTGCTGAGTCTTTCTGGGATTATCAACTAACATATTAAATATGCCTTCCAACTTTTTTCCTTTATTTTTTGCAAGTTTGGTTGTTGTGACATACATCACACATGCATATATACACACATATGAAGATGTATATGTGTGTATATACATATATATATATATGTCACTGATAAAAATATTGAACAGCACAGAGCCAAGAACACATACATTACACATTCCATTAAAAACCTGCCTCAAATTTGATATCAAGTCATTCACAGATGCTCTTGATGTCTGATAATTCCTTCATTTTCAAATGCATTCAACTAATTACCATTTACAACATATTCCCATTTTATCCTCAAGTATAGCATGTCAATTTATCAATTGATTTTCTGAAATTCAGGTGAGAAGAGTATTATTATTAATCCTGGCTAAAAAAATTAGACTAGTCTGGAATGATCTATTCTTAATGAAATCATGCTAGCTTTTACTGACAAGTTTGATTTCAAATGTTCATAAACAATCTCTCTAATAATATACTCTAGAATTGAGCTGAACTTGAGTCAAGAAGATCTGAGTTCAGATATGGCCTCAGATACTAGCTACATGACCCTAGGAAAGTCACTTAACCTTGTTTCCTCAGTTTCTTCATCTGTAAAATAAGTTGGAGAAAGAATTGGCAAATCATTACATTATCTTACCAAGAAAATCCCAAATGGAGTCACACAGTCAGACATAACTGAAAAGACTGAACAACAAAAAAGAATTGCATATGGAGCACATTCAATATTGATTTTCTATAGTTTGTAGAAACCTTTTCCCCTTTCTTGAAATTTGGATATATTTTGCTTCCTATGATCCTTTGCCATATCTGCTTTTCTCAGTGGTTAAAAAATTCCTGATACATTGGCTATTCATTGCAGTGCATTGGGATGCAGTTGATCTGGGTCTAGTGACTTGAATTCTTTGAAGGCATATACTACCTCTCTTACTATCATCTAACTTATCTTACTTTTCAATCTTTCATTTAGTCATTTTTCATATATTCTTCCTAGTCAAGAGTTAATTCTTCTTGTCCTGTAAAGAAGAAGCTCAATAACTGTAAGTAGTTCTGTCTATAGCCATTATTTTCACCCCATCTATGCCAAACAATAGTCTTATCCTACTTTGATATCTCTTGCTTTGTTGTGTTTAAGTTTTACTGGTTTCTTAAATTTATTATGGAGTCAACCTTGTTCTGAAGGTACTTGTCTCAGGACCAGATCATTCATTTGAATTCATCCTCCTTTTGATTCTGTTTCTATCTTCCATATATATATATAATATTAATATTAAATTAATTTTATTAAATTATTTTAATTTTTTATTAATTAAATTTATAATATTGTCATATTATATACCAATAATTATTAAATTATATTAATTTTATTAAATCTATTAATAATGCCACAGTAACTCAATCTCTCTTTTTATAAGGCCTCCTTTTTATCCTTATTAGAATAACTACATTTTTAACATTAAAATTTCATTCTTAAAGATCTTATGCAATAATGACAATAATAAAAAGAGTAACTTACATTGTTATAGTATGTTACAGATCATTTGGTTATAACAACCAAGGTGGGCAGGCAGATAGATGTCCCTTAGAATCTTTGTTATATTGTGAAAAAATTTCACTGAAACCTTGAACTTTACAATCAACATTCCTTCTTCCTCCACTGAAACTAAAAGGTGACCCTTCAAAAGGATAGCATTTCTTTTAGAATAGCTTACATTTATATAGTGCTTTGTGGTTTATGAAGTACTTGACAAGCTATTTCATTTGATTCCAACAACTGTAAGAGAGTTACAGATGAGGAAACCGAGACTGAAAGAGCTTAAGTGACCTGCCCAGGATCAGAGAGTGAGTAAGTGGCTGAGGCAGGAGTCAATCTCAGGTTTTTCTCACTCCAACTCCAACACTATTCACTGATCCACCCAGTTTTGTAATGTTCTATATTAGAAGGCATCTCATATTCATCAAACTAGAAGAAGGATTCTCTTTGGTCCCCACTATAGTTCCAAAATAGTCTTTCCTCTTTTGGGGCACCTGTAGTTGCTACTCCTTGTGCCATAGTGTCTCTATTCTTGTCATCAACACATCTTTAGGACTGTTTTCTAATTTTTTCAATGATTTGATAACCTCACTAATACGGTCGTCCTTACCATGTCTACCCTTGATATTATTCTAGAGAACTTTGATATTCATGTTTGTAAACCATCCAAAAATATGACTACATAAGTTTCAATTGATCACCCTTGCTACCTCCCATACTCCCCACAGTCCTTACCTAGAGCCTACAGCTAACTGTAGAGAGCTTGGTCACGAGGAAAAAATGGCATGAACATATCATTTGCACTGACTGATTGAAGGTCATGAGGTATTTGTAATATCTCTCTTTTAGCCCCTCCCCTAGGGCCACTGAGTTCTACTAGACTAGTTTGCTGCCTAGGGAATAATTATACAAAATGAGCCCCAAGAGACCCAGATGAAAAAATAATAACTGATAAATTCTTTCATTTTTAGGTTATTAGATTTATTACTGAGAATTTTTTCCTTGTTTCATGAGTCCTGTAAGCCTGAAGATGAAGGCTGTTATTACTATTTTATGATGAAGGAACTTAATGTCCATTATGGTTAATTAATTTGTCACAGAGAAAGTCAAAGAAAGAATTAAGAGCAGAACCTGCATTTCCTGATTTCTAGACAATTTATCATTTCCTTTAACACATGAAGCTTTTATGTTGTTCTAGATCCAAGCACAGACTTCATTCTTTTTCTCATTCTCCCTAACATCACATGTTCAATTAGTTACTAAATATTATCTACCTCCATAACATCATCCATATATTTCCTTCCCTAGACTATTGTGATTGCCTCCTCAGTATTCTCCCTGACTGAAGAAGCTATCGTCTCTGTTTTTTAAGTATTTATTAAGCATCCAGTGTGTTGCAAGCACTGGGTAATTCTTTACCCAGCATTGTGACCTCAAAGAAAGGCAAAAACCAGTCACTGCTCTATCTAATGAATTACAGTCTAATTGGGGGGATAATAAGAACTCCCCTTCACACTCCATTATGCTTTCTATTCTTCATACAGGATATTACTTGTCCTGTCTCCATGTCTTTTTATTGGCTTTTTCCCATTCAGATCTTGTACTCCTTTATCTCCACTTCATAGAATCCTTTGTTTTCGCCAAAGATCAACTCAAAAGCTATTTTCTACATGAATTCTTTCCTATATCCTTTCTAGCTGCTAGTGCCTCCCTCTAACCTCAATTACTTTGAATTTGTTTTGTATACATCATAGTCATCTCTATCTCTACAATATCTTGTATATATTTCCTTCTCTCCACTTGCATAAAAATCATGCTAGTTCAAAGCTTTCATCCCCTCTCTCCTGGACCATTACTCCTAATTTGCTTCCCTGATTCAGGTCTCTCACTACTCTAATCTATCCCTTCCACAGCTGACATAATGATTTCCCCAAAACACCAGCCTTGTCCAAGTCAATGCCTATCCTTCTTTCCACTCAAGAAATTCCACTATATTACTATTACCTCTAAGATTACTTCTGTGAGGCATTTAAAGCTCTTTGACACCTTGCACCTTTCTATTATTCAAATTTTCTTATACATTTACTCTATGATTTAATCTACTCTCCAGACATACTGGTCCTAGAAGCTGTTCCTCACCCAAAATGTTCTCTCTCCTTTCCATACCTTTGTATTGTTAATTTCTCATTCCTGGAATTTCTCCTTCCTTATCTCTGCCTGTTAGAATCCATAGCTTCTTTCAAGATTTAACCAAAGTATCAACTTCTCTAAGAGTCCTTTCCCAATACCACTAGCTTCTGGAATCTTCTTTAATGCTGCCTTGAATCTACTTTGTATATGTCTTATATGTACACATATATGGTAAATGCAATTTCCCTCATTAGCTTGTAATCTCCTTGAACACAGGAACTGTTTATTTTTTTCATTGTATCCTCAGAACTTAGCATCAAGACTGGTTCATAGTGCTGAATAAATGATGGACGATTGATTGCCTCTACTTTATGAGTCTTCCTGACTTCAGGCCCAACACTCTATCCATTGTGTCACTTAGCTACCCACTTAGCAAAAGTTGGTACTTAACAAATATTCATTGAATGATTGACTGATCTCTAAACCTTTGAATCTTTACATGAACATAAGAAAAGAATGGTCACTGTTCTTAGGGTATATTAATTTTCCTTGGTTTAACTGAATTTTTATTAAATACTGGGGGAAATGTGACCATGTCTGCAAATAATTAAAATGAAAAAGTAAGTTCTGGGAGAACATTGTCACATTATATCTTTTCCATTGCTCCTGGTTATTCCCTTTAGAGCTAAGTGAAAGAAATCTAACTTCTCTCAAGTGAGAGTTTCTTAAATGCCCAGTCATCTATTATGATCCTCATTAGTTTTGTCTTCTTCAAGTCAAAACATCCCCAGGTTACTCATCTGATTTTGATATGAAATGAATTCAAGGTCTTTCATCATCCTAGATTCCCTGACTGCTCTTCAGTTTTTTAAAAAAAACACTTACCTTTCATTTCATGATCACTACTTAGTATTTATTTCAAGGCAGAAGAGTGGTAAGGACTAGGCATCTGAAATTAAGTAACTTTCCCAGGGTCACACAGCCAGGAAGTATCTAAAGTCAAATTTGAACCCAGGACCTTTTATTTCAGGGCTTGGCTCTCCATCTGCTAAGTCACCTAGTTACCCCACTGTTCTTCAATTTATCAGTGAATTTATCAATTGAGTTAATTACAAAGCAAGTTGTAGTATATGATTGTGATAGAATACCACTGCACTGTAAGAAATGACAAGCATATCAATTTTTAAATAATGAAAAGATCAATATGAAAATATGATGAATGAAATAAGCAAAACCAAGAAAATATTATATATAACAACAGAAATATTGTTTGAAGAATGAGTTGTGTATGTCTACCTCCAATAAAAGGACTGAGAAATCAAAATAAGTAAGACTCAATTTTACTTATGCATATATCTTTTTGTCAAAAGATGCCTTCTACAATGGGGATGGGGAAGGAAGGGAAAAAAGTTACCTGGGTATTTTAGTGTAACAAAAAAGTAAATACATTTTTGTTCAAAGGAAAGATTAAGTCTATAGACATTAGCCATTTAAAAAAACCCTAGTCTATGTCACATGTTAATGAAAAGTAATAATATCTAGCTGAATCTAAGTTCTAGTTGACATGTGGACCATAACCAGTACTACTTCAGTAATGGCAAAAAGTACCATGCTACCCCATACCCCTCATTGGGAAGTCTAATACTCCTGGTATTTTCTTCAAGCAGGAAAAAAAGATGGCAACAGGCTTTGAATCACTCCATTTTAAAGTTCCATATAAGTCACCAATTCTTGATATACAGTGATTAATAAGAAGATTATTTCCTCATCTCAAAGTATAATTCCTTCCTCACTGACTTACATGTCCTGCAAATTCATAAAAATTCCAAAGTGAGCTCCAGCACAAATTCCCTAGGTTGGTTCCCCATACCCAAAACACATGCCAAATCATTACAGTAATACCATAGATTATGAGTCAGATTATGGTGATTTTAATTAATATAGAGAGAAGGAATTAAGGAGGGGGGAGAGAGAGAGAGAGAGAGAGAGAGAGAGAGAGAGAGAGAGAGAGAGAGAGAGAGAGAGACAGAGAGAGAGAGAGACAGAGAGAGAGAGAGAGAGAGAGAGAGGAAAGAGTTAATTTAAACTGCTCCAACTCAGGCTGAGCCAGGCAGGGGTTAAAGGCCTTAGCTAAAGGGGCCTCCCTGAGCCCAAGGGAAAAGGAAGTCAGTCTTATCACTCACCACGAGACCATCTCAAGGGAGCTGTCTGAGTGAGCTCCTCCAGGCTGAGTTCTAGGATCAAACTGGAGCCCAGGCTACTCACAGGAAATGATCAGCCAGATCCAACTTTCTGGGGAAAGAATTTTTGAGAGACAAAAAAATCGCAAATATATAGACCTTTCACCCTTGTGTCTCCACCTCTAAATTTTCACATCTACCAATCACATCAAAGGCTTTCTCCAGGACTGTCCATACCTTTAGTTCTCACCTTCTTTGATTAGTTTATATCTTTTGAGCTACTTCACACTTCTTTGTTAAGTTCTCCTTTTGTTAGTTACTTGAACTTTTTTGTGATTAATTTAACCTTTATAGTTACTTAACACCTTTTTGTATTAAGGTCTAAAAATAGACTTAGCTTAAAGTTCTAGCTTCACTATAAGGTGAGAACCAAGTACCTTCATTGTTAAATTAGGAGATTACAATTTTATCTTCCCCTAAAGTATGTCTAAAGAGGGTGGAGTAATGTAAAGTACTACATGACATTCCTGATTCTGTTAAAGAGAGTGTCTTCATTTTTACAATCATAGCTAAATCAAATCTTCTAAGGTACGGTCTGAGTAGGGTGGAGTAGTTTTAAAATTCACAAGTAGTTGCAATCTTCACTCTTGGAACTTAATCAGCAAGGGTCTCAGAGAAGTCTGGTGAGGAGAGGTGTTGGAGCTTGAGTTTCCATGCTCTCTGAAGCCTTGATAAAACTAAATCAAGGCAATGGAGATGTTCTTGCAGAGCTGGATGTGCCCTGAGGCCAAAACCTTGGGAAGGGGGGACAATATGGAGTGTCTTGGCTACAATTGGGCTGCTTTCTCTGAGCTTCTACTCCAGCTGTCTCCCCACTGCCTGTATTCAAAGCCCTGAGTTGGCACAGCTTTGCCTGCTAGGTACTCCTTCCCAACTAGAGCCCTTGCCTTCCCAGAGATTCCAGCCACTGCTGGAGGCTCAGAACTGTAGATGGGGGAGGGGTCCTGGGACATTCCTTCTTCCTTCCCCTTAAACCCTTGAGTACAGCAGGTGGGTTCCTTAGCTCTGTCCTGTTGTTAGATTTTGTTTTCAGTCCCCATAGGAGCATTTTGTTTTTAATCAGTGAGGAAGGGTTTTCAGAGGTCTGAACTTTCACTGCCTCTACACTGCCATCTTGACCCCACTTCCAAGGTATGCATTTTTAAAGCCCTTTGGGCATAATTCCAAATTGCCTTTCTGAGTGGTTGGATCAATTCACTACTCCACCAGTGATACATTAGTAGCCCAATTTTGCCATAACCCCTCCAACATTTATTATTTTCCTTTTCAATCATATTGACCAGTCTGTAGGTTTAAGGTGGTACCTCAGAATTGTTTTAATTTGCATTTCTTTAATCAAGAGGGATTTATAACTTTTTAAATGTGATTATAGATAGCTTTGATTTCTTCATCTGAAAACTGCCTATTCATATTCTTTGACCATTTATTAATTGGGGAATGACTTGCATTCTTATAAATATGACTTAGTTCTTTATATATTTGAGAAATGAGATCTTTATCAGAGAAATTTGTTATAAAATTTTCCCAGTTTGTTACTTCCATTCTAATCTTGGTTGCATTGGTATTATTTGTATGAAACCTATTAAATTTAATATAATCGAAATTATTCATTTTATATACTGTAATGTTCTCTGTCTCTAGTTCGGTCTTAAATTTTTCCCTTCTTTATAGATCTGACAGATCAACAGTTCTACATTTTCTTAATTTACTTAAAATATCACTCTTTATGATTAAATCATGAACCAATATTGACCTTATCTTGCTATAGCATGTGAGATATTGATCTTAACCTAATTTTTGCCATACTGTTTTTCAATTTTCCAACCAGTTTTTATCGAATAGTGAGTTCTTATCCCAATAGCTGGAATCTTTGGGTTTATCAAACACTTGATTGCTGAAAGTCCCCAAGACTATCCCATTGACCACCATTCTCTTTCTTAGTCTAAATAAGATTGTTTTGATGATTACTGCTTTATAGTACAAGTTAAGTTCTGATAATGCTAGGCCACCATCCATCACATTGTTTTTTTCATCAGTTCCCTTGATATTTTTTACCTTTTGTTCTTCCATATGAATTTCATTATTATTTTTTCTAGTTCTATAACATTTTTTGGTAGTTTGATTGGTATGGCAATGGATAAGTAAATTAATTTTGGTAGGATTGTTATTGTGATTCTGTTTTTAAAAGCAAGCAAACACATGTAAACCTAAAGACCAACACTATATCCTAATGATTCTCATTTGAAGATTTGATTTAGCTACTTCCTGATTGTAACAATGGAGATACATGGTCTAACAGAATCAGGAATGTTTTGTGAAGTCTACATTGCTCCACCCTACTTAGTCTAACAAGGTCAGGAATGTCTGCACCTATACTTAAGGATTAAGTATCTAGGAGGGTGGCCTTCAACAGACATGTGCAGAAACAGCTGACAGACCCTGGGCTGTCCTAAGTCAAGTTAAGCTACCATTGATATAGATAAGATGCAGGAAACTGATATAAAACCGTCTATCTATGGTGTGTCACTTCCTCTTTTTAGTCTCTTTCCCTGAAGAAGTGGATCTGGCTGGTGACTTCCTATGAGCAGGCCTGGGAGCCAGTTAAATCCTGGAACTTGAGCTGGGAGGAGCCCCCTCAGACAGCTTCCTTGAGATGGTCACATGGTAAGAGACAAGACTGCTTTCCCTTTCCCTTGGCTCTCAAGGGAGGCCCCTTGGCCAAGGCCTTTAATTCCTGCCTGGCTCAGCCTGAGCCTGAGCAGTATTAGTTAACTCTTTCCCTCTCTCTCTCTCTTTCTTAAATCCTTTCCTCTATATTAATTAAAATCACCATAATTTCCAGCTGACTTGTGTATTTTGTTATTTGGGATATCCCATGGCAACCAATAATTAAATATAGTTTCAGTCACAACACTAAAATTATCTTTACAGTTTTGGCTGACCAGGTCAGTTGTGAAGAAATACCCTCAATCTTCTTAACTTTCCTAAACTTTTTCTTTACTGTGACTATCCCTAAGTTCAGCTTTTAATAGCTTATTTTGATCAACTCTAGAGGTAAGTAAATTTGGATTTTTTCCCCTCTACAGCTGATTTTCTTTCTTTCTTTCTTTCTTTCTTTCTTTCTTTCTTTCTTTCTTTCTTTCTTTCTTTCTTTCTTTCTTTCTTTCTTTCTTTCTTTCTTTCTTTCTTTCTTTCTTTCTTTCTTTCTTTCTTTCTTTCTTTCTTTCTTTCTTTCTTTCTTTCTTTCTTTCTTTCTTTCTTTCTTTCTTTCTTTCTTTCTTTCTTTCTTTCTTTCTTTCTTTCTTTCTTTCTTTCTTTCTTTCTTTCTTTCTTTCTTTCTTTCTTTCTTTCTTTCTTTCTTTCTTTCTTTCTTTCTTTCTTTCTTTCTTTCTTTCTTTCTTTCTTTCTTTCTCCAAAAGCAGCAGGACTGGGGAAACTGTTTAGCTATGAAACCTGGAGAAAGTTTTTTCCTTGTCCTGCTCCCCATGTGTTTACTTTAGAAATATGTGGCCACAGCCAGTTCACAACTTACTTAACAACTGGCTTATCAGCTCCATGACCAAACTTTTAAATATATTATTCCTTGTCTCTCTGAAATGGCTCATCCCATGGAACTGATGGCAAAGTCTAATCGACACACTACTCCCCTTTGAGATTTTAATTGTTGTAGCTGTAATATTGTATCTCCTTGGAAAACATATTTCCCAGACAAACCAACCAATTGTTCCTTCTATTATTCAGCAATATGAGGAAAAAAATACCTGGCTTGAGCTTATAGAGGAAAATTTGGGGGAGATCATAGCTTCTATAAAAAGCATTAAAAGAGAGTTAAGAACATCCAGGAATAGGAGTGATTTATCTCTCCATACTTCATCATTATCAGAATCCCTGTCCCAACCTGCTCTACACAATTTGACTCCTAGTTCTCAAAACACCTCCCATACCCATACCCACTCCTTCCCCTGCCCATTACCCCTGCCATGCCCCTAGGCCCCAGCCCCCCCAACTCCTAACCAACCCACTCCTAACCAACCTACTTCTCCCCCTTCCAATGCTCCCTGTCCCACCCCCTCAGCCCCAGTTCCTCCCTACCGATGCCTCTTGCCCTGACCCCTCAGCCCATGTCCCTCCCCCTGCCAGGCTTCCTACCCCATCCACTCCACCCTAAGTTCACACCCTGCCCATGCTTCCTATCCCACCCCCTCCACCCTAAGTTCACCTCTAAGTTCACACACTGCCATTGCTTCCTAAACCACCCCTTCCACCCTAAGTTCACACCCTGTCCATGCCTCCTACCCTAAACCCTCTGCATCCTTTCCCCCAGCTACTGACCCTCCTTCCTTTGCCCCTCCTTCCCACCTGCCCAATTCAATTCCCATACCGTTCCTACTTCTGATACTTCTGGCACTATGGGACAACAAAAAACCCTCCCCCTAAGCATGCCCCACCCTTTTCTTTTTCACACCTACCCCATTGAGAATGGAGCAAGAAGCCTAGAGGCAGGAGTCAAGAAAATTCAGATAGAATTTTATTTCCTTCAAGGGAAGTTCCAACTTTCAATAAAGATGGGAACTTGGTATCTATAAGACACCATAAACCTTTTAACCCTGAAGATCTAAATAAAATTAAGGAAGATCTTCCATCATTTGAGGAAGAACCAATAGTAATTATAAAAAGATTGGAGAACATATTCAGAACTTTTGACCCCACTTGGATGGATGTTGAAAATTTATTAGAAAAATTTCTGACAAAGAGAGAGAGAAAAATAATGTCATCTCTCTGGCTAATCTGAAGCGAGGTAGAGGAGAAAATTATTGGCCAACTGAAGATCCACATTGGAACCCCAATATTGAACTAGAACACACAAAACTAAACCAGGCCAGAGAATCATTATTGACAGCCATGAGAGCTTTTTTCTGATAGACCTGAAAAATGCTCAAAATTTGAATGAACCCAACAAGAAATTGATGAGACCTTCTCCCAGTTTATGGACAGACTTATTGATGTAGGAAATACATATATTGACCTTGATTTATCCAGAGAAAGGGAAATTAGGAAAATATGTAAGCAATTCATTGAGAATTGTTGTTCAGTAGTAAAAGACTACTTTAAAACAGCTGTCCTAATTGGAACTCTATGGACCTCAAGAATTGAGGAGACTAGCAGCCTATGTTTATCAAGGTCATGTAGAAATACCTGAAGAATACAATACATCAGTGGACAACTTAAAGAAATTGAAATCTTAAAGGGACAATTGAAAAATAAGGGAGAGACCATAGCCCCTTTGCAGAAATCCACAGATGAATCATTAATATGCCTTTTCTTTGGGAAGAGAGTCCATGCAACAATGGTCTGTAGGAGCTGCCTACGGGAAAAAGGAATAATAACAACTTTAGAAATAATAACTATAGGAATCGTAATGCCAATCAAAATAATGACAGTACTCCAAATGAGGAAAATGATAATACCCAGCACAATACCCAGCAACAATATATAAAAACTGGAGCTCGTCCATGCTATACTCCAGGTGAAAATCCCCATCAGCATGGGGGATCCCAAAAAACTACCCAAGCACCTTTATGGAGGTGTGAAGGGGAGGGTTGAGGGCCTTGGAATAAAAAAAAACCTTTGATTTTCCAGACCCTGATATTTTAATGCCACTAATCCCTATACATGCCCCCCCCCACATAGTAAGGAACCTTATGTCACTTTAAAGGTGGGAAATTCATACTATGATTGTCTTTTGGACACTGGGGAATATAGGTCAATTTTGATAAGCAAACCAGATGCAAAATGTGACTCTATTGGCTCTCAAAATGTAGTAGGTGTATGAGGAAAACCTTTAAAGGACCCCAAACTTTCTCCTTGCATGGTATGCATGAGACCCCTAACTGTTGAATATTCTTTTCTTTTAATGCCTGGATCCCCCATAAACTTTCTGGGGAGGAATTTACTATGCAAACTACAAGACACAATATTTTGCACTCCAGATGACTACTTATCATTGGAAGTACATGAGGAATCTTTAAAATTACTCCCTGTACTTCTCTCAGAGAGCCAGGAGGCAAAAGAGCCATCCACCTTTGTAATAACTATAGATATACCAAAGTCTCTTTGGGCCACATCTCCTTCTGATGTAGGCATGCTTAAATCAGCTATTCCTGTGCATATTAAAACTAAATCTAGCCTACCTGCTTCCATCCCTCAGTTTCCCCTCTCAAAAGAGGCAATAGAGGGTATTATCCTAGTAATAAACTCATTAATTGCACAGAGAATAATAATTCCTTGTAAATCTGAATACAACACACCCATCCTACCCATTAAAAATCAAAAAGAGGGCCCAATGGCAAACACATCTATAGATTCATACAGGATCTGAGGTCTGTGAACAACCACGTTATAAAGAGACACTCTGTTTTCCAACATACATAAGATTATTTCTTCTATTCCTAGCACAGCTACAAACTTTACAGTAGTAAACTTGTGCTCAGCTTTCTTTTCCATTCCCATACACTAGAACTCCAGGCATATTTTTGCTTTCACCTGGAAGGGCTCTAAGAATAAGTGGAGTTGTTTTCCCCAGGGTTATGTGAAAAGCCTGAGTTTATTTGCACAAATTTTGAGCCAAGACACAGATAATATAACATTTAAAAACAGCAAATTAATCAAATATGTAGATGATCTACTCTTGGCTTCAACAGATGCAGAAGCATGTCAGGAAGATAGTAAATACCTTCTTTTGGAAATGCACAAAAGAGGGCATAAGATCTTGAAGGATAAGGCTCAGTGGTGTCTCCCTAAAGTAGAATATTTGGGTTTCATCCTGACTGTGGGTGCTCTTTCTATTTCTCCCAAATGAATTGAAAATATTCAAAATTTAAGGTCTCCTACCACTAAGAAACAGTTGAGAGCAATTTTAAGAGCAACAGGGTTTTGTAGACAATGGATTCCTTGCTATAGGGAAATTACTAAACCCCTTATAGCAAGGGATTCAGTCCCTGAAACCCTCAAATTAGAGCCAGAACACTTGTCAGCTCTATCAGATCTAAAAAAGGCTATCATGTCTGCCCCTGCCCTAGGCATCCCAGATTACAATAAGCCATTTACTTTGTATGTACATGAGCGAAGAGGGGTAGCTTCAGGTGTTTTAACTCAGACTTTGGGACCTTCTCAGAACCCAATTACTTATTATTCTTCCCAACTGGACCCAGTAGCTTCAGGAGCACCACCATTTCTTAGGGGAGTAGCTGCTACAGCCTTACTAGTGACAAAAACTGTTGATCTAGTATTGGGATGTTGATTAACAATATGTTCCCACATGATGTGGAAGCATTGTTGCTAAGGCATAGAACACAGGCATTCTCAGATCAGCGAATTACATAGTATGAAATAACCTTGTTAAATAGTGAAAACATTACCTTGAAATGCTGTACAACCCTTAACTCTGCCACTTTGCTTCCAGATTTACCAACTTCAGGAGAACCATTACACAGTTGTTAAACACTAGTGTCCATGGTAGAAAAGCCTCAAGATGATCTCTTGGACACTCCTTTAGACAATACAGACCTGGTCTTATTTACTGATGGTTCTTCTTTTATGAGGGATGGCATAAACTACACTGGAGCTGCTGTAGTCACAGAGTTTGCCACTGAGTGGTCAGCTTCACTACCCTCTAACATTAGCGCTCAAAGGGCAGAACTCATAACCCTGAAACATGCCTTTATAAGATTCTAGATATGCTTTTGGCATTTGTCACTCAGTTGGGATGCTATGGCTCCAGAGAGGATTTTTAACCTCATCTGGAAAATCTATAGCTAATGCAGAAATTATTAATGAAGTTCTTTTTGCTCTTCAGTTGCCAGAAGCTCTAGCTGTAGTTCATTGCTCTGCCCATACAGGTGGCACTGATCTTGTCTCTAGGGAAAATGATTGAGCAGATGCTGCTACAAAGCTAACAGCCATAGAAAGGCCTGAATTAATTTTAACATTAACAACCAATGATGACTTAAATTTATCACTTTCCAATAATGAAAAGGAAGTGGAAAAATGGAAGCAAAAATTCAAAGCAAAACAGAGTAATGGAGTATGGGTGTCATCTGAAGAAAAACACCTGCTCCCTAGAAGTTTCTATCATCAAATCTGCCAATCTATTTATAAAAGTGGTCACTTTGGCACTCAGGGCATCATGGAATCTGTTAAGAGAGTATGGCTAACACCTGGTATAACTACTATAGCCTCTAAAGTGTGTACAGCCTGATCTACCTGCCAAGAATATAACCAACATGCCTTTTGTGGCAAAGCCTTTGGTGGGCGTCCTCTGGCTTACACACCTTTTGAGCACCTACAGATAGATTTCATAACAATGCCAAAAGCTAGACATTATAAATTTTGTCTAGTCATAGTAGATCAACTGACCAGATGGCCAGAAGCACTTCCTGTGACCCAAGCCACAGTGGCTTTTGTTGCTAAGGTGTTTTTAAAAGAAATTATTCCTCGCTTTGGCCTGCCAGCACATATTGATTCAGATAGAGGAAGTCATTTTGCTGATCCTTTCCTAAATCAGATATATTCTTGCTTGGGGATAACTCCCAAATTCCATGTACCATATCATCCTCAGAGCTCAGGCCAAGTTGAAAGAATGAACAGAGAACTTAAAACTATGACTGGCAAATTATGCACTGAGACACATTTAAAATGGCTTGAAATTCTTCCTCTGGTTCTATTTTTATCTTAGAAGCAGGCCTAGAGAAGACCTACACATCTCATCATTTGAGATGCTTTTTGGACATCCACCTATACAGGCTATGCCTTTCTCCCCTGCATATATATCAGCATTAGGGGGAGACACTACGATTGCTTCCTATATACAGAAATTAAGCACAAATTTCATGAACTCCATGAATCTGGAGCTGCAGTACTAACCGGACCAATAGACTTTTCTCTTCATGACCTTAACCCAGGAGACAAAGTATATATTAAGAATTTCTAGCCTACTGGAGCAACTCAGCTTTCCTGGGAAGGGCCATTCCAAATATATTTAACTACTCCAACATCTATAGAGGTTGGAGAGAAGGAATCTTGGATTCATTGCTCCAAGAGAGCATCTTCTGTTTAGACTGATTGACTGTATCCTATCACATGCACTGGAGATAATAATCCATTGTCAAGTGGATTCTGTTTTTCAAGGACACATTGAATTACTGATTTTTTCCTTATTTTTATTATTGCTTTTCTTTTCTTTTGATTAGAATATTTGATTTTTTCCTTTTTTTCTCATTTCTTATACTAAAGGTACATACAATTAATATTAATTTTCTGCAATAATATCAGTTTAATATATATTAAACTGATATTAATGCAGAAAAATATACTTGCTATAATATGAATGCTTACCCAAAAGCTTTAGACTTTGGAAACCTGCCATTTATTGATAAAATGTTATGGGACTATGATTAATGTTTGTATTTGATTCTAGGAAATAGTATAAAAACAGGGAGCATAGACTTAACCTGAATAGTGCCAAAAAGAGATTAATTGCACTTCTAAATCAATACAAAAGGATTTGAAAAACTAGTGTGAGACTCGAGGTTGTGATGCTGGACATATGTTAAGTCGTAGGTCTTCCTTGTATCCACACTCTTTGTGAAAATATTTACAGACAAGTATCAAAGTTTGGCTATCATCCTGGCTTTCTCCATCCCTGAGAATGCAGGTAAAATTAGACCAGGGAATGACACTTCCCAATCAAAATAAAATTCTAGTTCTTTTTCTTCTTATAGTATGGCAACTTCCTGTAGTCTTGGCTGCAAATGGGTAAGTGAAATATTACTGCATTCTGTCCTACAGACTTGTAGGATAGAAATTACTTTAAATTGGGCCTGTACAAGGGCCTATTATGAATTTATTCTTGTTTATGCAACATTTTATATACATAGATTTTGGTATTTTGATTCTGATTTTGAATTTTTTTCTTTCTTCCAAAAGTTTAACTTTCTTCCATTTTTCCTCATATTTTTGGTATTGTTTTTTCTCTTCTTTTGATAATTAACTCATTCACCCCCATAACTCAATATTACATCCTGAGCTGAACTGGACATTCTTAACACCCAGATCAGGGGGGATTGTATTTTAATAAAAATCCAAGATTTTGAATTTTTTTTTAAAAGAAAAGATCTTCAAGGAAAGAAGCTTGTTAACTCCTAAATCCAGAGAATGAACTGTGGCCAAAAGATGCCAGAAAACCTACACTACATCAAGAATGAACTTTGGTTGTGGTTGATTGAACTGAAATTTGATTGAACATTTATTGTAAATGTATACTTTTATGCAAAAGGGGACTGCCCCTAATTTGACTTTTTGGCAATGTGTCTAGCAAAACATTGGTTTTGCTTTCTCTCTTTTCTATTCCTCCCTAATTATTTTAATTTACTCTTAGAAATTGAATATTGTATACATTTGTAGTTAGAAGTGCCTTAGGACTACAAGATGATTATGTTAAATGATCAGTGGGGAGACTAGTCTCCCAGTGATCATCTGGAGGAGGATTGTGAAGATTTGATTTAGCTACCTTCTGATTGTAACAATGGAGATACTTGGTCTAACAGAATCAGGAATGTCTTGTGAAGTCTTCATTGATCCACCCTACTTAGTCTAACAAGGTTAGGGATGTCTGCACCTATACTTAAGGATTAAGTATCTAGGAGGATGGCCTTTGACAGACATGTGCAGAAACAGCTGACAGACCCTGGGCTGTCTTAAGTCAAGCTAAGCTCCCATTGGAACAGATAAGATGCAGGAAAGTGATGTAAAACTGTCTATATATGGCGTATCATTTCCTCTCTTTGGTCTCTTTCTCTGATCTGGCTGGTGACTTCCTGTGAGCAGGCCTGGGAGCCAGTTCGATCCTGGAACTCTCCTGGAACTTGAGCTGGGAGGAGCCCCCTCAGACAATTTCCTTAAGATAGTCAAGTGGTGAGTGACAAGACTGACTTCCCTTTCCCTTGTCTCTCAAGGAAGGCCCCTTGGCCAAGGCCTTTAACTCCTGCCTGGTTCAGCCTGAGTCAGAGCATTTTTAATTAACTCTTTCCCTCTCTATCTCTCTTTCTTAAATCCTTTCCTCTATATTAATTAAAATCACCATAATTTCCAGGTGACTTGTATATTTTATTATTTGGGATATTCCATGACGACCAATAATTAAATATAGTTTTAGTCACAACACTAAAATTATCCTTATACATTGCAATAAAGATGTCCACAAAAAGGGACTCAGAAAATGTTTCTTGAGATTATAAAATTTGGGGCAATAAATATGGAAAATATTCATCATTCTTACTTATTGGAATGTGTGGTTTAATAACACCAAGGTACACTTGGGCAGTGTAAATCTTTTTCATTGATATATAGTAATCCAATTCATTTTACTGAGTTTTTGTGTTCTACTTCACTGAAGCTATTTGTTTTCTCAAGTATTTTCCTTGTATAATAAAAAAAAAAACTCCTCAGAAATGGAACATTTTTTTAATCCTCTATATTTAGATAAAGTCTCTAATGTTTTCCATTGCATATAATGCTAGTTTGTGGTTTTGATAGTTTTTTTAAAATTAAGAAATAGATTATTTTATTCTTAGACTTCATAGGCTTTTTTAAAGCAAAAAATAAATGTTATACTTTTTCAAAGATTTTCTGCATCTACATGTACCCCCAAATTACCATAAAACAATGGGGAAATATATGATCAGAAGCAGCCAGTCACATAATAAAAGTGAGGGATAATAGCTACATAGTCCAGTTATTTCATGATAAGCACCAAATGTTAAAATATTTCCTTGTAACACTGTTAGCATGTTGAGAGATTTTTGATATGTTGACATAAATTGATATACTGAAGAGGCTACTACTCATAATTGTATTATAATGAATGCATTAAATACCAAAAAATAATTTTCAATCATATTAAAAATTTTAAGGGACACACAATTAAAAAACTCTTTAGTCATTGAACTGGTGAGTATGTAAGAGTAGGAAAAAAATATAAGCCTTTGTAAACAGAGTTCAAATAAATAAATAGGGTTTATTTTCCCAACATTGAAATCATTAAACAGTTTTCTAAGTAATAAAAATGTAATTAAACAATATGACAAAATGAGTTATAATAAATGTTATCCAAATAATGAGTTGTGATGTTGTCTATATTTCAGGTCTGGTAATAACCAAGGTCTAGTAAAAATTAGTCAATAAATCAAAATCATTACCATCTTCTCTACCACTGTTTATCATAATTCTATCTTTATATTATAGGATTTGAAAATGAAAAGTCTTCTCACTTTCATGCTCATGTGATCTTCCCAGTGACTCTATGCAACTGATATATCACCCTCTTACATATGATATAATCAAAATTCATAGTTACTAAATAGGTTACTCAAGATTGTCCTGTAAGTGGTGGTCAAAACCTGACCTCTAATTCTATGTCTCCCTTTTTTTTAAAACCCTTACCTTCCATCTTGGAGTCAATACTGTGTATTGGCTCCAAGGCAGAAGAGTAGTAAGGGCTAGGCAATGGGGATCAAGTGACTTGCCCAGGGTCACACAGCTAGGAAGTGGTTGAGGCCAGATTTGAACCTAGGACCTTTCATCTCTAGACCTGGTTCTCAATCCACTGAGCTACCCAGCTGCCCCCATGTCCACTTTTTTTGAAAATACCAGACTGCTTAAATTGTCATTGCTATAACTACTTCCTTTATTACTATTAATCTCTCATTTGTTATATGAAATATTAAGTATTTAAAAAGATGAGACATTGTTCTGAATATATGCCTTCTTATTATTTTTTTGGTAGTCCTATGTCCTATGTCCTATAGGATTACAATCTAAACTAGTTACACTGATGTAAATACAAATATTTAACACATACAGATTTCAGAAGTCCCACATCAGACCCAGACATGATTGAGCACTGAGAGATTCCCATCACACAAGATTTAGAGGAAAGGATTTTTTTAATGGGAATCAGGTGAAAGGGCAAGAGTGTCAGACTGAGAAAGTGATTAAATTGAGACAACTTTCCTTAATTGATATTAAGCCCTATGTTGATTATTTAGTTAATCAAATCAATTATATTAGCATGTAATACACATTTGACTATGTGTATCATTAACTCTGTACTACTAATGACAAAGCTGAGGCTAAGGGAGATTTGGTGGTCTATCTAAAGTCATAAAACTAAAAAAGAAAGTGGTAGATTCAACACCTGAGGCAACATCTTCTGCTTTGAGTCTGTAGTTCTACCCAATGAACCATAGCTTATCTCTTCCTCTTAATAATGGAGCCACATTATTCCATGTTGAATTACTTGAATCATTTATATGACTCCTCTGTAACAGTGGGATTATAGCATCATAGATTTAGAGTTAGAAAAGACTGAATGATCATCTGTTCCAACCAACTGGATGGGGACATTCCTTCAGGATAGGTACTATGACTCAGCTCTCAGATTTGTGACCCCCTCTCTCCTTCCCTTGTCCTCTCTTCAAGGCTCTTGAAGGTTATATGAAAGAGTTACTGTATACATGGTGGTGACTCTTCATATCCTTCTCTCCCAACAGTAGGTTCCTGGAATGTTATGACTATTCTCAATGAAAATCAACCCTGATCCTTCTTCTTTAACATCTTGATCAATGCCTCTCGAATGTGCTTGGATTTGACACTGTAGATGATAGGATTGAGCACAGGGGGCACAATCAAATAGACATAGGCAATAATGGCATGCACAATGGGGGGTGCATGTCTACCAAAGCGATGAATAATGGATACTCCCACACCAGGGATATAAAAGACTAGAACAGCTAGAATATGGGAGACACAAGTGTTGAGAGCCCGGATCCGTTCTTGAGGAGATGCTAATCCCATTACTGTGTGAAGAATGAGTCCATAGGAGATGGCAATTAGAAAGGAATCCACAAATGCTGTGGACAGTACTACATAGAGCCCATATAATATGTTGACAGTGATGTCAGCACAGGCCCTCTTCATCATGTCTGCATGAAAACAAAATGAGTGGGAAAGATAGACTTTCCCGGGGCAGAAGTTCAGCCTCTTCAGCAGGAAAGGCACAGGGAAGAGAGAAACAGTAGCACGAGTCACAATAGCCATTCCAATCCTGCCAATGGCACTGTTGGTAAGGACAGATGCATAGCGCAGTGGGTTGGAGATGGCCACAAAACGGTCAAAAGACATGGCTAGCAGCACTGAAGATTCCACAACAGAGAAAGAATGGAGGAAAAACATCTGGGTCAAGCAAGCATCAAAGGCTATGCGTTGATAGTCAAACCATAGCACAGCCAGGGTGGTGGGAAGTGTGCACAAAGTGAGTCCCAAGTCAGTGAGAGACAACATGGACAGGAAGTAATACATGGGTTGATGCAGACTGGGAGTTCTTTTCACAGCTAGTAGGATTAGGCAATTACCTGCGAGAGCCAGAGCATACATAGAGGAGAAGGGGATGGAGATCCATCCATGCATAGCTTCCAAACCTGGAATGCCAATCAGCAGAAAAACAGAGGGTTGGAAGAAGGAGCCATTATCATGGAATTGGGGAAGAGACATCATTGAAAGTTAGTCTCTCAAAAGATGAGACCAACTCCTGCTGTATACACACAGATTCAGACAAAAGTCAGGATCATTGTCCGCAATTTTTCTATCAGGAATTCAGAAGCAACTTTAGACATTTTCCTCAGGACCAAGATACCAAAATTTGGGTTTAAAAATTGGCCTACTCATCCTTGTCAACAACTATCCTGTATTATACATCTTGAAGTTATGTTTGAATTCATTTCCTTAACAACTAATCTAGTATAGTATTTTAAAAAAAAAATATCCAAAATGGTTTTCAATAAATTTTACAGTGTGAGATGCCTGGAAGTTCATTGAAGGAAGTTTTGAGAGTTTGGGTCCCATCTCAATCCTGTGAGGATGATATCAGAAAACAAACGTTTATTAAATACTATGTGTCATGCATTATGATAAGGAAATTGATATTCAAAATGTGTCCATGAATACACAGTCATGAAAACAGTTCCTGCTTCCAAGGAGAATACATTCTAATGGAGGAAATGAATTCTAAAATAGTATGTACATATAGGATATGTTTGTAGATGTAAGGTAATCTTGGAGGGAAAGGCTTTAATGGCTTTGAGATAAAGAAAGACCTTCTGCAAAAGTTGACATTTGAAGTGAGTCTTGAAGAAATCCAATGATTCTAAGAGCTAAAAACAAAGAGAGAGAGCATTTCAGGTTTCAAAGAGAACCCAGGGAAAGATGGCTTCACAAGATACATTTTTATATATGAAAAAAAACAAGTAGACTTGTATAGCTTCATTGTAGAATGCATGAAATGGAATAATAATAAAAATAGCTACATTTATATAGTGCTCAATATGCTCAATACATGCTAGGCACTGTCCTAAACACTTAATTATTTTCTCATTTGAGACTTAAAACAACCCCAGGAGAAATAAATATTCATGTAAAGGTAGATAGGAGATTGATTATGAAGAGCTTTAAATGCCAGACTTTAAACAAAATGTATATTTGAGTATCAAAGTAATAAAAGTTATTGGAGTTCATTGAATAGGCAACTGACATGGTCATCTCTCCTTGAGGTAGCTAATTAAGAAGTTTAGAGTGTTGAACTTGGAGTCACAAGGGTCTTAGTTCAATTATTGCCTCAGATACTTACTGTGTGATCCTTAACCAAATCTTTTACCCACCCTGTGCCTATTTCATCATCTATAAAATGAAAATAATAATGTCTACCTTCCAGGGTTGTGGCAATACCTAATAATAAATATAACAAATAAAATAGAATAAATATATAGAATAATATGCTATAACATAGTATGATATGATATAATATAATACAAGTTGATATGGATACAATATATATTATATAATATAAGCACACACACACACACACACACACACACACACACACATATATATATAATACCTTGCATACCTTAAAGCTCATATAAATGATAGATATTATGATTGTAATTCTTACATTTCAGGAAAATCTAGTCAGCAGCTGAGACAAAGATGGGTTCTAATAGAAGAGACTTGAATCAGGGCTACTACTTAGAAGGAGATTGAAATGTTTCAGAAGAGAGGTGATTAAGGATACAAACCATGGGTTAACTCAAAACTGTCTGGATACCCTTCTAAAACCAGAGTCTTCAACTAGTTATATGGAGCTATACCTAATAGACCCAATCTCAGGGATGTAGTTTGGCCTTCTCTAGAATGACATCTTGGTTTGGGTCTTCCAGAAAAAGGACCTCTGAAGCTTCAGGATAAGAGGAGCAAAAAGAAGCTCAGTCTTCTTCCATTTGTAGTGTTTAGTTGACCTTATTACGGAAAAAAACCATAAGTGGAAAGAGATCAACCAACTTTTGCAGCAATGTCTGAATAAAGTTGACATTAGCAATGTTTATGTAATTCCATTAAATTATCTTGCTTTTCTCTTATCCTTCCCCTACCATCCCTCATCATATATTCTCTGACCTTCTCAACAGTGATATTCCAGAGAACAGAGACTCACGGAGTCATTGAAATATGTATTTTATCCACCTGTCAATTCCATTTCTATGTTATTCACATCCTTTCTCTTCTTTCTCTTTGCCTTTCACCATTACTCTAGTTTAGACCTTTACTACATCTTTCCTGGACTAATAAAGAGTCACCTCCACCATCATTCTTTTAATCCAGGGGCTTTTAAGTTGGAGTACGTTCATGGAGTGTACTTCAACAAGAAGTTCATGGAAAGACTTCAAGAACATCTGTGAACTTGAATGAGAAAAAAATATTTATTTTCATTTACTGCTCACTGAAATTTGCATTTCCTTCAATTCATTAAAACCATTTCTCTAAGAAAGATCTTCAGGCTTCATTGCACTACCAATGACATAAATGGGGTCCATGATACACAGAAAGAAGTTTCAGTTTGCCTCATCCTGTCCATACTGCAAATGCTCCTAGGGTAATCTTATAGATTGCTGCATTGCTAATATTATTGCAGAAACCTTCAGTTATCCCCAATCGTATTTTAAGTCCCACAGTATTTTATTCCTTTTCTGCTTCTCCAGCCTTCCTTTTTGCCTCTTTTATGACATTTAACAGACATGTCCTATATTCCTATTGTGTGTTTGTGTAGTTGTTTGGATATAGAGAATTAAAATGACACGGTTCTATCAACAGGAACTTTACTTCCATAACTTTCTGGACCCTAGCTTTCATATATTTTTGTTACTACATTTTTTCCTTTGACCAGTCAATTCCTTGCATATACTCTGTTCTCTTTTCCCCATCAATCCTTGGTATCACTCCCCTTTTTTCTGCCAATAGCTCTCCAAGTGTGTATCATGATTTTCCTCCAGACCTGAACCTAGTACTCTACCCCAATACAGTTTAAGTCAAGATTCTGCCCCAGAGAAAGGAGATTTTTATAATTTCATTTCTTTCTCAATTACCAATTCTGAATTTAGAAGTGGATTAAAATATATTCAAGTCTAAATTCTGATTCAGATTTGGCCTTGGAATCCAAACTTTTGTGTGATTCAAATTTTTCCCTAGCCCCACAGTTTCAAACATTTCTCCAACCCAAACTTTTCCAGAATAATAATTAGCAAGAGAGATAGATGGGAGTTGGTATTAGTGATTAGAATAAGAGTGACAAAGTAGATATAGAGTTTATCTAGCTCCTCTCCTTACCCATCTCTTTCTTTCAAAAAAGGGAACCATGAATGAGGACATAGGTCAAATGCAGTGGGGAAGGGTAAATGAAGAGGGATAAATTAAATTTACTTGTCCCAAAGGATATTCTAATACCCAAGGCTGAGAAGTGAATCGAGCCATACAGAATATTTTTGCACATGCCAAATACTTTATTGACAACCCTTACTCCCTATTTCTGTATGGCTTTGGACTGGATGAATAACAATAGCAATAGAAATAATAATAAAAATAGCTACCAGGTATTTTAAGGTTTGCAAAATGTTAATTATATATATGTATATATATGCTTATATACTCATTTGCTGTGATCCTCATTACATCTCTGTGAAGTTAGTACTATCACTTCCTTCATTTTACAGAGGAGGAAATTGAGACTAAGATGCTAAATGACTTTCTCAGTGTCATACAGTGAATGGCTGAACCTGGATTCATACTCTATCAACTATGCTATCTAGCTGTTTCAAATACCCACTTTGATCTTTGCCTTTTTCATCTGTAAAATAGGGATCAAAATAATGACAGACTACATAAGTTATTTTGAAAACATAATGAGAAATGAGTCAAGAAAGTGCCTTGCTAAATTTGTTCATCTCAAAGCAGTGGTTTTGTCAATTATTATAATAAATAGCAGAGTAAAATAGGAATGGAAAAAATCTACCAATCACCTTCTGAAAAGATCCCCAAATAAAAATTTTCAGGAATATCATAGCCAAATTCCAGAGCTCTTGAGTCAAGGAGAAAATATTGTAAATGCCAAAAAGAAATAATTCTAATATCATGGAACTGTAGTCACAACACACTATTTAGCAGCTTCTACATTAAAGAATTAGAAAGTCTGGAATACGATGTTCCAGAGGACAAAGGAGCTAGGATTACAACCAAGAACACCTATCCAGCCAAATTCAGTTTAATCCTTCAGGGTAAAAATTTGATATTCATTGAAATAGAGGAATTTCAAGTTTCCCTTATGAAAACACTAGAGCTGAAAATAAAATTTGACTTTGAAATACAAGATTCACAAGAAATTTAAAAAAAGGTAAATAGGAAAGATCAATCATAATGGATTAAAGGAGTTTAAACTATTTAGATCCTAATGTGGGAATATAATACTTTTAACTCTTAAGAATTTTATCATTATTAGAGAAATTAAAAGGAGTATATACATAGACAGAAAACATAAGTATGAATTGAATTTGATGGGATGATAACTAAAAAATTAAGGGGTGAGAAAGAGGAATGGAGTAGGAAAAGGGAGAAGGGAAAGGTAGAATGGGGTAAATTATGTGACCAAAAAAAAGATGCATAAGAGTTTCAAGTAGAAGGGAAGATGAGTTATTAGGATATAGAGATAACTACAGGTAGAAAGGGAAGCATTTGAACCTTATTGCCATCAGAATTGACTCAAAGAGGGAATAACATACACACTCAGTTGGGTATAGAAATCTTTTATCCTAGAGGAAACTAGGAGAAGGGAATAAGTGTTAGAAGGAAGTGCAGATTGGAGTAGGTTCTGGTCAGAAGCAAAACACTTTTGAAGATGCACAAGGGAAAAGGAGAGATACAGTAGGATAATTGAAGAAGATATGATATAGGGAAATATAAAGTAATCATAATGAAAATATAATAAGTTTTTCTAATAAAGATATTTTAATAAAGAGCTCTAATACAGCTTTTCTAATAAATTTCTCAAATACATAGAAAATGAGTCACATGAAAATAAGTCATTACCTATCTGATAAATGGTCAGAGGATTTAAACAAGTAATTTTTATATATAGTAATCAAAGTTATATCTATAGTTATATGAAAATGTTTTAAATAACTATTGACTAGAAAATGCAAATTAAAATAGCTGTGAGGTATCGTCTCACATCTAACAGATTCTCAGAAAAGGAAAAAGATAAATGTGAGAGGAGAACTGGTAAAATTGAGACATGAATGCCCTGTTAGTGGCATTGTGAACTTATTTGACTATTCTAGAGAACAATTTGTAACTAAGTCGTAAGGGCTATAAAACTGTGCATACACTTTGATCCAATAATACCACTACTAGATCTGTATACCAAAGAGATAAAGAACAAAAAGGGAAAGGATCTCTTTGTACATAAATATATTTAGCAGCTCTTTTTGTCATGGCAAAGAATTGGAAAATGAGGCCATGCCCATCAACTGAAGATTGGCTGAACAAGTTGTATTATATGATTACAATGGAATATTATTGTGCTATAAGAAATGATAAGCAGAATAATTTGAGAAGAACCTGGAAAGTCTTACATAAACTGATGCAGAGTGAAGTGAACAGAATGAGGATAACTTTGTACATAGTAAAAGAAATGTACAATGAACAACTGTGAATGACTTAGCTATTCTCAGCAATACAATGATCCAAAACAATCCCAAAAAGATGCTTGATGAAAAATGCAATCTTTATTCACATCACAACTACACTAATTGAGGTCTTTAATCTTTCATGAACAATTTTAACAGCTTCATATCTACTCTCCTTGAATCTAGATACTCTTTTCTCCATTCAAGTTTCAAAATAGATGTCAAATCGATCCTCTCAATGAATTGTCAGTTTTACTAAGAAAGTAGGAATGAGCCACTACAATTCCAAGCTCTAACTTTTTAAAAAACCAGTACCTTCTGTGCTAGAGTTGATACTAAGTTCCAAGGCAAAAGACCAGTAAAAGCAAGGTAATTGGGTTAAGTGACTCAGGCAGGGTCATGAATCTAGATGTGACTAAGGACATATTTGAACCCAGGACCTCCTATCTCCAGGCCTGGCTCCCATTCTCCTGAGCCACCCAGCTGCCCTAGTCCTAACTTAAAAAAAAACAACCAAAAAACAAAAAACAATCTTCTACCCTTTTTAAAAAAGATATTGATATAATAGCTGACATTTATATAGTACTTTAAAGTTTATATACAGCACTTTTTAATGCATTTTATTTGAGTTTTGCAACCACTCTGAATATAATTCTACAGTTAGTATTATACTATTTTACAGATGAGAAAACTGAGGCTTAGAGAGATTAAGGGACTTGTGGGCAGTCAGCCAACTAGTAAATGTCAGAGATCAAATCTGTACTCGGGTTCAATATCCTGTTTTCTCTGTGACTGAATCAGGTCCAATATCCTTTTTTCTCAGTGACTGAATTAATTATTAAGTATTCCTGAAAGAAAAAGGATTATGGAAATCATACACCTTAGAGGTCATCTATTCCAACTGTATCACTTTACAGGTGAGGAAACTGAGGCCTGAGTCAGAGAACCTGACTTGTTCAAAGTCCCACAGCTAGTTAAGAGCGATTGTCAGAAACTGGGCTGGAGGATGCAGGAAGTGTTGAGGAGGTAGTATATAAAGGATTCAAAAACTGATTAGATATGTATGGATGTGGCAGAGGGATATATTGAAGATGATTCCTAGATGCTTAAAATAATAGTAGTATTCTTTCCAGGAAGTTATGAGACTTAATTGGTTAAGAAGGAAAGATGATGTGCTCTGAGGCCTAACATATTGAAATAGAAATATTCAGAAGGTAGTTAGGTATATGGAACTGTAGTTCAGGAGAGAGAAGAAGGGTAGATATGTGGATTCTGGATTTATTTGAATAGAAAGGTTAGTTGAATTCATGAAGCTTTAGGGGGAAAAATCAAGATTAATTGGTAGATATTTTTAAAGCAGCTGAGCATGATAGTCATAGATTGAGGAAAACCAGAATCCAAGGAGAACTTACCAAATGGTATGGAAACTATTAAGAACTTTCCCTATGTTTGAACTGTGAAGTTATACTATGTACCATTAAATCAGTGAGATTGGACAGTTTATTTAGTTCAACTTTTTGGTTCTCTGTTTCTTTACCTATAAAGTAAATAAATTGGACTAGATCCTTAGGCTATATTCTATTTCTAATAACCTAAAATTCTAGCAATCATTCTTTTTGGGAGTTGTGGCATCTTGAAACAGGATTCATTAATTATGTTTTCCTCCACCGAAATACACTTATATACTTGGATCCTCACCAACATTGCTTTCTTCCTGAAGAATCTGTGATATGGAAGCTTAACAACTCACATGGAACTTGTTATTACATGTAATTAGTAAAATAAACAAATTAATTAACAACAACAAAACAACTAACATGGGTTTAGAAGAAATTGTTTCAGTTTTCCAGAAACAATAAGGTGATGTGTAAAGTGCCCTGATCTTCCAATTTGTGCAACTTCTGACTCAACCTTGCTGAACTCTAATGCTCTGTGATTCTAAGACAAAGACTAAGAAGACGGAGGTGTCTAAAATAGATTTTAGCTAATTCCAAAGTGTTTGGCATTGAAGGAATCCTGTGAGGAATATTGTTCGATTTCTCTCCATCCTCCCTCTAGTTATCTCAGGAAATTAATACCTGATGTCTTAAGAGATATCTCTTAGCAGAAACATGGCCTTGTATTCCAGGACAGTCATTCTGATGGACAGTCTGTAGACTTTATGAAGGCAGACAACTGTAGCTTATTTTCGATTATACTAAACTTTGTTTTATCTAAATAAAGGATTCTTCATCTGGGACATAATGATCCCCTAGTGTTCTGGATATAGGTGTCAGGAAGTTTATCAACTTGGATAGGAACAATAAATTTTCATTTCAATGAAATGGGTTTTCTTTTTTATCCTTTGTATTTTATTCATTTAAAAACAATCAAGTATTTCACAAGTTTCCCCAGACAATTGGAGTCCCTGAGATGAAAAAAAAGGGCCCCTGATAAAACCCTAGCATTTAGTAAGTTCCTATTTTCTACATATTCTCTTTTTCACAAATGCCTTCACAAGGTATGGGGCTAAAGCAATGAGCAATATATATTTTTAAACCCCTACCTTCTGTCTTGGAGTCAATACTGTGTATTGGCTCCAAGGCAGAAGAGTGGTAAGGGCTAAGCAATGGGGGTTAAGTGACTTGCCCAGGGTCACACAGCTGGGAAGTGTCTGAGGTCAGATTTGAACCTAGGACCTCCCATCTCTAGGCTTGGCTTTCAACCCACTGAGCCACCCAGCTGCCACCCAGCTGCCCCCCAATGAGCAAAATATTAAATGTGATAGATTCATTATTTATGAGCAGTTCCAGTTAGAAAGGGTACTGAATAAGGTAGTACAAACTAAGTGGATCCAGAAAAATTAGGGTATTTTCCATCTATGTCAGTTATCTAACCCTATCATTCTGGGAAAATTAAGACCTACCTAATGATATTTGTGCAGCATGTCATCATCTTTAGCTTTCACATAATGGTTGAAAGCTTGAGATCCATTTCATCCGGCCATGCATTTAGGCAGTAGCTCTACTCTGCCTATCCTTTATACCTTTGCTTGGAAAAGCCTATATGGTGCCTCCAAAACCCTAGGGATTATAGGGTTCTGGCAGGGAATTCTTCAAGGGTGGCAAGACCTCAGAGGATGTGTTGTCTACTTAATACCACTATCTAGAGATGATTTGTCAAGTGAATTGAAGTGGGAAGGGAATTGAGGAGTGTTCTAGAGTGGGGAAAGTATTAAAAGGCTATCCCATTTATATTCCCAGTGCTTAGCACAGTGCTTTTCAAATAATAAGCACTTAATAAATGTTTTTTTAATTAATTTATCTCACCGTGTATGTGGTAATTTGCTAATAGCCTTGTCTATTCCAGGGGTAAAAAAAGACTGAAGTTTTGAAAGATAGATAAATGGATTAACCAAATAATCAGTCTTTTCTGAGGTCCTTGGAGATACATCCTTCTTCTCTGCCATGTGGTGGGGTAACAGGTAATATAGAAGGCATATGAGACCTGCCTTTAGGACCTTTGATCTTTCATAGTCACGAAGGCATTAATCTTAGATCCCTTGGCTTGACAGACACTCTTATTGAATAGAGTTTCTCTGGGAACTTTCAGGGGATGTGGCCAAAGATGCTCTTGGTATTAATCTGTGTTTTGTGCTCCAGTAGATCTTTCTTTAGAAGAAGGAACAGGCATAGAGTGGAGATCACAAGTTGGGGGGCATCCCTATTTCCTGGATACAGACCTATGTTGAAATGTTTTTTTGATAGGGTTTTGATGGAATGGTTCTAATCTTAAATCTACCAAACAGACTAGGAAAAACGGAAGAGAACTAGGGAAAATCTTTGGGAAGAATCTTGAGAATAGTATGCCCAATTTTGGCTAGGTATCCCATTATACGATGTTGGAAGTGTGTAACATTTTTGTGATTTTGAAGTGGAATTTGGAAGATGCCCTGAGGATACCAGGCCTGGAACTTAATAATATGCAATCCTATTCTATTCATTTCATCACATACTTATTAAACACCTACTTTGTGAAAAGCATTATGCTAGGCACTTGGATTCATAAAGATATAAATAAGAGTCTCTACCCTAAAGTAGTTTACATTTTATTCAGTGTAGACTCATAGATCTAGAGCTAGAAAGCACTTTAAAGGTCCTTCAATTATCTCATTTTACACATGGGGAAATTGCGACTCAGAGAAGTTAAGTGACTTTTCCAATGGCATAGTAGTGAGAAAGCTGTGATTTCAACCCCAGATCTGTGACTCCAAGTTTGTTGTTCTTCCAGACACACCACTGAGTCCCTTAAGAATGTTTAGAAATAATATGTTTAATACCAGGTGGTGTTTCCATTGGCCAGGTAAATTTTAGTTCTCTTATTTCTTGTGATTTGCATCTAAGTTATGAAATTACTTTCCTCTTGCAAATAAACCCTGCCAAACCTCACTACAGCTCAGATGTGAAGAAGAGGTCCAGCACATGCTGGAGGGATAACTGTCCATGGGTGGTAGCGTTTGGGCAGGGAGAGCACAGAAGAAGGTGTTTTTATGTGGTGGATCTTAGAAACAAAGTTAGTGGCATGTTGACATTCCTTGAAAAGCCTCAGGAGTTAGTGAGGTCATGGCGGTCACTTAATTACCCAGCATAATAAAGAAAATTAATACTTATAAACTCATGGTTACAAAGCACACCACATATGGCATCTCATTCAAATCTAGCAATAGTCTTAAAACTTGGAAAAATTAAAACCTAGAGAATTTTCTGAACATAGATAGTGTGATTTGCTCTTAATATCTATGTTATTAAGAATAAGGTATACTTTTTTGATGAAGAAATTGAGATCAAGGAAGCTAAGTGCCTTACCTAAGGTCATATATGTAGGAAGTAGCAAATTAAAGACCTGAGCTTATGGAGTTTCTTTAGTATTTGAAAATCTGCCATCAAGTCTAACTTTATTCCCACAATATTGTACTGTCTTTCCCCTTCATGCTTATAGGGATACATCCCATGCTGAACTTGGTATTCTCTGAGACATTTATTGGGAGACTGTTGTCCACTTCTCAGTCTAGTATAAAAGGATAGTATCTAGTTAGCTGTCTTCTACATGGTGTTTTAAGGTTTACAAAGTACTTTTCTGTATACATTTTTTTGATCCTGTAAGTTAGTTGTTATTAATAACTCAATCTTAGTGAAGACACCAAGAGGCTGGGAGAGCCCAAGAAATTTATCTGAGTCTTCCTGACTCCAAATCCAGTACTTTATTACTCTTGGAAGGGACTTAAAAGCAATCTAATTCAAATCACTGGACTTTCATGAGAATGTGAACTATCTCAACTTTAAAATATGCTATCTCTTGCCTTCTGTCTTTATGTACTAAAGGCTCTGCATATGTACACACACACACACACACACACACACACACACACACACACACACACACACACAAGGTTACTCTCTCCATTGTTCTGGTTGTATTCACAGTTCCTGTCCTATTAATTTCTTGGGATCCTAGAACTATTCCCTTGAAAAAAAATCAACCCTGATCCTTCTTCTTTAACATCTTGATCAGTGCCTCTCGAATGTGCTTGGATTTGACACTGTAGATGATTGGATTGAGCACAGGGGGCACTACTAAGTAGACATATGCAACAAGGGCATGCACAATGGGGGGTGCATGTCTACCAAAGCGGTGGATAATGGACACTCCAATTACTGGGATATAGAAGACCAGAACAGCTAAAATATGGGAAACACACGTGTTGAGGGCCCGAACCCGTTCTCTTCGAGAAGCTAAACCCATTACAGTATGTAATATGAGTCCATAGGAGAGAGCAATTAGTAAGGAATCCACAACTGCAGTGGACAGCACGACATAGAGCCCATATAGTATGTTGACAGTGATGTCAGCACAGGCCCTCTTCATCATGTCCGCATGAAAGCAAAATGAGTGGGAAAGATAGACTTTCCCGGGGCAGAAGTTCAGCCTCTTCAGCAGGAAAGGCACAGGGAAGAGAGAAACAGTAGCACGAGTCACAATAGCCATTCCAATCCTGCCAATGGCACTGTTGGTAAGGACAGATGCATAGCGCAGTGGGTTGGAGATGGCCACAAAACGGTCAAAAGACATGGCTAGCAGCACTGAAGATTCCACAACAGAGAAAGAATGGAGGAAAAACATCTGGGTCAAGCAGGCATCAAAGGCTATGCGTCGATAGTCAAACCATAGCACAGCCAGGGTGGTGGGAAGTGTGCACAAAGTGAGTCCCAAGTCAGTGAGAGACAACATGGACAGGAAGTAATACATGGGCTGATGCAGGCTGGGAGTTCTTTTCACAGCTAGCAGGATCAGGCAGTTGCCTGTGAGAGCCAGAGTATACATGGAACAGAAGGGGATGGAGACCCATCCATGTACAGCTTCCATGCCTGGGATGCCAATTAGCAGGAAAGCTGATGGTTGGAAGAAGGAACTGTTGTCATGGGATTTGGGAAGAGACATCAATGAAAGACAGAAAAAGTCTCTTAGGAGGTGATACCACCTCAGACTTTACATATAGTTTCAAACAAGGCAGGATTAACGTCTCTAAATATTTATCAAGAATGTAAGAGACCATAGATACTTTTTTTCAGATCTCAGATACTAAAATTTGGTTTTCCATAGATTTAGAAGGAGGTGGTCTAAGAACCATCAGTGGCCATCCTTTGTCATACATTTTGCAGCTATTATGTAGATTTCTTTTCCTTGACAGGTTTCCTACAATATAAATTATTTTTAAAAGATTCAAAATTAATTTGGATTAATTTGAGATCTGAGGTTCTAAACCTTTTTTTTTTTTTGGTGTGTGTCATGGACTCCTTTGACAGTCTGATGAAGCCTATGGACTTCTCACAATAATGCTTTTAAAATAATTTAAGAAAATATTAAATTTCAGTTAGAGTAAATCAAATTAAAAGTATATTTTTTCTCTTCTTTTTTCATACCACTAAGAAGGTACAAATATTTCTTGAAATTGTTAGATGTGAGTACAATAGATATAGGACAGAGAATAATAGGAACAGAGGCTGAAGCCTCTTGTCTCACCTCTTTGGCATTGCAAGCAGCAGGGGGTAGAGTTGCAAGAGTTGTTTAAGAAACCATCACCCAATACTTTGTATCTGTAAGAAATAGACAATTTGAAGGATTCTCATCATTTTTCTTTGTTCTGTACCCTCAAGCCACATAAGTTTTTTTTCTTTATGGTTCTCCCAGTTCTCTGGGGAGTTAATCTCTTTGAAGAGAGAAGGAAGACAAATGGAACAAAGAGAAGAAGGCTTACAGAAGTGAGTCAGGTGCACAAAATTGGAAGAAATGGTAAGGGATAGGGCCCAGAAGGGAGCTAATATGGGAAGAGACTGACTTTTCTTCAATGAATTAGTATTTACTAAATGTTTATTGCATGCCAGGCTCCATGCTACTTGTTGCTATGGATATGAAGCCAAAAATGAGGAACTTAAATTCCAATGAGAAGATAAAAGGAATAATTGAGTGAAAATTGAGTGAAAATATAACAAATATATACAAAGTGACATGGGAATGGGAGGTACAATAGCTGGAAGATTCAGGAAAGACCTTTTGGAAGAGACCCATTTGAGTAGATCTTTGAAACAAACTACAGGTTCCTGGATGTTGAGATGAGGAGAAGAGTATTCTAGGCATAAGAAACAGTCTACAGTAATGATGAAGCAGTAGTATTTCCTGTGTGAAGAACAACCTGTATATCCATTTAACTGGAGCCCAGAAAAGGTGCTTGCAAATATTGTGTAAGCAGACTGGTGAGATGGGTTGGATATGGATTCTGAAAGGATTAAAATATAACAAAGAAATTTATATTTTATCATAAATGCAATAGGGAAATACTAAAGCTTCTTGATGAGGGGAGTAACATATTCAGATGAACTTTAGTTATATTAATTTGCAGGCATATTTAATAGATGGGAAAAGACAAGATGAAGGGGGATCAATTAAGAGGCTAGTATTTTGTACAATACTTTAGAGTGATGGGAGTAGGAAGTACATGAGGTTGAGGTATGAGTGGAAAGAACAAGGAAATGCAAGAGATATTACTGAGGCAGAATCAGCAAGATTCAACACCTTATTGGATATTAGAGGTGGGGGGGGAGAGAGAGAGGAGAAACATTAGGGTTCCTAGGTTTGAAATCTGGGAATCTGGAATAATAGACATATCTTTAACAGAAATTGGGGTATTGGGATGTTGGAGCATTCTGAGGAAAAGATAATTACTTATGTTTTAAACATGTTTAGTTTGAGCATGTCACCAGGTGGTAGGGATGTATAATACATAGTTGGTAAGGCAGACCTGGAGTTTAGACCCATGGAATATATCTGGGTGCCTTCCATACATACTGTAATTGAATCTCTAGGAACCTTGAAAGAAAAGAAATGGAATTTAAGAAGGGAGATCCTCACTAGAGCTACACATGACAATCATGGAACATGGAAAACAAATATTCAATGGTATCAATTTATAGACTGAGAGAGGAAATAATTAGAACCATGAATGTGATTAAACATTAAAGCCACCCTTTGAGCCACTAAGTCATTCCTCAATTTCCTCATTTATGAAAAAAAAATGGAACTAGATGGTCTCTGACAAATTATTTAGTTACATCTTACGTCATTTTTTTTTCTGAGAAAGACTAGGCACCTGGAAGAAAAGCATTTGACTCAATTATTACCCTCTACAGAATACATATACACACAATGACTTTTACCAAAAGTTGTCTTCTTCCTTAAGAGATTGTGACTGTGGAAAATTGAATAATAATCCTTATTGGTAGTTGCGGGATTCCACTTTTTTAGGAAATTGTATAGTACAGAGGAAAGCACACTGGAATTAGAGTTAGGAAACATTTCTAGCTCAACCAGTTGGGCAGTCCAATTGCTCTCCTTTGGAACCAATTTCCCTACTAGTAAAATGAGAGTGTTGGTAATTACCTCGGTGTTTTGATGGTTTGTAACAGGTTTTTAACCTGGTGTCTATAAACTTTGTTGTTGTTAAGATCCTTTGAGAACTGTGTTTCAACATATTTTGTGTTTCAACATATTTTGCATACTTTGTAGTCTTGTGTATCTCATGTTATGCATTTGAAAACATTCTGAGAAGGAGTTCATAGATTTCAAAAGACTGTGAAAGGGGATTGTGATGAACACCTGAAAAAGGTTAAGAACCTTTGTCTATAGTATTATGATTTTAAGATGAGGTCTGAGAAGACTAAGATGGTTTTTATTTGAAGATAATATTAAAGTGATTAGGCTGAAAGAAGCTCTGAAGAATCATTTTATTTTCTCTCTTTTCTGTACACCTCAGTCAACTGTTTTATTTCCTATTCTTTCCGTGAAGTGTATCTCTTATTAGAAACATCATCTTAAATTCTTGGATATCTGTTTTTTTTTTTTAAGCCCTTACCTTCTGTTTTGAAATCAATACTATGTATTGGTTCCAAGGCAGATAAGTGGTAAGAGTTAGGTAATGGGGGTTAAGTTACTTGCCCAGGACACAGTTAAGAAGTGTCTGAAGTCAAATTTGAACCCAGGACCACCTGTCTGTGGGCCTGGCTCTCAATACACTGAGCCACCACTTGCCCCCTTGGACATCTGTTTTGATGGACAGTCTCTAGAATTTAAGAAGGCAGTCACTTTTCTAGTTTACTCAATATTATATGTAAATGATCTAGACCCTCTGGTTTAACCAGTTCTCATGTTCTGCATATTATCTTTCCTCTGAATCTCTTTGAAGAACAGAGGCAGGAATTAGGAAAACAGCAGATCTGACATAGATTCTATTTATAAATAACTCTAGGCAAGTATAGGAAGTGCTAGAAAGATCCAGTGAAATATGAGGATTTTCCATTCATGTCAGTTGTCTAACTCCACCAAACTGGAAAATAAAGAACCACGGAAATTTGTGAACAAAGTCACTAACCTCAGCTTTTACAAAATGGTCCAATGCTTCTGACCAGCCTAGTCTCACCCCGTCTTGTTTTCAGCTAAGGGTTAGTTCTGCTCATCCCTTATATCTTTGCAGAGAGAATTCTAACTGAAGCTTCTCCGCCCCTTGAGATTAGAACATTCTGGCTTGGGAGTCTCTGAGTGTCCTAATGGCACCCTTAATGTAGATTAGTCAGGTGCAGCCTGAGTGTGATGAGAATGGTGAGTTCTCTGAGGGGAATGATTGCAGACAATGACTTTAGTGAGAGCTGGGGAAGAAAGTGGAAAAGGAATATTAGGAAGGAAAATAAACCAAGGGAGAGGAAAAGAGGAAGAAAGAGTGGAATATTAGCATAGGGGAGAGAGAAGGGAAGAGGAAAAAAAATAGAAGGGAACATATAGATAGAATCTTTGACTATAATTTTTTATCCATTTTATTAATCATATTGCTATGTGATCAGCCTTACTACTATCTACATTATGCTTTCCAGTAGTTTCTGATTCATCCCAATATAGTACCTTAGAGAAGTTTGAAGTTTCCCATGGCTGAATAAAGCAAGCAGAATTTGTAATCATTTACTGTGTGCTAGGCACTGTACTAAACCCTGGGCATACAGAGAAAATTGAAACAATTATTACCCTCAGAGGTTACATTTTATGGGAGGAGACAACATACACATATATGAGAATATAAAGAATGTAAATCACAATACTACGAATTTTAGGTTTAGAAGGGAGAATCCTAGCATCTGGGTGGACAATAAAAGGATTCATAAATGTAACCACTGACCCGATTCTTCTTTTAAAAAACTTTACCTTCCATCTTAGAATCAATATTGTGTATTGGTTCCAAATCATAAGAGTAATAAGGGCTAGGCAATGGGGGCTAAGTGACTTGCCCAGGGTCACACAGCTGGGAAGAATCTGAGATCACATTTGAACCCAGGACCTCCCATCTCTAGGCCTGGCTTTCAGTCCACTGAGACATCTATCTAGCTGCACTGCAATGAAGTGATTCTAAAAAGAAAACAAAGACAAAGACAAAGGGAAGAAGAGAATGCATTTCAGGCATGTGCAGCCTGAGGTGAGAAACAGAGTTGCAGTGTGTGTGTGTGTGTGTGTGTGTGTATGTGTGTGAAAGAGAGAGAGAGAGAGAGAGAGAGAGAGAGAGAGAGAGAGAGAGAGAGAGAGAAAGGAAAGAGAAAGACAAAGATAGAGACAGAGACAAAGACAGATGATCACATACACATTTTATGAAAATCACTTGAGCAGTTGTATGAAGGATAGATTGTAGCAGAGACAGCCTTAATGAAGGGAAACCAAACAGAATATTATCATAGATGGCAATGGCCATATTCTAACAAACTTTAATGTTGGCAATGCTTATCTACAATGGCCCTAAACTCCCCCCCCCTCCCCAGGGTCACATTCTCTTGCAGAGTTCCAGAGTATTTTTGTTTGATTTTGTTTTTATTTTTGTGTTTATTTTTTATTTATTTATTTAAATGTTTAACTCCTCAATTCTTTGAAAGAATAGGGTGGG
This sequence comes from Monodelphis domestica, assembly GCF_027887165.1. Taxonomy (NCBI): domain Eukaryota; kingdom Metazoa; phylum Chordata; class Mammalia; order Didelphimorphia; family Didelphidae; genus Monodelphis; species Monodelphis domestica. The sequence continues at coordinate 351,423,563 of NC_077230.1, forward strand.
GAACTTTTAAAGCCTTTTGTGGGTGGGCCCTCTCCAAGAGATTCACTTTGTAACTAAAGAGGACAAAGCTATTAACCCATGGAAGTAAAGATTTAAAGAGAGAGATTTCAGACATCATTGATTGTCAGGCAAAGAAACATGGGAGCCAGAGGACTTTTCCTGTACATTTCATATTTTATCACCTATATGGTCACTTGTTCCCAGCCCTGTGGATGCCAGAAAAAAAGAATTTATTCCTGAAATAACCAATTAATGAATTCACCATGGAAATAGTCTATCCTGGTCCTCCTGTTCGCTTCCTCTCCCTAACTCCTGCTCTCTTCCAGAATATGAGGGAGTTAAGAAATAGAAGACACATAATTCCTATCCTCAAAGCCTTGACTTAACCACAATCAAAGGGGGCATTATCTTCAGGGCTTCTAGTCTGAGAGAGACCCTTGCTAAATGGAATTTCTCTAGAAACTTTCAGTATAGATCTATGAAAGATATTCATATTAATCTATACCTTTTGTTCCAAGGGAGCCTTGCTGAGAAGGAAATTTTCCTAGAGTTGTGATCAACTGGTAGTTAAGAATCTTCTTTCTGGGTTCAACCCAGTATGGGAATATTGTATTACTTGGGTGGGCTTGCTTTTGATAATATGAATTCCCTATAAGCAATCCTGTTATAAGATTAAGAAGGATAAGGGTCTCCCAGGCAACTTGGGTAAGGTAGGTAAAGACTTCCCAAATATAATAAGAGTAAAGAATTCTATGTATAATATTTTCCTGAACTCTCACAAGTAGAACAAATAATGGTCCCAGTTAATAGTAATACGGGTATTACCTTAATGGAGAGGTCTGATGGAGAACTAGGCTTAGATTCTAGAAATCCTTCCAAACTAAGAGTAGTTCTTTGAGTAGTATGCAGGCTTGTTTTCCACTTCTCTTCCTGTCTGAGGTTTAATATTTCCTTCAGAGCTTGTGTTAGTCTTAGGTAGGGGTTCTTTACCAAGTTTGTGTCATATGTTCCTTTGAGAATCTAATGAAACCTAGAGACCATTTCTCAAAATAATATTCTAAATTCCTGAAATAAAATACACAAACTGATAAAAGAAACTAATAATTTTAAAATACAGTTTTCAAAAATATTTTGGGGGGAGAAGTTAATAATTCCCATGAAATCTATTTATGGAGGCCATGAACCCTGGTCTAGACCATGTGGTTTAAAGGGATAAGTAAAATCTACTCTTCTTATGAGAATCCAAATAAATGCCTTGTATCCACCTCTCTACTCCTCAAGCTCACTACAAAGGAACAATAGCTCACATCTCTTCAATGGGGCAAAAACCTCCGCCCCAATCCCATTCTACTATCATCATGAATCACACCAGAGAAGAATTTAGGCAGTTTTCCAACTTTTCTCTTTTTGAACTCATGAAAAGAGGTGAGTGCAAAGAAGTATAGTCAGGAAGTTAAAAAGCAAACAATACCAATGACAACAACAGCAAAATGGAAGCAATGGCTACTTTTGACTAACAGACCAGAGAGAAAGAAGTCCAGATCTCTCCCTGTGTCTCTTCTTCTCATACTGAGAACAGGATGAGACTGGGAGCAAAACTTGGAGGGCAACTTTCTCACCAGTTTGTCCACCATTTTGGGCCACAATGGCTTTCGTCTCAGCTCTCCATTTTCATTGTCCTGTAGATAAGACAAACCAGTGTATTCTTTGGCTTCAAGAAATTTAAATTCTACTGGTAATAGCTTAGAACTTGTAGGTTTCATGCCAGGTTGTGATCTCACAGGCCAGATAACGTATAGACTGTAATTTCTTGTGTGTTAGATATTATTTTATGGAAGTCTTCTGCTGTAATAAACTCTGTAAAATCTTAGGCTAGCTCAGGTGTGTGGAAGGAAGAGCCAGTACGAGGGCAGAGGTTAGAAGTAGAGGCAATACTGGCAGAGGTTGAAGTGTAGATAGATCTCAGAATATAATAGAGCTTTGAAATTTGGACCAAAGGGACAGGAACATTGAACTTCTTGATGCTTGTGGGTAAGCTATAAGGATTAGCAGCGTCCAGGGACTTCCCATCAGCAATCCTGATGTAGAAAGAAATCATAGGCAAACAACTGGTCTTCTCTTTAAGGCTCGGTTTCCATAACTTCTCATGTTTTCCTAATGCTCTACAGTTTTCAGTGTTTTCACATACATTATCTTACTTGTTCTTTGGAGCAGCCTTTAAAAATGTGCAGGTTAGATTTAATTAATTCCCACTTAACAGATAAAGAAACTGGAGACCTAAGAGGTTAAGTGATTACACATAATCTTAAAAATGACAACCACTACTTCTGATTCCATATCTGGCATCCTTACTACTATACTCTTCTCATTTTTGTTTTTAAATTTATCTACTGTAGCAAACCTTTCCAGCTTTATTGAGCAAATCTAACTCTAGATACTCCACTCATTCCTCTTTTATTATCACCTACCAAATCCCTAGTATTTGTTTTGATAGCTTGAGACCACTTTCTTTAGTGTTGGAATTAATTGCATTTTTTCTTTTTTGTTATTCTTCATTCTATGTCATATATGCCTCCATCATACTTGATCATCCCCAAAGACTAGTCTGATGCCTCTTTCATCAGACTGGGAATTCTCCAATTGTGAGGACTCCATTTGAATTATCTGAACAGAGTATCTCTTGGAGCATGCAATTGGGAGAGATTTATGTCCAGCATGGGTGGGAGGTGGAGATGCTGCCCACCTTGGGGCTCTAGGCTGGTAGAAGCAGAGCCTGAGCAGAGTCTTCCAGATGCATTGAAACTTGATACTATAGATGACAGGGTTGAGAGCAGGTGGCACCAGGAGGTAGGTGTAGGCCACCAAAGCCAGAGGCAGTGGACCATGACTCCCAAAACGATGCATGACTGAAAGTCCAATCATGGGCACAAAAAACACTAGGACAGCAGCCACATGGCTCACACAGGTCCTTGCTGCTCTCACCCTCTCTTCCCATGACCCTAAGCCCAGAATCACCTTTGCTATAGGCATATAGGAGAGAATAATGAGGATTGAGTCAATACCAGCTGTAGACAAGATAACAAAGAGACCATAATGAACGTTGACTTCAGTTTCATTACGTGCCAGCTTCATGATATCTGGATGGAAGCAGAAAGAGTGGGTAAGCCTCCGTTGCTCATTATAAGTCAACCTGAGTAGCAAGAATGGCAAGGGTAGCAAAGTGAGGGCTGAACGGACCAACACAGCCAGTCCTACCTTTGCAACCACTCGGTGAGTCAAGAGAGCAGAATACCGCAGTGGACAGGCAATGGCAGCCCATCGGTCTACTGCCATGGCTAGCAGCACTGATGACTCTGCCACTGAGGCAACATGGATGAAAAACATTTGGGCCAAGCAAACATCAAAGGCCACCTGACTGATACCAAACCACAACAAGCCTAATGTGGTAGGTAGTGTGGTGCCTGATAATGCCAGGTCAGTGACAGCAAGCATGGAGAGGAAACAATGCATGGGTTCACGGAGTGATGGATTCCGGGCCACTGCCACAAGTATGGCACCATTGCCTAGAGCAGCTGCAAGGTAGAGGAAGAAGAAAGGAATAGAGAGCCACTTGTGGATATCTTCTCTCCAGGGTATCCCAAGCAGGAGAAAGGCTGGCAATTGGGAAGTTGTGTGGTTGGATGTCATGACCTAGTGGCTGGGGATGGCAGTACTCCATGCAGAGTAGGTGAGAGAGGTCCAAAGTTTAAGCCAGCTAAGTGTGTGTTTTGTGTGTGTGTATGTATCTCTGTGTGTAGAAAAGAATATCTATCTAGGATCTGGTCGTGGGGGAATCTTAGAATAAATTCTACATATAGTTGTCAGTCCCGTGACCAGTTGAGGAATATTCAAATGTAAAACTAAGCCATGTCACTCTATCTAGTGCTTAACGATAGGGAACCTTCTAGCTTCTGATATCAGAGTTGATCCAGGTAGTGCTGGTTGTTCCAGGTACTGTATTGATATCAAAGTCAAATTTGAAAGTTGGGCCAATGAAGAGATACACAGTGAAGAGGTAACACCTGGATGTCAAGAGAGTCAGGAAGTTTTCTTCATATGCTACGATGACCTTGCTCTACTGGAAAAGGATGACACCTAGAGAAAAGAGAAGTAGCATTTGATCAACTTGGTTGCTTATTCATATAGAATAGGGCATCTAGACACTATTTGTCATTCAGTCAATAATCATTTATTAAACACCTAATATATGCCAGATGCTAATAGGGATACAAAGAAGTCAAAAGATAGTTCCTGCTCTTAAGGAGTTCATAGTCTAGTTCAAACCATAATTAAATAGGAATTTCTTCCATAGCATTATTGACAAGAAGGCAACTAGATGGTCTAGTGAATGGTTCGCTAGATATGAAGTCAAGAAGGCCAGAGTTCAGAACCTGCTTTAGAGACTTACTAGCTGTGAGACTAGACAAATTGTTCAACATTTGGTTTTGTTGTCTGAAAAACAGAGATCACACCTACTTCCCAGGGTTAGAGTTGCTTTGAGGGCAAAATGAGATAATATTTGTAAAATGCTTTGCAAACCTTAACACACTGTATAAATGCAAGTTTTGATTGTATTTTTAAAAATCTTTCTTCTTGAGCTTGAGAATGGTTCCTTTCCGAGGCAGCAGATCTCTCTTCATTCTTGTCACTATTCTGACTAATCTTTGAGGCTCTTAGTTTAGTGCTTCCGAGTAATTCTCAGAAATGGGATTTTAACTTGTTCTTCAAATTTTGTAACCATTAGTCTCTATAATATGCCACATTTCCTTTTCAAAGTTCCCTGTATCTCTCCCCATCTTCTATTGACTATCCTGGATGAGTCAGAAAATGGTTTACCATTTGTTAAGGATGTTAAAAATAAGGAATTAGGAAGAGAATGGCAACCCTCTATGAATTCTGATGTGGGAATTAGTAGCAAAATCTGGTAAAACATCCAGAAACCTGTTCCAGTGGTTAGCTTTAAGGACTTCCTTTCCTCTCTGGAAGAGTTTCTTTATAGTATGTAAATGAATTACTCAGACAGCTGAAGTGCTGTCTGAAGTCAAAGAAGGCAAAAAAATGGCAATAGTGTTAAATGATTTTTTGTTTTTAAAGAAGTCACAAAGAAAAAAGTTTAGGTAGGATTTTTGCTCTTTGTGAATGGGATTAGGTTGACACCACCATGTTTAGATTGAGATGGCTTGAAGTATACAGGGCTGGACCTAAAATCAAGTAAGATCTGGGTTCAAATAAAGCCTTAGGCACTTACTAGCTTTGTGACCTTGGGTAGTCATTTAAACTATTCTGCTTCAGTTTTCTCAAATATAAAATGAGTCTAATAATGATTCTTTCCTCTCAGTTGTTTTTAAAGATTAAATGAGATAATATTTGTAATGTGCTTTGCAAATCTTAAAACATTATGCAATGCTAGCTATCATTATTCTAGATGACTTTTAAGATTTAGATGGCTCAAGTTGGCATATATTTGATAGTTATTTTGGGTGAGATATGAAGTGCTATAGTAGTTATAGCAGCCCACACCAGCTCTGAATCATCTTTTTTAAAATTTACAGATTTATAGGTTATCACTTTACCACTAATCAGCAAATATATGTAGTTAATAAATTTGTCCTCCAGGGACAATCTACTGAAGCCCCCAGATCAGAGGTTAAGACAAGGAAGAGCTTGTAGTCATAAAGTTTTATCTTTCTGCCAAGCAGCCAGCTTTGAAAGGTACAATATGAAACACTAAATGGCTCAAGTTTTGAATGAATCTACGATTTTGCGCAAAAATTACTGGTCAGAAATATCACATGTGTATTTATATATATATATATATATATGTGTGTGTGTGCAAATAAATGTATATACGCCTTTCCTATTTACCTTTAATTCTAGTGCCTTCATTCTATTATTTCCAATTTATCTTTTATATGTACATCATATATCATTTCCTTTTTAGATTGAAAGATGCTCAAGGACAAGGACATCCTTTTGCTTCTCCTAGTATCTCTAGCACTTAAAACAGTATCTGTCACATAGTGGATGCTATGTAAATGTTTAGTAACATACTACAAAAGGACAGATCTCTAGAGTACACAGTTAAGGAGCAGGACATGAATGATGTTCCATTCACAGAAGTTGAAATGGAATTATGATTAAAAGGAAAACTTAGAGTAGTACCATAAAAGCTCAGAGGGAAGACAGAATCTAGCAGGAGAAGGTGGTCATCAGTTTCAAATACGTCAGGGATTAACGATGAAGACTAAAAAAATCCCGAGTCACTTATTGCTAATCTGCCATAGAGTTAGGCATGAAATTTGTGTTAGTTCCCCTATATGGCAAGGAAGGAAATCATGAATCTTAAGAACACGTGGGAGTAAGGAAAAATCATCTCCAAAAGTATGCCACAGTTTTCATGCCCTTTGAAGGGCATGGGATTTGTTTCATCCCAGAAAAAGGAAGATGGTAAATTGCAAGTAAGGGAGATTGGGGGATAAACAGCATTTCTGCACAAGTGTTTCTCATTAAATTATGATGATCATCCTCTGTTCCCAGAAGGCAGATGTGAGGGCATTGTATGGGTAATAGTTACATGTATACATTTTTTCACAATAACTTTAAATATAATCCTATTTTATCAAAGGGGAAAATGAGCCTTAGAGAGGTAAAAAAACCTTGCCTAGAGCCACATAGTCATTAAATGGCCAGTTTGAGATTGAAATTCAAGTCTCTCTCAAATCTAAGCTCACTATTTTTACTCTATCAGGCTATGCCCTTTTAAGGTGGCCTTGCTATGAATATATATCATGTGGAAATATTTTCTTTTGCAATTAAGAGGCCTTCGGACTCCCTGTACATGAGAATTCTCCTTCTTGCCTTCCCTTCTCCCGGTAACTGTTCTGGCTTAGCTGCTCCCCTGCTGTGGATAGGGGCTGGCCTTCCTAGCAGCCTATCTGAGTCACAGTGAGAACTAAAGTCTAACCTGGTGCTCTGAGATCATTCAGCCAATATAAACATGGCTAACATTCAGGCCTGGATTTTTACTGTCCTTCCTCCCCAGAGACACTGTTTCAGTGGGGAAATGTTCCCTCATAGAAATAAATACCTGTTTGGCTCTCATGACCCTTCAGGGCCAGAACAACTGGAGACAAAGTCCTCTGGGCTGTCTCAACTACAAAAGCTTCCATGAAGTCCTCTTCTCCAAAAAGTCTTTCTGAACACAGATCAAATCTCTGTGATCTCCCCCATCTTGTAAGATGGTGTGTTCCCCATTACTGGTAGTCTTTAATTTTGTGTTGCATGAGCATTTATTAGGGAGGTTGTAAAAGGGGTTCTTGGGGTCTGTTTGGATGCTGTTTTCAGTGCCATTCAGCTCTTAGACTTTGTCACTATGCTTCTCCAAAGAGAACTCTTTTCTCAAAGAACATTATTCAGAAGGGCACGTTTGCTGTGTTTAAATCTCTCCCTGAAGAGTAAGTAGTCTCTATAATTTGCAAAGGGTTATAGGTAGTCTAGACAAGGATATTCTAAAGGACTATGAAAAATTATCTGATGATCTTTGCTCTTGCCTGATTTTCTCTAACCATATTTTTAAATGCATTACTTGTTTCTAGGCTGTATGTACTACATCTAAATCAATCTTGTGCTCCTCTCTGTTTTCCAATTCTATGTTACTTTATTTATTTTTCTTTTCAATCTGAAGGCTTGGAAACAACATTGCTTTGTATGTTACTTAGCTCAGTGAAGAACTTGGCTATGACACCAGTTAGAGAAGCTGAAGTCTAGCTTTTCCCTTAGAACTATAAAAAAAATATCTTGACTAAATAGGGTGAATAAAATATATGTATATATGTATGTGTGTGTGTACACATGGCATATAAATGCATATATTACACATATATTTACATATATTTCTATACACAAATAAGTCTTGCAGCTTTATAGAAAGAAGAAAAAAAGAAAATAAATAGAATACTATGCTATTTTAATGAACAAGCTTGGTCCCAGGGAAGAGTTCCCATTATTGCAGATGTGAAGGACCAGGGGTGTTGAATATTGCTTTTACTGGCAGATGCTATCAATGTGTTGATTGATCTTTTTAAATGTTTTTTACTTATTTTAAAACTTTTTGTCAAAAGAGAAGAATTAATGGGTCAGAGAAGGGAATGGATATATATATATATATATATATATATATATATATATATTTCACCTAATAACCAAAAAAGAAAGCTGTTCTGGAAATCATAGAATCTAGAGTGTTAGAGAATACCATGGCAACACGAGCCACAATGTAGTAAAAAATTAATTTTATTAGCTAGAAAATAAGTAACAACTTATGCTTTTATTAGCAAAGGAAAGAAGAAAAGAAAGTCATTGAAGCTTTGTTTAAACATACAGAAGAGAACAAAAGCTAGAAGGAAAAATAGAACTGCAAGTCTCAAAAATTATATACTTAATTTTTTTTACAGAAAAAGAAAGCTGTTTATTATAATAGAGCTTACGTTTCATGTACAATCCTTATTATCTGTTATATTTCATACATAAATATACCCATTTCATTTGATTCAGGTTGGGACAATTTTTTTTGGGGGGGAAACTAGGTCCTACAGTGAATATAGCACTGGATTTGGAATCAGGAGACTCATCTTCATAAATTCAAAGCTGGCCTCTCTTACTAGATGTTTAACCCTGGGCAAACCAGTTCACTTTGCCTGTTTCTTATCTTACTTATCTTATCTTCTAATCTAAAGGGAAAAAAGAGAGAGAAAAAGAGGAAGTGAGGGACGGAGAGGGAAGAAGAAAGAAAGGAAGAAAAGAAGGGATGCAGAGACTGCTTTCTGTTGATAGCTAGGAATCTGCAGGAGTTTGGGGCTATAATATAGAGCTTTGGTGGAATGGGGATTAGATTGTACCTCAACTCTGCACTAGCTAAAATCTGCTACCATTCATGAACCAGTTCAACTCTGCACTGTTCTCTCAAATTTTTTGTCCTCCAATCCTTTTACCTCTGTTTACCTGGCCAAACCTCAGCCTTGAATTATTCCCATCATCTTCTGTCTTCACTCCTATTCATGTACTGCTGAACAGATGAGGAGAAAATCATGAAACTGCATTGACTGGATTCATTACAGATTTATCTTGTGTAATCTCAACTGGGAGTTCACTAAAATAAGCAATTCAACACATTCCTAATTTCTTCCCTTTTCAAAACTCCTCTGGCTCCCATCACCTTCTCAATTGAGAAAATTTCCTCTAATTTCACTGAAAAGAAAATGAAGCCATTTACTGAGGGCTCCATTTTCTATTTTCTTCCTCATTTCACAACATTCAAATGTAGAGCTCATATCACTCCCAATGTGTGCCCTTTCATTCATTCCTTTCTGAAATAAAGAGGTGAGCCTTCTCCTTGACAAGGTTCAAAGTTCTCTATATGCAAAAGTGTCCTATTCTACCTCATCTTTTCCAGAGTAAAACTTCCTCTACCATTCCTCCTTTCTTATGAACTGTAAATCTCTCTTTGTCTCTTAATGGTCTTCCCTATTGTTTAGAAATATACATGTCTCCCCATTGTCAAAAAAACCTCATTTGACCAAACCATCTCTGCTCACTTTCATCCTGTATTTTTCCTCACTCTTGTTCCTAAACTATTGAGGTAATCTAAAACAAATTCCTTCACTTCCTTTTGTCTCATGCTCTTCTTCAATTTCTATAATGTGATTTCCATTTTCCTCATTCAATCAAAAAAACTTTTTTCTAAATTCTCAAATCTGATGGCTATATCTGAATTTCTCATCTTTCTTGATTTCTCTCTAGCCTTAGACACTATTCATTGCTATTCTTTGATACTCTTTTCTATGTTTTTGTGTTACTGTTTTCTACTGCTCTTTTACCTATCCAACCAATCTGTTTTATTCATCAGATCTAATTCTTTGTCACGTTCTAAAATGCACATCTTATAATTTTTCTCATATATGTCCTCTTTCTCTCCTCTGACCCCAGTGCAGGCTGTTATCACTTCATATCCTGACTAATGTTCTATGTGAAGAACTGGTTGAGTCTCTTGCCTCTCTATTCCAGTCCATCTACCAATAAACTGTTAAACTGATCCTTCTAAAGCATGTCTGAAATGTAAAGAAATTATATAACAAATAAATAAATAAATAAGTTTTGTGGTTTCCTGGGACTTAGTGAATCAAATAAAAAATCATATTTCTTTTAAAGTCCTTTATCACCTGGTGCCTTCCTACTTTTCCAGCCTTCTTACACCTTAAACCCCTCCAATAGTCTGTGATTCAGTGAAACTGTCCTCCCTGCTACTCTTTACATAGAACATTTCCTCATCAGATTTTTTCATTGGCTGTTACCCATGCTTGAAATTGTCTCCCTCCTCAACCATGTTGTTGAGGTGTCCTTGACACTCTTTGAGTATAAGCTGTAATTTCACCTTCAAGTCATGTTTCCTGATTGCCTTTAAATCTATTGCTTTTGCTCCAAGATTATCTCAATAAATCAATATATGTTTATCAAGTGAAACTATGCTCCAAGTACTATGCCAACCACAAGGGATACAAAAAGCAGCAAAAACTGTACTTGCCTTCAAGCAGTTTACAGTCTAATGGAAAAGACAACATAAACACACATGTATAAAAATTCTATATGCAAGACAAATAGGAAGTAATTAAAAGAGAGAAAGGTTTAGAAATGAAAGGGTTAGGGAAGGCTTCTGTAGAAAGGTGAACTTTTAGCTAAGATTAAAGGAAGCCATGGAAGTAAGTAGTCAGAGCAAAGGAGAGAGAATATTCTAAGTATGGGAGATAGCCAGAGAAAATGACTAGAACAAAAAAATGAGATATCTTCTTCATGGAACAGTGTATTTTCCATAATTATTTGCAGCCTCCCCCCACCCCACCATTAAATCATGAGGTCGTTGAGAGCAGGAACTGTTTTTATTTGTTTGTTTGAATCCTGTCACTTGGGCAGCACCTGGCACATAGTAAGTACTTTATAAAATGCTTGTTGCCTTGACTCTGTTAGTTGTTTGAGAATTTGCTTGAAGCAGAAGCTAAAAGTAGGGAGCTACAAGAGGTTGTTGACACTATTAGATAATACTGAACAGTACAGAAAAGGCACCAAATATTAAAGTGGGATTGAGACAGATGGGGGGGGGGGGAGAAAGCCTTCTAATCATTTAAAATCTTGAAAAAATGGCAAGGAACTGTAAATCTCACCAGAAAAGTTTGCAGGGGTGGGTGGGGAGGTGGAGGGAACTCCCAGGATTTGACCTTCTGGGCCAGAAATAGTAACTTCCTGTCTCCTAGGGAAAGATCTACAAATTTAGCTCACTGTTTTATACATTCTTTTTTATATAAAAGGATTGAATGAATGAGTTGATAATCTTGAATCTTTTTTCATATGAATCGACCTAGGCTAGTGAAGGTTGGTGAGAGAAGTGTCTAATTTCAAGTTACTTTAAGAAAGTTAGATTTGGTTGTTGTTGAGGTAGGAAAGGAAAATTCTCCAAGATTCTTTCTACTCCTTAATTTAACTATTTACAGATAAGATGAAAAACAAGGAAGAAATAGGAAGATGATCCATTCCTTCTGTTCTCCATATTATTTTGGAAAGCCGGGAAAGGGATGATTTTTGTGGATTAAAAGTGAAGTAGGCAAGATTCCTTTCATGTGGATTTCAAAATTGTGACAGTAATGCTATTATTTTTTAGTATGCTGAAATATCTCAATGGGATTTCCCTGGATGTACTACATTACTTCCATTTTCCTCATTATTAAAGTGAGAATTTGGGGGAATTTGTATATAAATGCTTCAATATATGGAAGCTGTTCCACCTTTATAATTTTTTTCCTATCTATATCACTCATACCTATTATGACAAGAATAGAAATTGTGGTGGTCACAAACTTTGTTAAACTTGGAATACTGAGAGTTAGTCAATAAGCATTTACTAAGGCTTTCTAGACTCCTGGTGCCATAACAAGCACTGGGATATAAAGGAGGCAAAAAGAGTCATTGATCTCAAGGAACTCACATTATAAAGAGGAAGAACTTTGTAAATCACTTGATATATACAAAGTAGATGCTGAATAGTTAGAAAGCACTCAGAGGAAAAGGCACAATTAGCTCTTGGAGGCAGGGGTATGAGAAACAGATGTGAGAGTGAAGAATGGGAAATGCTTCCTTTCAAAGACAGGCTATGACCTGAGTCTTGAAGAAAGCTAGGAGTTTTAATAAACAAAGATGAAGAGGGAGAATATTCCAGGAATTGAGCATAACCAGTCCAAACACACAGATCTAGAATGTTGTATTGTCCAATATGGCTAGAAAATAGTTGTGAAGAGGGAAAATGTAGGAAGGAGACAGGTTGTGAAGAGTTTTAAAAAACTAAGTAGATCTGTATTTATGTCTGATTATTGAGGTGACAAGAAATCACTGCAATTTATTGAAAATAGGTAATGAGATCAGGCCAATGCTTTAAGAAAATTACTTTAGGAGTCAAGTGGAAAATAACTAGGAATTGGAATAAACTTATGGCAGGGCGAACAATTAGGGGGCTTTGACAATATTTCAGACAAGAAATTATAAAGGCCTGGATTAGAGTGGTGGCTATTTAAGTGGAGAAGAAATGTTCTGGAATTGGAAATGACAAGGCTTGGCAAAGACTGGTTGAATGAGAGTGAGCATTTAAAGATGATTCTGATTTGTGAGTCCAGATGACTGGGAAAATAGCAGTGTCTTCAACAATAATAGAAAATTTGGGAGGAATAGCAGGTTTTAGGCAAGATGAAAATGAAAATAAATTCTGCTTTGAATATGCTATTTGAGATGCATATGGGACATCTAGTTTTTGATAAATAAAGGGCAGTTGGTAATACCCATTGGGGCAAAGTTAGAGAGAATTGGGCTAGATAGATAAGAAAATTATTTGGATAGTGATGATAATTGCATCAATGGAAGTTTATGACTTCACTAAATGAGATAGTATGGAGGTGGAAGAGAAGAAGGCCCAGAACTGAGTCTTGGGGTACAACCAAAGTTAGTTTGCATGGCCTGGGTGAGAAAACCAGCAAAAAAGAGAAAGAGTATTCTGACAGGTAGGAGGAGAATCAAGAGAAATCAGGGTTACAAAAGTCTAGATGCTTCAAATATGTAAAGTTTGAACCCAAAGGAATAAGGGAGTTTCATCCCAGTTGCCAAATATATATACCAAAACTGAGATTTTTTTTTTTGTAAGTTGTTGATTTCTTAGAGGACTCTTCTTTAGTCACTTGTTTCTGGGTCAGAGTACTCTAGACCATTTCAGACAGGTTGGGTTATCTACCTATTTTTTTTTAAAGATCAACAGGGAAATATGTTTTTTAGCTTCATTTCTCCTATTCTGATCCTAACAAAAAGTACTTTTTTCCTAATGTCCAGCCTTGATTTTTCTTTCAAAAAAATTCCCTGTCCAGGGAATTTATATTTCCAACAACTTTGCAATATCTTTTTCCCCTAGAAGAATAAAGACTCACACATCTCAGGACTCTAGCATCCTTTGCCCTCCTTATAAAAGAAAATAGCCAACCATCCCTTTCTCTACATTGTAAATAAAGAGGTTGAGATTTATAAGCATGACCAGGTTTGCACAATAAATTAATATACTAGTTTGTCCCAAACTGAGGTTATTTATCTTTTCCCTAAACCTATTTCCCCAACTTATTTCACTAGTTTTATTTGTGGCTCCACCCAATTTCTTAAATTAGACTCTTTGGTATTATTCTTGACTTCTTCCCTTTTCATATCTCATCAATAACCAAACCCATTCACAGAATTACAAAAGATAAGAACTAGAAAGAACTTCAAAGGCCATTAAATCTAATCTGTTCCTGACCAAGAATCTTTTTCAAGTCTTCCTAGTTGTGTAATATTGTACCTTCACAACCTTATCTCATATTCTTCCCTTTCATAAGGACTATATTCTGATTAAACTTTACTATTATTCTCATATATTTTCCTGTCTCCATCCCTCTGCTTGTGTCATGCATGTTTTCTGGAATGTCTTTCTTACCCGCTTTTGCTCCTTAAATATCTACTTATCTATCCTTAAAAATCCAAAGGAAATATCACTGCTTTTTAATCTTTTCCTGTCAGTTCACTTGTTTCCCGTTGAAGTAATTTCGTTCTTCCAGAATGCATTTATCATGAAAAAGACAACTTTTTACTGTACATATCTACTTTTGTGTGTGTTCCTCTACTAGATGAAATGAGTACACCTTCCTCTACTAGACTACAAACTCCCTTAGGGGAAGGGGCAAAATTCTTAACTTTGCATCTCCTACGTTCTATATGTCATAGGCATATAATAAATGATTGTTGAATAAATAGTTAGGATCTTTTTCTTTTATAACAAGCCTTAAGCTGCTATTCTTAGTTACGTGACCCTTCATTCTAGTGTTATTTCTACTCATTGTCAGCATCTTCCAGCTTCAGAGAACTCTAGATTTAGATCTAATGGACCACAGATGTAACATCTAATTCAACTCCTCTTCACAGTAGAGAAAACTGAGGTAAAGAGAGGCTCAGTAACTTATATAAGACAACACAGGTAACATATATATATATATATATATATATATATATATATATATATATATATATGAGAGGAAGGATCTGAACCCAGGTCCTGGGACTCCCAAGCCAGTGTTTCTTTCCATAGCACCAAAACACTTCTTTATACTCTACTGTGTAAAAACCAAACTTACCCAAACATGGAATAAAGGCTAGCAGTTCAGTATTGTTAGAGATCTGTCAATATTCCAGTGGGCAGGGCCAGAAAACTCCACCATAAGGCCTGAAAACATATTTTTAGAAATTCATTCCTTTAGTTGAATTGTTGACTTCTCCCGCTTTCCTATCTTGAAAACACATTTGATTATTCCTCCTTTCGGACAAATAGCAGGAAGTAGCCTAAGGATTCATTGAGGATGTTGAATGAAGGGGATATTGAAATGAAGGGGATAAGAGAAAGAGTACATACAGGTAGAGGAAAAAGCAGATCTAAATTTTCCCCCCATTTCACCATTTTTCTGCTCTAGGGGTGGACAGTGGAGTAAATGGGGATGAAAAGACTTCTACTATTTCATGCTAATCTCTCTACTTTCACTCTCTGGACATGATTTGGAACTTGCAGTGCTTATAAAAAACAAAGAAATCTCCTTGTTTTCAGGGACATCATCATTCCCTTCTCTCCCTTTTCTGCTCACCTCAGTCCTATTCTGAAGTGGTCAAGTCTTATATTCATCACCAGATCCCCCTTCTGGATCCTTCTTTATATAGGTCCTCTCCTTCTCTGTCCCTATACTAGTTGCCATCAAATCTTTCCATCTAGTCTCACCTCCTCCATTGGTGTCTCCATTTCCACCCTTCCTTTATGGGATACTCCCAATTAATTTCTCTCCCAGGTCCCCTCTACCCCAGCTGTCCCATTCAGTCACTCACCCGTTCTTGCTGTCTGCAGCCTGTTTCTAGTAGCGAAATGGAGGGAAGGGCAGGACACAAGCCTCTCAGAAGGGAGTATTTATATTCTAGCCCTGGTTTAGGACCGAGTCCAACTGCAGTCAATCAGCCACTTGGGAATCCTGTACAGGACAGGAACCATATGGCCAACATGTAAAAAATGATATACTGAGCCAAGACTCTAGTGATATTTGTGAAACTGGAGCTCCAGGAATGGATAAAGGTTTGGGTAGCAAGGCAGATGTCAGGAATAATAACTTCAACTAGAGAACTGCTATCTGATGATCTAGCCAGGATCAATGATGGGGTGGGGAAGGAAGCAAAGAAAAGAAATATATGAGGTCTGAGTAGAATCAAAAGCCACTACTTCTGGATGGATTCTTCAACTAGAGCCAAAGAAAAGAGGCAATCTTTTTAAAACCTAGCAAGGAATGAACTCAAAGGTCCACTTAGAAGGAAAGGCTTTGGTGAGAAGGGTATCTCTTAATTGCAGACTGGGACAACAGAGAAGAGAATGGTAATTGATATCAAAGGACTTTGAGATGACAGGAAGAGGGACCTTACTTCTAAGAGTATCTATTTTCTCTGTAAGGTATGAGGTAAATTCTTTAGCTGTGAGGGTAGGCAGATAAATGGTATAGGAGGCTACAGGAAACAAAAGATTTGCAACACCTATTGAGGTTAGTGGGATAGAGAATCAATCAGGCAGACATAAAGGGATTGTTTTATTTTGCTGAGGGCACATCTGAGATTGGATAGTAGTAGTCTCTCGGTAACCGAGGATGATGATTGTCTGTGCGTTTTCATCTATGGTGTATAGATAAGTGTGCACAAAGACACTTGTGTGTGAAGGAGATTTAAATGGAAAAGTCGTTGCACAGAGACAGTTCTACTCTCTCGGCATTGGAAGCCTGGGTCCAGTGGCACGAAAAGTCGTTACACCTGGAGACTTCCTCAGCTGCTTTGGATGGCCGTGTTGTCCTTTATGCTCCAACACGCCCTAAGCACTCCACAGTGCTTTGCTGCGTCGCCATCTCACCCATTGAACCTTCTTATTGGTTTCTTCCATCTGTTCGGCTGAAGCAGTCTTCACATGCTGGGTGAGCAAAGCCTTAGTTCACCAGGGGTTGACAACCTGATGGCTACCCTCACAAGGTTTAGCCAGCCTGTCGAAGCTGTTGCCCGGGGTGTGGCTGCTGCTGCATGCTAGCAGCTACTGGGAGCCACAAGTGAGAGCTGGGTGTCAGGTGAGGGTCAGAGGTTGTAGAGCTGCCCTAAGAGGGCATGACAAGCCCTCCATACCAGAAATACTACCCCTCCCTAAGAACCCCATACACCCCTGAGATTGGATAACCCACCCTAATAGGAGATAGAGTTGCTATCATTGCCTGTGAGCATCTTAAATCCATTCAAAAATTAACAAGGAGAAGAAGCAGTAGCAGTACATGGTAGGGGCTTGGCAAGGCATGAGAAATGATAGGATAAAGGAGCATGAGAACTGAGAGGAGAAGAGAATTTAGAACTGAATTATTTAAATTGTGGAGGGTGAGAAATCAAAGAATCAAAATAAACAGGATTAGGCTGAACTAGCTAATCCATTGCAGTCTTTTTGATCTCTCAAATTCTGTAAAATAGATACTGAAGGATATTAATAGCACCACATGGTCTTTGTAACCCCTTTTCTATCAATGAAAACCAACCATTATTTTACTTCATATCAATTCAAGTGCCTTCTTTGACATTAATAACTTAGACTTTTCCTATTTTCTACTCTTCTTATACTCTATTCCTTTTCAGATACTTTATGATTTACTGACATTGTCCTTCTTGCTGTTTCTTTCATTTGACCCTCCATCTCTAAATCATATGCCTCCATGTAGTTAGGTGACCAGATGTATGGTGTTGGGCCTGGGGTCAGGAAAACCTAGATTCAAATCTGACATTTAACATTTCTAACTGTGATCCTGGATAAGCTCCTTCACTTGTCTCCCTCAATTTTCTCAAGTGTAAAATGGGGATAATAATAACACCTACCTTCCAAGTCTGTTATAAGACAGAAGAAATATCTGCAAAGCATTAATAAATGCTTGTTGACTGACCTCCTTAGATGGTTCCCTTTCCTCAAATCCTCCTAGTGCATTGTCTCATCTCTTCTTTGCTTTGATAACTTCTCTGTGGGTATTAGTATTTATGCAACACAAAACATACTGTATTTCCCTACTAGATTAATGAGACTTCTATTATTTTTACTTTTGTATCACCAAGTCTAGCATGCTCCTTGAACATCTTAAGTACACATGTAAACACACACACACACACACACATCGGAACCTCCCAGTCATCTCCAATACAATCCCTTCCATGAGCTGGGTAGCCAGCCTTCATTCCCATGATTCCTCTTCTAGTAATCTAAATCTCAGGTAGACTGGAATATTAACTGTTCTCTGAACTCAACAATACATGGATAGCAACTGAGTATTTCTACGTGTCCTCTCCAGTGTTTGAAATACACTCCCCTTCACCTCTGCCATTCATCATCTTTCTCTTTCATCAAGGCTCCATCAAAGGTTCCTATAGTCTTTTCTGAACAGTCCCCCTCCTCATTAACCAACATACCTTCCTCCAAGCTGAAATTTTTTTCTCTCCTCAAATATTCCCAGAGTTTACTGAGTAGATGTTTTCTCTCCTCTGGTAATGTGTAAATTCCATGAGAGCAGGGAATGTCTTTTAAGAAAAGTTATTTATCTCCTTTTAGGTATTTTGGAAGATCTATTAAATGAATTTGAACTTGGCTGGTGAAGAATAGAAGCTCTGCTGCAAGAGGAAGCCACCCTCATTCAGAATTTTCCTGGATTATGCTGTGAGTCTAGTGTGTTGTTAACAGACAGCCATGGGACCTTCTCTAGAGGGGATGGGACACTGAAAACTTTTATTGATGAGTGGGTGTAGGAAGGACACAACTGGGATAAGTGTAAGCTGTTGTTGCTGAAGACAAGTTGCTTCTGACTCTTTTTTAAGCACAGGGGACTAGTTCTATGAGAGAGACAGACAGACAGACAGAGAGTCAGAGACAGAAAGAAAAAGAGAGAGACAGAGGGGGAGAGAGAGACAGAGAGAGCCACAGAGAGAGAATATATGATTGACTTCTATTGGCCTATTCCAAATCTTAATCAATACTATTCCCAATACTTGGAAGAAGATCAAAGTAGTCTTCATGATGAAGGTGGCTTGGATCTTGGAGGATAGGGGAGATTTCAAAAGCAGAGGTAGCAATAATGGGGCATATAGATAAGGAAAGAGAGTGTCATGAGAAAATCATAGAGGTAGGAAAATATTTCATGAATTTGGGGAATCTGAGAAGAATTATATTATTGAAGGCTAGATGATAGATTAGAAACCATGTGGTCAAAGATCTTTATTTTCTAATACCTTATGTCCCTATGTTTGCTTCCTATCAATCACCTGGAAATCACACACCATTTAAAAAATTGTCATGTTCATGAGTGTATCAGAACTGTTAGAAGAGTTCTAACAGAGGAATGATCACTAGCTCTGGAGTCACAAATTCTGCATCTAAATCTATCTGTTTGACCTTGGGCAAATTAACTGACCTCCTAGGGCTTCAGCCCCCTGAACTATAAAACAAGTGGGTTGGACTACATAGTTTCTGAGATCTTTTCTAGATCTAAAACTGTGGTCATGAGCACTAGAGAAAAATTGCCAGGCTGAAGAGTGTGTGAAATTGATCACCTCGACGGGGGGAGACACCCCAGGGTTTTGGAATCTTGAGGAGAAGACTCTGAGCCAAAGAGAAAAGTTGGGAAAAGACTTTCTCCTGAGGGTAACCCACTTTTCCTGCTGGTGACTGGAAATCTTTTCCCCCAACACTTCCCAATTGAAAGGACTTCTGAAGAGATACTTGAGCAGACTTTACCTCAGCTCCTGTTGCCCAGGGGTGAATCAGCCTGACTTTCTCTCAGGGGACTCAAGCTGCCAAGGCCTGAGTTACCCCAAACTCGAGGAGGGAGAAAAATGGTTTAGATAGAAACAGGGACCCTTTCCCCCCACATTCCTTTCCTATTCTTCCCTGCCCATTATTCCTTTTGTATTACCTGATTGAGTTGACATTAAAAGTTATCTATTCCCCAAGCTGAGTGTGAGTGAACAGATCAAGGGGAGACCCTTTTGTCTCAAGTAGTGGAGGGGGAACAAGAGTGAATTGGGGAGAGCAACTTTAGCTAAGGAGGGAAGGCAGAAGGGGGAAAATCTTCAAACCCTGTCTCCTCTCCCTGAGCTAACCCTAAACGTCAGTTGTCTTCCCTGAACCCTGCTTTGAGGAGGGGGGTCTCCACTTTTCCCTCTTCTCAATACTGAAAGACTGAACCCCTTGGGGTACAAATTTACCTCCATTTTTAAATACAGATGGCACCCCAGATTTAAAAGAACCCCATTTATTTAAAAAAAGGCTTTAGTGACTAACTGTCACCAACTGTCATCAACTGTCAGTTGTGAGTTTATTGTCAATTACAACTCCTGAGGCTAGTCGACCTTGTCACTGACTCTACCTAGCAGTTTCCACACAGGATCAAAAACATCTTGATTCCTTGTGGGGTGGAGAACAGGTAAGTTACCAATTGCCACTCTAGTAAGTTAAAAAACTGAGGAAGAGAATCCATTGTAAAAGGGAGGCTGTACTAGGGCGGTCAGTGATAGGATCTAGCCATCTTGGATCCTATCTAGCTAGAAGCAAAAAAAAAAAGTATGAGGATAACAACCATTTTCTAACTGTTAACTCCTGTCAGTTAGAGTCTAGAAAAGATCTAATGGCAAACATATTACAACTGATATTGTGGTCTGCCGTTTTAGGAACAATTGCCATTTATTGGGGCTACTGTATCATTTATAATACAGTGGCAGGGATGATAGACAATGTTCTGGGGACATTAAGCAATATGACTATGGGATGGACACATTTACCAAGGGATTTTCTAGATGTAAATTACCTCTGGCAAATCATACCCCAAGTCTATGTTGTGTTCATGGCAGTGACTAACATCTTAAAGAATATTAAAGCTGATGCCAACCTGATCTTCCAAAAGAAAACTGTACATTCTTTAGTCATCGATAATAAATTAGAGGAATTGCTTGGTCAGATCCCTATTATAACTGAGATGTGCCAGGATTACAGAAAAAACAAGGCATGGGGAAGGGAACCGACGAGGAGACTGGGGACATGACAAGACAGACTAATAAGGACGATGTAGTTACTAATACTAATACTGGGACATCATTAGGGGCAGAAGGGGGAAATGACATTGCTAATAACATACAGGTACAAAACAATAATGCACAAATTAATGCATCTGCTAACCATCTTGCAAATGCATCAAAGGCTCAAAAGATTATGCCTTTGCGTGATATAGCTAAGGTCACTGATCACTGGCATCTTACATGCAAAAGTTCATAAGCCATCCACCACCCATGACTTAGAGTCTTTAGGTAAATGTATGCCTAAATTTTTATTAGTCTCATCTCATAATTAAAGAACTAGAGAGCATTTTGCCTCTTGAATCAGATTTTGAGGATGTAGAAATTCTTTTATCTGAACTTTTTTTTATGCCTCAAGAACATAAAAAAAACTTTATTGAGCAAACTAGAAAAGATTCCTCACTCATGAGCTGACCAGAAGATTTTGAGTATCTGAATTTTTCTAATCCAAGATCAATGGCTTATCTAAGAAAATGCCATTAGGATCTATTGCATGGAATGAAGCAATTGTCAGAAATACCCAATGCATGGGGAAAATTTGACAGAATATCCCAAGAAAAAAATGAACACCCAAGCACATGTATCGATTGCCTTATTGAAAAAACTGAGAGAATGTTAGGCTTTGATCCTGATTCAAAAGAATCAGAGGCACATGTGAGGAGACAATTTTTCAAGGGCTGTGATAAGCTCTTGAGGGATTTCTTCAGGAACTATTGCCCTAAGTTTGACACCATCTCACTTAATGAACTTAGGGACACTGACACCTATCTTCATGATAAAGAAGTATATCAAGAAAGAGAAAAGATTGATCTAAAGAAAAAGGTCCAAGAGACCTCTGAAATATTAAGGCAGAAAGAATTAGAAGCAGTTAAGAACCTGGCTACAATTAAGACATTTCACAGACAAACCCACAGAGCCAGATGGATTGGTCCATACAATGTAG
This sequence comes from Monodelphis domestica, assembly GCF_027887165.1. Taxonomy (NCBI): domain Eukaryota; kingdom Metazoa; phylum Chordata; class Mammalia; order Didelphimorphia; family Didelphidae; genus Monodelphis; species Monodelphis domestica. The sequence continues at coordinate 351,445,308 of NC_077230.1, forward strand.
TTCTCACCACTCCTACATTGATTAAAGTAATTGGAAAAGATTCTTGGTTTCACACATCTCATATTAAACACCACTATGCCCATGATAACATTCCAAAAGACAACTTAATGGAAGCCCAGGAATCCATTCAAACACAGATGCCCCCAAAACAACCCTTGATAAATAAACATAGAGGCCATGAATCCAACAAAATTGCAGAAGAAGAAATATACTAAAGAGAGACAATGAAACCAAAATAGAATAATGCCCAAGACAGATAGTATAAATTTGGGTTAGTTAGATCAGGGAGGATTAGTGTAGCCTGTGAAACACAAGAGAAGTGGTTCCTTGTGGAACCTGGGAGTTTATTTGGGTGGATTTAGAATCCCTTAGAATTAGTAAACATGTATACAAATTTCAATCTCAAGCCTAGACTAAAGTATCATTAGCCTCTACAACCAACCACAAAGTAATAGAATAATTGCCTTATAATCACACATTAAGAAAGATACCTACATTCGTTAAAAAAAATCTCACTTGCACTTATGAGGATGGCACAAACATCCTGTATAAAGTTTCACTCACAGACATTAACATTCACTTTTACATGCACACACACATTAATCTTACACACTTGATTGATCCTGTAGTTCCAGATACCTGTGATCATCTTTCAAAGTGAGATGATAGGCAAGTATGTATCCTATAAAGGAGAAGGCACCACAGACCAGTGATAAACTTCGAGCAATACCAAAATATGGAAGACACATGGATAACTGGAAAGAACTTTGAATCAAAGACATTATGGGGAATGAACTTCAGGAAAATGGATCATATAAGATTAATTTTGCCAATCACCTTAACTTCACACATAGGGAAGCACATTCACATATACATTGAAATAAATATGCATCCACCACGACATATCTAGAACACAAACAAATTTCACACTGACATTCGAGGCTGTGCCATAAATAAGGACAATCCATAAATTGTATATCTGTAAATAAATCTCTAGTACCAGAGGACATATATATATATATGTATATATATATACATGCATATATATGTATGTATATATGTATTTAAATAACATGTGCCATATGTAAATGTGTGCAGACATGGGTGTATATATAGATACAGATATGGCATAATAATGATCTAATTGACTAATATATATAAAAAGGAGAGAGTTAAAAGACTAACCATTAATAGAAAGGGACAGAGTAGTTTGTAGTGGAAAAGGGAATGTTATAACGTGAGAGGTAATATACATATAATTGTTGTGAATTGTTACATTGGAATTAGTATTACATAAGGCATACGATAGTTCAATTTTACTTACGATTTAAATTTTATATTGATTGCAATAGGAATGACCTTTGTATTAAGAAACTGTTATATTGTAAAATTTTGTTGGTATATAATCCTAACCCTCTTCCCACAACTCAGTCTTAGCATAAAATAGGAGCTTAGGTTAGCAAATAGACAGATTAGAATAAGATTTTATTATTTTGGGAGGGGGGAGGTTAGATGGGAACAATAAGTAACATAGATTAGAATAGACATAGAAGGTAAGTAACTGGCATGGGCCAGGGTGGCACCATGCGAACAACAGGAAATGAAGGATTTGTGACAGAGGGTGGCACTAGAGAAAAATTGCCAGGCTGAAGAGTGTGTGAAATTGATCACCTTGATGGGGGAGGGGACCCCAGGGTTTTGGAATATTGAGGAGAAGACTCTGGCTGGTAGAGTTGTTCCTCTCTCTCAGTCTTGAGGAGCCAAAGAGAGAAGTTGGGAAAAGACTTACTCACTTTTCTTGCTGGTGACTGGAAATCTTTCCCCCCAACACTTCCCAATTGATGGGACTTTCTAAAGAGAAATCTGAGCAGAGTTTACCTCAGCTCCTGTTGCCTAGGGGTGAATCAGCCTGACTTTCTCTCAGGGGGCTCAGGCTGCCAAGGCCTGAGTTACCCCAAACTCGAGGAGGGAGGAAAATGGTTTAGATAGAAACAGGAACCCCCTTTCCCCCACTTTCCTTTTCCCATTCTTCCCTGCCCATTCTTCCTTTTGTATTACCTGATTGAGTTGACATTAAAAGTTATCTATTCCCCAAGCTGAGTGTGAGTGAACAGATCAAGGAGAGACCCTTTTGTCTCAAGTAGTAGAGGGGGAACAAGAGTGATAAGAGCAAATTGGGGAGAGCAGCTTTAGCTAAGGAGGGAAGGCAGAAGGGGGAAAATCTTCAAATCCCCTCTCCTCTCTCTGAGTCAACCCTAAACATCAACTGTCTCCCCTGTACCCCACTTTGAGAAGGGGGTTCTCCTCTCTTTCCCCTCTCAATACTGAAAGAATTAATCTTTTTTAAATACAGGTCATGAGCAAATTATTATTTAAATTTCAGATCTCTGTCCTCTAAAACAAGGATGAATAATCATGCTTGTACTTCCTTTTCCTAAGGTAGTTGTGAGATTCAAATGACATCATATATTATATGCTTTGTGATTCCAGAGGAAGAATCCTAAAGAACTCTAGAAATACTGTTAGTGCTTCTAAAATTCCTTGGTTTCATGACCTTCTAGGGAAGATATTGGTTTGACCTTGTAAACAGGAAGATGCAGGTACCAATCTGACACTCACTTTCTACCTGTGTGATCCTGGACAAGTCATTTAGCCTTTGAATGCCTTTTTATTATTTGTAAAATGATTGGGTTGCAAATAATGGTTTCCAAGGTCCCTTCTAGGGCTTCTAGGTAACCCAGTGGACAGAGTTCTGGGTCTGCCCTGGAGTCAGGAGGATTATTCGTCTTCCTGAGTTCAAATTTTAACTCATAGATTAGATATGTGATCCTGTTTGACTCAATTTCTTATCTGTAAAGTGAGTTGGAGGAAGAAATGGCAAAGTTCAAACTTCCCAGTATATTTGCTATGAAGGTTGGACATCACTGAAATGACTGAAAAACAATAGCAAAATCTTCTAGCTCTGAATTTATTATCCTGTGATCTATATGGGAACTCCTGCCACTGGGGTGGGGGGAGTAATGATCTTCAACTATTTGAGGGAGGGTTCATGGAAAAGAAATCAGACTTGTTTCTAGAACATAAACTTCTTGTGGGCAAGAATTACTTTTCTTTTGTGATTCATTTTGCCTTTAAGTTAAGCATGCATAGTTCAGTGGAAAGAAGTATAGTTTTGTTTGTTTGTTATAGATTTTGAATCAAATCATCTTGAGTCAAATCCTGGCTCTGTCCCTACTTGCCCGAGTGAACCTGGGCAAGTTAAACTTCTTTGGGTTCCAATTTCCTTTGAGCAGGTTGGTCTACATGACTCTGAGTTCTTTTTCAGCCCAAATTCTGTGTCAGTATTATCCTTGTTCTATATCCAGCACCTGATGATATGCCTCATAAATATTAGACACTTGATAAATGCTTGTTGAATTAAAATGAATTATGCTTAACTCTACTGGTCAAAACTAAATGCAATGGGTAGAAGTTACAGAAAGGCAGACAGGATTCTTGCTTGATGTATTAAAACAAAATCTTCATAACAATCAGAACCATCCAGAATTGGAAAGAGGTTAACTTGTAAGATAGTGAATTCCTCGTAACTAACGGGATAGAAAACGTCTCTCCTCTTTTTTTTTTTTTAGGGGCATTGTAAAGGCGATTCTAATTTAGGATTAGATTGATCTTGATGAGCTCTGAAGTTCCTTCTAGCTCTTTTCCTTCTATGACCATGTAATATTTTTGAGTCTTAGTTACCCATGTATTAAATAGAGAAAATAGATAATCCTACATCATTGGGTTTTTGTAAGAAAAGTCTATAACTTTAAAGAGCTATGTCTGTGTGAGTTGCTATCTTCATTGTCATCATCAGTCATCATTGTTATCATGTCACCTCCCCACCAATCAAAAAGCTTTTATTGTCAGCTCATATAGAATGTATTCTCAGGGAATGCAGAGCTCTTTCAAACTTATTCAGAACCATGATGGGGTTAAGGAATTCCCTTTCCCTGTAGCAATGATCCTCATGAGTTTGGAATGTCTTAGACAAAGATCATAGAGAATCAATGTGATGACTTTGGGGTTATTCAACCCTTTAAAGGAAAATGAATTATGGTTTCTAATAGAATTTAATGAGTAGGGTGCTGTTTTTATCTCCATATGTGAAGAAGGAAAAAGAGAATTCTTCTAAATTACATAAACGAAGAGTCATGTTAGATCTAAAGATGGATTTCTAAAGTTAAAGCATCGAGATACTAAACCTAATGACCTATGAAAAATGAGAGGTTGGGCTAGATGACCACAAAAATTCCTCTGATTCTAATTTTGCTTGCCAAGTTCTCAGCTTATGACCAAAAGAAGTTCTACAAAGTTACCATCCTTTTATTCTCCTCAGTCCCCAAATATCTTAATACTTCAGGGCTCAACTTCTGAGTAGTCAGGGATGTTTGTTATTTTTGTTATCTAACCATTATCTTTTCCAGGACCCCATCATCCTTTAAAACTTTCTCAATTTTGCTGTCATTTGGCTCACATAATTGGAAAATCTTTCCCTAACTGATTTGATGTGGAAGAAATTATTCCCCCTTTCTAAGCCTCAGTTTCCTCTTTTGTACACACAAAATAATGGGACCGATTATCTCTAATAGTTTAGGATCCTATGAAAATGAATGAGAATGCAACTAAACCCCCCCAAAGACCTGGGCTGACAAAGAATTCAAGTATCATCCTGTCTCCTAGAATTTTTCCATTTTAAGAGAGATGTCTTGAAAATTGAGAAGTTTATCGTTATCTAAAAAATAATCACTTAAATGGTAGAATTTCAGACACAGTGGCAGGGTAATTGGGGCAGTTTTGTGCATAGTCCCATATAAAGAAACCAAATTTCATCTGCTACCAACACTGAATTCAAGACTGGTTGGATGACAAAAAACCCCAATCAAACAACAACAACAACAACAACAAAAAACATTCCATTCCCTAGAGGAAAAAAGAATGAATTGTTTAGCCTAAAAGGCAAAGTCTGGAAGACCTTCCTATTATAGTTCAGTTGGGCACAGTCTCCAGGGCTATGGGGAAGCCAAATGAGAACTAAACAGACACAGAGCAGAGGAGAGATAGACCCAAGGAGGTTGAAGAAACTCAGACACTTTTATTGACAGAAATTTAGATTGAGCTGGAAACATTATATGAGAAAGGGTTACCAGACTGAGAAAAGATGTACCTACAATCAATCCTTAAGGGCCTATTAAGCTGAGAATGAGAAAGTTTGTATCTGTAAAGAACCTTAGCATTTGTTGTCATTTTACAGATGAAGAAAAAGACTTGTCCAAGGTCACATAAGCAGCAGATCTAGAAAAGGATATAGATATTTTCGTCTTCAAATGTTGCCACTCTAACCAGAGGAGGGATTCAAACCTTTTTGAATTGTTAGTAAAAGTCTCCAGTGAATAAGCCTCAAGAGGCATTTTAACATCTTCTAATGTCTCCTAAACCTTGAACATCTTATCTCCTTTCTGAAATTATTGTTTAGGGATGGATCATGATGTGGGTTGAATGGAATCCTAGACATTCTTCTATTATTAATTATTATCCTCCCAAACTACCAGCTATATCCAAACCTTTAATACCACTCTGTCCCCCCAAGTCCTTTTCCAACCTTTCCCCAAAGGAAAACATTCATAGACATTTCCTCCCTAAACCCCATGTCTTAAGAGTACCAAAGCCCTTTCCATCCCAGGAACAGGATGATTTAGTCACAAATTCTAAAGAGCAGGATAATAATAGTTAGCATTTATATGGGCATCTAAGTGGCATTGTAGATGAACCACTGTGCCTGGAATTAGGAGGCCTGAGTTCAAATCTGCCTTCATGGACTCACTAATTATATTGACTCTGTTTGGACACAACTTACCTGATTAAGTTTCTTCATCTTTATAACAGGAATAATAATATCTCCTACCTCCTAGGGTTGCTATGATGATCAAGTTAAATAAAGGTATTATTCTTACTCCCATTTTACAGATGAGAAACTTGAGGCTGAGAGATGTTAAGTGACTTAGCCAATTCCTTTTACACAAAAATATCATAGCCATTTTTTCCCCTTTTGGCAGCAAGACCTCTGAAAACTAATTTAAATATGCTTCACATTATATATTAGGCCACCAGTCAAAGTTTATAGCCCCATTCAACTTGAAGACTAGGCAAGAGAGCAGGCCATGTGAAATGAAGGAGACTTTTACCTGGGCTTTTGCTCCAGAAACAGACAAGAACATATTTCCCTTCCAGTGGTGTTGCTGAGGGGATGAAATTTTGGAGACCAGGTTGAAAAGTGGGGAAAATAAAAGAATTAAGAGAAATATTAGGCTCCTAGGATTTTAGCTAATGCTTTTCAGCTTTTATCTTGGCTTTAAACATAAATAAACCAATTTTTGAGCACTTATTAAGCACTTATTACATGCCAAACACTTTATTAAATGGTGGATATACAAAGAAACTGTAGGAATATAGGTAAGAGATAGAGTAGATTTTTATGGATTAGCTATAAGAGGAAAAGAGGAAAATTTGGATACAAGCCCTGGGAGAGGATTCTGAGAAGGAAAGAAGGATTGTGGGAGTTTTAAATCTCTGACAGATTTTCCCTTGGTAGTCCTAAATCTCTTGGAGAGATTAGTGACTCCTTGGTTGAGAGTCTACTTTGCAGTGAACTGTTTCCTTTGAATACAGAGACCATCTGCCAGTGATCCATCTGCCAGAAATCCTCTTGGGCAAGGTAATCCAAAGATTGTCACCTGGGACTCTGGGTTACATAGTGCAGCCAACCTCAAGCTTTAGGTAAGGGTTCAATTTCAACTGTGAATCTTTTCCTTTTCCTCTTTTGTTAGTTCCTAGTGGGTATATTAGTTTAGAGTCAGATAGATTTTGGGTTTTTTTTTAGATAAGAGCAGGGAGTTGGAGGCAGGGCCCAGAAAAGAGAAAGAAGAGCTCTATTTTTCAGGAGGCATAGAAGTTGGGTGGAGCCTAGTTTTTAAGAGTGTTAGGGTCTTACCTACTAGTTTTCCTTACTCCCATTATAAAATAAATTTTGTTTTTCTATAAGCCAAATGGTTTGTGCTTTACTGGCACTGAAGAGGTCCCTAGGTGGGTGGTTATCATCTCCTAACCATCTAGGAAAGCTTTCTTATTTCAATACCAATGAAACTGATTGCTCTCCCATAGAGACAACATCATACATGTGGGTATAAAAGATATTATTGATACAAAATGTATGGCATTAGTTTGTTTTTATTCTCTATTTGATACTATTCCTTTGGCATTCTTTTGTGGTTTATTGATCCAAGGTGGGAAGATAGAGGGCCCCTACTGAGTAGGGTAAGATAGAATTTTTTTGCTTTAGAAAATCAAATCAGGCACCTGCAAGGTAAGGGTTAAGGGAAACAAAATACAAAAATAAAAATTGTTATCTCAATAAGTGGACTTGTTTGGAAATCCAGAGAACAAGATGTCCAGTTAGGATTTCATCTTGGCAATGTCTCCATATAACCTTATAAGATTATTAGCTTTTTGCATATCATCTTTCACTTTATTTCCTTAATGAGTTTTTAATTATATATGTGATATGTGTCTTCTTTCATGGCATGAGGAATATAGAAATATGTATTGCATGACAGCATTGGCATAACTTTAGACTATTTTCCTTCTTAGAGAGGAAAGAGAGAGGTAGGGAGAGAGAATCTGAGTCACAAAATGTCAGAAAACAATTGTCAAAAATTGCTTCTATGTGTAATTGAAAACATTTCTTAAATGCTTATCTTCTTTTTGTGGGCAGGAATAGTGTTGGATTCTTTCCTGTAAAGCTAATGATCAGTATCTAGGTAGCATAGGCACTTAGAAAATGTTTATTTAATTTGTTTTAATTTATTTAATTTAAATCATTTAAAAAACGAATTTGTCCCTCTCTCTTCCCACTGGTCCTAATTACCACATCCTTTCTACTGTTATCATTTTAGCCAGATTTCCTTGATGTTTGGCTGAAGTTGAATAGGTCAGCAAGGTTGCCTAATGGTTAGAGTGCAGAGCCTGAAGTCAGGGAGATCCATCATTCTGAGTTCAAATCTGATCTCAGCTAAAAACTAGCTATGTGATCCTGGACAAGTCATTTAACTATTTGTCTTAGTTCCTCATCAATAAAATCACTGGAGAAGGAAATGGCAAATAAATCCAATATCTTGATCAAGAAATCCCAAATAGGGTCACAAAGACTTGGACATGATTAAAATTATTAAACCACAACAGTAGCTCAACACCTGAACTGACAGATATTATTTTCAGAGCAGCTAGGTGGCAAAGAGGAGAAAGTCCAATGGACTTTCAAGCTTGTATCTTTTTTTTTGGGGGGGGGAACCCACAGCAACAACAAAAACCAGCTATTTCCAGTTTTATGAGGCATCTTTAAAATAGGCACACAACAGGAGATCATACTCTGCATTCAAACAATATACTCTTTTAAAAAGTGCATTCATTGCATTTTACAATTTTTTTGTAGATACAATGGAAAACTATGTAAAACATGAATACCCAAGACTGAAAAAAAGAATATTGTGGCTAGCTAACAAAGCCTCAAGCCAGAGCCTATTCATTTCAGAAACATATAATGCAATAAATTATAAACATTTTCTTAATTTTCCATTTAGCATGTTTGTCCCCACAATTTAAAGTTCAGTTTTTAAATGTCCTCAACTACTGATATCACAATGTGTGTGTGTGTGTGTGTGTGTGTGTGTGTGTGTGTGTGTGTGTGTGGTGTGGACCAATGTATAGTTCAAATCCAGTCTCAGACCTATACTAGTCATATGACCCTGGATAAGTCACTTTGCCCTGCTTGCCTCAGTATCCTCATCTGTAAAATGAGATGGAAATGGAAAACTTTTTTTTGCCAAGAAAATGCCAAATGGGGTGACAAAGAGTCAGACGTGACTGAAATGACTGAACAACAACCACAAAAGAATTGAATGAGACTGCAGTGACCCTCTTCACTCCTTTCTTCCTGTATAACAAGTATAAATGCCTCTTCCTATTGATACCAGGAAAGAATGGCTTACTCCATTACTCCATTACCTGTTATATATATGCCTCAAGGCATTCCTCCTTTTTGGGCCTTATCCCCAAAATGCTACAACCACCGAAATTCATTCCTGTCGTCTCCTCAAACTATCCCTGGCTCTTATCTTCTGCTTTCTGGCTAATGATCTCCCAGGTACTAGGCAGGTGAAGAAGGATCCAGATACTGCCCCTGTTTCCTGAGGCCTCATCAAGAGAAAACACACCCTAGCAGCCTCAAGGATTAAGGTCTGAGTAGGAGAATACAGGCATTGCTGATGGGGAAAGGTCCATGCTCTTATTTCCACGAGAGGGGCTATAACTAGGAGTGATTCTTCCTTGTTAGCAGTACTGCAAGGGCCATCCATTTTGGAGGCAGGGACAGAAATGAAGTCCTTTTGAAGGTCTCTTTAAGCCTCAGGGTTCCCCTTATAATTCATACACTTGTATCTGAACTGCTGCTCTTAACAGTGTTTCCTATATATATGTAGCTATAGGGAGAAATCCTGGCATTTTGTCTCAAAGAAGAAAGAATGGAGATACAATGAAGGATAAAGTAAAAAGACCTGGATTCTTCCAATGGGGCAACTTGAGATTTTGGAGAAGAGGGGATCAGAGATGTTTGGGAGTCTCAGCAACTGTCCCCAGAACCAGTCAGTACCAGAAGGGTCCTTAGTGATCATATAGTTCAAATTCCCCTCCATGTGAGGAGCAATATGTACTAGAATGGATTGAGTGATGAACCTGGAAAGACATGGCTTCCAATCTTGTATAAGATACTTATTTGCTGTGTTAACCATAAGCAAATCTTTTTAACCTCTCAACCTCAGTTTGTTTATCTATAAAGTGAGTATATTATCACCTACCCTATCACAGAGGTATTGAAAGCATCAACTTAGCTACTCTAAGTCACTTTTTTTTAAAAAACCCAATCCTTCCCTTCCATCTTGGAGTACACGCACATATTGTGTATTGTGTATTGGTTATAAGGCATAAGAGTGGTAAGGGCTAGGCAATGGGGGTTAAGTGACTTGCCCAGGGTCACACAGCTGGGAAGTGTCTGAAGCCAGATTTGAATCTAGGACCTCCTGTCTCTAGGCCTGGCTCTCAATCCACTGAGCCACACAGCTGCCCCCTATAAATCACTTGTAATCTCAACAGTTTTTTTTAAAACTTGTTATCTTGGTGTTTTAACTTGTTATTGTGGGTTCTCAATGATTACATAGCACTTTTGTTCAAACGCCACCTTTTTCTCCCAGAATTCCTTTTGTGAAATAGGAATATTAAATAATACACTTCCTCATCTGAAAAAAAATTTCAACCTTTTTTTAAAAAAAAACCCTTACCTTCCATCTTAGAATCAATACAAGTTGATATACTTAACCCATTGTTAAAAGACTTTGATCTTTGAGTTTCTTCTCTAGAAGTAAAGATGAACTACACTGAGCCATATGCAATATCTTTTGTAATCACTGACATATACTATTAAAAAACAAAACCATACCTTCCATCTTAGAATCAATTCTGTGTATTAGTTCCAAATCAGAAGAGTAGTAAGGGATAGGCAATGGGGGTTAAGTGACTTGACCAAGGTCACACAGCTAGAAAGAGAAAGTGCCTGAGGTCATATTTGAACCCAAGACCTCCCATCTCTAGGTGCGAAGTGCTTTTGTAAACCTTAAACTATTATTAATTTAATATCTAAAACTTCAAGTATATAAATATATGAAGTATAAAAATATAAGCATGTTTATATAAAGTATATACACATATAAAACTTATATACATAAGTATATAAATAGAAATATTTATATTTCTACATAAATAGAAACATTATTTTTACCAGCATGTTAGTAGGACTCATAAGAATAATATTAGCAATAATGCCAACAATAATAGCAACAATAATAATTATTAGCACTCTTTCTGTCATATAGGAGGAGCTTAAAATATTTATTCATTGGTTAATTTGCAACAATAACATTACTACTGCTGCTAATTTGCATTTATACAGAGGGTAACCATGGAACCCATTTTCCAGGGTAGAGTCTTTTATTCCTCAAAGATACATAGGGATACATTACACATCCCAGGGAGGGCACAGAGCAATTTAAGAGTCCAATTTTCTCTGAGACACTTTTTGGCACTTCAGAAATATTGACTTATTTTATCCTCAAAACGAACCTAGGAAGAAAGTGCTATTTTCATCCCCATTTTACAAATGAGGAAAATGAGGCAGTTAGACTTTAAGTGATTTACTTGGGGTCAAACAATTGGCAAAATCTCGAGGCTGGATTATATTTCAGGTATTTCCGAATCTAGGACCTGAATGCTATCCACTGTGCCACCTACTGGCTAATCATTACTACTACACTAACATTGACGCTAGCCTTCATTTATTCAGGATTTTAAAGGTTCCCAAAGTACTTTAAAAATATTATCTCACCCAGCCATGTGACCCTGGGCAAGTCACTTAACCCCCATTACCTAGCCCTTACTGCTCTTCTGCCTTGGAACTGTTATTGATTCCAAGATGGTTTAATATATTTTATATCAATTAATTTTATTAATAATAATATTATTAATATTAATATTAATTAATATTTAATTAATTATTATTAATAATATTATAATAATAAAAATAATTTTTATATTAATTAATTAAAATAATATATTAATATTAATATATTAATATAATCTCTTTTTATCCTCACAACTACTCTTGAGTGTAAGTGCATATATGCATCCCATTATAGAGAAGAAGGAAGGGACTCGGAGTGAAAGAAGATTGACTAGAATCAGAGGATCTGGCTCCAATCCTTCCCTGACACATACTAACTTTGTTAAGCTGCACATGCTCTTTAACCTGCCAAGTTCTCAGATTCCTCAACTCAAATGAGGGGGTAGAGTTAGATGGCTTTTGAGGGGCCTTCTAGTTCTATACCTATGATACAAAGTACAAGGGACAAGGGACTGACAGCCCAACTTCAGTGCTCTTTTCACTCTCCAGAAGCTCTCTCCTTAGTCCTCATCCTTCCGCAGATCTCACTCCCTAGTTTTGGGACCACAAATCTATCTGCATCATCTGAATGAACCTGTCATATTAAGTCCTGAGGAAGAGTCAGCTGTTATACATCATAGCATTCTTCATTTACATCAGGGAAGGTTCTCGGTTTCTCCATCTCTTCCTAAGCTACTGCCTAAGCCTTGGAACACCTTTTTCAGGGCAGAGTCTTTTATTCCTCGAAGATATATAGGGATATAGTAAACATTCAAGGAGGGGCACATAGCAACTTAAGAGTCTGATTCTCTCTGAGGCTCATCTGATATGATGATCAGAATCAAGAATATTTTGTATAGGATGAAGGAAACAAAGAAATGGAGTGCCTGTAGTTGGAATAACATAATTTCTGGATTGAGAGGAAGGGAGGAGACAGTTTGGTACATTATAAAACAACCCTGAATTTGAAATCAAAAGACTCTGAAAGCATGGTATCCTGTCTATAGAGTAATTGAACTTTGGCTCAAATCCTGGCTCTGATGATAAGCTGTTTGACCTTGTGTAAAGTAATCAACCTCCCTGGATCTCAGTTTCTTCATTAGCATATTAAAATGATTGGAAAAGATGGTTTCTGAGAACCTAAGTTTCTAAGCTATAGTCCTGTGATTTTGAGAAACAGATTCAAACCTGGACTCTGTTCTTTTCTAATTGTGTGACTTTGGGCAATCATTTAATCTCTCTTGGCCTAAGTTTCTTCACTTGAAAAATTTGAAAGCTGGAAAGGTGATGACATTTAAAATTCCCTCCTATTCTAAATATTGTGATTCTAAAAGGCGCAGATCAAGCTGAGAGCCTCATCAATACTTCTTCACCAAGCAAAGTTCTAGTACTTTATAGAATGCATGTAGACAGATCCCTTAGGTCTCTTACTTCATTCTGAGAGATTTAAGTCCTCAAGGCAGATCATGAATTCAAATCCTTTCTCTTTATCTTTCCCCTAAAACAGAAATTTATATCCTGTCTATTTCTAATTTTCCATATTAGGAAATAGACATCTCTGATGGTTAAGTGACATTTCCAAGATCAAATAGGAAGTATATATCCAAAACTGAATTTGACCTTAAGTCCTCTAATTTCAAAGGCAGGAGTATACATGTTTCTTTTTAAATTCTAGCTGACTGAAATCCATGGTCTCTTTCAAATGCTCTACAAAATTCTGCCTAATGTGTTATAAACTCTCTTTTTATTGATGTTATACATTCCAATGGATCATGCAGGCTAACCACTGATTTTTCCTGACTCTTACTATATTGCCATCTACCTTCTTTTCAAGTCATGATCATGAAGATTTTTTTATAGTGCTTCTCCTATGCAATTCTTTGGTGGTAATAGGCTGTGGCTTAATTTGCCCATCATACATCTCTCCATTACTTATCAATTAAATTTAAATATGGCTTTTCCCTCATAAGTGACATAAAAGATTATTGAGAACCAAAAAGGAGTCATTTATATACCAAAAATTAAAAAAAAAACTACAGAAAATTAGTGGGTCAACAGTTCTTTGAAGAGAGAAGAAAAATATGGCAAGTTCTATTGTGTTGGATGGATCCTTTTTATTTATGGGGAAAACCTGGGTAATTATTTCATAGAATGATAAATCACTGAAGGATTGAAAAAGAATACTTCAATCTGAACCCATAATTCATCAGTAGTCTTCCTGAAGGTAGATAGTTTTTTTTGTTTTGTTCTTTCTTTTGTTTTTATCATCGGTTCTTTCAAGTTGTCTTGGATTTTTGTCTTAAGAGTAGCTAAATCTTTCTCAGTTGACAATTCCTACAATATTGCTATTGCTGTGTACAAGGTTCTCTTGATTCTTTTCACTTCACTTTGTAGCAGTTTATAAAAGATTTTCCAGGTTTTCTGAGACCATCCTTCCGGTTCATCGTTTCTCATAGCACAATAGAATTCTATCGAAATCACATACCACAAATTTTTCAGTCTTTCCCAATTGATAGGCTTCTCCTCAATTTCCAAATTTCTACCACAAAAGATCTCCTATTTAATATTTTTGTTACAAATAGATCCTTTCTCCTTTGCTTAGTAGTGGAATTGCTGAACTAAAGGGTATGCAATATATTATAGCCCTTTGGACATAGTTTCAAATTGTTCTCTACAAATGTCTAACTAGTTCACAACTACACTAATGCATTAGAGTACCTATTTTTTTCTATTCCCTCAACCACTTTTCTGTGGTGCTAACCAGTCTGATAGGTGTGAAGTGGTATCTGAGTTGTTCTAATTTTCATTTCTATAATCAATAGAACTTCAGAGTATTTTTTCATGTGACTATTGATATTTTTTTTCTGAAAATTGACTTCTCATACCCACTGATTGGAGTATAGCTCTTACTTTAATTTCCCTTGTTCCATTTATATTTGAGACAAGACTTTTATCAGAGAAACTGGGGTATAATTTTTCCATTTATTTCTAATTTTAGCTTCATTATTTTTACTTATGCAAAAACATTTTAATTAGAGATAACTAGGTAGATCAATTGATCGAGAGCCATGCCTAGAGATGGGATATCCTTGGTTCAAATCTGGCCTCAGACATTTTCCAGTTGTGTGAGCCTAGACAAGTCACCCAATTGCCTAGCTTTTACCACTCTTCTGACTTGAAACCAATTTACAATATTGAATTTAAGATGGAAGGTAAGGATTTTTTTTTTCAAGTCTTAATTTAATGTAATCAAAATTATCCAATTTACCTCCTGTGATCACCTCTAACTCTTGATTGGCCATAAACCCTTCCTTTATCCATAGATCTATCTGTGAACTTGTTAACTCTCTTACACCTATAAATCCCATATAGTATAGTATAGTATATTCCTTTGGATAGGGCATATCCCCACCCCCACACACAAATGCCACCAGATCCTATAACATATTGTTCAAAAAAATATGGGACACTGATTCCCTTTGTAGCTGGGACTCAATTCATATGAGTTGAGTGCTGTCTTCCTATTAGAAGTCCACAGTAAGATTTTATGTTATTAATGATCCATCTAGGAAGTGTGCTAGTGGATTTGTACCTGATGTTGCTCTAGGTGAGCCTCTGGTATAGTACTGTTGGTTTCACCTTAGCTCACTTTGAGGATAGCCTGCTTATCAAGCTAATATAGTCCAGCAGACTACCAAGGGGGTAGTCCAATCACAAACAACTAGTCTGTCCCTTTTTGTGCCATGTTTTGTCAGTAAGAATTAACTTTCTTTGGGCAGGTCTGAAATGAACATAGGAATGAAATGGAATATTGCTTAAAGAATTCAAATCTAAAATATGCTATTTATGCATGCCTTATAATCCCCACCCAATTTAGCTTCCCCTCTCTAAGTGTATGGTCTACTGCATTTACAGAGGTCAGGGATGTAACTGTGATCACAGAGTT
The DNA here is from genome assembly GCF_027887165.1 of Monodelphis domestica. Lineage (NCBI taxonomy): Eukaryota > Metazoa > Chordata > Mammalia > Didelphimorphia > Didelphidae > Monodelphis > Monodelphis domestica. The sequence continues at coordinate 351,460,835 of NC_077230.1, forward strand.
TATCATACCCCAATCATAAAATGAGAGAAAAAATCATATTCTCCTGAATGGAAGAATCTACCTTCAGCCATTATTAATGTTTTCAGCCATTCTTTTTAAACTCTTACATTTTGTCTTAGAATCCCTACTAAGTATCCATTCCAAAACAGGAAAGGATTAGACTAAGCAACTGAGGGTAAGTGATTCACTCAGGGCCACATAGTGAGGAAATGTCTAAGGCCAGATTTGAACCAAGAACATCCCATCTCCAAACCTGGCTTTCTAGCCCTGAGCCGCCTAAGTGCCCCATAGCCATTACTTAAGTCTATTGCTAGTTACTCCTTCAGATCTTTAAGCATCCTAAATCCAGTTACCCATTGTTCATGAAGAAAAAATAGAAGTGAGGTATGTATTCCTCTTATCAATAACAGACTAAAATAAGGAAAAACATGGAAGATGGTGACTGAATTCAGTCTTTTTCCCACTCTCAACTCACAAACCCAAATGATATTAAATAGATGATATACTTATCAACTTGAAACCTTCTATCTTCATGAGTCCTAATTCTTGGTTCTCTTCTAGGATCAAGATGTCTCCCATTTCCCAAGCCTCAGACTACATTGCCTTCAGAGTGCCTCTGATTCCACAGAGTCAATTATCATTTCAGTGCTTCCCTATATGGTCCTGGTCACTGGCCTCTCCTCCCCCCCCATCACTATTATGGAGTCCCAGAATGGCAAGGTCAGTAGAAGATGGCAGAAGACAGGAAACCAAATGTGGAAGTTAGAAATTGTATTCCTCTTTATTTCTTTATTGAATAAAGGGTTTTTTAAAAACATCAATAACCAGAGCTAATGTAATGAGCAAGAAATAGTTATGCTTTAAGATGAAAAAAAATCATCAGAGCCTGCCCTACCAGCCTCCATTTCACTCAGTTTTCATGCTGACCTAAGCAACATAATTGAAGAAAGATTTTTAAAAAGGTAAAGAAAAGACAGAGAATACATATGAAATTGTGTTGCATTGTGCTGTTGTTCAGTTGTGTTCTACTCTTCATGACCCTATTTTGAGTTTTCCTGGCAGAGATAATGGAGTGGTTTGCCCTATCCTTCTCCAGAATGAGTCAAATGGTGTTAAATGACTCGCCCAGAGTCACATAGCTAGTAAATATCTGAGACCAGATGAGAGCTCAGGAAGATGAGTCTCTCTGACTTTAGACTCAGCACTCCATCAACTTTGCCACCTACCTGCCTGAATATCATATATGCCTTTATACATAACAAACCTTCAAATTTAGAATAGCAGAAAGGAAACTTAGAGATGAATTCACCTAAACAGAAGGAAAACTGGAGTTGATGAGAAAAGAATCTACATTAATCAGACAAAAGCCATAGTATTATTTTGTTATTGTTTCCTTATTTCCAAAGAACCGTTCATTGTTCACAACTCTAATGTTTAGCATCTTCTGGAAGTTGAACCAAAGAATGTAAACAGGGTGCTTACTAGAAGCTTAGTAGAGCCATGAGGTGATCTTGTTATCACTTTGTGTACTCTATTCAGGAATGTATTGGCATTTTTAACAGCCAGATTCTCTAGAAAGAAAAAAAAAATAGCATTCATACCCACCATTAATCCTCATGCTTAATACTTTATTAAGTCTAGATTATGTAAAGAAACAAGTTAAGCCCAAAGTTATACCATTATCATTTTCTGCAGTATAATTGCTTGAGTGAAAATTTAACAGTAAATAGGATAAAGTTGGCTCCAGCACCCCCATCCCATATTGATTGTGTCTACTTATATTTGATAACCACTTGGGGTGGGAAATGGGGGACAGAGGAATAAAGTTTTATAGAGCACCTATTATGTGCCCTGTGTTAAGCACTTTGTAAACATTATCTGATTTGATCTTTACAATAATCTTGTGAAATCTTGTGATGTTATGATTATTTCCATTTTAAATTTGAGGAAACTGAGGCAAACAACAATTAAATGACTTGCTCAAGGTCCTAAAGTATTAGTAGTATTAAAGGCAGTGTTGAACTTTGATCTTCCTAAATTCAGGCTTAGCACTTTATTCACTACTCCACCTCAAACAATTTATCTGCTACTTTACCTTCTAATAAGTCAATTAGCAAGTGATTATTTATGAAATTTAGTGAAGTAAAGAAATAGTCATTACATTTTTTTCATATACCAATCACTGTGATAAATACTGGGGATACAGAGAAATGCAAAAATAAATAAAGAAAAAAGCACTCTGCTCTCAAAGAATTCACAGAGTAATAAGGAGATAGTATGTAAACCACTATGGGCAAACTAGATATATACCCTATAAAATAGGATGTACTCAATAGAGGCTGGACACTTGTATTAAGGAGGATTGGGAAAGGCTTCTTGAAGAAAGTGAGATTTTTAGCTCAGACTTGTAAGAAGCCAGAAGTCAGGAAAGAGACAATTCCAGGCACAAAATCTTCAAAAATAAATGGAAAAGTGGAAAAAAAATGGGAACACTAATAAACTGTTGGTGGAACCACTAGCTGATTCAATCATTTTGGAGAACAATTTGGAAACATTTCCAGAGTTATAAACCTGGACATACTTTGAAATGCAGCAACATCACTATTGGGTTGGTTTCCAAAGGAAATCAGGGAAAAGGAAAAGAACCTGCATGTTCCAAAATATTCATAGCAACTCTCTTTGTAGAGGCAAGGAACTAGAAACTGAGGGGACATCCATCAATTATGGAATGATAGAACAAGTTATGGTATATGACTGTGATGAAATACCATTGTGCTTTAATAAATGATGATTTTTGGAGTTCATTTTGGGTCTGACGTCCTTTTATATTTTCCTTTGAAAAAGTGTAGCTCCTATAATTTTAACCAATAAGTAAAATGAGACTATTTTTCTGAGTATAATATAATTTGTTAATGAGAGCATGTGATCTTTTAATAAAGGATGTGTCAATCGTGTGTGACTGTTCAGAAAGACCTCAAATGGCTTTCTTGTTCCATCTTTTATAGCAAAGTTGTGTTGTTTTCCTTCTGACCGACCTAGTAGTGAAACCTGTGTGTGCTCTGTCCTCACTTGTCCTCCTTATAGTCCTGAAAACCATGCCCAATTAAACTATAGTAGAAGGCTGCAGATGCTTTGCCTCCTAGGCTAAATAATTGTTATCCCTAAGAAATGCTGTTGTTATTGTTATTGCTATTTTTTTCTTGCCATTCAACCAGGCTTAAATTCACTAGGGTGAAAGTTGTTTTATAGGAAATTGTCCACAAAAATCCTTCTGAATCTCCCAATTACATAGTCATTGAATCTGAACGTCTATGAATATGTTTCTCTCTTCAGATAATGATAGACTTTCCCACCATTTTGAGAGATTTCTTTTAAAATGCAAAAATTCAGGGGGAAAGGATTATTCTTGAATTCTTTGCCTGCTCAGATCTTTTGGGGGTTTAGTTACATACTTATTCTCTCTTCATAGGATCCTAGGCTGTTAGAAATAATTAGTGCCATTACTTTGTGTGCACAAAAGAAGAAATCGAGACTTAGAAAAGGGAAATAATTTCTTCCATGTCACATCAGTTGGTGAAAGAGTTTTCAATTACGTGAGGCAAATGATAGCAAAGTTGAGAAAGGACCAACGGATGATGGGGTCCCAGAAAAATAAGATGGTTAGACAACACAAATGACAAACATTCCCAACTGCTCAACTTTGGCAGAAGCTGACCCTGAACTATTAAGATATTTGAGGAATGAAGAGAATAAAAAAAATGGTGACTTCATAGAACTTCTTTTGAACATAGGCTGAGAACTTGGCAAAGAAAATTACAGACAGAGGAATTTCTGTAGTCATTTTAGTCCAGCCTTTCATTTTTTATAGGTCATTAAGTTTAGCATTTTAATCTTTTAACTGTAGAACTCCAGCTTTTTATCTAACATGATTCTTTGTTGATAGAGTATACAAAAATTCTCTTTTTTCACATTCACATATGTAGATGAAGAACAGCAATCAAGTCATCAACTCTATTAGAAGCCATTTATTAAAGGGTTGTATGACCCCAAAGCAATCACATCTACACTTTAGGACCTCTGTCTAGGTAATTCCAAACCCATAAGGATCTTTGCTACAGGGCAAGGTATTCTCTGAGCTCCTTCATGCTTCTGCTTCAGATTTGAACAAGGCTGAAAGAGCTCTGTATTCCCTGAAAAATCAGTCTATGGGAGTTGACAACCAAAACTTAGTGATTTGAGAGGGAGTGATATAACAGTAAATGATAGATGATGACAATGAAGATAGTGATTCACATGGATAAAGCTCTTTAAAATTAACAAAGTATTTTTCTCACAACCACCCCATGATATATTATCTATTATTTTCACCATTTTATAGATTGGATAACTGAAGTTCAAAGATACTAAATGATGATAAAGAAAGAAAGAAACTAAAAAGTTGGAAGAATCCTCAGAGGTCATCTTGACCAACTTGTTTCTGAACTGGAATCCCTTTTACAATGCCCTTAAAAAAAGAGGAGGGCCATTCTCTCTCTATTCAAATCTCATTAATTATAACTCATTATCATATAAATTGATCTTTTTCCAATTTGGGACATTTCTAATTGTTATGAAGATTTTTTAATACATAAAACAAGAATCTTGCTTTTCTTTTCTTTTCTTTTCTTTTCTTTTCTTTTCTTTTTTCTTTTCTTTTCTTTTCTTCAATTTCCCTCTGTTTCAAATCCTTTTCAGTCCTCTCTAACTTTTCCTTAAGATCTTGAACTTCCTTGCTCTGATCTAACTATTTTCAAAAAGTTAACTTGCAGCCTCTCTCAATTCTATTAGGGAAACTGAATCATACTTTGGGAAATAGTTTTTAAAGAATGTTCTCAGATTTGGTGTGCAACCCTTCAAAAATTGCCTACGTACATGGCCAGCTGTCTCTTCATTGTCTGTTTCTACACCCAAGATTGCTTTTGCCATTTCTGACAGATGGTCTATGTATGAGGCAGGATGTTCCCCTTTTTCCTGCCTGACCTTATCAAATTTGGACCATGCACCAGGTTTGGAATAGCATTCCTTAATTGCTTGTAGCAAATCCTCCCTGCACCTTTTAAGGTGTGACATGGAGATTGGATTGGCAAAATCAAAATCCTCTCTCTGTTCTGGTGTAGGCCAACTTGTCAAAGTGGTATCAGATCTAGTTTTTTTCCACAAATTTCCTTTTTTCATTGGGGCTGAATATTTTGATAAAAGAAAATCAATATCCTCGAAATCAGGATCAAATATTCTGAATGCCCATTTAAGCTCCTTATGGGCTTTAAAAGGATTGTCCATAAATTTTGTAAATCGACCTTTAACGGACTCAAGTTCTTGTGGAGTGAACTGTCTATGGGCCTTAGTGTGAATAGCACCAGCATTAGTTGTCAGCTTGGTGACTTCCTTCAATGGACATATTTTCTCAGGGGTACTTGCAGCCTGGTTCTCATTATCATTGTTACCCTCATTTTCCTGAGGTGCATCCTCTGATTGCTCATTGTCCTTGCCCATAACTAGATCTAAACCCTTTTCCTTAATGAGTTGTTCAAATACTGCCTTGATCATTTTACCTAAGTTATTATCACTGGCCATAACCTTCTCTGCCTTCAGGGGAATCGTGAATCTGCAAACTTTCCTCACTAGGGTTAAAGTCTGCAACACAGCCATGAATAGTATGTATACTTGTGCCAGGACTTGCCATAGAACTAATTCATTTTGGAAAGGTATTTGTAACACAGTCATTGTCAAGTTTCCTACATAATCTACAGTCTCTACTACCTTTTGAGTCAGTTTGCTGTAAATAATATTGTAAACCCAAAAGCTAGCGATGGCTGCTATGATCAGCACACCAAAAACTGCCCGTTTTACTATCCTTCCTGCCTGTGGGATTGTTGGGTACTGTCAGACTTGGGGTGCCAATTGTAATAAAGATGTAACTGACTGGAAACTGTTACTTTTTGAGGTTACCTAGAGAGGTTAAACTGAGGGAAACTGTTACTGCTGTTCTCTGGCTGGCTGTGACTAGAGAGGCTGCTTCAGGGACCTGAGGCTGCTGAGGGAACCTGATGCTGCTTATTGGTAATGGAGGTAGAACAGAAATGCTGGGGGATGCCACTACACAGGAATGCTGGTACACAGGGGACACTGCTTATAAGGGACTGCCCTGGGGTTTACTCTGGGGTCTGCCTATTGATCCCTACTATTGCTGAGGGGTCAATCTACTTTCTAAACCCTTTCCTCCTTCACTCCCTCCCTTACCAACATCTCCCTTTTTCCTCCCTCACCTCCCAAATCTTCTTTGAAGCCTTTGCTTCTTCCCTCCCTCCTGAGTGAACTATAAAATATTCTAGTTGCTTTCTCAGTCAAAGGGTTTATTGGGATACCAGGATGGGAAACTGAGGTAAGAAGGATGAGGAATTTCCCTAATCTAAATGAGGTAAAATTGAGGGTTTGGGGAGTCACAAGTGTGTCTCTCAGACAGTTAGAAAGATGGAGGTCAATGGCTTTTCAAGATCTTCTTTCTTATTCTTCACAAATCAGCCAGATCTCTCAGCTTAACCATCAGAAAGAAACAAAGTTCAAAGTGTCTAAGTTTCCTCTTGGCCAGCTCAACTCTCAAAGTAGACCACCAACTGAAAAGCTTCTCCCCTGATCAGCTTCCACTGCTCAGAGTCAGAGACAAAGTCCAAAAGCCAAGTCAGCCTCACAAAAGTCTCTCAGCCAGCTTCAAATCTCCATAAAGCAGTGTGTGTCCCCCAGTCAGAGACCCAGAAACCAAAAGGGCCCCCTGGTCAACTCCAACTGTTCAGAGCCAGAGACTAAATTTAAAAGCCAATTTTCTCTTCTCAGAGTGTGGCCAGCAAAAGCCTCCAGGGAAAAGCTGACTTCCAGTGCCCAGACACAGAGACCAAAAGCCCCTCCCTCTGCTCCAACTGCCAACAACCAGGGACATTCTGTTAGAACCCTGGCTTTTTCATTCTTTGCATCTCGGTCCACTAGTCCTGCAAAACCTCTCTCTTTCTGTCTCTATCACATCTACAACTTCCACTCATTTCTCTTCATTTTGACCAATAGAATTAAACAAAATTCATTTTAATTCAATAAGCATCTGTTAAGTATTTAACATTTTAAGTCACTTTATTAGGCATTATGGATAGCACAAGGATAATATTGACACCAAGTTTCAGCTGGAAAAGATTTCAAGAGTCATCTAGACCATACCACTTGTTAAGGTAAAAATTAGGGTTGTTGACTGAATATATTATTTTAGTGATCACCAGGGATTTAAATTCAATCCCAATACTATACTCAAGTCAGTTTGGGATTTTTATGGTGGTTTAATTATAATAGTAGGAAGAAACTAAGAAGAGAAAGAGGAAAGGGTATAAGATTTCTCCAGCCTAGCTTAAACCAAGGGAAGTTCAGAGGCATCAGCTACAAGGCCTCCTCAGAAGATTAAATCTAGTTTGGCTTCCAGCTACAAGGTCCCCTCCAAGATGAGGGACCTCCTAGGAGGATAGTACCTTAAGAGGTAAAGGAAAGGAGGAATCAGCCTAACCATTCACCAGACTCGCTCAGGGAAGATGCCTCACCTAAACCATGCTACAAAGCTTCTCCCAGTAACCTCGACACCAAACCGCAAACACCAAACCACTACCAGGAGCTCCTAAGAGAGACAGCGTGGGAAAGGAAGTAATGCAAAATATATAGACCATTCTTTACATCACTTCCTGTGTCTCACATGTACCAATGGTAGCTTAAGCTTGACTTAGGACAGCCCAGGGGGTTTGTCAGTTGTTTCTGATTTGTCACTTGCTATCACATGTCAGTCATAGGCCATCCTCCTCACAGTTAATCCTTGAGTGAGGGTGTATACGTTCCTGGTTGCTAAAATTCTAAAGACTGAGCAGGGTGGAGTAAATCTAAAATTAACACGCTTAAGGGAAACTGAGGCCCAAAGAAGTTTAACTTGCCCAGGTTTACCAAGGCAACAAGTGACCAGAGTCAGGATTTGAATCAAGATTATCTGACTTGATATCTACTTTCTTTCCATTTAACCAATCATGCTTAACTAAAAAACAAAATGAATCACAAAAGAAATGTAATTCATGTCCTCGAGATTATATTCTACAAATGTCTGATTTCTCTTCCATTAAACACTCCCTCATATAGTTGAAGATCATTACTCCCCAACAGTGGCAGGAGTTCCCATATAGATCATAGGATCATAAATTCAGCTGGAAAGGATGTTATTATTGTTCAACCATTTTGGTTATATTCAACTCCTCGTGACTCTATTTGGGATCTTTGTGGCAAGGATAATAGAGTGGCTTACCATTTTCTCCTCTAGCTCATTTTACAAATGAGGAAATTGAGGTAAACACAATTACTATCTGTACTCAGGGTGACACATCTAGTGTCTGAGTGTAAATTTGAACTCGGAGATTGAGTTTCTGACCTCAGACCCAGAACTCTATCCACTGTGCCACTTAACTATCTCAGAAGTAAATTTAGGGATCATCATTTCTGACCTGATCATTTATTGAAAAGCTAAGTGACTTATTGAACGTCACATAGCTAGCAAATATCTAAGGTGGAATTTGTACCCACATCTTTCTATTTTCAAGGCCATTCCATTATCTGCTTTAGGACATCATGCTGACTCTTTAATAATAAACTTTTGAAATATAAAAGGAGGCATAAAACCTCAAAGAAGTATATAGCTCCCTAAAAGTTAAAATTGGACAAATGGAAATTAATGACCCCATGGCATATCAGGAAGCAATAAAATAAAATTCAAAATGAATGAAAAAAAAGAAAAGAAAATCTGAAATACCTTAGTGTGAAAACTACCTAGAAAATAAATCCAGGAGAGATAACCTAAGAACCATTGGAGTGCCTGAAAGTCATTATCAAAGAAAGAATTTAGACACCTTATCATAAAAAATTATCAAGGAGAACTGCCCTGATGTCCTTGAATGAAAGGGGAAAAAGAAATTGAAAGAATCTATGTATCGCCCTTTGAAAGAGAACTCAAATTAAATATTCATAGGACTATTATAGCCAAAGACCAGAACTCCCAAGCTAAGTATTGTAAGCAGCCAGAAAAATACTAAATCATATATTATAGAACCACAGTCAGGATTACACAGGAATTAAGGCAAAGGATCTGGGGCTATAACCAATAATCATCTGCCCAGTGAAACTGAATATGTTACTCCATAGGAAGAAATAGATATTTAATGAAACACAGAAATTTCAGGCATTCCTAATGACAAGAGTTGAGTTGCAAGCAAATTTGATGATCAATTTCAACACTCAAGAGAAGCATAAAAAAGTAAACCAGTGATAGACAGACACAACACACACACACACACACACACACCCCTAAATTTACCCCTTATAACACACACACACACATACACACACACACACACAGAACTCAAGGGACTTAATGGATTAAACTAATTATTCCTATAGGGAAAATAACTAGAATACTTAAAATATCCAAGTTGAAAGACATATTTAAGATAGTTAAATAACTTAGAAATTTTATCAAATATCACATAGCCATAAAAATATGAACTCTTCCTATAACAAGAATCTGACCAGCCTGTATTAATCATGGACTGTGTATCTTTGAAGTGACCCTGTATTATTTCTCCTATCTGCCACCTGCTGTCAATATATGATGGTTTTTGCTTAATAAAATCCCTCAAGCTATAGTACCATGGGCAGCACTTTTCCAACATCAAGAGAAATGTAATTTAAAACAACTATGAGACACTACCTCATGCTATCAGATTTACTAGTATGGCAAAAAAGAAAATGTTAAATGATGGAGGAGATGTGGTAAAACTGGAAACTCATGTACTGTTGGTGGAGTTGTGAAGCTGGTTACAATCATTCTGGAGAGCAATTTAGTACCAGGCCCAAAGGTACATATAATTGTGAATACCTTTGACCTAGAAATACCACTACTAAGACTATATTGTGATTTTTAGTTTTACTTTGCCCTGCTTAGTCTTTAGAAATCTAGCAGTCAGGAATGTATACACCCCCACTTAAGGGTAGGGGAGGATGGTCTGTGACATGCATGTGCTAGCAAGTGACAAATTAGAAACAACTGACTGACCCCCTGGGCTGTCCTAAGCCAAGTTTATGCCACCATTGGTACATGTGAGACACAGGAAGTGATGAAAACAATGGCCTTTATATTTCATGTCACTTCCTGTGAGGGGAGGTTTTGAGGCTTTTGCAACTTTTGTGGACTTGGAGGAGCTGGTGTTGCTTTATCCTGAGACTGCTTCCTTTAGGCGACCACGTGGTGAGTGTAAAGCTGACTTTCCCTTTACCCTTCTGAAGGTTTCAGCCTCCAAGGAGGCCCCTCATCTTGGAAGAGGCCTCCTAGCTGGAAGCTGAGCTAGATTTAATCTTCTGGGAAGGCCCCTTGGCTGAGAGGTCTCTGAACTTCCCCTGGCTCAGGCCAGGCAAGAGCAGATCTTCTACCCTTTTCCCTCTTTCTCCTTCTTAATTTTGTATAAATGGAGATTTTGAACCTTTGGACTTCATCCCCCAAAAGTCCCTTAGAATTTCCCAAAATCCCTTTTCCTGAGTCCCTGCATTTTGCATGATTGCATTTAAGTGACTGTAACTACTCCCTCTTCCTCTTTTTGGACCTGTGACTGGGCTGAATTCAGGCAGTTCTTTTGTCCCAGTTATTATTAATAAAAATTTTAAAATATGTGTAGTTATTGATTATTAACATTGAAACCCACAATTTCTTCCTTCTATTGTAAATAAATCACCATAAAATTCTATTCTGACTTGATTATTTCATTGGGATTTAGAATTTAAGTCCCTGGCAACCCCTAAATAATATATTCAGTCTCAACCCTAAATTTTACCCTTAACAATATCCCAAAGAGATCAAATATAAGGGAAAAGAACTACTTGTACAAAAATACTTATAGCTGCTCTTTTTGTGGTGGCAAAGGAAACTAAAGGAATGCCCATCATTTGGGGAATCACTGAACAAATGGTGATACATGATTGTAATGGAATTCTATCATGCCCTAAGAAATGATGAATGATGGCAATCATTAAAACAAACAAACAAACAAACAAACCCTGGCAAGACATACAAACTAATGCAAAGTGAACTATGTAGAATGAGAACTTTGTACACAGTGAATTAAATAATGTACTCTGATCTATTATGAATAACTTAAGCAATTATAAGCAATGTAAGGATCTAAGTCAATGCTAAGATACTCAACACGAAAAAAGCTATCCAACATCACAGAAGGAATTGATGGAGTCTGGATGTTAACATATCATTTTTCATTTCATCTTTCATGAATTTTTTTTGTACAAGCAATATGCATTTTCTTTTACATGATAAACATGTAAAAATGTATTGCACAATAGCACATACATAACCTATATCATGTTGCCTGCCATATGGGGTGAGGAGGGAGAGGATGTGGATTACAAAATGTCATAAAATAATTATTTAACATTTTATTTACATGTAGAAAAAATTGAAGAGGAAAAATGATTATGTATCCTGTAAAATTTGAATTTTATAATCACTTGAAGTAAAAGAAAAAAGAAATAGAAGTTAAAAACCTAATTTTCTAACTAAAATATGACAATGTGAGTAAACTTTTCTGCCAAACTCTATCCCCTAGTCTCAACAGCTTCATTTTGGGAAGAAAGAGAGACAGACAGACAGACAGACAGAGACAGACAGACAGATAGACAAACAGAGAGACAGCGATACAGAGAGAGAGAGATAGCGATGCAGAGAGAGAGAGAGAGAGAGAGAGAGAGAGAGAGAGATTGAGAGAGAGAAACAGGGTCAACTAGAACTATATCCTACATACGTATGGATTGTTAGGGGTAAAACTTAGGGTTGGGCTGAATATACATATTTTTAGTTGGTTGCCATGGATTTAAATTCTAAATCCAAATGAAATACTCAAGACAGAATGGGATTTTATGGTGGTTTATTTACAACTGAAGGAAGAAATTGAGAGAGAGAGAGAGAGAGAGAGAGAGAGAGAGAGAGAGAGAGAGAAGGGAAGGATGGATAGCTGCCCCAACCTGGTCTGAACCCAGAAGAGTTCAGAGGCCTCAGCCAAGGGGTCTCTCCAGAGGCTAGTGACTCCAGAAAGCCAAGGGAAATGGAGTCCCAAGAGGTGGGCCTTTCCAGAGGCTGTTGCCTCCAGAAAAGCCAAGGAAAGGGAAGTGAGCCTTGCTTTCACCATGTGACAGCCTAAGGGAAGCAGACTGTGGTCTCACACTGGAGCTCCTCCACAGTCAAGTTCCACCTCCAAGACCCCCTCACAGGAAGTGACACAAAATGTAAAGGCAGTTCTTTACATCACTTCCTGTGTCTCACATGTACCAATGGTGGCTTAAACTTGGCTTTGGACAGCCCAGGGCATCAATCAGTTGTTTCTGATTTGTCACTTGCTTGCACATGTGGGACATAGACCTTCCTCCCCCACACATAATCCTTAAGTGGGGGTGTATACATTCCTGGTTGCTAAAATTCTAAAGACTAAGCGGGGTAAAGTAAAGCTAAAATTCACAGAACACAGTGTTTACATTCAGCATGAGGATGCAAATGGGATTCTGGGTAAGAGAGTCCTAGGGAGCAAAATTAGAATCTGCCTGGAAGCACAAGGTCAAGAAGACCAACCAGTCTTGATGGATGATGAGAATCTGCACCAAGACAGAGGACTTGTTTTGGGGTTTGAGGAAGCATCTTTTTGACAATGTGAGATGCAGTATTTTTCCTTGATAGATTCACACAAAGTACCTCAGTTTTGCTGCCATTTTGGCTCCCCTATCCTTGTAAGTGAAGGAAAATTCAGAACAGGGAATGCTATTTCCATTTTGCTTTCTAGTCTAGTCCCTTTTCTCTGTTTCATAGTGTGGCAATTTTCTATAGTCCTGGGCTGCTGATTGGGTGAGTGCATATTGCTGCAATGGTCCTACAGGCTTGTGGGACATAAATCAATTTGTTGTGTCCTGATTCTAGGATCTGTTATGGGCTTATTCTTGTTTACTCAGAATTGTTGTATACAATTTGATTATGATTTTTTCCTTTTCTTCTATTTGGTATATATACATATATGTGTGTATGTATATATACATATACATATGTGATTATATATGTTTTTGACTGTCTTTTAACAATAGACTCATCTACCTCATAACTTGGCCATGTATCCTAGGTGATATGGGTGTTGGTCAACACCCTCCTCAAGGCAGATTGTATTATTATCTTATAATGCAAGATTTGATATCTTTTAGAGAAATTTTAGGATAAGAAACTTGCTACCTCCCAGAATCAAGAAAGTGAACTGTTTGGAGAAGGAGCCATGAAGAGGTCTGCAGAAACCATGAACTACATCAAAAGATCCAGAATTAACTTTAAGATTTAGTGAATTGAACTGTGTGGGGTTGAATGCATTTATTTTTAATGTATAATCTTATGCTAAAGCGAATCGCCCCCTAATTGGTTTTTTGTGAATGCACCTAGCAATCATTGATTCTCTTCTCTTGCTCTTTTATTTCCCTCTTATCCTCAAATTATTGTAATTTCTCCTTAGAAAGTACAATACTATATGTACATCTAGTTAGAATTCAATATCAAAACTCTAATTATTAATTTTTTAAAAGTTTATTAATAATCACTTGAAGTAGAAGGAATAAAAAGGAAGTAGAAGCATAAAAACCTAATTATCTAACAAAAAGACCACATGAATAAGTTCTCCTGACTTGCTTTAAGTCAGTTTCTACAGCCTCAATAAGGAGAAGAGAGAGAGACAGACAGACAGACAGGCACAGACAGGGTCAACCAGAACTACATCTTCTGTATGTATGCATGCAGTGTTTGGGAATCTGGGTAATAATGTCCTGGGGAACAAAATTCTATCCACATGATTCCTATTTCAGAGGTGAAAAACCTGAAGTTCAGAGAGTAACTTGCTTATAACTACATGAGTTAGATCTAGAAGATACCTCAGAAACTACCTAGTTCAACCTTCTCACTTTACCCTTGAGGGAACTGAAACAGGAGGTAGGCTAATTTGCTCAAGGTGTTGCAGAAAATTACTAAAGCAGACAGTTTTAAATATAGGGTTTGATCTCGGGTTTTGTGACGTCAGAGTTAATGCCCTTTCTACTGTACTATTCTAATGGTTCTGATGAAACCACTAAAGAATATGGTAATTCATTAAATGAGCTATGATTTTTAGGTGGTTTAGAGGAAGACATTGTGTCGGCATAGGATATGAACATAGTAGATGTCAACTACTTCTAACAGTCTGAGGTTTCTTCTCACATGTAATCTTGAACATGGCCAGTACCCGGAATCGGATCTGCTTGGTCTTGGCAGCATAGATGAGAGGATTGATGACAGGGGGCAACAATAGGTAGACATTACCCATGAGCACATGTACAATGGGATTGAGGCTATTCCCAAAGCGGTGCACCACAGATAGACCAATTAGTGGCACATAAAATGTCAGAACCACACCAATGTGTAAGACACATGTTCCAAAGGCCCTTGCCCTTTCTGTCTGGGATGGCAGCTGTAGTATGGCATATATTATCAGGAAGTAAGAGAGTGAGATGAGCACAGCATCAACACCCATAACGAGCAGGATGGCAGTTAACCCATAAACCACATTAGGCATGGTGTCAGCATAGGCCAGCTTCATCACGTCTTGATGCACGCAGTAGGAATGGGTAAGGATGTTTGAACCACAGAAATGAAGCCTCTTGATGAGTAGTGGAAATGGTAAGAAAAAAAAGGAACTCCGAATCACAGCTACTGTGCCTATCCAAGCCAGAACAGTATTGGTGAGCACAGCCCCATGCCGAAGTGGGTGACAGATAGCCATGTAATGGTCAAAGGCCATAGCCAAAAGGACAGTCGACTCAATGGCTGAAAAAGTAGGGATGAAGAATATCTGGGCAAGACACGCATCAAAGGTGATCTCTTGAGAATTGAACCAGAATAGAGCAAGCATCTTGGGCATGATGACAGTGGAGAGGGCCAGGTCAACAGCTGCCAACATACAAAGCAAGTGATACATGGGGGCATGAAGGCTTTGTTCTGTTCTCACAATGAACACCACCATGCAGTTGCCCAGTACTGCTACAACATACATGGTCAGAAGAGGGAAGGCTAACCAGAACTGGGCAGCTTCCAGTCCTGGGAGGCCAATAAGAATGAAAGTAGTGTGGGTGAAATTGCAGGATTTCATAGCTGGTAGTAAGCCTGAAGAAGGAGTTCAGATCACAACACCTGTAGAAAACAAAGGGAAGTAATTAGGGAGGATGGGAAGACCGCTGCCTCTTTCCAGGACTCCTTTATCCTTGTCTTGTAATCTATTCTTTCCTTCCCCCGTGATCCCAGAACCTCCAGGGACATGTCATAGAAATTAGTGCCAGATGAACTGACTCTTACTGAGATATAAACCTAATGTATTAACAGCCCATAGTTGTTTTTGTTTTAAATGGCAGAACAGAGAGAAAAATTCTTAAGTGATAGATAAGAACTTCAATTTCAGTCACTGAGATACATAGATGAAGGAGAGAAGTTGAGGCATAGAGACTAGCTGACACTGCTGGCTCCTGCTTACTATACTAGTATTTGGAGTGTGCCTTGCCCTCGATATATGGTTATATATATTGTTATCATTTGGCTTGGGTCGAGATACTGAATAGAAGGGTCTACCTGTGAGAATACCTAAAGACAAATAGCTGTTAACATTGCCACTACACCTTGTATGAAATCCTGGAAGGAAGACTGATTGCATTTCAGTCACTTTCTATTCCTATTGACTCCAACTCAATTGAGAGATGGATTATGAACTTCAGACTGATTATGAACTTCAAAAACATTTATATTAGTTTCCTATCTGGTCTCCCTGATTCTAATCTATCATGGAACCCATGGCCAAATTCATCTTCTCAAAGCACAATTTGATCATATCACTATCTTATTCAAATACCTTCATGGAAAGAAGTTCACAAGATAAAACTTAGACTCCTGAGCCTCAAAAAAAGGACTCCTGATTCATCCCAAGCCCCTCCTTCATTCATTCTTCACCCAACAACTATTTCCTTGCTTATCTTCCACTGTTCTCTCACATATGCTCTGTTCTCTAAGGAAATTGCCACTTTTGTGCTATGGAAAGAATATGGGCTTTGGAATCAGAAGATATAGATCACAATCTTGGCTCTGTCCTTCACTCATTGTATGACCCTAGTCAAACTTCTCTCCAAACTTTAATTCTCTCATTTGGAAATTAGAGAACTTTGACTAGATGTTTTCTAATCTATCTTTTGGCATTAAATAATATAATTACACTCAGGATCCCCAAATTGATGCAGTATTTTCCTACCTCCATGATGTTCTCATGATACTTTCTTTCCTTACACCTCCTATTATCTCTTCTGTCTGTAATATTGCTTATCCTCCAAGGTCCAATTAGAATGCTGCCTCCTTCAAGAAGACTACTTTGATCTCCAAATTATATATTCTCTCTTTCTCTCTCTCCTCTTAACTCATAAGTTATTTTATTTATAACTCTCTTATGATGCTTACCATATTGGGTAACAAATCCAAACCTAGTACTAGGGAGGGGATGGCAAAGCTTTAACCCAGGGGCATGGGGTAATGTTTTCTCCCTTAATTATGAAACAGAAAATTTAGTCAACATCATCTTATGCAAAACCATCTAGGATATGACTTCCTGATTCTCAAGTAACTTATTAAATGGGCTTCTTGCTTGTTGGACCACATTTTTCTGCCCAAATAGCAGAATTACAAAAATATATATATTTTTACCCTGAAACCTCACAGCCAATTTTTTTTTGGTTAGGAAAAGCCTCCAAAAACTTATTAAAGTATTATTCGTATTTACATATTGGGTCATGACTCAAATTTTGCCAAATAATTCACCTTGTGAACTAGGCTAGGGAGGAAGCTGTGTAACTTATGGAAGACTTTCACCTGGGTTTCTCTTCCAGAAACAAGAAAACAAGAAAATTCTTACCTTCAAATACCCAACTCAGACTGAGGAGCAGTTTTCTAAAACATTGGCAAAATCTTTAATGTCTTCCATTTGCCCACAATAACTTAAGAAATGGCACAGGGATCAGAGAGGGATGTTATCATAGCAAATGAGAGGGGTGTGAAAGAATTGAAAATACAGAAATTGAGGACAAAGAATGAGAAGCACATTTTCCCATTTGTCATCAGTTCCTTTCCCCATTACTCTATCCCATCCACAACCTCTCTCTTGCCTGAGCCTGACATTATGGTTGCTTTTCTATGACAAAGGTTCTGTCTATATTTCTGTGTCCAAGGATATGACCCTTCTTGAATGACAAGAAATGATGCTTTTTCCCATTCCTTTTTTTTCTGCGCCTCTTTGTTCCCAAACTTTTCCTTTCCTAGGAAGGTAATTATCTCTTCATTTCTCCCTAGGTTTTCCAATATCCCTTATCTCAGTCCTAGAATTATTATCTATAAATCTGTTTTTTGTCATCTTTGTGTGCATGTACATATTGTGTGGTTTATTCTATTTCCTATTTGACATTATTCCTATGACATTGTTGTGTGGATAATTGACACAAGGCAGGAAAACAGAGGGCCCCTTCTAACCAAGTAGGTTCAGGAAGAAGCTTTTGTTTTAGAGAATCAAATCTGATGTGTACAGGGCCAGGGTTAGGGGAAACAAAGACACACACACAAATGGTTATCTCAGAAAGTGATCAGGTTTAGAATTCCAGAGGACAAGACATCTAGATGGGATTGCATCTCTGTACTATCTACATATAACCTCATAAGATTATTTTTTTGTGCATAAAAATGGTGTCAGATTCTTCTCTGAAGTGCTAATAGGATGTGTCTGTATAGAGATATTTCTTTAATTGATTTAAAATGAATTTGTTCCTCTATTAAGAAGTCTCTTTTCACTAGTTCTAACTGTTTCATCCTTTCTGCTATCGCAGTTTGAGCCAGACCTCCCTGATGCACCCCTAAAGTTGAATAGATAGCAAAGTGGCACTGTAAATAGAGTTTGGGGCATGAAGTCAGGAAAACTCATATTCCCGAGTTAAACTCTAATCTCAGATACTTAATAAGTGTCTGCATGACCCCGGGTGCATCACTTAACCCTATTTACCTCAGTTCCTCAGTTAGAAAACAAATTGAAGAGGAAAATGGCAAATCAATCCATTATCTTTGCCAAGAAAACAATGATGTCACTAAGTGTTGGACATGACTGAGAAGATTGAACAACCATCACAAAAGAGTTGGGTGAAGCCTCAGTGACCCACTTCAATCTTTGTTTCTTCCCATAAAGATGGACAAGCACAAATGCCTGTTCTTCTTGTTATTACTAGGAAAATAAGAGACATTTAGATTCTTGCTTCCAGAAAAGAATGGTATTGTCCTGTCAGATAGTTATCTCTTCCACATTAGGATTTCCCCCCTTCAGGTTTCTATATGTCACAGGTCAGCAGAAGAAACTAACTGTAAATTGGGGAAGGAGGAGGGTTGCAAAAGCTGCAGACAATACAGAAAATGTTTAAAAACTCAGAAATGCCTGGTCAATACAAACTTTAAATTATATACTGTAAACATCACATAAAAGAAAAAGAAGAAATTCAAATTTCGCCTCTGGTACAAAGGGAGGATCAAAAAATGTAATCAGATTTTCCAGCTCTCAGGGGAACAGAGCTCCTAACCTTGGAGATGTGGAAGGGATGACTATATTTTTATCATGGCCTTCTTCCTTTTTTTGGCCTCATCCCCAAATGACATGATCACAGAAATTCTCCAACTACCCTGGCTCCTGTTAGCTTCAGCTTTCTAATGAATGGTCTCCAGGGTACTGGAGGATTAGTTGGTAAAGACTAGGGGCTCAGATATCACTTCTATTGCTTGAGATCTAAAAAAAGAGAAAATGCTCTCTCAGCAGTCTCAAGCATTACAGTTTAGGGAGAAGAATACATGCATTCTTGATGAGGAAAGGTCCATGTCCTTACTAGCCATGGGAGGAACTATAATTAGGAGCTATTGGTACCTTGTAGCAGTGCTTTAGGAGCCATCCAGTCTGGAGACAGGAGCAGAAATGCAATAACCTATGAAGATCTCTTTCAGTCCCAGGACGCTCCCATACACTTGTCTCTGAACTGATGCACTTAGAGGCTCTTCCTGTAATCTTGTAGCTGGCAGGGAGAGAGCTTGTCATGTTGCCTCAAAAAAAGAAAAGATAGAGATGAAGTAAAGGATGAAGTAAGAAGACTTTGATGGGGGAATTTGGGGATTTGGGAAAAAGGAGTTCAGATATGATTGTGAGTTCTCAGGGACTGTCCATGTCATTGCCAGAAGAGCCCTTAGTAATCAAGATTTCAAATGCTCATGCATCTCCCATGTAAACAACAATGTGTTAGAATGATGGAACTGTAAAGGCATGGGTTCAAATCCTGTGTAAGAAACTTGTTTGCTGTGTGACCTTAAGGAAATCGTTAACCTCTCAGCCTCATTTTGTTCATCAATAGAATATAATATCACCTATCCTGGTAAGGCTATTTTTAGCATCAAATAAGCTAATGTATGTGAATGTTATAAGTCTTAAAACATCATGTATATAAAATTATAATTTTTACATTTTCTATAGCATGTTAGTAAGACTAATAAACTATCAGGACTAAAAAGAAAGAAATTAGCAAAAATGACAATAATAATAGAAATAATAATTATTAGCACAGTATCTGGCATAGAGGTAGAGCTTAGTAAATATTTCTTGATTGGTTGATTCATAACAATAATAAGAATAATAGCTTGCATTTATATAGAGTTTTGCACTTTACAAATAGTGCCTTGTTTTATCCTCACAACAAACCAAGGTGGTGAGTGCTATTTTTTCCCCATTTTATAAATGAGGAAAATGAAAGTTAAGTGACTTGCTTTGGATCACACAGATAGTAAGTACTTGAGGTTGGATTGCATTTCAGTGTCCCTGACTCCAGGCTAAGCACTCTATCTGATAAGACATCTAATGAGTTTATTATTACTACTACATTACCACTGACTAGCTATTTAACATTTGTACAGAATTTTAAATGCTCACAAAGCACTTTAGAAATGGAATCTCTTTTTGTCCTCATACCTACTCTTGGATGTAAATATATATATATATATATATATATATATATATATATAATAACTGTATAATACAAAGGAAGGAACTGAGTTGGAGGGAAAGAAAACTGATTCCAGAATCAGAGGACCTGGGTTCTATTCTTGCCTTTGATCCATACTAACTAACTTTGTAAAGTTGCACATGCTATTTTACCTTCCCATTTCTCAGGTTCTTCCATTGTCAAATGACAGGGTTTGACTAGACTGCTTCTTAGCTCCCTTCTAGTTCTGTATCTGTCATCCGGTGTACAAGACTGGAGACATTGGTCCCTCATCTTCTGCATCCAACTTGAGTGGTCTTTTCACTGCCTATACATTCATTGTCTCCTTTTCCCTCTCCCTTAGTCCAGCATCCTTCTCCAGGATTTATTCCCTAGGATTGTGACTGGCCCCCATTTGCAAAATCTAAGCAAACATGTCATACTGAGCCCAGAGTCAGATACTATATATCAGAGCAGTCTTCATTTATATAGCAGGGAAGTTTCTCTGCTCTCTCAATTTCTTCCCATGCCACTACTGCCCAAATCCTGGAATCTCTTTTCCAGGGCAGGGTCTTTTATTCCTTAATAACATTTAAGGATGACATCAAAATTGGGGGAGAGGAAGGGGAAATTTAAAACAAATTAAGAGTCTAATTCTCTTTGGGGCACAAGTCAGAGATATGAAAACCAGTACCAAGAATAGTTCTAATAAAGAAGAGGGTAAACAGAGAAAGACTATGAAGAAATGGAATGTCCATACTTGAGCTGAAGTCATTTCTGAGTTGGACGAAAGGAAAGAGGTACTGTGAAAAAAAAGTCTTTACTCTATTGTCTATCCTGAGTTAACACTAACTGAAGTCCCTCACTAGATTGTGAAGACAGGATTAACTCTCCTTTGCCTACCTTTTGATTGAATCAACACAAGGTGGAGGGGCTTGAGAACCACTTAGGGAATTCACACCCTCAGAAACTCAATCATCCAAGATGAGTATGTATCATTCCAGAAAGTGAATTTTCTAATCATACTCTTAGATGAGAACTTAACCTTCAAATTCTTATCTAGGGGTGTGAAGTTTCTAAAATTCACCTTCTGGAGAGGTGAATACTCATCCTGGCTGATTGAGTGAATTTTAGAAAATTCACACCCTTAGATGAGAACTTGAAGGTTAAGTTTTCATCTGAGAGTATGATTAGAAAATTCACCTTCTGGAGAGGTGAATACTCATCCTGGATGACTGAGTGAATTTTAGAAAATTCACACCCTTAGATGAGAACTTAACATTCAAGTTCTAAAATTTACCTTCTGGAGAGGTGAATAATCAATCCTGGCTGATTTGAGTGAATTTTAGAAAATTCACACCCTTAAATGAGACCTTGAAGGTTAAGTTCTCATCTAAGGGTGTGAATTTTCTAAAATTCACCATTTGAAGAGGTGAATACTCATCCTCGATGATTGAGTTTCTGAGGGTGTGAATTCACTAAGTGGTTCTCAAGCTCCTCCACTAGTTCAAGCATGTGTTGATTCAATCAAAAGGTAGCCAAAGGAGAATTAATTCTGTCTTCATAATCTAGTGAGGTACTTCAGTCAGTGTTAACTCAGTATAGACAACAGAGTAAGGTATTCTCTTTCTTAGAACCTTGGTACAAAGTAAAAAACAACAACAACAACAACAACCCTGAATTAGGAGTAAAAAAACAAAAACACTAAAGCCATGGGACCCTGTCTCTGGAGTAATAGGGCTTTGGTTCAAATTCTGTTTGATGATTAGTTGTGTGACCTTAATAAGGTTATCAACCTCCCTGATCTCAGTTTCTTCATCAGAAATATTAATAAGACTGGACAAGATGGTTTCCAAGGAATTTTTTAGGTTCTGAGATATTTTTTTACAATTTTCTACTCAAGTTAAAACCTTGGCTTTGCTCATTTCTACCTGTGTGATTTAAGGGAAATCATTTAATCTCTCTGGGTCTCAGTTTCTTCATCTTTTAAATTTGAAAGATGGAGAGGTGATGATAATTAACATTCTCTCCTTTTCTAAACATTATGATTCTTAAAAAGCACCAAGCAATTTAAAAGATCACTCTATTACAAATATGAATAACATAGAAATAGGTTTTGAGAAATAATTCATGTATGACCCAATGGAATTGCTTGTCAGCTCTGGGAGCAGGGAGGGAAGAGAGGAGGGGGAAAACATGAATCATGTAACCATAGAAAAATATTCTAAATAAATAAATATTTTAAATTTAAAAATAAAATAAATAAAAGCACCAAGCAAGCTGAGGGTATGCTCAATCCTTCTTTTCCATCTAGCACTGTTGTAGAACACACATGGACAGATCACTAAGGTCTCCTACAGCTCTTACATTATCACTTTGAAAGATTTAAATCCTCAAACACAGATCATGAATTCAGGTCCCTTTTCTTCATCCTTCCCCCCAAACAAATCTTTATGTCTTCTCTACTTCTCATTTCCTTTTGGTCATGAAATTTTCTTTCCTGTTTCCCAACATTGTTTCCCCTACTCTCCCTACACTCCTCTATGGAGAATAAACCTGCCATCACACCTCCTTCCTACTTTCCCCCCTCATGTTTCTGCCAGCCTCTTGTTCTATAGCTCTCGGTTCATCTATTAACTCAGTCAAAGTATGGCTGCTTAATTCCTCCTCCCCACTGTTCTCTCGGACCATTTCAGATAAAGGTCCAAGCAGATTGGTACATAAAAAGAAACAACTGTCTCTTAACATTCCCAATGCATGTCTTCTGTGATGAATGCACACTTCAACCTGGATTCCTTTCCATTGTTACTAGAGTTCCATTCCATTTGGGATACCAAGAACTTCAGTAAATTGTCCCTGCCCTCTGCTACCAACAAGGACTGAATCACTCACCAAGAGATCAGCACAAACTAGCCAACCATGAGGAGAAAAAGAAATCTGGTTAACCATATCTGGCTCCAACCTTTTTATGCACTGTCAAGAAGTCCTCATGAGGTTTGGGACGAGGAAGAATATTTCCAAAAATGCTGTGTGTGTGTGTGTGTGTGTGTGTGTGTGTGTGTGTGTGTGTGTGTGTTCCCAGATGACTTTGAAAACAGAAAAATATACTTCTAGGCTACTTTGTTCTTTGCATTCAATAAATTGATAGTATCTTTCAATCTACAGGATTAAAGCTAAACTTTTCACAATGGCCCTCTAATTTCTGAATCCATTCTATCTATCTAGCCTTAAATTCCCAAAAAGCCTGGTCATTTAACCAAGCAAACATATACCATATCTTTATCAAATATCTATGCCATTCACAAACATGCTTGGCAATGTGGGAGATTACAAAAAAAAGCCAAAATTTTTGCTGTTCTGAAACTGAGAGTCTGACCAAGAACCAAAGCAAAAACATTTGCAAGGTTAAAGAAAGTTAGAAAGTAGGCTAAGGAAATTAGCCAAATACAGGAAAATCCTATAAGCCTATGCTAGGAAAAAATTTTTAAATACTTAATGTAGTTGGAACCTTTGCTCACCTAATCAAATTTCCCCAGTCTTGAAGTAAGAGAAAATGGGACAATAGAATTAAGAATTCCATTTGACAGGTGAAGGAGGGAATGATAAAACAAAATGGGGAATAAAGTTACAAGGTGTTTAATCTGGGTTTAAAACACAATCTCAGCATTCACAGTCCTGCCAATTTTCAGTTACTAGACCAGGCCTATTCAGCAGAACAGGATAGCACAGTCTGAATTATTAAGAAGTCAGAGAATATGAAGTACAACTTATGTCTGAATAAAGACCTTTCCAATGCTATTTCTGACATTTCTGACATGCAATGTGTGTGTATTTTGTAGGATACTGAATGCATAAAAAGATTGATTGTCTCACTTTTTTCTCCTTCTAAACCATTCCTCCAAAATATAAATACACACACAAATGTACAGACAAACACAAACACCTGCAAAAAACACACAGAAAGAAACACATATAAACTCATGCACACCACCACACAGAAAAACATACATACCACATTCTCATATCTTTGTAGCAATGATGTTTCCTGTTTCATATCTCTATGTGTTCTGCTTCATTTCCAATTCCATTTTACTGATGGTTTAAAACCAAACAAAACACTTTCTATATCCTCTCTTTCTCTCTCTATCTCTATTCTCTGTGCTATATGCTCTATGTTCTATGCTTTATGCCCCTGACTCTGTCTCTATTTCTGAATGTCTATCTCTCAGTATCTGTCTCTATATGTCTGTCTGTCTCTCCCATTCTCTTTTGATTTCTCTGTACTTTTCATATAGATCTTTTTCTTTTCTAAAAAGACAAATAGGCACAGATACATTTTATTTCTTGTTCTTTCTGCTTTCCTTTTCTTTATTTTCCAAAAGTTATATTTAATTGAATCGCTATCTCTTGGTTCCATTAAAGCTGATATAGGGAAGACAGTATAATGAAGGAAAAGCTGGATGTTCTTTCTGTCTCCAGACATGTGAATGTCTGTAACTGAGAAATAAATTGCCTGAGGTTGACTGTTAACAAATGTTGAGTGGTCTTTTCCCATTTTGAAATTTGGTCAATAGTTACTTAAAGGGGATGGGATGGGTGGGATATCAAGCCATTCCTTGGAGTTGGGTGCCTTAACTGGATGGCAACCTTTGTTAACTGGACCTAGCTCTTAGTCATGAGGGAGACCTGTTTCTCAGGGGATGTTGAGTCCAGACCAGATTTTGTGGGAGAGCCTGGAACCTATCAGAGTAGAAGTTTTTTTGCAAGAAAAGGAAAAAGCTGACCTGGAACTGAAAGAAAGCAGGTGATTGTGAACCCTTCTTCTCAAGAGTTTGAGGCAAGCAGAAAGCTAAAGGAGAAACATGACAGAGATAAAAGATATCAGGAAGATTGTTTAACTCTCCAGATGGCTGTGAGGGGCCCAATACAAAAGTCTTAAGGGCAGCTCTTTGACATCACAGACCTTGCCAATGGAAGGTGGTGATACTAAGGCAGCCAAGAGAATCCATTAGTTAGTCTCTCCTGAATCTGGAGGAGAGTATGTGCCCTTTGCTTGCCCCAAACTGAGTCAGTTGCCCAAATTCTTGAGCTGTCAGAACACTGGATTCATGAAGTCTGCCCTCCAAGGAGCCCAGGGCTTCAGAAGAGAGGAGATGTTGACTGTCTCCACCCCCTGCAGCTCAAAGTCAACAGAGTTAGGTGAAGCCAAGAAAGAGAATTGATAATTGACTTGGGCAAGCTGTTGACATAGAGAGGAGGTGGGTGTGTTAGGATTGGGTTGGAGGAGATGACATGGGAGCTGGTATATGACTATGGAGTTTCTTTTGGTTTGCAGGAAGGACAGTTGACTTTGACATGATGAGACCAAGCTTTTTCATCAGCTCCACCCACTGCTTGGTAGAGGTGTGAAATTAGTGGTAGAGGATGGCTTGGGGACAATCCTAAATTCCATTGGCTATGGCCTAGGGCATCAGTTTTCCAAGGTTGCCTTGGAAATTTTATCTTTAATATAAAATCTAAGAGAATAGCCAAATTTTGGGATAAAAGTTCCCTTTATGTGTTACAAATCATTTTTTCTCTCTTTTTTTTCCCCTGGATGGGCCCTTTCCAAAACAAAAAGAGAGAAGATTTATGGAACATAAATTACCTCTTTTCAACAGAGTGATTTGAAGCAATTTTTGTAAATGACCAATTAAGGAAATATGAACACAAAACTTATGACACAGACATAAATGGAGTTACACATAACAAACATTAAACATGTACTAAGGGAAGCATGCTTTTAAGATTTGAGGTATTTACTCAAGATCTTGAGGAAGAAAGAAAAAGGAAGAAGAAAGAATGAAAAAATCCATCATGATGTTTCCAAGGTACTATCCCTTTAAAACTGTGAGAGGTGAAAAAAGTTTTTGGCTCCACAAGCCTTATTTGAAAAAGCAGGTGACAGGGGTTGAATAATGGATTTTTCTCTGCTAAAGCTGAGGATCTGGGGGTCATGGAGGTGGAGAAGGAGGAGGACCCCTCATTCCCATCCATTCACTCCTCCTTCCCTCAGGTGGGGGGTTGCTGGTGGTTGCCTACCCCAAACAGGGATGTTATAAGATTTTAAGCCTGGGCTAACTTTTTCTTCTGTGTCCAAATCTATCATCCTTACATTGGTGAACCACAGACTGCAATTTTGAATAAACTCCAAGAACTTAGTTGTGACTTCCTTGCTTTTCTCTCCTTTTCTGAAAACTGTGTTTAATTATTTCAGTGAATAACTTGTTTTCTTTCTATTCACTGTGTCCCATGGCGGCCCTTTGCTTCTCCTAACTTTACCTGTTCTGAAACTGCTCCTCCTTGGGAGCCCACTCCTCTTATATTGGGGGCCCTGGATTACTCCCCCCCCCAACCCTGCTCTATCCACAGGGGGGCCTGGGACCTCTTCTGGGGGGAGAACCTGATCCGTTTGAAACTTTTAGGGCAAGGGGAAGGGGACTTACCTAGCTGGGAGTGGTCCTGTTTGGGTGCCAGATAATGTCATGGGCAAAATCCATCCTTGCCTGAGACTCCTGGGTATCCTGACTGGTGGCGAACAATCAGTCAACAAAAATAACAAAAGGAAGACAGCTTAATCATAACAGCCATGGGATTGCTTTGCATCTGACAGCTGCTCTGACATTCCCAGGCTTGGGATTTATTTTTATATCCATATTCTTTGCATGTAGATACACAAAATCAAAGAGAGATAATTGGAAAAGTGATACATTAACTTTTAAGAAATCACTTGATTAACATTCTATATTTTATATTGTGATTACAGACAGAATAAAGGTTGCACACAAGATAAATGATTTCATCACAGGTGGCTTACTAGGGAGTTTGAGTTACTGATTTGTGTAATTGAGTCACTGAGGCATATTGAAGCTTAGTGTACCTGTACTGTACCTGTATGTATTGTATGGGCCTCTATGATTGATTTGTGTGCTAGCTTCATGAGAAAGTTTTGGGTTTGGCCTGTAGCTGAGGTTTTTCTGGGAATTATGTACCTAAGTAAAAGTTAACCCACGATAGTCTTTTGGGATTGGATTTGAGGGTCTGATCTTTTGGTGATGTTTAGGAGAATTAGGGTACAGGTGTTTTGCTCTTGCATTATTTCTTTTGAGACTAGGGGGAATAATAATCATGTCAATTCATAGATAAGGGGCATTCATGAAATAAGTCATGCAAGAGGGATAGAGTGGGCAGTCACATCTCTCCAAGGACCACTCTGTGGTCTCCCCAGCTACCACGTGTGATTCTGCAAGGCATCGTGGATTGATGGCCCCAAGCACAGCCTAGGACAATAAAGATACATTTGAAACTCACTGCTATTTCCCCCATCAGCTTCTTTTTACTCTTCTTCCTAGAACTGGCATGTTTTCTAGGCCACAGATAAACTCTTACCAAAGTCTTTGAAAATAGATCAAGAAAACTAAATATTTTATGGGATAGGGGGCAGTTTTTTCCTAAGGAATAGTAAAACTAAGAGGTCTTGAAAATTGGGGTTAAAGCAAAATACTACTTTGAGAATTACACACTGAATTTCATCCCACACAAAGCCAAGAAAGGGATTGGATAATTGGTTTCTTTAAGCAGGGGACATAGAGAGGAGACAGGTATGTTAGGGTAGAGGTGGAGGAGATGGTAAGGGATTCTAACCAATTCTTTCATTCCCATCCTCACCCTCATAAACAAATACTCTCACATATATCTGGAAAATCTGAGAAGAGAATATGTAGTGAACAAGAAGGTGGCTGGGAGTAATTTGCTTCATATACAATCAAGATTTATCTCCTTACCATTTCAATTTATGTACAATAATTTTGTGATCACAGTAAATTATGTGAGCAGGCCTAGACACCAGTTCCATCCTGGAACTCAGCCTGGAGGAGCTCCCTCAGACAGCTTCCTTGAGATGGTCTCCTGGTGAGTGATAAGACTGACTCCCTTTTCCCTTGGGCTCAGGGGAGGCCCCTTTGGCCAAGGCCTTTAACCCCTGCCTGGCTCAGCCTGAGTCAGAGCAGTTTAAATTAAATTTCTCTCTCTCTCTCTCTCTCTCTCTCTCTCTCTCTCTCTCTCTCTCTCTCTCTCTCTCTCTCTCTCTGTCTCTCTGTCTGTCTCTCTCATCAATTTCTTCTCTATATATTAATTAAAATCACCATCATTTCCAGCTAAATTGGGTATTTTATTTGGGATATCCCATGGCGACCAATAATTAATTTAGATTTTAAGTCACAACTATAAAATTATCCTTTACAGTTTTGGATGAAATACCTTCAATCTTCTTAACTTTCCTAAACTTTTTCTTTACTATGATTATCCCTAAGTATAGCTTTTAATAGCTTATTTTGATCAGCTGTAGAGGTAAGTAAATTTGGATTTTTTTCTCCTCTCTCCTTAAATTAGATGGAACACAGCTGTTTTAAATCTTAGCAACAGGGCCCTAAGGTCCTCGCTGGGAGAGGTGTTTCTAAATTTCCTTTCCCTTAGGGGACCACTGCCTAGATTAGGAGTGAGGGCAACCTGTAGAAAGTTTTGACCTTGTCCTGCTCCCCATGTGTTTTATGAAGTCACTAGGAAAATTTACAACAAAATAAGACCCTTGGCAATAGAGCCATCTACTGACAAAAGGCAAAATTACAGGCAACTCAATGTTTGACTTTAGAAATATGGGGTTACAGCCAGTTCACAATTTAGTTAACAACCAGCTTTTCAGGCTTTTCAGTAAATACATTGTTCTTTTTATAGTACAAATATTGTTCTTTGTCTATTTCATAATCCCAGACTATATATGCCAATGGCTATACTTCACACTGTTTCTGGTTGAGATTGTACTTGTTGGAGCTGTAATGTATCTAATTCCCTCTAAGAGAGTCCTGAAAAATACCATGCATAAGATATGGAATCAAATAAGAGATTCAGGTCAGTCTCTCCTTGAAAAACCCATTTCCCATTCGAACCAACTGATTGCTCCTTCTAATATTCAACAAAATGCAGAACTAAATACTCCATTTGAGTTTACAGAGGAAAGGTTGGGGGAGCTCATAGCTTTCATGAAAAGCATTAAAAGGGACTCAATAATATCCCAGAATAGGAGCGATTTCTCTCTCCATACTCCATTATTATCAGAATTCCAGTCCCACCCTGCTCTACCCGATTTGTCTCCTAGTTCTCAAAACGCCCCCTCCCATACCCAACCTTCTCCTTGCCCTCCCCATTCTCCCTGCCCTAACCCCCTCGGACCTAGGCCCCCCCTTAACCAACCCACTCCTCCCCCTGCCCATGCCTCCTGCCCAAACTACTCAGCCCAAGTTCCCTCTGCTACTCATGCCTCCTACCCTAAGCCCTCTGTATCCTTTCCCCCAGCTACTGACCCTTCTTCCTTTTCCCCTCCTTCCCACCCTACCCAATTCAATTACCATACCCTTCCTATGTCTGATCCTGGCACTATGGGACAACAACAAACCCTCCCCCTCAGTGTGTCCAACCTTTCCCTTTCTCACACCTACCCATTGAGAATGGATCAAGAAGCCTAGAAATAGTAACAGGAGTACCAAAGAATTCAGATAGTTTATATCCTTTAAGGTAAGTATCCACTTTTCATAAAAATGGGAACATGGTATTTATAAGACACCATACACCTTTTAACTCTGAAGATTTAAAATAAATTTAAGGAAGATCTTCCATCATTTGAGGAAGAACCAAAATTAATTATAAAAAGATTGGAGAATATATTCAGAACTTTTAGCCCCACTTGGATGGATGTTGAAAATTTATTAGAAAAATTTCTGACAAAGAGGGAGAAAAAATAATGTCATCTCTCTAGCTAATCTGAAGCAAGGTAGAGGAGCAAATTATTGGCCAACTGATGATCCACATTAAAACCCCAATATTGAACTAGATCACACAAAATTAAACCTGGCCAGAGTAGCATTATTGACAGCCTTGAGAGCTTCCTCTGACAGACCTGAAAAATGGTCAAAATTTGAAAGAACCCAACAAGAAATTGATGAGACCCCCTCACAGAAATTGATGGACCCAACCACCATGTTGAATCTCTAGGATTCTTTAAGTAGACCATCATGTCATCTGCAAAGAGCCATAACTTGGTCTCCTCCTTGCCTATTTTAATGCCTTCAATTTCTTTTTCTTCTCTAATTGCTACTGCTAATGTTTCTAGTACAATGTCAAATAATAGAGGTGATAATGGGCATCCTTGTTTCACTCCTGATCTTATTGGGAATGCATCTAGTTTATCCCCATTGCAGATGATGTTAGCTAATGGTTTTAGATAGATACTGTTTATTATTTTTAGGAACGACCCTTCTATTCCAATGCTTTCTAGTGTTTTTAATAGGAATGGGTATTGTATTTTATCAAAGGCTTTTTCTGCATCTATTGAAATAATCCTGTGATTTTTGTTGGTTTGCTTGTTGATATGGTCAATTATGTGGATGGTTTACCTAATATTGAACCAGCCCTGCATCCCTGGTATAAATCCTACTAGATGATGTTGGATGACCCTTCTGATCACTTGCTGGAGTCTTTTTGCTAGTAACCTATTTAAGATTTGCGCATCAATGTTCATTAGGGAGATTGGTCTATAATTTTCTTTCTCTGTTTTTGACCTGCCTGGTTTGGGCATCAGTACCATGTTTGTGTCATGAAACGAGTTTGGTAGAACTCCCTCTTTGCTTATTATGTCAAATTGTTTGTATAGTATTGGGATTAACTGTTCTTTGAATGTTTGATAGAATTCACTTGTGAATCCATCAGGCCCTGGGGATATTTTTCTTAGGCAGATGGTTTTTAATGATTGCCTTAATTTCCTCCTCATTGGAGGTGATGTCCCACTTCTCATCTTTGATGATGTTAATTTGCTTTTCTTCTTTCCTTCTTTTAATTAGATTGACCATTACTTTGTCTATTTTGTTTGTTTTTTCAAAGTACCAGCTTCTAGTCTTATTTATTAGTTTGATAGTTCTATCACTTTCGATTTTATTAATTTCTCCCTTAAGTTTTAGGATCTCTAGTTTGGTTTTCTTCTGGGGGGTTTTAATTTGTTCTCTTTCAAGTTTTTTTTTGCATTTCCAATTCATTGATCTCTGCCCTCCCTAGTTGGTTAATATATGCACTGAGGGATATGAATTTTCCTCTAAGTACTGCTTTGGCGGCATCCCATAAGGTTTGAAAGGATGTCTCATCATTGTCATTTTCCTCAATGAAATTATTGTTTCTATGATTTCTTCTCTAACTAACTGATTCTGGAGTATCATATTATTTAATTTCCAATTAAATTTTGATTAATTGGCCTATACAGGCTAAGCCTTTCACTCCGGCACAGACGTGACTATTAGGGTCAGATACTACTATTACTCCTTCCTCCTTCTTACTTCCAAACCTAACCTCCTTATCTCCTGATATCCCCGCCTGATAGTAGCCAGGCAGGGGGAGAAGGAGAGAAAAAAATCTACTCCTTCTCCTTAATCTCCTCCACTATCAATTAAATCACCATAAAAAATTCCATCTGACTTGGGCATTTTGGTATTTGGTATTTCCCCTGGAGACCACGTAAATTTAGATTTTCAGTCTCAACCATTATTTTAACCTGCATACCATGCCACTTCCAGGAATCTCTTTTCCAGGGCAGAGTCTTTTGTTTCTTCCTGACATTTAAGGATGGCATCAAAACTGGGGGAGAGCGATGGGAATTGGAAAACCAATTAAAACTGTGATTCCCTGTGAGGCACAAGTCACAGGTATGAAAAACGGTACCAAGAATAGTTCTAAAGAGAAGAGGGGAAACAGAGGAAGACTGTGAAGAAATAGAGTGGGGCCCATACTTGAGCTGAAGTCATCTCAGAGCTGCCGGGAAGGGAAGAGGTACCATGAAAGAGAATTCTTTACTCTATTGTCTATCCTGAGTTAACACTAACTGGAAGTCCCTCACTGGATTGTGAAGACAGGATTAACTCATCTTTGGCTCTCTTTTGAATGCATCAACACAAGGTGGAGGAGCTTGTGAACCACTTGTTGAATTCACACCCTCAGAAACTCAATCTTCCAGGATGAGTATTCACCTCTCCAGAAGGTGAATTTTAGAAAATTCACACCCTTAGATGAGAACTGAACCTTCAGGTTCTCACCTCTTCAAGTTGTCATCTAAGGGTGTGAATTTTCTAAAATTCACACCATCATCCAGGATGAGTCTTCACCTCATCACAAGGTGAATTTTAGAAAAATTCACACCCTTAGATGAGAACTTGAAGATTAAGTTAGTGTCAGAGGATGGCTTGAGGACAATCCTGAATCCCATTGGCTGTGGCCTAGGGCCCCTCCCACTTTGGGCCACTATAAATTTCCTGTTCTTGGCAAGCCCCTGATCATTGCGAGTCTGTGAGCTGAGCTGAGCAGTACAGATCAAATTATCTGGGACAAAAAGGTAGAGAAGGAGAAGCAGAAAGAAGAGGAAGAGAAGAATAAGAATAAGGAGGAGGAGGAGGAGGAGGAAGAGAAAGAGGGCCAAGAGAAGGAGAAGTTGGAGTGGGAAGGAAAAGAAGATAGATTGAGAATGTCTTGGAGAGAACAAATCCAAGGGGTACAAGAAAGCCTGAGGATCCTGGTGGAGGAAGGCTTCCTAAGTGACATGGAGAACCTACAAATCATTTATCAAGCCATCTTGACGGTTATTCCTGGTTGGGTCAGGGACAACTCCTGGCTCTGGCAGGTGCAAGATATCCTTGACTGGCCTGAGTTCCTGGAAATTCTGGATAACCTCAGGGCCTCCCTGAGCCAACTTCAGCCTGCTGTCATCTGCCTTCGGTTGGCTACCCTTCAAAGTGGCCTCCAAGAGCTGGAGCGAGACCTAGAGGCAGCAGACTCACTGGAAGCCCCTCTGGAGGACATCATGGCAACCCTGGAAGAACTGGCCCCTGGCCAGGTGCTAAGCAACCTGCACCACGTGACTAAGGTGGTGCAGGACTGTCGACCCCCAGGAGGCTTTCAGGCCCTTGCCAGCCACCCAAATGTGGTGGCCCACCTGGGGAACTCAAACTTCCTCATGTTTCTGGCCAACCTGGAAGAAGTCGTGGATGATGACTTGCCGGACCAAGAAATCACTCATCAGCTGCACTTTCTTCAGGACTTTGTTCACATGCATCCTTCCCCTCCTCAGCCCCAAGACTAAATGGGTCCACTGCATCAAGCCAGGTGTGGGTAGGGGACAGTCTGAAGGCATGCATGGCCAACTTGGTCACTCTGGACAAAGGTATTTAGGAAGAAGGAGTAGGCTGAGGGCTGGGGAGGGTAATGGGCCCCCTCTCCAAGCCCCAAGGCTCTTCAGGGAGGTGAGGCCATAAAGGGAACAGGGGTGGCATTAGAGCTGGGGAAGGAGCAGAGGATATTTATAGGTCAAGGGAGCACTCTGGAATGAGGATGGGACTGGAAGCAGAGACAGGTGGGGGGGTTGGAGGTGCAATGAAGTTTCTACATTTCTATTTGTAATGAGTTCCTTCCTCTATAATTCAATGTATATTTGTGAATGAAATAAAATTTTTGGTCTCTATCTTGTGAAAAAAAAATCTCTAATTTTTTTTAAACAATATTTTATTTGGTCATTTCAAAACATTATTCACTGGAAACAAAGATCATTTTCTCTTCCTTCCCCCCGCAAACCTCACCTCTCCCATAGCTGACGCGCCATTCCACTGGGTTTCACACAGGATTCACTGGTTCTCTATCTTGTGAAAAAAAAAATCTCTTATTAAAATTTTTATTGCAAACATTTCCCATATTTCTGCCAAGCCGTGGTCTATTGTCCGGAGCATTCCCTTTGGTTTCTTTTTAAATTTCTTTGTTTGAACTTCTGATTACAATTATCTGTACTATACTTATAGTTCATTGTGAGGTTTTTCCTGAAATTTTGAAGGATTTTCTTTTTAATGCACCTTAATTAAATTCAGTTAAAGCACTCTTAAAGAAAAAATAAAACATAAAAACAAGGATAAAATCCCATCCAATACACATTATTGCTTCCAAGACAGAAGGCAAGTGTTTTGCAGAAAGAAAGAAATAGAATGGGGGCTCAATGCAATAGAATATGTGTAAAGGACCTCATCAACCTAGTGTTTGAGAAGCCCGAAGATCCCAGGTTTGGGGATGATGATCAGTCATCTGGAAAGAACTGCTGGGAAAACTGTAAAACAATATGGCTGATACTAGGTAAAGACCAATAGCTTAACTTAGACTTCAAGATATGGTCCAAATGTTTATATGATTACAGAAATCAAAGGTGATACTTTAAGTAAATTAAGAGAACATGGACTAGTTTACCCATCAGATCTATATAGATGGGGAAAACTGATAACCAGCAAGAGGCAGAAAATGTTACAAGATGTAAAATGAATAATCCTAACTATAATAAATTAAGAAGTTTTTGTACTGAGGAAATCAATGTAATCAAGATGTTAAGGGACATTAGTTGGAAAAATATTCAGAAAACTTTCTCTCTGAAAGGTGTCTTTTCTCAAATACGAAGGGAGCGAAGACAAGCCAAACCATTTCCCAATCTCCTTCCCATTCCCCTCTCCTTTCCTCCTCTCCACTCTCTTCTCTCCTGGAAGACTATGCCATTTTAAATCTTGAGCATGTGATTTTCATAATTGTTTATACTCCGAAAGAATCCCATGATCAAAAAACCTGTGACTATCAGACAGTTTTCAGCCTAGGACAATAAAGATGCATTTGAAACCCCCTCTTATTTCCCTCCTCAAGCTTATCTTGCCCTTCTTCCTAGAACTGGCACTTTTTCCAGGCCACAGATAAACTCTTATCTAAGTTTTTGAAAATAGATCAAAAAAACTCAACATTGTATGGGATGGGGGACAGTTTTTTTTCTAAGGAATAGTAATACTAAAGTTCTTTCTAATTGGGGTTAATTCAAAATACTACTTTGATAATTATACATTGAATCTCATCCCACACAAAGCCAAGAAAAGTATTGGGGAGAAAAGGTTTCTTCAAACAGGGGACATAGAGAGGAGATACGTATGTTAGAGTAGGGTGGAGGAGATGATAGGGGATTCTAACCAATCCTTTCCTTCCCTCTCTCACCCCTATAAACAAATACTCTCACATACATCTGGAAAATCTGTGAAGAGAATATGTAGTGAACAAGCAGGTGGTGGGAGACGTTTGCTTCATTTACAAGTGACATGGGCACTGTAGCCCCAGAAACCCAGGCAAACTATTATCAGGGAAACTCTCTAGCTCCCTTACATCCTCATGACTCTGAGCCTAAAAACACTCAATGACCCCTCCAGGGTCCTGAGATGACTATTTTCCTTTCACCATCCTCTAGATTTCAGATGGACAGAAAGATGCACCTTCAGGCTGCACCTCGATCCTATCAGACATATGTGTGTTCCCTAAAACTAAGGAATCTTTATGTCCCCAGGCAGACTCCAGTATGATCACCCCACCTCATGC
The DNA here is from genome assembly GCF_027887165.1 of Monodelphis domestica. NCBI lineage: Eukaryota > Metazoa > Chordata > Mammalia > Didelphimorphia > Didelphidae > Monodelphis > Monodelphis domestica. Next base: position 351,496,589 of record NC_077230.1, read on the forward strand.
ATGAGTGACCAACACTCTCTGTTGTAAAAAGTATAAAATCCCCAGAACTGATGTCGTCTGGGGGAACAGCCTTTCCTTTCATGCTGTCCTCCCAAGGAACTGCTCCCCATCTTGCAGTTCCACCTTGCTATCCTCCTGGCTATTCTCAATATTACCTCCTAAATTAATAAATTTCTCTTTTTGTTTTTAAGCTCATTTTTGGAGTCTTGCATTCTTGCCAAAGGTATCCTTCCCAAACCCCAGGGGTACACATCTGCACCCCATAACACAAGCAAGATTTATCTCCTTTCCACTTCAATTTATGTACAATAATTTTGTGATCACAGTAAGTTATGGGTCTGAGTCCTGCCCATGAAATAAGCTATAGACATAAAAAAAAGAAATAATATAGAATGGGCCCTGTTGAATTCAATTCAGGCTAAATGATTTAGTGTTTTGGTTAATATTTCTTTTTCATTCCCTAGACAGAGTTTGACCTGGATTGGGGGGATTGGTTCATATGGATTACTATTGCTGCTGAAGTAAGGACGTGTAGCTTTAGAAGCAGTTCTTGATGTTTAGGTGTGAGAATAATTTGTTGGGCAGTTGAAATATTAAATATTATAGGAAGGCATGAGTTACACATAATAACGGGAATTCCCTCTGATGGTACAAAATGATCACCAACTAGGGGCCAGCTTAGATACTGCCCTTTCTTGGTACCGTGTTCACCCTGTCTTTATTTAGGGTCAAAGAAAGTAGCATTCTGATCATATCTTGGCTTCATGGCCAAATATGGACACAAGTGTGACATCTGGTCTCATTAAGTAAACTATGAGTTCTTTGAAGTGAAAAGGTGAGATTTTATTCATTGCTTTTTTATTTTTTGTTGTAAATTTAAGTCATCTCATATAAACTTTTAGGTCATATTTGTAACTAGAATGCGTTAACTGGGTTTTTTTGGGTTGCTTCTGTCACCTGAGAACTCACCCATAGGGAAGTCCCAGTCCAACTGATTTCAGACTGAACAATAGACCTTGAGGTGTGTCATAATTATAATTATAATTATATAATCATATAATTATAATTCTTTTTGGGCCATCCATTTGTCTTTTCTTCTTCTTAGTGCCATCTGGCTCATAGTAATTTGCTTGGTCTGACACTAAGTGAGCTGAATAATTGTGAGGGTAGGGCTTCAAACTAGAGTTGAACAGTCAAATGGAAAAAAAAAATTGGAAGTGTTTCCCTCCAGACTCAAAATGACATATTATTTTGTCCAGAAGATACAAACATGGTGAGTGCTTAAACTGCCAGAATCCTAGAATAAGGAAAGTGGTTAGTGAACCTGAATCATGCATCGTTTAGAAATGGGAATACATTTAGTTGAGAGGGAGAAAGACTGACTGTCTTGATAGCTATCTGAAAGTTCCTCTTGTGTGACAATCTCTCAGACTTAGAGACCTATTTAATGCAGACAAGACTTGAGTTTGTTATCTCACAGGCAATCCAAAATGAGTTTAAGAGAATGAGCTGGCAATGTAACACCATGCCCTTCCTGTCTCTGGCCATCTAAATCTGTATGAGAGAAGACATTTTCTTAAGGAGAGATACAGAAGATAGTTAGAACTTTAGTCAAGAGATGGATTCTTGAGGCTCAGTAGTGAAACAATTTCTTGATGGTATATATCTTATGCATGACTGGATATAGAGGAATAATTGACTTTGGTATGGAAGGAAGGAATCCAAATATACTATAGAAAAATACAATTTCAGTCATTTTTGGAATTAGAAGAATTCTTTGTTTAAATCTGGAATTTTGAGAGTTGGAACTGAGTTGGAGGGACATTGAGGCACAGAGTAATAAGGAGAAAGTCTCTGAATTTTCCTTTCATTGAAATTATGAGTTAAGTGCATTATGCAGAAGTCTTTTCCCCATTTGGGTTCCTAAATAATGTTTCTGACTAATAATCCTGAGTTCTTTTCTCTTAAGGTCTTTAATCCTCAGATGCTATTTATAGGTCTGGAGAGACTCTTTAAGTCCTTGGACAATGAGTGGCTTGCTACCTACCTACCTATCTATACTCAGTTGATACTTACTTATTTGGCTATAAGTTCTTTCTACTCACTTGACTATAAGTCCTTTCTATATTTTTTTGTTTGTATGTAAATCAGTTTGTTCTCTATTCCATGACTTCTTAGCTTGTTGATTGCAAGAGTCAGAAAAAAAAGCCAAATGTGCTGGGGTCCTCATTTTTGCAAGGAAAATATGACACTTTGCAATTAATATCCCCAGGCTTTACCATAGGAATCCATCATTCTGTCAAATAATCAACTGTGGTAAATCTATGACCCCTGATATATCTAATGACAATCAATTGTTAGTTAAGGTCTTTCTTATTATTTTGTCCCAGGAAGGAAATATTATATAAGCAAAAGTCCATTGATGGCATTTAGTTACTCCACAACCTTCCATATATCTCCAATAATCTTCCTAGATTCTCTTGGGAAAGAATATTTTGAGGATAGCTCTGCGGATTTGCTTGGTCTTCACACTATATATAATAGGATTCATCACTGGGGGAATAAGTAGGTAGACATTGGCTATGAGTGTGTGTACAAAAGGAGGGGCATTTTTTCCAAATCTATGCACCAGGGACAAGCTGATCATGGGAATGTAGAAAATAGCCACAGCACTGATGTGGGAGATGCAAGTGCTAAAGGCCTTCTTGCGCTCTTCAGGGGATGCAATACTGAGAATAGAGTGGATGATCAGGACATAGGAGAGTAGGATGAAGATCGAATCCACCCCAGCAGTGGAGATGACAATTGCCAATCCAAATATACTATTGATTTTAGTGTCAGAACATGATAGCTTCATCACATCAGGGTGGAAACAATAGGAATGATGGAGAACATGGCTGTGGCAGAATGAAAGACGTTTTAGGAGCAGGAGCAAGGGTACCAGAGCTGCTGTGCCCCTGATGACAATCACCATCCCTACCTTGGCAATCCTTGCATTAGTTAAAATAGTGGTGTATCTTAGTGGATTACAGATAGCGATGAAGCGGTCAAAGGCCATAGCCAGAAGCACTGAGGATTCCATGAAGGTGAAGCCATGAATGAAGAACATTTGGCCAATGCAGGCATCAAAACTGATCTCTCGGGCATTGAACCAGAAGAGACTCAACATAGTGATCAGGGTAGACAAACAAAGGCCCAGGTCAGTGAAAGACAGCATGGAGAGGAAATAGTACATTGGCTCATGGAGACTTGGCTCTGTGATAATGACAAAAAGGATCATACTGTTTCCAGAGAGGGCAATGCCATACAGGCAGCAGAAGGGGATAGAGAGCCATGCATGAAAGCTTTCTAACCCAGGTATACCTGTGAGGAAGAAGGATTGTGGATAGAACATGGTATTGTTTAAGGGTGTCATATTGAATGAAGATTACAGAATTATCTTGGTGAAAGAGTCGTGCCCTAGAATGGAAAAGAAATGATGCTTTCACATGTTGGTTATGCCAGTGCTATTCAGAATCACTAACTGGTCTTGTCTTCTTTGTGAGAAAGACTACAGTTTTTATTTATTTCTTCCTTCTTTCCTTCATTTATTTTAACTTTTCTTTATTTTAATAACAAATATCAAAATAAGTTTTCCATAGTTATATGATCCAAATTATCTACCTCCCTTCTTCCTCCTTCCCCCCTCTTAGAGCTGGCAAGCAATTCAATCTGCATTATATATATATATATATATATATATACATTATCATGAAAACATATTTTCATATTATTCATTTTTGTAAGTGAATAATCTTACAAAACCAAACCCCTTGAACATATACCTACATAAGCAAGCAATAAATCATATGCTTTCATCTGCATTCTTACTCCAACAGCACTTTCTCTTGAGGTGGATAGCATTCTTTTCCATAACTCCCTCAGAATTGTTCTGGATCATTATATTGCTGAGAGTAGTAAAGTCTCTCAAAGTTGGCCATCATATAATATTGCTATTGCTGTGTACAGTGTTCTCCTGGTTCTGCTTATTTCACTCTGCCTCAGTTCATGTATGCCTTTCCAGGTCTTTCTGAAATCATCCTATTTTTTTATTCCTAATAGTACATTAAATTTCTATCACCATCATATACTACAAATTGTTCTGCCAACCCCAATGTGACATCCCTTCTACTTCTAATTCTTCGCCACCACATAAAGAGTAGCTATGAATATTTTTGTATAAGCATGTCCTTTCACTTATTTTTTATCTCTGGAGAATCAAACTAGTAGTTGAATTACTGGATCATTGTTTTGGGCATAATTCAAAATTGTCTCCCAGAATGGTTACTTCAGGTTACAACTCTACTAGCAATGCATTAGTGTCTTAATTTTACCATATCCCTTCAACATTTATCTTTTGCCTTTACTATTAGCCAATTTGCTAAGTGTGAGGAAGTACCTCAGAATTGTTTTAATTTGCATTTCTCTAATCATGAGTGATTTAGAATTGATAACTGATTTTGTTTCATCTGAAAAAGTCCTATTTTGACCTTTTATCAATTGTGGAGTAACCTGGATTTCTATAAATTTGAATGGGTTCTTTATATATTTGAGAAGTGAAACCTATATCTGAAAAATATGTAAATGTTTTCCCCATTTTATTATTTCCCTTCTAATTTTGGTTGCATTGGTTTTATTTGTACAAATCTTTCTTAATTTAATATAGTCAAAATTATTCATTTTATATCTTGTAATGTTCTCTCTCATGTTTGGTCATAAATTCTTCCCTTCTCCATAGATCTGACAGGTGAACTATTATATGCTCCTGTAATTTCCTTATAATATCATGCTTTATGTTTAAATCATATACTCATTTTGACCTTATCTTGGTAGAGGATGTGAGAGATTGATTTAAACCTTTTTGCCATACTATTTTCCAAATTTCCTAGCAGTTTTTGTCAAATAGTGAGATCTTTTCTGCAAAGCAGAGATTTTGGGGTTCATCAAACACTAGATTGTTGATATCATTTACCCCCTTTCTGTTCTCTTGATCCACCCTTCTATTTCTTAGCCAGTACCGAACTGTTTTGATGATTACTCTTTTATAGTGCAGCTTAAGATCTGGTACCATTAGGCCACCATAAAATTTGAGTATTTAGGGCAAAGTCTTCTGCACCTCATAGGTTTCCCATCCCAAGGACTGTAACTAGCTGGGGATCGATTTGGGATAAGCCAGGGCAGGAGGACCTGAGATATTTATGCAGAGACTGTGCTCATATTATCATGGACTTATGCTTAAAGCTGGCATAAGCTGATAAAATAGATATAGACTTAAGATACCTTTCTATATGCTAGAATTATACTGGACTATTAAGGAAGCTAGAATGTCTGAATATCTCTAAGCACACATAATCCTTTTGAGTTATAAGAAGATGATTAGGTGGGTCTACAGTCATGGTATGTGAGTAATGTGCTGGGAAGACCCATGACCAAGATTTAGCTAGAAGCCATTAGCACTTTACCCATCCTAACTTGAGGGAGACATTCACTCTGACCTTGTGGGGTCTAGTTTGGATGGAAATGAAGTAAGAAATAGTCTTCCTCCCCCCGGGATTAGCTGTCCAAGGGATAGATTATGTATCATGGTGGGCAGTATCCTGGGAAGGCAGAACTGAGGCCAAGGTCACCTAAAACAAGTAGAAGCTGCAGTGTTTAAACCATAAGGTTTAAAGCACCTATACTAAGATTTTGGGATATCCTATACATATATATGTATATACTATATATGTATATATATATATAGTACATTATTCATTTTAAAATGTTTTATTGATGTCATTTCTTTTATTATTTTAAGCTAATAACTAAAACTTACACTAAGATTTTTGTTGATTTGGGGATGTGCTGCATTATGTCCCTTTCACCTCTTGTTAGCTCTGTGTCATAAATATCAAAGGCATTATTATTCACATTTTGTGGCTGAGTAAATTGAGGTTAGACATTTTAGGGTCACAGGAATAGTAAATGTCTGATTAGAATTTATACCTAAGTCGTTCTTACCCCAAATCAGGAAGTTAGGATTCTTCTTCCTTTAAGGTAAGGTCTAGTTTTAGGAAGGAAGCTGAGCATTTGCCGAAGTTGTGATCAAGAAAGCATTTGTTGGTCATCTGAAGAGTTAGAACAACAGATGAGAAAAGCAGACAGTTATTTAAGGTCATTTTGAAGTCCTTCCAGGCTATTATTAAGGATTACACAAATGCTCATATCACTTCAATCATCCTTCAGATCATTTCCAGTCCCAGGGATTCTAGATTTCATTTTTATTGGATAATAGCTATTCATGTCCACTCTGAGCATTGAGACCGTAGACAAGATGAGAATGAGGAGATAACATCGCCTTTCCTCTCTTGAATTTAGGGTTGCTCTATCATTGAGTTTAGTATAGATATGATGCTAGTATTGAGGCTTGGAAGAGTAAGGACCACAGACAGAAATGAAAGTTTCACACTCTGTCCTAAAGGATTGGCTTATATGCCCTCATACAACCCAAACTACATTGCATATTGTTGTCAGAAAACCTTTATTTGAGGTGTTGCTGATTTTGAGAATGACTGGCCACTCTAGAGAGGGTGAATAAGAATAGAATGGTAAGCTTTCTAATTTCTACTATTTCATAAACAAATCCCACAATACATATCCATCTCACTATTCTGTAACCATTTCAGTAACCGTAAATTTATTGACCTAATCATGTAGTATATATATATATAGCTGTCTAGGTTATCCCAACACTGTACCTTCTCAGAAATTTCCAGCATCAGTAACAGCCATGTCTGTCTATCCTTTGGAGAATAAATAGCTTTCTTAGATAAGAGTTCATTTTCCATTTTAGTCATCTTGGAATTTGGCTTTGAAAAAAATTAACTTCTCTTACACTATCAGAGCAGGAACCAATAAATACAGTCCATCAATTCATCCCACCTGGTCCTAAGCAGCATGACCCTTTACTTATTCAAGAATTCATTCCTGACTCCACTCCCTGGACTTTTTTCCCTCCTCCTTTTCAATGCCTCCTTCCTACCCAGGATATATAACCACCTGATGCCCATTTACTTGACTGGTGATTGCCTTCCCGGAACATTACTGGAGGAAGATAATTTCCCACTCATTCTTGATTGCACTAACATCTTCTTTCCCTATCTCCTCACCAACTTCCTTAACTATCTCTCCCCTATTTTCAACTCTGTTTTATATATTGTTTTAATCATCTATAATATTAGCACCACAAGGAAACTTGGTCTTTTTATTGCTTTTATTTGTATCTCTAGAAATGAGTGCAGGGGCACTATTAAATGTGTTTTCTAACTTTTTATTCAGAAAAAAATAAAAAGCACAGATGAAGGGTACAGAAGATCTCCTAGTCTTCTGACTAATTAACTCTGAGATTCACAAAGAGGAGAGGACAGGAGAGAAAGATAGGAGGGGAGTGGAACAGAAGGGAGGAGAGTGGAGGGAATGGGAGGAGAAAGTAGTATAGGGAGGGGAAAGGAGGGAACAAGGGTGGGGAAGAGAAGAGAGAGGAAGAGGAAGAGGAAGGGCATTTACTACTACTACTACTACTACTACTACTACTACTACTACTACTGGACAATGGGGTAGAGGTATATTTTGGAAAAGATTCTTGAATATGGATAACTGACTTATTTCTGTCTTACTGAAAGGATTTGTCATAGGACATCCCTTCTAGTTCTGAGATTCTGTGACTTCACTTGAACAAATGTAATAAATGATACAGGAGATCCAAAGACAAGACAACAAAAACCTTGCAATCAATGAGCTTACATTTCCATTCCATAAGAGGGAAAGGGAACACAAATAACTCATACCTCCAAGGAAATTGAGATAATAGAAAAGGAGCAGTCCAGGCAAAGGGAAATTTGAAGCCTCTTTTTGGTGACTTTTCCCCTCTGTATCTATCTTCTATTCTCATTTAGCTTTTTGAAGCAAGATGTGATAATGCTTCTTTGCACTTCTCACTGAAGTTCACACAGAGTCTTTCCAAGGTATCAACTATCTTCTAGATAGATATTTTTTAGGCAATAATAGAGAGTTATTTTATTTCTTGCTTGTACTAACCTCCTCTCCTCCTGGATGACTAACATTTGTCTGGTCTTATTTAATTACTTTTATCCCTTTTCCACTGATTGGGTACTCTTTTCCTAGTTATATATGTTCTTTTTAATGTTTTTATTCCACCTTGATGATAATTTTCTGCATCCTATTTATAGAAATTATGAATTTTTAAGTAAGCTCACTGGCAATTTTTATTACAAGTTTGTTACCTTTCTAGATTCTGGATTGCAGTACAATGGAGATCATTATAGAATTAGAATTCAAACTCTGAAGCAAACTTAAATTCTACCTCTAATATTTACTAGTCATGTGACACAGAATAAGTTTCTTTTCTATACCTGAGTTTTGTTATCTTAAGTGTTGGCATGTCGTACCCAGGTTACTCATCTAATAATAGGCTGTTTAGGAGGAAAGACAGAAGAAAATTAGTTATTATAATTATTATCCACTTACTTATGATTGATGATCAAGGGTCAATAGTAACATCACATCTCTATATTATGCTGGTGAAAAAAGGAGTTTGGCAATATTTCAATTTCATTTTAATAGGAAGGAATGATCCTAATTCTAGACATATATTATTGAATGTAAAGGAAACTCAGAATCAAAATAGAGATACTGACCCTCGCCAAAGTCTGTGGTCATTATTTTAGGAAAGAGTTGAGAGCTCCCCATTGGCTTCATAGTCAAAATTTCCAAGTAGATAAAACTTTTTGCCTAAACTAATCTTTCTACTATAGGCACAACTAAACACTTTATTCTAAAAGGTGAAAGGAAAGGATCCTTGTAGGAGCTGACAATTGAGCTAAGCCTTTTCTCAGCTGAGCTAAGTTTCCTCAGCTAAAAACAAGAGTTGACCTAGATGACCTCACAAATCTCTACCAGTTCTATATCCATGGATCCTATGATCACTGCAGGACTTTATTGAATCTAGCCAGGTTCTGTCAAACTGTGTGATGAAGAGAAAACAAACAAGATATTGAACTGAGGAGACCTGTATTATAATCCAGAGCTTTTCTTTAACTTGCAATATAACTTTAGGAAACTCATTTTCCCCTACTGGGCTTTTTACTTTTCTCATCTTCAGAAAGAAATGACTAGGCTAGATTGATTAAAACAAAACAAAACAATTCTTCAAGTGTCTGAAGTATGCACTGTGGTAAATATTGGGGATTATAAAAAAAGTTAATGTGCCTGACCTCAAGGGGGTTATATTATATTGGGGACAACAATATGTATAATTTAAAGTAATTTATAGAGGAAAGGGTCCTGTAATAATTAGGTGAGTATGTCATCAGGATAAGTTTCCATCATTTGAATGCTCTCTTACCTCCCTTACAAATCTATCATTTTATGATTCTCTTTTCTTGTGACTTTTTACTTGCTGAAAAGCTATTAGATTCAACTAATCTGCAGTTAGCATGGGAAGGAAGGAAGCAGTGTCTACTTCAGGAGCTTCTTGGTGATAGTTGATGACAAAGTAAAAGAGAATATTTCTTTTTTTCCTGGGGAATTATTATTATTATTGTTGCTATTATTATTTTAGTAGTAGTAGTAGTAGTAGTAGTAGTAGTAGTAGTAGTAGTAGTAGTAGTAGTAGTAGTAGTAGTAGTACTATTAGGACCTTGAACGATAAGAGGTAGTAGACATTTATTCTTAACAAAGAGAAATAGAAAAATGAAAACAAGGCTGTCCCCAATTTTGATTTCATTCTTACTTTAAAATCAAGGGTGTAAAGGCTAAAGGGTGTCAAGACCAGAATTTTTTCTTCTTCTTAGTGGTCTTGTACAGTTTCCCTCTCTCTGTATATTGAAGATGTGCTGTGCTATTATAATATTTTATCTCTAAATGTCTTAAAGTGATAATTACAGATCACATTTCTATCTTTCATTAAAGATGTTCAAAGAACTTTCCTCTAAATCCTCTGAAGTAGGCAGGGTGAGTATTATGATTCCCATTTTATTAATGAGGAAATGGTCATTCAGAAGGTTATGTGCTACAAGAATGAGTAATTTCTTTGTCAAAGATTTGAATCCAAGTTTTTCTTCTCCCAAGCACTCTTTTTTTTTTTTTAAACCCTTACCTTCCGTCTTGGAGTCAATACTGTGTATTGGCTCCAAGGCAGAAGAGTGGTAAGGGTAGGCAATGGGGGTCAAGTGACTTGCCCAGGGTCACACAGCTAGGAAGTGGCTGAGGCCGGATTTGAACCTAGGACCTCCCGTCTCTAGGCCTGGCTCTCAATCCACTGAGCTACCCAGCTGCCCCCCCCCAAGCACTCTTAAAAGTTCTCAATACCAGGAACCAGTGACTTGGAAAAAATGAAACTTTTTACAATATATATTTTATGCAAATATGTGCCCTAATCCCACCATGTACCCAAATCACTACCAAGTGGATATGATCATGTTGATAACTGGTATTTATATAGAACCCATTATGTGCCAGACAGTGTGCTGAATGTTTCAGATGTATCTCATTTGTCTCACACAATATCTTTTAAAGGTATGTGCTATTATTACCATTCCCATTTTGCAGCTGAGGAAACTGAAGAAAAAATATCAAGTACACTTAAGGTAGATGACTTGATCAAGGTCAGATAGTGAGTGTCTGAGGCTGGATTTGTATTAAGGTCTACCTTATTCCAGGGCTAGTGCTTTGTGCATCTCTTCTAATTAATATGGCTTAACAAATTTCTTAAACTCAATGAATTTGCTAGAGAGGTTAGGCTCTTGGTCATTCACAACTCCTTGATAATTCCTTTGTTCAGAAAATGCTTTGCAGTGATTTTTGTGGGATAGCATACCCACATTCCCTCACTAGTCCATCTATCAAAGCTCAGATGCAGACAGAACTCTTTTGCTACTCTAGTTCGAGTTCTGAGTTTTGAGGGAATCATAATGTTATCTTTTTATAACATAATTATTTACCTATAAATAGATAGAGTTAATGAATATTTCTATTTGCCTGAAAATGTTTAACAAAAGTGTCCAATTCCTGGTTCCAGAATTGTAAGGTTTGTTGCATCTTTAAGCTATTTTAATTACCTTACTCAAATTCTGTAGGTACCCATGTTAATTCTTAAGTCAATACTGAGCTTTGTGGCTGATTCTTTCAATAGTATTTCTGTTTATCAGTCAAATTTCTCAAAATGATCTGAGATAATTACAGAAAACTAGATCATGAAAGGAACTCCAACAGCATCTAGTCTAACCCTAACCTGACGCAAGTTTCTTTATAGCATTCTTGTTGGTTATAAGTCATCAAAAATCATAGGCTACTTACACTACACATACCAACAGACTTTTGTGGTTCAACTCATCATTTTTCTACCCAGTTATTCTCCAAGATTTTATGGCCCACAGAATCTCATAATTTTCCTAGATGAAATCAACTTTAGAGTGTTGTCTATTTCTATCTTTGGACAGTTTTGGTACTGTTTTAAGGTTGACAACTTGTTCTGAAGATCTCACATAATATTATCTGGAAATTTTCTAATTGCTTTTAGTCAATTGTCTTAAAGCTGTGAGTTAACCTATAATATATTCAGATATTTTAGATATAAATTCTAGGAGGCTACTTAAAACCATCCCAGTTGCTTCTGTCTCTTATTTTGAATAAGTAGGCTATAAATATATATTTCTATATATTAAATATATAAAACAAAGTAAAGGTTCTTTACCTGAGACGTTTAACCTTTTCTTCATTGATAGTTCTATTTAAATATAATTGATTTCCTTCATAATCATATGTATTTTATTTTAAACACCTAACATTATTTATAGAATAGGGTCCCAACATATCACTAGATTGGAATACATGCCAAACACACAAAACACCCCATTAATTACTCCTTGGCTAGATGGTTTCATCTCTCCTTTCTCTAAGCCAACCATCATGTGGTAATAAGAAATTCTTGCTTACCTCCATCTTATATTCAAAGAGTGAAGAATGGAGTTATGGTAAACCTCCTATGATCACAAAAGGTCCCACATCATCTCTGATAGTGTATCAACTGCCCTTCCAGAGTCTGTGCACTGGCCTAATGACTGGAGATATTGTAAGGTCCCTGGAAGTCAGGAAGTATTTATAAAGTTCCATGATCCAGTTTAATTAGAATCATTGTCTCAGAGGAGATTCTATACCTTGGGACGATGGTTATTCATATAAATGTTTTGAGAAGCTTTGGACCCCTGTGACTTGCTCTGTAGGACAAGCTGCCTCTAAATTCCATGTAATTTTACTATGAAGAAACAGAATGAATCTGATTCTTTGTAATTCTCTACTTGTCCCCTTGACACCAGGGAAATCTCAAATTCTACCTGTCTTTTCGATAAAGGAATACAGTTTGAATATAATAGAAATGTGTCTCTTTTTTGCTACTGTCCAACTCAAGATCTGTGTTATTACTTAGTCCATTTTAACATAGTGATACATGGAAATATTAGGGAGGGATTCAAAAAGCAAGAACAATCTTGATCAAAGTTAAATATTCTGTGTGGTTTAAATAACAATAATAATTTCAATATGGTAACAAAAACAACAATAAACCTAGAAGAGGAGGTAAAGTCATGGAGAAAGATAAACAGTGAATCTCATGCCTGTAGTCTTGCTCATTACAGATACTCTAACAAAGATGCTTTCATTTAGGCTGCACGTGGTTGGCTTGCATCCTAATATCTTTGTTCAACTAGAAAAGCAGCCATTTTATCTCCTTATGCAATAGTCTATAGGACATTACATAATAATGGCATGATAATAACTTTTCCCAGGACTAGAATTAAATGATGATGATAATAACAATAATTAGCTGGAGAGGCAGTATAGGGTATCAAATAATGAAAATTTGAGGCAAATCTAAGTTAAGATTCTGCCTCTGATACATATTGACTATATAACGCTGGACAAATCACCTAACCTCTCAGCTGAAAATCAAAACTGAGGTAATTTCCTCACTAAAAGCTTTCATTTCACAAATAAAATTATAAATCTGCATAAAAATATCAAAAGGTCACTGACCTTTTATAGAAGGGAATTCTTTATACTGTTACTTCAGGCTCTTATTAGCTATGATCCAAAATATGTCACAACCTCCTTGAGCCTCAGATTAATAAATAATAAAATTGGAATGATAATTGCATTTGCATTAGGTTTGTTGTGAGGATCAAAAGAGCTAATAAATGTAAAAAACTTTGCAAATATTTTCTGAGGTATTTCAGTGAGTTGTTTTATAATCATTATTATATTATCATCAACAACAATGGCATGGAAACTATCTTATAAGAATGTATAGAGGTCCAAAATGAAGTTTCAGGTTCAAGAAATAGCTACTAGTCTAGTTTGCTAGAAAGTAGAGATAGTGAAGGGGAAAAAGATATAGAAAAAATAAGGTAGGTACAGTAGAAGCCAGATTGTGCAAAACCTTAAATTCAAGTCTGAGTTTTTTAAGAAGCAATGGAGAGCCACTGAAGATTTTGGAACAAGGGGAGTAATATGGATAGATCTATAACTTAGGAAGATTCTTTTATCCATAGTGTGGAAAATGAATGGAAGAATTCAGAATAGAAGCAAAGAAGCCAATTTGGAGGCTATTTCTAGTAGAGGAATGATAAGAGCATGAACTAGGGTAGTAGCTATGGGAGGATGGAGAAAGTCTGCTCTTGTGAAATGTTATGGATGTAGAAGTGTCACTTCTTGACAGCTCACAGCAACAGAAAGAAAATAAGCTTGACTCTAGTTGAAAACCATGGTAATGAGAAAGATGATGATATTTTCAATAAAAAGCCAGTCTTAAAGAAATGGTAGTTTTAGATAAGTGGATGATGTATTCAATTTTGTATGTCCAGAGATTAAAATGTAAATCAAACAAATAGGTCAATGATGGAGAACCTTTTAGAGATTGAGTGCCCAAACTGCAACCCTCACATCACATGTGATCCCCGCCCCCTCAGACAGGGGAGGGAGGAAACTTCCACTGGATTGCTGGGGACAGGGTGTAGGGAAGTGAGGAATGTCCTCAAGCATTTTTGGAGAGGAGGAAAGGAGAATCCTTCTCCAGCACACTCTAACACTCGTGCCATAGGTTTGCCAACATGGATTTAGGTGGAGATTTTTAGCAGGTAGTTGGTGAAACAATTCTGGAGTTCAGAAGAGATATCAAGGCTAAATTTGTAGATTTTAGAGTATCTGCATAGAGATGAAAACTGTACCCTTTGGAGCTGATAGTATCATGAATAGGGGAGATTAAAAAGAAATAAGAAAAGATAACAGTACAGAGTTTTGGGTAATAGCCATACTTAGTATAATATGGGATTCCATCTAGCAAAGTATAATAAGAATGGTCAAACAGGTAATAGGAGAGTCAATGTGCTAGAAGTGAAGGAAGCAGAGATTATCCAGAAAGTGATTGGTAGTTTAGAAATTAAGAACAAGAACTAAGAAGATGCCATCATATTTAGTATTTAAGAGATTATTGATAACCTTGGAGAGAACATATTCAGTGTCTTAGTGACATCTAGGATATAGAATGAGAGGAATTGAGAAGCTATCAAAAATAAATCATCCATTTTCTGTTAAAATCATAAGCATTGACTTCCGGTCAAGATGGCAGCTTAGAGAAAGCTAAAGTTCAGAGCTCCAGAAACCCTTCCTTACAGATCTCAAACTGAAGGCTCCTAGGGCACCGAAATTCAAAACAAACAACAGAATAGACCCCAGGAACACCCCTCCTGAACCTGAATCAAAAGGTACAGCCCCCCAAAAGTCAGAACCTGAGATCACTTGGATCTAAGGGGTAGGCAAAAGGAAGGTCCCAGGACCCATCTCCCCCAACCCAGAGCGCTGAATCTGAGGCAGCAGCAGGAACCTCAGGGCAGGCAAAAGGGCCTTGGGAGCCGGCTATTCTGAAGGCCACATCCTGAAAACAACCTGACCCAGTTGAGGGGGCACCCAGACAACAAGAAAACAGAGAGAGACGAGGGGGGGGACCTGTAGCTCCCTGAACAGATCCTTCCATCTGAGTCTCAACAAAGGTCCCTGCCTCAGGGCATACTCAGTCTGAGGTTAATCCTATCACCAGCCCTTGTAGTTCCAGGAAGCCACAGCCCCTCCCCCTCAGAGTGAAGGCTTCTCTGGCCAGCAAAGGCATTGAAATACATCTGAGAGTGTCAAGCCAGGCTCAGAGCATAGAAGTAAGGCAACAGAGAAGCATTGGGAGGGAACTGAGGAGGGTACTAACACCGAGACACCAAAACACCAGCAATTCCGGGCTTCCTGGGGAAGACAGACAATTTGCCTGAGGCTAAAGACACTGAACACCAGACAGATGACAGAAGAGCCAGCCCCCCTCACTCAGATAGAGATGGCAAACAGCACAGAAGCAAAGAAGCCTAAAAACAACAAGAAAAACAAGAAGGGGGAAAGTTTGGACACATTTTATGGTGCAAAAATACAAAATACAGAGGAAATAGAAGAGGAAACACAAGCAAATGCACCAAAACCTTCCAAAGGAAATGGAAACTCTCCACAAACTTTTGAAGAATTTGAATAAAAAATGAACAAAAGGATAGAAGACTTCTGGCAGGAAAAGTGGGAATTAATGCAAAAGAATTTCACGCAACTACAAAAACGGTTTGACCAAACTGAAAAGGAAAACCAGACTTTAAAGGTCAGAATTAGGCAACTGGAAGACAAAGAGCAGGTAAAAGAGCAAGAATCAATAAAGCAAAGCCAAAAGATCAAGAAATTAGAAGAGAACAAAATATCTCACTGACAAGGTGACAGACTTGGAATATAGAGGAAGAAGAGAAAATCCAGAAATAAAGAGCAAACTCGACATCGTAATACAAGATATAATAAAAGAAAATTGCCCAGAGATTCTAGAACAAGGGGGCAATACAGCCACTGAAAGACAAATTCCCAAAAGACAACTCCCAGGAATGTAATTGCCAAATTCCAAAGCTATCAAGCAAAAGAAAAAATCCTACGAGAAGCCAGAAAAAGACAATTTAGATATAAAGGAATGCCAATCAGGGTCACACAAGACCTTGTAAGTTCCACTCTGAATGATCGTAAGGCATGGAACATGATTTTCAGAAAGGCAAGAGAGCTGAGTCTTCAACCAAAAATCAGCTATCCAGCAAAACTAACTATATACTTCCAAGGGAAAGTATGGGCATTCAACAAAATAGAAGGTTTCCAACTTTTTGCAAAGAAAAGACAAGAGCTCTGTGGAAAGTTCAATATCGAAAAACAAAGAGCATGGAATACCTGAAAAGGAAAATATGATGGAAAGGGAAAGGGAGAAAATTGTTATCTTTTCATTTATTCAAACTCTCTTCTATAAGGACTACATTTATATCAATCTATATATATATATTAATATATGAAAAATGTAATGTGTAAATAGGGTGAAAAGAAAAATCAAATAGAATAATCTTTCTCACACAAAGATTCACACGGGAAGGGGAAGGGAAGAAAACTCCTATAAGAAGGAGAGGAAGAGAGTTTTTACTTAAACCTTACTCTCAGGGAAATCAACTCTGAGAGGGAAGAACATCCAGATCCATTGAGATCTTGAATTCTATCTTACTCAACAAGGGAAGGGAGAAGGGAAAACCAAGGGGGGGAGGGAGGGAGGGAAAACAAAAGGGGAAGGAAAGGAGGGAGGGGGAGGGAACAAAAACAGAGGGACTAGAAAGGGAAACATATCAAGGTAGGGAACAAGGGGGACTGATTTAAAGTAAATCACTGGATTTAAAGGTTAGAGCTAAAGAAGAAAGGTTAGAATTAGGGAAGGATATCAAAATGCCAGAGAATTCACGAGTCACAATCATAACATTGAATGTGAATGGGATGAACTCACCCATAAAACGCAGATAAATAGCAGAATGGATTAGAATCCAAAACCCTACCATATGTTGTCTTCAAGAAACACACATGAGGAGGGTAGACACCCACAAGGTCAGAATTAAAGGATGGAGTAAGACCTTCTGGGCCTCAACTGACAGAAAGAAGGCAGGAGTTGCAATCATGATATCTGATAAAGCCAATGCAAAAATAGACCTGATTAAAAGGGATAGGGAAGGTAATTATATTTTGTTAAAAGGGACATTAGATAATGAGGAAATATCACTAATCAACATGTATGCACCAAATAATATAGCACCCAAATTTCTAATGGAGAAACTAAGAGAATTGAAGGAAGAAATAGACAGTAAAATAATATTAGTGGGAGATTTGAACCAACCATTATCAAATTTAGATAAATCAAATAAAAAAATAGATAAGAAAGAGGTAAAAGAAGTGAATGAAATCTTAGAAAAATTAGAGTTAATAGACATATGGAGAAAAATAAATAGGGATAAAAAGGAATACACCTTCTTCTCAGTACCACATGGCACATTCACAAAGATTGACCACACACTAGGTCACAGAAACATGGCATACAAATGCAGAAAAGCAGAAATAATAAATGCAGCATTTTCAGATCACAAGGCAATAAAAATAATGATCAGTAATGGTACATGGAAAACCAAATAAAAATTATTTGGAAATTAAACAATATGATACTCCAAAATCTTTTAGTTAGAGAAGAAATCACAGAAACAATTAATAATTTCATCAAGGAAAATGACAACAGTGAAACATCCATTCAAACCTTTTGGGATGCAGCCAAAGCAGTAATCAGAGGTAAATTCATATCCCTGAGTGCATATATTAACAAACTAGAGAGAGCAGAAATCAATCAATTGGAAATGTAAATAAAAAACTCGAAAGCGATCAAATAAAACCCCCAAGCAGAAAACCAAACTAGAAATCCTAAAAATTAAGGGAGAAATTAATAAAATAGAAAGCAATAGAACTATTGATTTAATAAATAAGACTAGAAGCTGTTACTTTGAATAAACAAACAAAATAGACAAAGTACTGGTCAATCTAATTAAAAAAAGGAAAGAAGAAAAGCAAATTAACAGCATCAAAGATGAAAAGGGGGACATCACCTCCAATTAAGAGGAAATCAAGGCAATCATTAAAAATTACTTTGCCCAATTATTTGGCAATAAATACAACAATCTAGGCAATATGGATGAATATATACAAAAATACAAACTGACTAGACTAACAGAAGAAGAAATAGAATTCTCAAATAATCCCATATCAGAAAATGAAATCCAACAGGCCATCAAAGAGCTCCCTAAGAAAAAATTCCCAGGGCTGGACAGATTCACAAGTGAATTCTATCAAACATTCAGAGAACAGTTAATCCCAATACTATACAAACTATTTGACATAATAAGCAAAGAGGGAATTCTAGCAGACTCCTTTTATGACACAAACATGGTACTGATTCCAAAACCAGGCAGATCAAAAATAGAGAAAGAAAATTATAGACCAATCTCCCTAATGAATATAGATGCAAAAATCTTAAATAGGATACTAGCAAAAAGACTCTAGCAAGTTATCAGAAGGGTCATCCACCATGATAAAGTAGGATTTATACCAGGGATGCAGGGCTGGTTCAATATTAGGAAAACCATCCACATAATCAACCATATCCACAAGCAAACCAACAAAAATCAAATGATTATTTCAATAGATGCAGAAAAAGCCTTTGATAAAATACAACATCCATTCATATGGAAAACACTAGAAAGCATAGGAATAGACAGGTTGTTCCTAAAAATAATAAATAGTATATATCTAAAACCATTAGCCAATATCATCTGCAATGGGGATAAACTAAATGCATTCCCAATAAGGTCAGGAGTGAAACAAGGATGCTCATTATCATCTCTACTATTTGACATTGTACTAGAAACATTAGCAGTAGCAATTAGAGAAGAATAAGAAATTGAAGGCATCAAAATAGGCAAGGAGGAGACCAAGTTATCGCTCTTTGAAGATGACATGATGGTCTACTTAAAGAATACTAGAGATTCAACCAAAAAGCCAATTGAAATAATCAACAACTTTAGCAAAGTTGCAGGATACAAAATAAACCTGCATAAGTCATCAGCATTTCTATACATCTTCAACATAGTTCAGCAGCAAAAACTAAAAAGAAAAATCCCATTCAAAATCACCTTAGACAAAATAAAATTCCTAGGAATCTATCTCCTGAGACAAACACAGGAACTATATGAACACAACTACAAAACACTCTCCACATAACTAAAACTAGACTTGAGCAATTGGAAAAACATTAACTGCTCATGGGTAGGACAAGCCAATATAGTAAAAATGAACATCCTACCCATACTTATCTATCTATTTAGTGCCATAGCCATAGAACTTCCAAAAAATTTCTTTATTGATTTAGAAAAAACCATAACAAAGTTCATTTGGAATAACAACGGATCAAGGATATCCAGGGAAATAATAAAAAAAAAATACAAAGGAAGGGGGCCTTGCAGTCCGAGACGTCAAACTGTATTACAAAGCAGCAGTCATCAAAACAATTTGGTACTGGCTAAGAGACAGAAAGGAGGATCAATGGAATAGACTTGGGGCAAGTGCCCTCAGCAAGACAATATATGAGAAACCCAAAGATCTCAGCTTTTGGGTCAAAAATCCACTATTTGTAAAAACTGCTGGAAAAACTGGAAGACAGTGTGGGAGAGATTAGGATTAGATCAACACCTCACACCCTACACCAAGATAAATTCAAAATGGGTGACTGACATGAACATAAAGAAGGAAACTATAAGTAAATTAGGTAAACACAGAATAGTATACGTGTCAGACCTTTGGGAAGGGAAAGACTTTAAAACCAAGCAAGACATAGAAAGAGTCACAAAATGTAAAATAAATAATTTCAACTACATCAAATTAAAAGCTTTTGTACAAACAAAACCAATATAACTAAAATCAAAAGGAAAGCAACAAATTGGGAAGCAATCTTCATAAAAACCTCTGACAAAGGTTTAATTACTCAAATTTACAAAGAGCTAAATCAATTGTACAAAAAATCAAGCCATTCTCCAATTGATAAATGGGCAAGGGATATGAACAGTGAGTTCTCAGCTAAAGAAATCAAAACTATTAATAAGCACATGAAAAAGTGCTCTACATCTCTTATAATCAGAGAGATGCAAATCAAAACAATTCTGAGGTATCACCTCACACTTAGCAGATTGGCTAACATGACAGCTATGGAAAGTAATGAATGCTGAAGGGGATGTGGCAAAGTAGGGACATTAATTCATTGCTGGTGGGGTTGTGAACTGATCCAACCATTCTGGAGGGTAATTTGGAATATGCCCAATGGGCGATAAAAGACAGTCTGCCCTTTTGATCCAGCCATAGCACTGCTGGGTTTTTACCCCAAAGAGATAATAAGGAAAAAGACTTGTACAAGAATATTCATAGCTGTGGTCTTTGTGGTGGCCAAAAATTGGAAAACAATGGATTGCACTTCAATTGGGGAATGGCTGAACAAATTGTGGTATATGTTGGTGATGGAATACTATTGTGCTCAAAGGAATAATAAAGTGGAGGAATTCCATGGAGACTGGAACAACCTCCAGGAAGTGATGCAGAGCGAGAGGAGCAGAACCAGGAGAACATTGTACACAGAGACTAATACACTGTGGTACAATCGAAGGTAATGGACTCCTCCACTAGGGACAATGCAATGTCTCTGAACAATCTGCAGGGATCTAAAAAACACTACCCACAAGCAGAGGATAAACTGTGGGAGTAAAAAACACTGATGAAAAGCAACTGCTTGACTACAGGGGCGGAGAGGAAATGACTGAGGAGAGACTCTAAATGAACACTCTAGTGCAAATACCAACAACATGGAAATGGGTTTGAACCAAGAACACATGTGAAACCCAGTGGAATTGTGTGCCAGCTATGGGAGAAGTGGTGGGATGAGGGCGGGGGGAGGAAAAGAAAATGATCATTGTTTCCAATGAATAATGTTTGTAAATAACCAAATAAAATAATGTTTAAAAAGCAAAAAGAAAATCATAAGCATTCACCATGATTATCACATCAATTTGTTCCTTTACTTAAGATGAGAAGAGTAGGGAAACAGGCAGTAAAGGTGAGAATGTTCTAAGCAAAAAAGGCTTCATTCTAGGTTACAAAGCTCTTTCTTTTATATATGGCCAGTCTGGAGTTCTTATCTGCAAACACTCTTAACAGAATGGTGAACAAAGTCAGGAATCTAGCCTGCTGGATATCTAGCCTATATATCTAGATCTCTGGACAAGATGCTGGCTCATTTGCATATGAACACCAAATGTTAAGGAAGCCATTATATATTTAACATATTCTGTTAAAATTAAATTAATAACTCCAGGTTCTTAGTTTCTATAATTTATTAATATTACTTGAAATAGAAAAAGCACATAGGTAGAGATTAAAACCTATTTCTAATCAAATTTTGACCATGTGACTCTCCACATGGCTATCTCAGTCACAGTCCTTATCACTGCTGTCCAAGGGCATAGAGAAAGCCCACTTCCTGGCATCCCTCTTTTATATGTTTTTTTTTCCTTTGGCCTGGCCCCAAAACCTTTATTTTCAGGTCATGTCCCTATGACTCTTCACCTGTGACCTGTATTTGGAATGTTCATGTGACATCCAGTCAAGCAATCTTCACTGTAATTCTATTGGGAGACAAGCATGTTAAAATCTCCCCACTTAGAATCTTGGGGAATTAACATGCCTAGTCTCCCCAATGAATTATTTCATATAACCAGCTTATACCTCTAAAGATTCTTTTACTAGAGATATATAAATATTAACATTACAATGGGGGAATTACAACAACTTGGGGATAAGAGGGAAAGTAAAGAGAATGAAAACAAAAATGATTGATAGATGCATTGACAAAAATGTCAATTGGGGGTATTCCCCGTTGGCATAAGAGTTTACATTCCAAATAAATGATATGGACTTCCGGTTAAGATGGCGGCTTAGAGAAAGCTGAAGTTCAGATCTCCGGAAAACCCTTCCCGACCGATCTCAAACTAGAAGCTCCTAAGGCGCCGAAATTCAAAACGATCAACAGCACAGACCCTGGGAACCCTCCTCCTGGACCTGGACCCGGTTCAAAAGGTACGGCTCCCCTTAAAAGCCAGAACCCGAGATCCCTCGGACCTCAGGGGTAGGAGCGCAGAGTCCAAGGCTCCCGGAAGCGGCAGCCGCGCCGGGCTCAGAGAGCAGGGTCTGAGGAACAACAACCCTCAGGGTCTTCTACCCAAGTCCCAGTCCAGGTGAAAGTTACTGCCTGGGGCCTCCGCTGCAAAGAGCTGGTCGGTCCGGGTGAAAGTTACTGCCTGGGGCCTCCGCTGCAGAGAGCTGGTCAAAACAACAGCAACCCTCAGGGCGGGCAAGACAGCCTCACGGGCTGGATCCTGCTATCCAAGTCTCAGTGAAAGTCTGTGCTCTCGGAGCTTGGGGAAGCGGCAGCCCATCCCCCCGCAGGCCGACGAAACAGCCTCACGGCCAGGGATTCTGAAGGCAACTTCCGGAAATCGAGCCAGGGGGAGAGTGTGGCCTCGTGGTCCGACCCTTCCATTCCAGTTCCAGTGAGGCATATTCAGTTTAACCCAGGGAACGCTCATAGAACCAACATCTGCCCAGGACTAAAGCCTCTGATCACCAGACAAAGACAAGAAAAGCCAATCCTCCACGTTCAGAGATGACAAACTCCACAGAAGCACAGAAGCCCCAAAATACCAAGAAAAATAAGAAGAAAGGGGCGACTCTGGACACATTCTATGGAGCCAAAATACAAAATACAGAGCAGATAGAAGAAGATATACAAGAAAATTCTCCAAAATCTTCCAAAGGAAATAGAAACTCTCCACAAACACATGAAGAATTTGAATCAGAAAGGACCAAAAAGATGGAAGCCCTCTGGGAGGAAAAGTGGGAAATGATGCAAAAGAAATTCACGCATCTACAAAACCAGTTTGACCAAACTGTAAAAGAAAACCAGGCTTTAAAGCAAGAACTAATAAAGCAAAGCCAAAACACCAAGAAATTAGAAGAGAACATAAAATATCTCACCGACAAGGTGATAGATCTGGAAAACAGGGGGAGAAGAGAAAATTTAAGAATAATTGGACTCCCAGAAAAGCCAGAAATAAACACCAAACTGGACATGGTGATACAAGATATAATCAAAGAAAATTGCCCAGAGATTCTAGAACAAGGGGGCAATACATCCACTGACAGAGCTCACAGAACACCTTCTACACTAAACCCCCAAAAGACAACTCCCAGGAATGTAATTGCCAAATTCCAAAGCTATCAAACAAAAGAAAAAATCCTACAGGAAGCCAGAAAAAGACAATTTAGATATAAAGGAATGCCAATCAGGGTCACACAAGACCTTGCAAGTTCTACGCTGAATGATCATAAGGCATGGAACATGATCTTCAGAAAGGCAAGAGAGCTGGGTCTCCAACCAAGAATCAGCTACCCAGCAAAACTGACTATATACTTCCAAGGGAAAGTATGGGCATTCAACAAAATAGAAGACTTCCAACTTTTTGCAAAGAAAAGACCAGAGCTCTGTGGAAAGTTTGATACCGAAAATCAAAGAGCAAGGAATACCTGAAAAGGTAAATACTAAGGAAAGGGGAAAAATGTTATCTTCTTTTACTCAAACTCTCTTCTATAAGGACTACATTTATATCAACCTATGTATACTAATATGTGGGGAAAATGTAATGTATAAATAGGGGGTAAAGAAAGACCAAATAGAATAATGGTTCTCACACAAAGATTCACAGGGGAAGGGGAGGGGAAGAAAACTCCTATAAGAAGGAGAGGAAGAGAGGGGGGGGTTTACTTAAACCTCAATCTCAGGGAAATCAACTCTGAGAGGGAAAAACATCCAGATCCATTGGGATCTTGAATTCTATCTTACCTAACAAGGGTAAGGAGAAGGGAAAACCAAGGGGGGGAGGGGGAGAGGGAGAACAAAAAGGGAGGGAAAGAGAGGGGGGAGGGGGAGGGAACAAAAAGGGAGGGACTAAAAAGGGAAACATCAAGGGAGGGGACAAGGGGGACTGATTCAAAGTAAATCACTGGACTAAAAGGTAGAGCCGAAGAAGAAAAGGTTAGAATTAGGGAAGGCAATCAAAATGCCAGGGAGTCCACAAATGACAATCATAACTTTGAACGTGAATGGGATGAACTCACCCATAAAACGTAGACGAATAGCTGAATGGATTAGAATCCAAAACCCTACCATATGTTGTCTTCAAGAAACACACATGAGGCGGGTTGACACCCACAAGGTCAGAATTAAAGGATGGAGTAAGACCTTCTGGGCCTCAACTGATAGAAAGAAGGCAGGAGTGGTAATCATGATATCTGATAAAGCCAATGCAAAAATAGACCTGATCAAAAGGGATAGGGAAGGTAATTATATTTTGTTAAAAGGGACTCTAGACAATGAGGAAATATCATTAATCAACATGTATGCACCAAATAATATAGCACCCAAATTTCTAATGGAGAAACTAGGAGAATTGAAGGAAGAAATAGACAATAAAACCATACTAGTGGGAGACTTAAACCAACCATTATCAAATTTAGATAAGTCAAATCAAAAAATAAATAAGAAAGAGGTAAAAGAAGTGAATGAAATCTTAGAAAAATTAGAATTAATAGACATATGGAGAAAAATAAATAGGGATAAAAAGGAATACACCTTCTTCTCAGCACCACATGGCACATTCACAAAAATTGACCATACATTAGGTCACAGAAACATAGCACACAAATGCAAAAAAGCAGAAATAATGAATGCAGCCTTCTCAGATCACAAGGCAATAAAAATAATGATTAGTAATGGTACATGGAAAACCAAATCTAAAACCAATTGGAAATTAAACAATATGATACTCCAAAACCGTTTAGCTAAAGAAGAAATCATAGAAACAATTAATAATTTCATCAAGGAAAATGACAATGGCGAAACATCCTTTCAAACCTTTTGGGATGCAGCCAAAGCGGTAATCAGAGGCAAATTCATATCCCTGAAAGCTCATATTAACAAACAAGGGAGAGCAGAGATCAATCAATTGGAAATGCAATTGAAAAAACTCGAAAGCGATCAAATTAAAAACCCCCAGCAGAAAACCAAATTAGAAATCCTAAAAATTAAGGGAGAAATTAATAAAATCGAAAGTGATAGAACTATTGATTTAATAAATAAGACAAGAAGCTGGTACTTTGAAAAAACAAACAAAATAGACAAAGTACTGGTCAATCTAATTAAAAAAAGGAAGGAAGAAAAGCAAATTCACAGCATTAAAGATGAAAAGGGGGACAGCACCTCCAATGAGGAGGAAATTAAGGCAATCATTAGAAATTACTTTGCCCAATTATATGGCAATAAATACACCAATTTAGGAGAAATGGATGAATATATACAAAAATACAAACTGCCTAGACTAACAGAAGAGGAAATAGAATTCTTAAATAATCCCATATCAGAAATTGAAATCCATCAAGCCATCAAAGAATTTCCTAAGAAAAAATCCCCAGGGCCTGATGGATTCACCTGTGAATTCTATCAAACATTCAGAGAACAGTTAACCCCAATACTATACAAACTATTTGACATAATAAGCAAAGAGGGAGTTCTACCAAACTCCTTTTACGACACAAACATGGTACTGATTCCAAAACCAGGCAGGTCAAAAACAGAGAAAGAAAACTATAGACCAATCTCCCTAATGAATATAGATGCAAAAATTTTAAATAGGATACTAGCAAAAAGACTCCAGCAAGTGATCAGAAGGATCATTCACCATGATCAAGTAGGATTCATACCAGGGATGCAGGGCTGGTTCAACATTAGGAAAACCATCCACATAATTGACCACATCAACAAGCAAACTAGCAAGAACCACATGATTATCTCAATAGATGCAGAAAAAGCCTTTGATAAAATACAACACCCATTCCTATTAAAAACACTAGAAAGCATAGGAATAGAAGGGTCATTCCTAAAAATAATAAACAGTATATATCTAAAACCAACAGCTAATATCATCTGCAATGGGGATAAACTAGATGCATTCCCAATAAGATCAGGAGTGAAACAAGGATGCCCATTATCACCTCTACTATTTGACATTGTACTAGAAACACTAGCAGTAGCAATTAGAGAAGATAAAGAAATTGAAGGCATCAGAATAGGCAAGGAGGAGACCAAGTTATCACTCTTTGCGGATGACATGATGGTCTACTTAAAGAATCCTAGAAATTCAACCAAAAAGCTAATTGAAATAATCAACAACTTTAGCAAAGTTGCAGGATACAAAATAAACCCACATAAATCATCAGCTTTTCTATATATCTCCAACACAGCTCAGCAGCAAGAACTAGAAAGAGAAATCCCATTCAAAATCACCTTAGACAAAATAAAATACCTAGGAATCTATCTCCCAAGACAAACACAGGAACTATATGAACACAACTACAAAACACTCGCCACACAACTAAAACTAGACTTGAACAATTGGAAAAACATTAACTGCTCATGGATAGGACGAGCCAATATAATAAAAATGACCATCCTACCCAAACTTATTTATCTATTTAGTGCCATACCCATTGAACTACCAAAATACTTCTTCACTGATTTAGAAAAAACCATAACAAAGTTCATTTGGAAGAACAAAAGATCAAGGATATCCAGGGAAATAATGAAAAAAAACACATATGATGGGGGCCTTGCAGTCCCAGACCTCAAACTATATTACAAAGCAGCAGTCATCAAAACAATTTGGTACTGGCTAAGAAACAGAAAGGAAGATCAGTGGAATAGACTGGGGGAAAACGACCTCAGCAAGACAGTATACGATAAACCCAAAGATCTCAGCTTTTGGGACAAAAATCCACTATTCGATAAAAACTGCTGGGAAAATTGGAAGACAGTGTGGGAGAGACTAGGAATAGATCAACACCTCACACCCTACACCAAGATAAATTCAAAATGGGTGAGTGACTTAAACATAAAGAAGGAAACCATAAGTAAATTGGGTAAACACAGAATAGTATACATGTCAGACCTTTGGGAGGGGAAAGGCTTTAAAACCAAGCAAGATATAGAAAGAATCACAAAATGTAAAATAAATAATTTTGACTACATCAAACTAAAAAGCTTTTGTACAAACAAAACCAATATAACTAAAATCAGAAGGGAAACAACAAATTGGGAAAAAATCTTCATAGAAACCTCTGACAAAGGTTTAATTACTCATATTTATAATGAGCTAAATCAATTGTACAAAAAATCAAGCCATTCTCCAATTGATAAATGGGCAAGGGAAATGGATAGGCAGTTCTCAGATAAAGAAATCAAAACTATTAACAAGCACATGAAGAAGTGTTCTACATCTCTTATAATCAGAGAGATGCAAATCAAAACAACTCTGAGGTATCACCTCACACCTAGCAGATTGGCTAACATAACAGCAAAGGAAAATAATGAATGCTGGAGGGGATGTGGCAAAGTAGGGACATTAATTCATTGCTGGTGGAGTTGTGAACTGATCCAACCATTCTGGAGGGCAATTTGGAACTATGCCCAAAGGGCGACAAAAGAATATCTACCCTTTGACCCAGCCATAGCACTGCTGGGTCTGTACCCCAAAGAGATAATGGACACAAAGACTTGTACAAAAATATTCATAGCTGCGCTCTTTGTGGTGGCCCAAAACTGGAAAACGAGGGGATGCCCATCAATTGGGGAATGGCTGAACAAACTGTGGTATATGTTGGTGATGGAATACTATTGTGCTCAAAGGAATAATAAAGTGGAGAAGTTCCATGGAGACTGGAACAACCTCCAGGAAGTGATGCAGAGCGAGAGGAGCAGAACCAGGAGAACATTGTACACAGAGACTAATACACTGTGGTATAATCGAACGTAATGGACTTCTCCATTAGGGGCGGTGTAATGTCCCTGAACAACTTTCAGGGATCCAGGAGAAAAAAAACACCATTCATAAGCAAAGGATAAACTATGGGAGTGGAAACACCGAGAAAAAGCAACTGCCTGAATACAGAGGTTGAGGGGACATGACAGAGGATAGACTTTAAATGAACACTCTAATGCAAATACTATCAACAAAGCAATGGGTTCAAATCAAGAAAATATCTAATGCCCAGTGGACTTACGCGTCGGCTATGGGGGGTGGGGGGGAGGAAAAGAAAATGATCTATGTCTTTAACGAATAATGCTTGGAAATGATCAAATAAAATATATTAAAAAAAAAAGTCAGAGACCAAATAAATGATATGTTCAACCTCCTTCATTCAGTTCACTATATCCCAAAGATCACTCTGAATATTTTGATGCAGTGTGTGGTTTTGGCAGGCATCCTTATGACACCTTCTGCAAAAGATCTGCTTTCTTGATTCAGGGTTTTGGTGATTTTCTTTTCCTAAAATTTCCCCAAAAGATTTTAAACCTTTGATTTTAGGATAATTATATAATCCCCCCTGAGGAGAGTGTTGACCAACACCAGAATCAACCCGGGACACATGGCTGAGTTATATATGTGAATCGATTGTAAAAAAAAACAAAAAAACAAAAAAAACAAATGAAAGAGAAAAATTAAATTCTGGATAAAAAATACATACATACATACATACATATATGTACATATATACATAAATATATAAATCTCACTTGCATAAAATTATGAGTAAAAAAGAATAAACCTGTAACAGGTCCTTGAATCACCAGCAAGGTCCAATTAAAGTGATTTATGTCCTACAAGCCTGTGGAACAATTGCAGCAATGTTGCACTTACCCTACAGAAAATTGCCATATTATAAAAGAGAAGGGACTAGATTCTGAAATAAAAGGTAAAGCTTCCTGAGGCGAGAGAAGCTTTAAGGTAGGAAGATAGAAGAAGGATAGAAGTTTTGGATACCACGAGGGGGATGGCAGAGCCAAATTCTAGATATGAGGTGGCAGGAATGAGTCAGAAATCCAGGCCTTATTAATTATCAATGAGCCACAGCAATACTCTGATCAGTGGACTACTCAGAAGGCTTATACCATCCAGTGATCCAAACTTAATACCACACAGGTCAGAGAGATGATAGAGAAAAGAAAGTGCCTGGACGAAGGCCAGGTCCCAGGTGAGAGAGACAGAGAAGGATTAAAGATGGAGCTTGGCCAGAGGCCAAGCTCTAGCAAGGACAGACATCAGTGAGAGCTGAGATCCAAGTGAGTAAGAGAGGGAAGAGAGAAGGCGGAGCATACTGTGGCTGTATTTAATCTCTTTGATATGCAAATATACACAATACATAGGGATGGTTATCATTGGTCAATGACAAGGTATAGGTGTGGTTTCTCTTAACCAGGTGAACACAAAGAAACCTGTTTTCCCGCCTAACCTGGGGGAAGTTGGGGTCAAGGGTCAGAGGCTTTCCTAGCCAAGTGCAAGACTGAGCATGCTCAAGACTGAGCATGCTCTCTTCTAAGACAATCTGTACATACTAACTGTTTCCCTTGCCCCTAGACAGGTGTGGACTGCTACAAAAGGGAAGTTCAATTCCCTGGTGTGGAAAGGAAACAAGACTGACAGTTTGTGGGGGAAGGGGCCAACTGGGAGTGGCAGTTGGGTCTTGTGACTAGCACTTCCTTCCTACCTGGTGGGACTTGCTTCCGGGGTGTTGGAGCTTGTTCAGCCCAGTCTGGAGTGGTGTGCCTTTTCTTGGTTCAGCCAGAAGACACAGGCTTCTGAAGGTTAGACCTGTTCTTGTTTGCTTTCTATCTACTGCTAAGATTCTGAATTATACAAAACTGGACTGATATAGAGTAGACGGGAGTGGGACAAACCCTCCCCCAGCCTCTGGGGTCTGTCCTCAGGTCTGAAGCTGAGAAAAACTCCAATTCCAACTGGTTATTAAACTTTATATTATTTGAATTAGCAGTCAGATAAGTGGACTATCTTTTCTGGTCATAGAGGGAGCTGAATTTCAGTTCAGTCATTCTACAACAAACAGTCCTTATCGAACCCCTGCTATTTCCTCTCAGCAGGGGGCATCTCCCTCCCTTGCAACACCAAGCAATATACCCTCTCTCTCTCCTTAACTCCTCCATACCCTGCTACAAACCTCCCATTATCCCCCATTTTTCCAATCCTATTTCCTTTCCCAATATATATTACACTGGTCTGATTTTACCTTCAATCTTAAGGATAGGGGAGTCCAAATGTAAGCCAAATGAAGGCACTTGTAGGAAACTGGCACAGGGAAGTTCAGTGTCTAAAGTTAAATAGCCCTTTCCTCAAAACTCAAAACAAAGCATCTGTCTTGGTGCAGATCCTCATCAGTCCCACAAGAATTTTTGGTCTCCTTGACCTTGTACTTCTTGGGACTGTGCAGTGGCTCTTTTGTGATTCCTTCTTCAGAAATTAGGCACAATTATTAGTAAAAGGCCCATAATACTTAACAATCAGTGGCAGGTAATTAGGACTTACTGGTGATTCAAGAACTGGTTACAGGCTTATTAACCGGGGGCTTTTTTATATCTGGGGGAGGGGGGCTTATCTAGCCAAGAGTCCTTGGTCCTGGGAGCCAGTTGCTCTATACCAGATTTTGAAAGGACATGATTATCATTTTTTCCCTTTGGGGAAACGTTTGAGAAGGACATGGGGGGAAAGGGTACTATTAAATTCTTGGAGAAAGCTGGGTTCTTCTGGAGTAATTAAGAATAGAGAGATTCCTAGGATCTCATATTTTTACTTTCTCATTCTTTCAGTTAAAGAAGTTTACAGTGACCCATTCTTAAGCAATGAAATGAAAAAGCAGGTAATTTTTTTCAAGGTTTGGGAAACATTAGAACATATTAAAATGCTTCTTGGGTATCTTCTCTAGGTATTTTTACTAACCACACAAAAAGTTTTGAATCTCTGCTCAGTGTATGGTAGCCAATTTTGGAGACAAGAATATCTGTATCCATTTTAAGATGTGCTACTTACTAGAAGTGCTATTTATCACTTACATGATCTTGGACAAGTCCTTTCCTTCATCAATAAACATCAAAGGTTTGGTTAAGTTACAAATCTTATGATCCTCAGCTCAGTGGGTTTAAGGATTGCTATGGATATAAAAGAAATGAATATCTCTTCTGTATTTGTTAAATCTTTCTTATGTAGTGTTTCCAGCTCAGTCTCAATCTGTCTAGAAAATTGCCTGTTTTTCCTCTACCTCCCTGAACCCTGGATCTGTCACTTTTCTTTCCTGTGTCTGATGAGTTCTCACTTGGTCTCCTCATAGACGTAGGGACTGTGCTGATCTGAACCACAATGGGAAGACCCTAGACGCTTTGTCTACTAGTATAGACAATTCTCTTTTCTCCCAGTGAATGGGAGTAAGGAATGTTATTTTGTTTTTCTTGCCATCCAATCCGGCTTAACTTCAAGATTGATAGCAGTTGTCAGCTTATATCTATGCTGAAAGTTGCTTTAAATGGGACTGTTCACAAAAATCTCTCAATTACCCTGTAACTGTGTCTGAAATTGTTCCAATAAATGTTCATTTCTTGAAATAATGATAGATTTTCCCTCAAATTTTCAAGAGCTTTCTTTTAAAATAAAAATAACTCCAGGAGAAAGAAACACACTTTAATCCTTTGTATCTGTTCCTATCTTTTGAGGATTTAGTTACATTCTCTTTCCATTTTCATAGGCTCCTAGGTTGTTAACGATAACCAGCCCCAACATGTGTTTTTTTTTTTTAAGAAGCTAAAGCTTAGAAAGGGAAAATATATTTTTTTTCCATATCATCTAAGTGAATGACAGATTTTCCAATTATGTGAGCCAAATGGTATCAAAGTTGAGGTAGGTCCAAAGGAGGTGGTTAGGTAAAACAAGTGACAAACATTTCCAACTACTCAGTTTTGATAGAAGTTGGTCCTGGAGTGTTGATATTTAAGGAGTAAGGGACATAACAGATTGATGACTTTATAAAACTTCTTTTGGTTATAAACTGAGAATGTGATCAAGAACATTAGAGCTAGAGGAATTTTGGTAGTCATCTAGTCTAACTTCTTATTTTTTCATAGATCATGGGCTATATATTGAATATAATTATGTATTAGTTATATGTTGATTCAATCCCTTAATCCATCTTAAGTCTAACATTATTCTTCATTGATGTGATATATAAGAATTTTCTTGTTCTACCTTTTTATATGGATATGAGGAACAGAAATCTAGTCATCAAACTCTACTAGAAGTCACAATTTAGTTACTTTTATTTATTAAGGGGCTGACTGAGACCAAAGTCATCACAGTTACATTGTAGGACCTGAATCTAGGTCACTTCAAATATATGATGTTCTTCACTGTGGGGAAAGGGAATCCATGGTCCTCTTCATGGCTCTGCTACAGGTTTTGAATGAAGTTGAAGGAGCTTTGCATTCCCTAAATAATCAAATCTTGGTTTGATAACATAGTGATAACATATGATAACAATAGTGATTGATAATGACATTGAATACAGCTCTTTAAAGTTAACAAATTGTTTTTCATGCAATAATCCCATGATGTAGCATCATACAGCATTAACCTCAGTTTGTTTTAGTTTTTGTTCAGTTATTTCAGTTGTATTTGATTCTTTATGACCCTATATGGAAGTTTCTTGGCAGAGCCACTGGAAGGGTTTGCCATTTCCTTTTCCAGCTCATTTTACAGATGAGGAACTGAGTCAAACAGGGTTAAATGATTTGTCCAGGGATACACATCTAGTAAGCCTCTGGGGTCAGATTTGAAGTAAAAACGATGAGTTTTCCTGATTTCAGGCCTATCTCCCTATTCAATGCCCCACCTAACTAACTGTACCTGATGCTCAAATGTATTAAATAACTTTACAGAATGAAAGATTCTAAGAGTTGGAAGGAACCTGAGATGTGAGGTCATCTAGCTTAACTTGTACCTGAACTGGAATCCCCTTTAAAATGTCCTTTTGAAAAAGAGGACAATTTGCCTCCTCTTGAAGCCCACTTGTTATATAAAACTTGTCACTCATGCTACAATTTGGGATAGCTTTAATTGTTATGAAGTTAAAAAAAACCTGTCAACCAGAATCTTGCATTTCTGCAACCTCTATCCATTGTTCTTAGTTTTGATTAGAAAATCAAGCAGAATTCAATTTAATTCAACACGAGTTTATTTATGATCTAATAATTATAAGGAATTGTATTAGAAGGATGATAGTGACAGAGTTTGAACTAGAAAAAGAAAACTCAAAAGTTATCTACATCTACCAAGTCAAAGGACAGTGATACCCAAACAAGTTTAATTTGCCCAGTTTTAACCAGGAAACAGGGGCAGAATTTGAATCAAGATTATCTGACTCCAAATCTATTTTTCTCTCCACTGTACCATGAATGCTTAATTCAAAGACAAAATGAATAATACAAGAAAAATGATTTTTGCCTCCCAAGAGCTTATATTCTATGAAAAAGGATAATATCTCTTCTATGAGACCCTTTCAAATATTTTATTGTAGACCCCCCCAAAATAATAGATTCTCCTTTAAGCCAGTCTACCTCTTCCTTAAATCAGTGACCCCAACCTTTTAAGATATAAAATAACCTAGAGAAAGAGCTATATTTACCTTTAATGACAGGGATTCTCATACAGGTCATGGTATCATAGGATCAGAGATTTAGAGATTAATTTGGATCTTAAAGGCCACCATTTTGAACTAGATCATTTTACAAATAATAAAACTGAGGCATCCAAAGGTTAAATGACTTGTCTAAGGACATAGAACTTGCAAATATCTAAAGTGGAATGTGAACCCACTTCATCCTGATTGCATGGCCAACCCATTATAAATCCTAGGAGGTTATATTCTCTCCCTAAATCATGAAATCAAAGAATTTTTTAAAGCACCAACTTGTGTGTTTCTAGAATTCTTTACTCCTTCAGACTTTTTGTAAAGTCATGCAACAAATTATATATGATGTCATTTGATTCTCACAACTATCCTGGGGAAGAGATTACAAATATAATTTGTTTCCCTATTTTATAAGTGAGAGACTTGAAATTCAGAGAGTAATTTGCTTGTGACTAAATGATTTAGATCTAGAAAAGACCTCAAAACAATCTAGTTCAATCCTCTAATTTTACACTTGTGGGAATTGAAGTCCCAGGAGGTTACCTAATTTGCCCAAGGTCAAACAGTAGTTAATTTTAGATGGATCATTTGAAACCAGGTTTTTTTACATCAAGTTACTGATTTTTCCACTTTACTATTCTGATATTTCTGATGGATGTAATTATGAAGATGAATGATTAAATGACCTGCAATTTCCAAGTGGTTGAGAGGAAACCATCATGGAGACAGAGGATGTCAGCTGTTGCTAACAACCTGAACCTCCTTACCACAGATAATCTTGAACATGGCCTGTACCCGGGACCGGATCTGCTTGGTTTTAGCAGCATAGATGAGAGGATTGATGACAGGAGGTAGCATTAGATAGACATTGCCCATAAGCACATGTACAATGGGGTTAAGGCTGTTCCCAAAGCGGTGCACCACAGATAGACCAATTAGTGGCACATAAAATGCTAGAACCACACCAATATGGGAGACACATGTTCCAAAGGCCTTTGCCCGTTCTGCCCGGGATGGCAACCGGAGCACGGTACGTATAATCAGGAAGTAAGAGAGTGAGATGAGCACAACATCAACACCCATAACGAGCAAGATGGCAGTCAATCCATAAACCACATTGGGCATGGTGTCAGCATAGGCAAGCTTCATCATGTCTTGGTGCACACAGTAGGAATGGGTTAAGGTGTTTGAACCACAGAAATGAAGCCTCTTGATGAGCAAAGGTAGTGGAAGGAAGAAAAGGGAGCCCCTCACCACAGCTACCATGCCAATCCGAGCTGTGAAAGTGTTGGTGAGCACAGCCCCATGCCGAAGTGGGTGACAGATGGCTACGTAGCGGTCAAAGGCCATGGCCAAAAGTATAGTGGACTCAATGGCTGAAAGAGCATGGATAAAGAACATCTGAGTGAGACATAGGTCAAAGGCGATCTCCTGAGAGTTGAACCAGAATAGAGCAAGGATCTTGGGCATTGTGAAGGTAGAGAGGGCCAGGTCAATAGCTGCCAGCATGCAAAGGAAAAGGTACATAGGAGCATGAAGACTATGTTCTGTTCTCACAATGAAAACCACTGTGCAGTTGCCCAGCATTGCTATAACATACATGGACAGGAGAGGGAAGGCTATCCAGAACTGGGCAGCTTCCAGTCCTGGGAGACCTATAAGAATAAAAGTTGTGTGGGTGAAATTGCAGGGGTTCATAGTTGGTAGTAAGAGACAGAGTCTGAAGAAGGGGGCAAGATCACAGTGCCTGTGGGAGACAGAAGGAAATAATCAGGTAGGACAGACCCAGCTACCTCTTTCCAATGCTCCTTCATCTCCTTCTATAATCTGTCATTTCCTTCTTTTATGATCCTAGAACCCTTAGGAGAATCATGGAGAATAGTGTTAGATGAACCAATTCTTACTAAAATATGGACCTAACTTTTCAGCTTCCCATAGTCATTTTTCAAACAATGGTAGCTCAAAGAAAGAAATGTTGGTGTCAGATGAACCAATTCTTACTGAAATAGGGATCTAACATATTAGCCTCCCATAGTCAGTTTTTAAATAATTGTAGCTCAAAGAAAGAAACATTGATGCTTTCTTCAGAGGAAAGAACATCTAACAGGTCATTTTTAGGCACTGGGTCACTTAGATGAAGGAGAGGATTTGAGGAATGGATACTGGCACTTTTTATACACTGGCTTCTGTTTTCTGTGTTGGTATTTGGAGTGTGTTGTCCTCTGTATATAGTCAAAAGCACACAGCTATAATTCAGCTTATGTTAAGAAGGGTCTACCTGTAAGAATTCCTAGGTATCCACGGCTGTAAAATGCCAGCTATTCCATGTATGGAATCATAGATGGAAGATTGCTCACATTTCAACTGCTGTCCATTCTCATGACTTCCATCCAATGAAGAGACTGAACTTCATAGTCTTTCACAGCAAGCTCCTATTTGTTCTCCCTAGCTCTAGTGTATCATAGAGGTGATGGCAATATTTATCTTTCTAAAGCACTGTTTGATCATTTCACTCTCCTGTTCAAACACACAAACAAAAATGGTTATCTCAAAAAGTGTGCAGGTTCGGAAACCTAGAGAATACGATGTCCAGTTGGGATTGCATCTTTGCAATATCTACACATTATCTTCTAAGACCATATGCTTTTTGTGGAAAAGAGAATCAAAATGACATCACTGGGTTATGTATTCTGATTCACCCATAATTTGGATTTAAGTGAAGCCAAGTTGCACAGAATAGTTGGTCTCTCTCTCTCTTCTGGGGGCATCAAAGCCCAATTGCAAGGCAAAAGTCAATATGACTGATTATGGTCTCAGATGTGCCTACTTCTCTATATTCATGGCTGTTTAGAACAAATTGTTTTCATCTGCTCCATCCACCAGAGGAAGTCTTCCCCTACCAGAGATAGAGATACTGACTTACTCACTGATGGGTTTGAGACCTGTTGGTTATCCTCAATATGGTTTAGTTAACCCATGGAGGTAGTTTGCCAGGGTATGGCCACTGTGCATGTTACAACTTCTTGGGGCCATGGGTAAGAGTTGGATGATAGGTGGATACCAAAGGTAATAATAATAATAATAATAATAATAATAATAATAATAATAAGCAGTCTCTAAAAGGGTTCAATAAGTCCTCACACCAGAGGTGCTGGTCTTCTCTCAATATCCTATATACTCCCTGATTCTTTTTCTAAAGAACTGACAGTCAGTATTGGTCTAGCACAGGGATTTCATATATGTTTATCAAGTTTATTTGAAATCAATTTGTCCCCTATTAAGAATTCTCTTCCCACTGGTCCCAATTGCCTCTTTCTCCCTCCTGTGATAGTTTGAACCAGATTTCTTTGATCCTCCCCTAGAACTAGATGAAGCCTCCTCAATGGCCTTTTTCAGGCCTTTCCATGTTGTTTCTTCCTATAGTGATGAAGAAAGATGCCTGCTCTTCCTATTGTCACCAGGAAGGCAGAAGACACTTAGGTTCTTGTATTCAGAAAAATAATGTTTTAATTCATTAGTATATTATCATATCATATAATTCACCCTCTGAGCATTCTTCCTTTTTTGAATTCTTCCCCAAATGATATAACCACAGAAGTGCTTTCTTTTGATATTCCCAAATTGTCCCTGGCTCTTTATTATCTTCTTCTTTCTAGCTATCAGTCTCCAAGTTGCCAGAGATTTAGATGGAGAGTGGGGACCCAGATGTGGCCTCTATTCCCTGGAGCCTAAAAGAAAGACAACAAACTCTAACAGCTTCCAGGATCAAAGCTTGGGAAAGAAAATACATGCATTCCTGATGAGAAAGTTTCAAGCCCTTTTAAAAAAACAGCAACAACAACAACAACAACAAAACAAACCCCTTACCTTCTGTCCTAGACTATTGGCTCCAAAGCAGAAGAGTGGTAAGGACTAGGCAACAGGGTTAAGTGACTTCCAAGGGTCACACAGCTCCAGTGAGTCCCCTATCTACCCACAAGTCACAGCCCTGTCTTACCAGGAAAGGAGATGCAAGGAAGATTGGTTCTCACCTTTCTGAAGTGCTGCAGGTGCCATTCAGCCTGGAGGCAGGAGTAAAAATGAAATAACCTTTGCAGGTCTCTTTCAGTACTAGGGTTTCAGCATATACTTCCATATCCTTGTCTCTGAGCTGCTGCTGCTCTTAGAATCCCTTCCTGTATTTGTGTAGCTGTAATGGAAGATCCTGGCATTTTGCCTCAAAGAAGAAAGGTTAGAGATAAAATGAAGGAAAATCTCCAGATGGCAGAATTGGGGCATTTGGAAAAGAGAGGGATTAAGAGATGTTTAAGAGTTCTCAGGGACTTTCCATAGAACCATTCAGTGCCAGAAGGACTCTTAGGGATCAGACAATTCAAATTCCCTCCCAGCCTTCAAAATTTGAGAAACATTGTGGTGGATTGGATAGACTGATGGAAAAACAAGAGTTCAAATCCTGTGTAAAG
This sequence comes from Monodelphis domestica, assembly GCF_027887165.1. Lineage (NCBI taxonomy): Eukaryota > Metazoa > Chordata > Mammalia > Didelphimorphia > Didelphidae > Monodelphis > Monodelphis domestica. The sequence goes on from NC_077230.1 coordinate 351,534,790, forward strand.
CACTTCTTTATTCTGTGACCATGAGCAAACTGTTTAACCTCTCAGCCTCAGTTTGTTCATCTGTAAAACAAGTATAACATCATCTACTTGACAGGGCTATTGTAAACCTCAAAAAAACTACTGTATGTAAGGTGTTTTTGTAAACCTTAAAGTATTATGCAAATGCAAGCTATTATTATTTTTCATTTGCCACAGAATATTGTAATGGAAATTATATAATGTAGAACTATTATATATAAAGTATATATAATTAAATATAATTAACACAATATACTTAGATAATATATTAATGTAATATATTATATTTTTGTTATTATTTACATATTTTATTACCTTAATATGATAGAAATAAATTTATAATCTAATACTAACATTGGCAATAATGGTATTTATAATATTATGTATTATGTACTATATATTATACAATATAAACTATATATTATATTATAATAATTGTGTCATATTATTATAATTATTAGCACAGGATGAGGCCTAGGATGAACTTAACAAATGGTTTCTAATTGGTTTATTCATAACAACAATATAAACAACAATAATGATAATAGAAATAGCTTCCATTTATATAGAGCTTTGTATTTTACCTATGTTACCTAATTTCATCCTCACAACACACCTAGTCGATGGGTGCTATTATGAATCCCATTTATGGAGGCAAAAAGGTAGAGATTAAACTACTAGGACTGAGTTGCACAGCTGGGAAATACTTGAGGCTAGGTTGGTTTCATGCTATTCTTATCCAGAGTTCCGTTCACTGCGCCACCTACTGGCCAATTGTTATTATTGCAACTAGCGAATTAGCATTCATAAAGGCTTTAATATTTCAAAAACACTTTAGAAATATAAACTTTTTTGATCCTCACATCTACTGTGGGAAGTAAGTGTATATAATAACCATATTTTATTGAACAAGAGACTGACTCGGAGGGGAAAAAAAAAGCACCTGGCTGGAATCAGAGGTCCTTGGTTCAAATCCCGCTTTTAACATATACTAAATTTGTGACATTGCACTTGCTATTTATCCTGCCGAGTCCTTGGATTCATCTACTGTCGAATAAGGGGGTTAGACTAGATGACCTCTGAGGTCCTTTTTAGTTCTATATCTATAATCCTAAGTATAAAAGCCAAGGGATGGTCCTCACTTATTTTGATGGCACTCTTCTCATTGTCTATAAATGATTGACTTTCCCAGGACTCATTCCCCAGTTTTGTGACTGACCCCCATCTTTACCACCTCAATGAGCAGGTCAAAGAGGCAAAGGTGGCAGCTACATATCTTGGCAGTCTTCACTTACAGCAAGGAAGGTTCCCATCTTCTCAGTCTCTTCCCAGGCTTCTGCCAGAAGCCCCGGAATCTCTTTTCTCCGACAGTCTTTTATTCTTAAAGGACACAAAGGGATTGTATTGCAAATCCCAAGGAGGGCGGACGCAGCCACTGGAGAGTCTGCTTCTCTCACAAATGATTGATACCAAGCTAAGGAAAAAGAATGGTTTGCCTGGGAGAAGGGCAGAAGAAAGCAGAAAGGGCACACTGAAATGAAATGCCTGGAGTCGGGCTGTAGACATTTCTGGGATGGGAAGAGGCAGCCTGGAATGTTATGAAATAACTGAATTCGGGCTAAAAAGACACTGAAGACCTGACACACTCTCTGGTGTAATTGGAGTTCGGTTCATATCCTGCCTCTCATGCTTCACCGTGTGACCTTGGGCAAGGTATTCAGCCTTCCTGAACTGTAGTTTCTTTATAAGCAGAATTAAAATGATTGGACAAGGTGGTTTTGGAGGACCTTTTTTTAGGTTCTGAGCCATGATACTGTAATTCTGGGGCGGGGTTCAAACTTTGGTTTTCCTAATTACTTCCCAGGGACTCTGGGCAAATCATTTAATATCTCAAGGCTTCAGTAGCCTCACTTATATAATCTGGAAGTTGGAAAGGCAATAATATTTAAAGTTCCCTCCTATTCCAAACATTGTGATTCTAAAAAGGCACAGAGAAAGCTGAGGGCATGACCAACCTTTCTTTTCCATTAGGCAGAGAGCTAGCATTGTGATACAATGCATGTGGACAGATCCCTGAGATGCCTTACAGCTCTCATCTCATAATTCCGAGAGATTTAAATCCTCCAGGAAGGTCATGAATTCAAGTCCCTTCACCTTATCTTTTCCTCAAAACCAAGGCTTCTCTACTTCTCATTTGCTTTGGAACAATTTTCTTTCATGATTCCCAGGCATCATTCTCCCACTATGCCTCAGCCTCTCACCTCTATAGAGAATGAATCTCAAACCAATCTTGACGTCTACCTTCCTCTCTGATTTTTCTTTTACCCCAAACAAGTCCTCCCTGCCTTTCTACCAGCCTCTTGATCTATAACTCTCAGGTCAGCTATCAGCCCAATCTGAGGATAGATTCTGTATTCTTCCTCTCCCCCAATCTCTTGGTCCATACTAGATAAAGCTCACACCAACCTGGTGCATGAGACAAACTACTGTCTCTCAACATCCCCTATGAATGTCTACTGTGCTGAATGCATGCTTCATCCTGGCTTCCTTTCAGTCGCTACTAATGCCCCATTCCACTTAGAATTCCAAGAGCTCTGGTCTCCTCTCCTTGTCCTCTGCTACCACCCAGGACTTGCTCACTCACCAAGAGAGCAGTGCAGACCAGCCACCTAAGAGGAAAGAAATTTGGTCAACTCTGTCTAGTTCCCAACCTTTTTATGAAATTGCCAAGGAACTCCCAGGAGGTTTGGGGTAAAGAAGGATAATGCTAAAAATGCTCTGTGTGTGTGTGTGTGTGTGTGTGTGTGTGTGTGTTTTCCCAGATGACTTTGAAGGCAGAAAAATACACTCAATGAAAGGATATTATTTGCATCCAGTAAACATGAGCCTCCTTTAATCTAAAGAATTGAAGTCAAACTCTTCACAGTACCATTCTATCCTCTGAATCTACCCCACTGTTCTAATCTTGGATTCCATCCTCATTCATTCAGTCATTCAGTCATTCAAACAAACAACATCTTTATTCAACTCTGCTCCCCTCACATCCTACTTGGTACTATGGCATATTAAAAATAATAAAAAAAAGTCAAGTTCCTCCTGTCCTGAAATTCAGTCTTACCAAGTACCAAGGCAGAAACACTTGAAAAGTTAAAGACAGTTGATGAGAAATTAGATTAAGAAAGAGTATTAAAGACAAGGAAATTCTTGTGAATTTTGCTGAGAAAAATAACAAAAATTCTTAATAATGAAGGAAATCTTTCTCATCTAACCTTTCATTGACCCAGTTGAATAAGAGAAAATGAGACAATAGGATTATTTCCTCTATTTGTCAGATTCAGGGGCTAATGAAGGGAAATGAAGAATACAGCAATTTGGTGTCAAATTTGGGATTAAATCCAATTTCGTGTTATTCATAGTCATCTCTTTTTCAATCTCCAGATAAGCTCTACTCAATAGCACAGGAAAGCATATTTTTATTTAGAGAGAAGGGAATTCAGAGGTCATCTAGTCTAACTGATGCTTAAATAAAAATCTTTTCTACAGTGTTTCTAATACTTGTTGAATTTCTCACTTTCCCCACTTCTAAACCTTTCCCCACAAAATACATACACACACAATTTTTCCCATATATGTGTTGTAAATATTTTCCTGTCTGGTAATGTCTATATGATATGCTTTATCTTTTCTCCAAAAATTATACTGATTTTTCAAAGTCCAAGGCATGGAGTCCAAAGTCCAAGGCACAGAGACATAGTGATAGAGACATACCTATACAGACATATTGAGAGACAGACAAATAAGAGGCAGAAAGATGGAGAGAGATAGAAACCCTCAATGAGGTTATGAGAGTGGGGCACCAGCCATTGCTCTCTAATTCTACAACAGATCTACAGGTAAGTTTTGGGGAAGCAGAGGTATAGGCAGTGAAATTCAACAGGTTTTAATTTTTATACCTTTTCACCACAAGATCAGCCTTCCCAAAGTGATAGTGTCTATCCTATGGTGCTTCTTATTAGAAACAGTCATTTTGGGTTGAACTAGCAACTGCACCAGAATCATCTGCATATTGTAGAAGGATTCCTCATTCTGGGGGATGGTTATGCTCATGTAAAGTATATTTCCTGTGTTGTAATACCATATAGTCATCCTCCAGGGCAGTGTGTTCTCATACACTTTACACATTGTCTCAACCAATAAATGATTACCAGGAAGTCTTTAGCACCTCTGTCTTCTATTGGCCACAAGAGCAGGGGATCTTGCCTCATAATTCTGAGGTAGCAGAACATTATTACCTACCTTCTGCTGACTCATCAACTCCAATCAGAGAAGGAAATCTTTGAAAACAGACAGTGTGGGGACTTATTAGACTGAGTAAATAGGAGTGGGGTGGAATTGGGAGGCATTTCCATAGTATCCTCCACTTATTTCTAATTAGAACAGTTAACTCTTTTTATTCCCTTCTCACATCCATCCTTTCACATGGTTAGGACTACAATCCCCTTTTCCTCTTCCTCCCAGATATGCACACACACACACACACAAACACACACACACACTCATGAAAATCTGGGAACTAGTGAGTAATGGCAAAGGAGATGACTGAGAGCAGATGACCATAAAGGAATGAGAATTCTATCTCTTCCATTTTATTTTATGCACATTATGTTAAGTGTCTGGGTCTCATAAAAGAAAGAAGAATTAATATAGAATGGGGCTGTTAGATTTAATTGCAGTTGGACTCTGAATATTTAATTTGGTGGTCACCAGGGATTTAATTTCTAAATCCCAAAAATGAATTACTAAAGTAAATGGAATATATTGTAGTTTATTTATGATAGAGGGAAGATATTAAAGAAGAGAGAAAAGGGGAGAGAGAGAGAGAGAGAGAGAGAGAGAGAGAGAGAGAGAGAGATAGAGCTCTGGCTTCCTCTGATACTAGTTAGAAATTCTAAGCCCTAGCCAGGGGAAAAGAGCCTCAAGATGATGGGCCTTTCCTGGAGGCTTCATGCCTCCAAAAAGGTGTGGTCACTAAGTAAGCATTTCACTCACCAAGGCGTCTAAAAGGAAAGCAGTCTGAGGTCTCCTGCACAAGCTCCTCCAGGGTCGAGTTCCTCTTCCAGTCTCTCCTCAAGTGTCTGTCCTCTAGCTCAACTCTGAGTCAGAGTTCTTCCAACCAAATTGAATCTCAAATTGAATAGAATCTCCTCTTCTGTCATCTGGTCCTCTTTTAAAGATCTTTTTCTCTTGTGTCACCTCTCCTAAATTTCACCTCTACCAATCACAGCAGATATTCTGCTCTAGGACTACCCAGAAGGCAATTAGTTAATTCTAATTTGTTACCCATTATCTCACATGTGGGTCACAGACCTCCCACCTCATGATTAAGTGGGAGATTTACACCTTGGTGATAAGATCTAACATGGGCAGATCTTCCCACTCAACTTCAAGTAATATGCTTACATTTCTGGGGATTAAATCAACGGAGGATTACAATTCGATCTTCACAATCAAGTAAGATCTAAGTACTTTCATTGTTACAATCAGGGGAGAGCTAAATTCAATCTTCACAGGGCTCAAGAATTCTTGAATCCAAAATTTCATATTTTATTAAGTTTCCATTTTATTACATAGATTTTGAACTTGACTATTTGTAATAAATTCAAACTCTTTAGCACTGTTCTTGAAGCATGGATTTGTAAGAGCAATTCTAGGTATTTATAGAAGGAGAAACATTTGTGGAGTAATAGTAATTCTACAGCTTTCAGGGAAGAATATACCTGTCAGGTATATTTTTCCATACTCCCATAATTTACTTAAGCTATCACACTTTATATATGAATTATTATTCCATTTTGATCTCATTTTGTTATGTAGTGTGAAATATTGATCTAAGATTAATTTAACTCAAACTACTTTCCAATTTTCACAGAAATATTTGTCAAATGATGAGTTTTGACCCCCAAAGGTCAGATCGTTGGGTTTATCAAATGTTAGATTACTATTATCAATGACCACTGACATGGATTGCTCACTTGTTACTTGAAAGGATAGTGTAAAGATTAAATTAAGTCCCTCCTCTTATTGTGAAAATGAAATTAACTCCCCTGCCCATTTTTAGATTTAATCACTAGAAGTGTAAATACCTCATTTACACTTGAGTGGGGGAGGTCTGTGACCTACATGTGCCATAGTGGGTGACAAATCAGGATCGACTGACTGCTCATTGAGCAGTCCTAAACAAAGCTTTAGACTATTAGTCCATGTAAAAAGTGGAGGAAGGCACAGGAAATGATGCAAAAGAAAGTGTCTTTAAATGGGAGTTACAACTTCCTGTGGGGAGATCTTCAGGGAGAATGGTCTGAGATTTATGAGAGGTTCATTTGAGAGCTTTGTCTGAGATATTCAAAGAGGACTTCGACTTCTTCTGAAGTTCTGAGTTCGAATTGGAGGCTGGTAAAGAATCTGCTGACTGGACCTGAGATCTTTCCTGGTGAGACTGCCCTTGATTCTCTTCCTTTTGGACTGACATGTGGTGAGTGAAAAAGGCTGACTCCTTTCCTGGATTTTCTGAAGATATTAGCCTCAGGAGAGACATATCCTCTTGAGAGAGGCTCCCTGCATCCCCATGTCCTTGACTATAAGGGCTGAGGTCTCTCAGATTAAGGACTAAATTCCCCTGCCTGTTTTTGAGCCAGGGGTTGGACCAAATATTGAGTGCTTAGGGTAGATATCTTATCCTAACCTCTCTCTGATTTTCTAACTTCACTCTATATTTTGTAAATAAATTGTAAATTAAACTGTTTGGAATTAATTAAATTCTTGGTGACCCCTATTTTATAATAATCTAGCCCAACCTTTTATGTAAAAACCCCATATTCCCCCTTACAATAGGAACAGACAATTTTCAGATTAAGAAATTGAAACTATCTTTAGTCATATAAAAATGCTCCAAATCACTATTAGAGAAATGCAAATTAAAACAACTTTGATGTATCATACCACACGTATTAGACTGATTAATATGATGAAAAAGAAAATTATAAATGTTGGGGATGTGGTAAAATTATGACACATATACTGTTGGTAGAGCTAATTAGTTGGTGAACTAAAAAGCTATTCTGGAAAGCAACATGAAACCATTACCAAAAAAGCCACAAAACTGTACATACCCCTTTTTCAGTTCCCTCAAGACTGTCTATGGGCCATTAAAATCCACCACCGCCCCCTTGCTATCCTCTGACAGTGACACTCTCATAAAAGACAAAAAAGGTATTAGCAACAGGTGGAAAGTACACTTCAGCCAGCTCTTCAACCTACCCTCCTCAGTTGACCAAAGCGCCCTTAACCAGATCCCCCAAAACCGCATCATTGAGCAACTTGACATCCCTCCTTCATTAGACGAAGTCCAAACCTTTAAACAAATGAGTGCAGGCAAGGCACCCGGTAAAGACGGGATCTCAACTGAGGTGTACAAGGCCTTAAAGGGAAAGGTGCTCCAGGCATTCCACATAGTGCTGACCAGCATATGGGAAGAGGAAGACATGCCCCCAGAACTCAGAGATGCCTTCATTATAGCCCTATACAAGAACAAAGGCACACAAGCAGCCTGTGACAACTACAGAGGCATCTCATTCAACAGACTCCTGTCATCTGTTTCAGAGCAGAACCTGCCTGAATCACAATGTGGCTTCTGACCAGATCGCACCACCATCCACATGGCCTTCACAGTGAGGCAAATGCAGGAAAAATGCCTTGAGCAAAACCTGAGTCTCTACATTGTCTTCATAGACCTGACAAAGGCGTTCGACACAGTGAATGGGGATGCATTGTGGGTGATCCTCAGCAAGCCCAGCAAAATTCGTCAAACTGATCCAGCTCTTTCATGTCAACATGGCAGGGGAAGTCCTATCTGGTGGAGAGACTTCCAATCACTTCAACATCTCCAATGGCGTGAAACAAGGCTGTGTCCTTGCTCCGGTACTATTCAACCTATTTTTCACCCAAGTATTACGACATGCTGTGATGGATCTAGACCTGGGCGTCTACATCAAATACCAGCTGGATTGCTCACTATTTGACCTTCGCCGCCTGACTGCAAAAACAAAGACAACAGAGGGACTCATCCTGGAAGCTCTCTTTGCAGATGACTGTACTCTCATGGCCCACCAAGAAAATCATCTCCAAACCATGGTGGACAGGTTATCCACCGCAACAAAACTGTTTGGCCTGACTATCAACCTCAGCAAAACAGAGGTGCTTTTCCAACCTGCACCAGGGAGGCAAACTAACCAGCCATGCATTACAATCGACAGCACGCAGCTTTCTAACGTCAACACTTTCAAGTACCTGGGCAGCACCATCGCCAACAACGGGTCCCTAGACCACGAGATTAATGCCAGGATCCAAAAGGCCAGCCAGGAACTCGGGTGGCTGCCCTGCAAAGTCCTCCAACACAGAGGTGTAAGCACTGCGATGAAGCTCAAAGTGTATAACACAATGGACCTCAGCTTGCTCCTGTATGGTTGCGAGACATGGACACTGTACTGGAAGCACATGAAACAGCTGGAGCAATTCCACCAACGCTCTCTCCGGTCAATCATGAGGATCTGATGGCAAGACCGAATCACCAATCAGGAAATCCTCGACAGAGCCCACTCCACCAGCATCGAAGTAATGGTCCTCAAAACCCAGCTATGATGGCCTGGACACGTCATTCGCATGGACCCACAGTGAATACCAAGACAGGTATTCTATGGTGAACTGTCAGCTGGACTCAGGAAACAAGGCCAACCAAAGAAAAGATTCAAGGATCAGCTAAAGTCCAACTTGAAGTGGGCTGGCATCACACCAAAGTAACTAGAACTCGCTGCCTCTGTCAGAAGCAACTGGCGAACCCACATTAACCATGCTGCCACCACCTTTGAAGATGAACGATGTCTTGCCGCTGTGCATGAACGCTGACACCAGGTCACAACCGCACCTCCCATAACAACTGGCGTCCCATGCTCCATGTGCCACAAACTCTGTGCCTCAGCCTTTGGACTTCAAAGCCACATGAGGGTACATCAATAGATGATAATGCACAAAGACAATCATCATTCTCGGCTTCTGAGAGACTCCTACTACTACTACTACTAGGTCTGTATCCCAAAGAGATCAAAGTGGAAAAGGGTCTATATGCACAAAAATTTTATAATGGCTCTTTTTGTGGTGGCAAAGAACTGGCAGCTTAAGGAATGTCCATCAACTGGGGAATGGCTGAAAATATTGTGATACATGATTGTAATAGAATACTATTTTGCCATAAGAAATTATGAACAAGAGGATTACACACACTCACCCAAAAAAGAAACCTGGTAAGACATATGAAGTGAGGTAAAGTGAAATGAGCATAATCAGGAGAACATTGTACCCAGTAACAGCAATAATGTACAGTGATTGGCTGTGAAAGACTTCCCTATTATCAACAATGCAAGGATCCAGGACAACTCTCAGGAACTCACGATGAAAAAAGCTATCCATTGCTAGAGGAGGAACTGAAGAAGTCTGACTTCAGGCTGAAGCATATCATTCTTTTCTTTGTTTTCTTCACTAAATTTTTTCTAGCGTAAGTGATATGTCTTTATTTTTATGCCCTGCCTAACATGGTGTCATATATCTATATATGCATAGATACATAACATTATATGTATATATATATAGTATATTATAACAATATATAACTTATATTACCTGCCATATTAAGGGGGGCAGCATATGAGAGGGAAAGAACATGGATCAAAAATATTAGAAAACAATTATTAAAAATTATATTGAGATGTTATCTGGGAAAAATTGAAAACCTAATTAAAACAATTTTTTTTCTCACACTTTCCATGCTTCTGATTACATAGCTTTCAGGATTATCCTAAATAGAGATAGTCACCATTTCAGTGTTACCCTTTGTGGTCCTGGTCACTTGACTCTTAGTCCTCCCCATCTCATCACTATTATGGAGTCCCAGAATGGCAAAGTCAGTAGAGAAGGAGGAAGATAACATACCAAATATGGAGGTAAAATTTTGTGATCTGCCTTATTGAACAAGAGACTTTTTACTGTCAACAACTAGAGCTAATGTAATGGGGGAGAAATAGTCATGCTTTAATGTGACAGATCAGTAGAAATTGCACAGCCATTATCCATTTCCCTCAATTATCACGCTGACCTTAGAACACAATAATTTCAGAGACAAAGTAGGAACCAAAATTCATATAAATTTTTTATTACATCATGCTGTTTATCCCTGGATTTTCATGAGTGCATTTTGAGTTTTCTTGGCAGAGATACTGTAGTAGTTTGTCATTTCCTTTTGCAGAATGAGACAAATGGTAAAATAACTTGTCACCGGGTCCCACAGATAAGTGGCTGAGGCTGGATTTGAACTCTAGAAAGAAAAAAAAAACTATTATGGACACATACTTAAAAGATTAATCCTCATCAGGAATACTTTACTAAGCCTAGATAACCAATAAAGAAATAAATCAAGCACAAATGAATACTATTGCCAACAGGGGATTCTCAGGATAGTATTTTGAAGAAGGAATAAAGGCAACAGAGCTGCAGCTCCTCTGATACCAATCACAATCGTTGCCTTGGCAATCTTCAAATTAGTTAAGATAGAGATGAGTTTTAATGAAATGGTCAAAGACCATAGCCAGGAGCCCTGATGACTTCAGGAATGAATTTGATCAATTCAGACATCCTACTTCTTTGATAAGATTTGAATATAGGTCTTCCTGACCCAAAGTCCAGGTTCCACTTGCTGTGAAACTTTGCTACCCCTGATAAAATGTGTGTTGTTTATGTTGTTATTTAGTTGTGTTCCACTCTTGATGGCTCCATGGATCATATCTATCCATGGGGTTTTCTTGGCAAAGATATTGGAGTGGTTTCCAATTTCCTTTTCTATTGCATCTAATGGATCCTTTTGTCAAGCAAAAGCAGTGGAGCAAGTTCTTGATGATACATAATTAATGTATGACTAGATACAAAGGTAATAAAGCTATAAAGACCTTCTTGGAATTAGGAGAGTTCCCAGTTCAAACATGGAAATGTAGGAGCTGGAACTGAGGGATATTGAGGCACAGAGTAATGACTAAGAGGAAGTCTCTGACTTTTTGTTTCATTGAAATTGTGAGCTAAATGGACCACACAGGTCCTTGAATTCTTTTCCCCACATGATGTCCTAAAATAATGGGCTGTTGTAATAAGGGATTATTTGAGTGATAAATGATAACTAAGGATCAGATCTGCCATTCTCCTCTCTTTCTCCTTCCTAACTCCCTTTACCCTCCCTGTTTGTTCCTCCTCCTCCCTTCTTTCCTCCTTTTCCAGTTGTTTCTTCTGTTGGTTTCTCCAAATCAACTCAGAGTGAGTATTACGGTGTATCAAATAAAATACTTTCTCTTCTCTAAGATTAAGTAAGGGGTTTATTGGGGAAGAAGGGAAAGATAAGGAAATGGAGTTAAAGAGGGTTTGAATAGAATAATTGAATAGAATAATAGAATAATTCCTAGGTTGGAGGATGGTGGAATATAGTTCAGATTGGGAAAATTGATTAAAAGGTCTGGAAATTCAGTTACTATAGCATAGCAGAGAAATCAGAGAGAGCTGGACTTTTGTCCTTCTTTCTTCCTGTCTCCAGGCAAAGAGACCCTTCTTCCTTTTTGTCTCCAATGAAAAAAGACCAAGATTTCAGTTTGTCTTCTCCTTTCTCAACAGTCTTTTTTGGTCATCATTCCAATTAGAATGTTCTCCTTGAGTGACATCTCAGCAGACCCAGCTTCTCCAGCTCTGTTGCAACCTTTTCCCATTTTCTCTTTTCCACAACATTACACTGTCTCACTAATAATCCCCAGTTTTTTCCTTACAGGTCTTTAATCACTGGATATTTACAGGTCTGGAGAGACTATAACTCCTTTGAGAATTAGGGGCTTGCTTTATATTCACTCACTTGGCTATAAGTCCTCTCTCCTCACTTGAATGTAAGTCCTTTCTAAATTTGTCTGTGTATAAATCGGTTTGTTCTCTGTTCCATGACTTCTTAGCTTGTTGTTCACAAGAGCCACAAAAAGAGCCAAATGTGCTAGAGCCCTCATTTTTGAAAGAAAAAATATGACATTTTGCAGGTAATTTCCCCAGGCTTTGCCATATGAATCCATCATTCTGTCAAATAATCAACTGTGGTAACGCTATGACCCCCATTGTGTCTATTGTGTTTAATGGTAATCATTTTTCTTGGTCAAAGACTTTCTTATATTTTGGTCTCAGGAAGGCAATAATTAAGTAACTAAAGGGTCATTGATGGCATCTAATTACTCTACAAACTTCCTTATATTTCTAATAACCTTCCTAGATTCTCCTGGGAAGGAATATGTTGAGAATAGTTCTACAAATTTGCTTGGTCTTCACACTTTGGTAATGGAGTTCATTACTGGAGGAATTAATAAATAGATACTGCCTATGAGTGTGTGGATGTAGGGAGGGGCATTTTTCCCACATCTATGCACCAGGGACAAGTTGATCAAGGGAATGTAGAAAATGGCTACAGCACTGATTTGGGAGATACAAGAACTAAAGGCCTTCTTGTGCTCTTCAGGGGATGCAATACTAAGAATAGAGTGGATGATCAGGATGTAGGAGAGTAGGATAAAGACTGAATCCACCCCAGTAGAGGAGATGTCAATTGCCAATCCAAATATACTATTGATTTTAGTATCTGATCATGATAGCTTCATCACATTAGGGTGGAAACAATAGGAATGATGTAGAACATGGCTGTGGCAGAATGAAAGATGTTTTACGAGCAGGAGCAAGGGTACCAGAGCTGTTGTGCCCCTGATGACAATCACTATCCCTACCTTGGCAATCCTTGCATTAGTTAAAATAGTGGTGTATCTTAGTGGATTACAGATAGCAATGAAGCGGTAACATTACTTCTCTGTGTCATGTTAATGTAAAAAGGAGTTTAGTAAAGATCAGCAGAGATATTTCAGTTTGGTTTTAATAGGAAGGAATGATCCTAATACTAGACATATTACTGAATCCAAAGAAAACACAGAATACATTGAGTCTTGCCAACGTCTGTGATAGTTATTTTAGGAAAGAGCTGTGAGCTTCTTCTTAAGTTCATATCTAAAATTTCTCAATAGATAAAAGTAAGTTTGCCTAAACTGACTTTCTGTCATCTACACAATTAAAGACCTTATTAAAAAAGACCCAACTAGATGAAATGTGCTTATATGGAAATTTTCCCTATTGTTGGAACTAAGGAAGTATTGGACACATGATTTCATTGTTTTATGCCACTCTCAGAACAGGAAACTCCCTCTAGCAATTCAGGACAAGATTTCCTTTGTCACTTATAGTCTTAGAGCATTATATATACCCCAAAGGTATATGTAACATATATAATGTTATAATTCTATAAATGCCCATTATATCCAAAAGGTATAAGTGATTTTTTGCCCTTGATCCCAAAGCCAGTGTGTGTCAGCGGCAAGTCTTAGATCCAAGTTTTTCTAGTGGACATTAATCTTGGCTAACTTTCTAACAGGGTGTGTGACTTAAATGGCATGCAGGAGTGAGGTTGAGCCAGTTTTCAAGAGGTCCTAGTTATATTTTCAGGGTCAAAATTTACACCTCTGAAATCACCATGCTACAAATCAGGGATTGATCATTTAGACTTAAGAATGATCTTAATAATGTTAATAATTCAGATTAAATTTAAAAGTGTGTGATTCTCATTTATTTTTTTCTGGAGAGTCAATTGCTAAACAGTTACCATCAAACCCTTTCTGAGATTCCAATATTCTTAATAAATAAGACTGTGGTAACTTGTCCAATATGCTTTTTCTTCATATGGCATTTAAGTTAACCAGGGAAGCTCACTCTTGAGGAAAATAGGTCTAGATCTTGAGTGAGAGAACCTGGGATTAAAATTTGGTTGTGTCATATACCAACTAACCTTATTCAAGATCAGCTCAATTGAGTTTAATTCAGTAATCATTTCTTAAGTGCTTGATGTGGAACAGATAGCATTCTAGTTACTAGAGATACAGAAAAACAAAAACAAAAAACAAAACAAAATTAAAGCAGTCCCTAACTTGAGAAGCTTACAGAACATTCTACTGGGGAAAAACAACACTGACACTGATAAGCAGATAATATTACTCTAGATGCAAATTGTGGAGATTGTGTGGGGAATCAGTGGGAATCAGGAATTGTTTTGACAGCCATATTGTCAAGAAATCCCTAGATTGACCCTTGTCCCATTCAGAACCATAAATTCTTAAGTAACTGTCAATCAGCCAAGCAAAAACTCAAAGAAATTCACAACCTCAAATACTGTCTTAAAAAAACAACAACAACCAAAAACAATTTCTTTCACATTAGAATCAATACTGTATATTAGTTCCAAGGCAATGGGGGCTAAGTGACTTGATCAGGGAAAATAGCCAGGAAGTGTCTGAGGTCACATTTGAAACCAAGACCTCCTATCTCTGGCCTGGCCCTCAATTCCCTGAGCCACCCAGCTGCTCCCAAGCACCCTCTAAGCACCTAAGCCTTAAACCTTTGTACATTTCTCAAGTTTTCCCAAGCTCCAATAAACTAATCAGGTTGTTGCTGATCTCTCTCCTAAAATCTATATAACTGCCCCAAATTCTGTTGTTTATTGGAAGTCACAGGATTGCAATTCTATGCAACTTCCCTGGTAAATCTGCCTACCTCAATTAAAGATCTATTATTAAAATTATGTTGATAGTTTTGATTTTTTAAGCCAATAGTTCCTTATAGGAGGTAACACTTGAGGTGAGCCTTACCTCAGTTTCCTAATCTGTAAAATAAGAAGTTAACCTAGATGATCTCAGAGATTTCTACTAGTGTTATATCCCTAGAATCATTGTAGGGCATTACTGAATCCAGACAGGTTTTGTCCAACCCAGGCAGGGTTCTGTTAAAATATAAAATGAGGAGAAAAAAAAATATTGTACTGAAGAGATCTGGAATGTAGTACAGAGTTTTTCATTAACTTTCTGTGGGACTTTAGGAAACTCATTTCCCCTCATTGGGCCTCAGTTTTCTATTTTCAGCAAAATAGTATTAGACCAGATTGATTGAATTAAAAAAATGTATCCAGTGCCTAAAGTGTGCACTGAGATAGACATTGGGGATACAAAAAATCTTAAAAGTGCCTGATCTCAAGGAGTTTACATTTTATTGGAAAAAAAGCAATATATGAAATTCAAAGTATATTTAAACTAATATATGCAGGGGAGGGTCCTCTAGAAATTCAGTGAGGGTGTGATCAGGATAAATTTCTATCACTTAAATGATTTCTTACCTCCCTTAAAACTGACATTTTATGATTCTCTTTTTCTGTTGCTTTTAGCTATTTAGGTTCAACTAATCTGCAGTTAGCCTGAGAAGTAATTAAGCAGGGTCTGCTCCAGTAGCTTCTCAGTGATAACCAATGACCAAGTGAAAATGAGAGTTTCTACTGTCCCAGAGAATTATCATTATTATTATTATTTTAGTAGTATAGCAGCAGTAGCAGTAGCAGTAACAGTAATAGTAACAGTTAACAGTAATAGTAACAGTAACAGTAGCAGTAACAGTAATAATAGCAGTAACAGTAGCAATAGCAGTAGCAGCAGTAGCAGCAGTAGCAGTAGTAGTAATAGTAGTAGTCGTAGTAATAGTAGTAGTAGTAGTAGTAGTGGTAGTGGTGGTGGTAGTAGTAGTGGTAATATTAGGACTAGAAAGATCTGAGGTAGTAGAACCTTCATCCTCAACAAAGGGAGAAATTGAAAAAAAAATAAAAAGGAGAGAAAACTCCTAAAAATCTTTAGATTATGTCATTAAGATAAATATAAAATTGAAATGACACTAAGGTATAACTATCATTTTCTGAAAAATGGCTAATTTCAGGAAATGGAAAGTTTTCACTTTTCCATTGTCATCTGTGTGAGAGGAAGGCTGCTGGTTCTAAGGTGTTCCCTATAAAGGGACAAAGAAAGGTTCTTCCCAATTTTGATTTCATTCTTTTCTTAATGTCAAGGGTGTCAAGGCTAAAGGGTGTCAAGACCAGAACATTTTTCTTCTTTTGAATAGTCTTGTATAATTTCTTTCTCTCTATGTGTTGGGGATGTGCTGAACTATGATCTTTTATCTTAAAATGTCTTAAAAGTGATCATACATTAAAGGGGTTCAAAGAATTTTCCTCTAAATCCTCTGAGATAGTCAGGGTAATTATTGTGATCCCCATTTTATCAATGAGGAAACTGACACTAAGAAAGGTTATGTGCTCTAGAAATGAGGAACTGCTTTGTCAAAGATTTGAATCCAAGTTCCTCCTATACCAAACACCCTCTTAAAAGTTCTCACTACCAGAAACCAGTGACTATAGAAAAAGGAAACTTTCTACAGTAGATATGTAGGTATATATTTATGTGTATATATATATGTTGACATATATATATATATATATATATATATATATAATGTAAATATGTGCCCTAATTCCACTATATGCCACACAATAGTGATTTTTTTATAGAGCTAAGGTCCTGTATCCCAAAAGGAAAAGAGAAGGGAAATAGAAGGCCCCAAAAGCCAATATTGTCTTCTTCCAATATTATCATTCTTTTCCAAATGACTATCAAATGTAGATGATGATGATGGTGATAACTGCCATTTACATAGCATGTACTATGTAGATTGATAAATGATTCACATATATAATCTTATTTGTTGCTCACACTATCCTTGAAAGATGAGTGCTGTGGTCACCACACCCATTTTGCCCTTGAGGCAACCAAAGTAAACAGAGATTAAGTGAATTGACTAAGGTCATTTGCCATTTAATGTCTAAAGCTGGATTTGAACTCATAATTGATCGACTTTACAAGCCTATATATTTTGTTTTACACACCTAACATATTATTCATCGAATGGGTCCCCAAATATCATTATATTGGCATCCATGATAAAAGCACACACACACAACATCAAAAAACCCCTAGTTTGAAGAGTTTCGCTCCCCCTTGCTACATCCCTTAATCCAGCCAGCTCTTGGTAACAAGAAACTCATGCTTACCTTCATATTGTAGTCAAAGCCTGAAGAATGAAGTTACAGTAAACCACCTACCATCATAAAAGGCCCCACATCATCTAACTGTGAATTACCTGTACTTCAAGAGACTGTACTGACTTGGTGGCTGAAGATATTGTAAGGTTTAAGGAGAGGCCAGAAAGTTCTTATAAGATCCTATGCTCCAAGCTAAGCAGATTCATTTACTCAGGGGAGATAATATGCCTTAGGAAGATGGTTATTCTTGTAAAGGCTTTTTAGAAGCTTTGGGGGGCAGCTGGGTATCTCAGTGGACTGAGAGCCAGGCCTAGAGAGAGGAGGTCCTGGGTTCTAATTTGGCCTCAGACACTTCCCAGCTATGTGACGCTGGGCAAGTCACTTGACCCCCATTGCCTGGTTCTTAACACTTGTCTGCCTTGGAACCAATACATAATATTGATTTCAAGATGGAAGGTAAGGGTTTAATTAAAAAAAAAAAAGAAGCTTTGGACCCCTGTGACTTTCTTTGTAGGTTTGGTTGACCCAGGGACTATGCAATTTACTATGGAGAACCATAATGAATCTGATTTTCTGTATCTCTTTAACTCTCCCCTTGCTACCAGGGAAATGGGGACCCTGGCATAGTCTCAAATTCTACCTCTCTTTCAGATAGAGGACTACATTCTGGAAGTAGTAGAAATGTGTCCTTTTTTGCTTTACTGTCCAACCTCAAGGTCTGTTTTATTTACTTAGTCTATTTTAATATAGTCACCAATAGGAATATTGGGGAAGGTTTCACAGAGCAGAGAACAGTGGAAATAAACCTTGATGAAAGTCCAGTACTGTAAAATTGTCATAAAATTCTAGTTTTATTAAAATTTTTCTTGTTTGAAAGTAATTTTAGGATAAGAAATTTGCTACCTGCCTGAATCCAGAAAGTGAACTCTTTGGAGAAGGCACCATGGAGATGCCTGCAGAGACCTCACACTGCACAAGAATGAACTTTGGTATGTAGTGAATTTGAACTGGGGGGAGGGGGGGCTTGAAAGTATTTATTTTGTATGTATATTCTTATGCCAAAGAGGATGGCTCCCTAATTGGCTTTTTGTCAATGTGCCTAGCAATCATTGTTTTTTTTCTCTTTCTCTTTTATTTCTCTCTTATCCTCAAATTATTGTAATTTCCCCTTAGTGCAATATTGTATGTACCTTTAGTTATAGATCTTTAGAAAGGTAAGTTGGTATGTGTACTGATTCCATGGGGAAACTAGGCATATAAATCTGGGAGATTTCTATGTGCTCCTTTTCCATAGGAATCACAGGGAGGATTGTGTAATTAGAATCTGTTACCCTAAAAACTACAATTCCCAGCACTCCACTCTCCTTTTCATGTTATATGCTGACATAGGGAGGTTATAAATTTTGTGTAGCCCTGCCTCTTGCTCTCTTCTTGTTCTGATTGGTTTGGTGGAGGTGGCATGAGGTGAGTGCCAGAAGAATTGAGTATTATTTTGTAAGATAATTACTTTTTATTCCTTTACTTCTAGTGATTATTAATACACTTTATAAAATATAATTCTTGGAGTGTTGGATATTAATCTGTTAGATAGAAATAACAAAAATAATTGCAGTAGGATAACAAGTACAGTAACAACAACAATAATAATCCTAGAAAAGGAGAGTAAAGTCATGTGGAAAGATGAGTGAATGTCATGCCTGTAGTCATATTGGCTAACTAACAAGGATGCTTTTTTTAGGCTGAAGATGGTTAGTTTGTGTTCCAATACCTTTATCCAATTACAACAGCAGCTCTTTTATCCACTTATGCAATAGTTTATAGACCATTAAATAATAATAGCAGGATAATTACTTTTCCCAGGACTAGAATGAAATGATGATGATGATCATCACTATAATTAGGTAGAGAGGCAGTGTAGGGTAGCAAAGATTGACTAAAATGAGGCAGATCTGAATTCAAATTCTGCCTCTGACTTTCTCAGGTTGGGAAACTTAATCTCTCAGTGCCTCTAGCTATATAGTCCTAGAGGCTGAAAACGAAAACAACAGCAATAAAAACAGCCCAACTGAGGTAGTTTCCTCATTAAAAGTTTTCATTTCACAAATAAAATTAGAGGTCTGGTCAAAAAATGATAATAGGAACTGACATATAGAAAGGAATCCATTAATCTCTTACTTTAGTCATTTACTAGCTATGCCCCTGGATAAATCACAAACTCACTGAGTTTAATCAATTATAAAATGGAAATGATAAATGCATTTGCATTATAGATTTGTCATAAGGGTCAAAAGAACTAAGAAATTAATTTAAAGAACTTTACAAATCTTAAAGCTATAGCAGTGAGTTGTTTTATAATCATTATAATATCAGCTGCTATAGCATGGAAACTGACATAGAAGTCAGAAATTAAGTGTTTGGTTCAAGAAACAGCTAGTAGTCTAGTTTGGCTAGAAAGTAGAGAGCATGAAGGAAAATGAGATGTAATAAAGAAAGGAGGTGCTGTAGAAGCCAGATTGGGTAAAAATTTAAATTCCAGTCTGAGTTTGTAAGAGAGAGAGGAGAGCCACAGAAGATTTTTGAGTAGGAAAGTATGTCATGGTCAGATCTGTGCCTTAGGAAGATTCTTTTGTCAGTTATGTGGAAAAGAGATAAAAGAAGAAAGACTTGAAGCAGAGGGGCCAACTCAAAGACTATTTTAATTGTCTAGAAGAGGTGTGATAAGGACCCAAACTATGGAAGTAGCTATGTGAGTAGAGAGAAAGTCTGATCTTGTGAGATGATGGAGGTAGACAAGTCACTCCTTGACAGCTAATGGCAATGGCTTAGAAATATTCGAGGATGACTCTAGTTAAGAACCTGGATTACTAGAAAGAAAATGGTAACTTTAATTGAAATGCAATCTTGAAAAAATGGTCGTTTTAGGTAAGAAGATAATTTGTTTAATTTTGTATATCCTAAGATTAAGATGTTGGTCAAACCCCCAGGAGGAGATTTTTAGTAGGCAGTTGGTGATATAGTCCTGGAGTTCAGAAGAGATAGTGTTAAATTTGCAGGTTTTGAAGTATTTGTATGGACATGATAATTATTCCTACTGGAGCTGATACTATCATGAATAAAGTAGAGTATAAAGAAATAAGGAAAAATAACATAATAGAGAATTTGGGGTAACAGCCATACTTAGAGAGTATTATATGGTAGACACTCAAGCAAAGGGTACTAAAAATGGTCAAACAGGTAGTAGGAGAGTTAATGTTCCAGAAGTCAAGCGCTCAGAGATTATACAGCAAGAGAAGAGATCAAGGAAAATAAGAACTGAGAAAATGCTATCAAATTTAGTATTTAAGAGATCACCAGAAGGGTCATTCCTAAAAATAATAAACAGTATATATCTAAAACCATCAACTAATATCATCTGCAATGGGGATAAACTAGATGCATTCCCAATAAGATCAGGAGTGAAACAAGGATGCCCATTATCACCTCTATTATTTGACATTGTACTAGAAACACTAGCAGTAGCAATTAGAGAAGAAAAAGAAATTGAAGGCATTAAAATAGGCAAGGAGGAGACCAAGTTATCACTCTTTGCAGATGACATGATGGTCTACTTAAAGAATCCTAGAGATTCAACCAAAAAGCTAATCGAAATAATCAACAACTTTAGCAAAGTTTCAGGATACAAAATAAACCCGCATAAGTCATCAGCGTTTCTATATGTTTCCAACACAGCCCAGCAGCAAGAACTAGAAAGAGAAATCCCATTCAAAATCACCTTAGACAAAATAAAATACTTAGGAATCTATCTCCCGAAACAAACACAGGAACTATATGAACACAACTATAAAATACTCTCCACACAACTAAAACTAGACTTGAACAATTGGAAGAACATTAACTGCTCTTGGGTAGGATGAGCCAATATAATAAAAATGACCATCCTACCGAAACTCATTTATCTATTTAGTGCCATATCCATTGAACTTCCAAAATTTTTTTTTTTACTGATTTAGAAAAAAACATAAAAAAGTTCATTTGGAAGAACAAAGGATCAAGGATATCCAGGGAAACAATGAAAAAAAAATACAAAGGAAGGGGGCCTTGCAGTCCCAGATCTCAGACTATATTATAAAGCAGCGGTCATCAAAACAATTTGGTACTGGCTAAGAGACAGAAAGGAAGATCAGTGGAATAGACTTGGGGTAAGTGACCTCAGCAGGATAGTATACGACAAACCCAGAGAACCCAACTTTTGGGACAAAAATACACTATTTCATAAAAACTGTTGGGAAAATTGGAGGACAGTGTGGGAAAGATTAGATTTAGATCAACACCTCACACCCTACACATAAAACCAAGCAAGACTTAGAAAGAGTCACAAAATGCAAAATAAATAATCTGGAATACATCAAATTAAAAAGTTTTTGTACAAACAAAACCAATGTAACTAAAATCAGAAGGAAAGCAAGAAATTGGGAAGCAATCCATAAAAACCTCTGACAAAGGTTTAATTACTCAAATTTACAAAGAGCTAAATCAATTGTACAAAAAAATCAAGCCATTCTCCAATTGATAAATGGGCAAGGGACATGAACAGGTAGTTCTCAGCCAAAGAAATCAAAACTATTAATAAGCACATGAAAAAGTGCTCTACATCTCTTATAATCAGAGAGATGCAAATCAAAACAATTCTGAGGTATCACCTCACACCTAGCAGATTGGCTAACATGACAGCTATGGAAAGTAATGAATGCTGGAGGGGATGTGGCAAAGTGGGGACATTAATTCATTGCTGGTGGAGTTGTGAATTGATCCAACCATTCTGGAGGGCAATTTGGAACTATGCCCAAAGGGCGATAAAAGACTGTCTGCCCTTTGATACAGCCATAGCACTACTGCCATACTTAGAGAGTAAATAAGGAAAAAAAAAACTTGTACAAGAATATTCATAACTGCACTCTTTGTGGTGGCCAAAAATTGGAAAATGAGGGGATGCCCTTCAATTGGGGAATGGCTGAACAAATTGTGGTATATGTTGGTGATGGAACACTATTGTGCTAAAAGGAATAATAAAGTGGAGGAATTCCATGGAGACTGGAACAACCTCCAGGAAGTAATGCAGAGTGAAAGGGAGCAGAACCAGGAAAACATTGTACACAGAGACTGATACACTGTGGTACAATCGAAGGTGATGGATTTCTCCATTAGTGTCAATGCTATGTCCCTGAACAATCTGCAGGGATCTAAAAATCACTATCCACAAGCAGAGGATAAACTGTGAGAGTAAAAACACCGAAGAAAAACAACTGCTTTACTACAGGGGTTGAGGGGAAATGACTGAGGAGAGACTCTAAATGAACACTCTAGAGCCAATACCAACAACACGGAAATGGGTTCGAGTCAAGAAAACATGTGATACCCAGTGGAATCATACGCCAGCTATGGGAGAGGTGGTGGGAGGGGGGGGGAGGAAAATAATATGATTTTTGTTTCCAATGAATAATGTTTGGAAATGACCAAATAAAATAATGTTTAAAAAAAAAAAGAGATCACTGATTACCTTGGAGAGAGAATATTTAGTGTTTTGGTGACATCTGGAAGATAGAATGAGAAGGGTTGAGTACTTGTCAAATAAATTATTCATTTTCTATTAAAAGAATGAGCCTTCACCAGGAGGACTGTCATAATATGAATGTTTATTTAAGATCTAGAATAATGGAAAAATATGCAATAAAGGTGAAACCCTGCTAAAGTAATAAGGTCTCCTACTTTGCATTCTAGGTTCTTTCCTCACGTCCTTTTATATAGGTCAGTTGGGGATTCTTACCTAGAAACACACTTATCAGGATGGTCAGCAGAGTCATGGATCTGGCCTGAATATATTGACTGGACATCTAGAGCTCTGGACCAGATACTAGAGGGCTGGCCCATTGATATGTCTACCAAATGTTCAGGCTGCCAAATCTTCAAAGGAGAATGCTTCACATACCTTAGGATTCCTTCATTAGAATGTCTGGTCTGGGTATCTGGTTGGGCATTTGTCTGGAACTAGTTCAACTAGTTTTATTACGGCATTTATTAGCTTAGATAATTTCATAGGACTGCTGTGAGGATCAAGTGAGCTAAAATATGAAAAATATCTTCAAAACTTCAAACCTTAAACTTTAAAAAAACAAACCAAACCACCCCTCCAAAACCTTAAAGAAAAGCATATAGATATTAGTTATAATTGTTTAAAGTATCTTTTGTGCAGTTCCATATTTTTTTTCAAATTCTCTTTCTTACAAAATGGCCCCAGGGCAGAAAGACCAAAATTCTATCAGTCTTAGAATGGGAAACACACAAAAGTCAGAATCAGTAACAAATGTATAAAGCTCCTTCATCGTTTCTACATTTCCTAATAAGCTAGTGATGCTATAGAGAGAAGCAAAGTTTACTGGCAGAGACAGGCCATTGGGATCCCAGGTCTCTTGAGCTATTTAGCATAACAGGCTAGTTATGGAGATAATGAGTTCTCCCCCTGGATCAGCCTTCCCTCCTTGGTAAGGGACGCCAACCAGAATAAATTCTG
Organism: Monodelphis domestica; assembly: GCF_027887165.1. Taxonomy (NCBI): domain Eukaryota; kingdom Metazoa; phylum Chordata; class Mammalia; order Didelphimorphia; family Didelphidae; genus Monodelphis; species Monodelphis domestica. The sequence goes on from NC_077230.1 coordinate 351,558,504, forward strand.
GCCCCTTACATATTTGCCAGCCCAAGAGTCCAATTGGCTTAATCTTAGATTCTCTGGCTCCACAATGATGACAAGAGAAGGTGGTACTGTCATCTCCTCCATACTATATAGGTTCTGTAAGTAAAACAGTTGTAAATGTGGTGAGAATATAACTAGAATAGTGTGGAGAGAGATAGTGTTGGGCTTAGATACATAAGATTCACAATACAAGATAATCTTTGCTGAGTGGGCCACTGAACAGTGTAATGGATATCTGAGTTAGGTTTTGGATTCTCATTTCTCCTGGAAGACTGAACAAACATCACTCATCTTCACCTGTATGCCAGAATTCTGGTGGTCTGTGGCAGGTTGGTACAATTATTTACAACATTGTCCTAATTAGATTTGATTTTACTGGTGATATGTTTAGACCACATAATTTTGCTCTGCTCCATAGCAACAGACAGATCTGTATTCTCAACCATCAATTTCAATAGTATATGTCAGTGGGGGGAGCTGGATAGCCCCCCACTGAGAGGCAGATCTAGAGATGAGAGGTCCTGGGTTCAACTCTGGCCTCAGACACTTCCTAGCTGTGTGAGTCATTTAACTAACCCTTATTGCTTTATTGCCTTGGCACCAATACATAGTATTGACTCTAAGATGGAAGACAAAGGATTTTTTAAAAGTGTCAGTGATCAAAAAAGTTAGAAGGAGATATTGTATATGGCTCAGTGTAATTAATCTCAACTTCTAGAAAAATGTAGAGATCAAAGTCTGTTAACAATGGGTTAAACATATCAATTAATATAGGAAGGAGTACATTAATATGATTTAATGGTTTAATGTGAAGTCTTCCCTGCAATGAAAGGGAATGGAAAGACACCTTATGTAGTCTCCTAGGGTTCTGAGAAGTCCTATGGGGGAGTGTAAAGAAATATATCAGATGGTAAGAGGGAGAAAACTCATGGTTAAGTCCAGAGAAAGTTTCCTTACTATTACTACTTCTACTATTATTAGCTAAGATTGTCTATTCATATGTACATATATATGTGTACACATATATGCACAGTATATTATATATATTTTTATATATGGTTTCTCTAAATGCTTTAGACATTGACAACTAGCCTGGAAGATGCTGAAGAGACAGTTGTTTGGGATGAAGGGTAAAAGGAGATCAGGATGGAAGGAGAAAAATGCTATAGGGGAGAAGCAGATTATTTATCAAATTTTTTGCCATATGAGTAGATCTGACTTTAAGTAAATATGGGTGTTAGATGTGTGGGTGCATTAGTTATTGAGTACTTATGTTATTAGTATAGACCATAGCATAGTAAAATAGATACCTAAAATGTGCTTTACAAAAGGTAACAATAGCTAGCATTTCTATGGTATTTGTGGTTTGGGAACCACTTTATATATATATTATCTCAGTTGATTCTCATAACACTATGAGGTATAGGATATTATTATTACCACTTCAAAGATGAGCAAAATAAGGGTGAAAGAGGCTAAAGTGCTTGCCCATGGACACACAACTGATGTCAGAGGAAGGATTCAAATATGATTCATCAACTCTAGCTACTAAACAAATTTGTCACCTGTAAAGTAGAAATAGGATGAACTAGGATTGTGGATATGGTCAATAAGTCATTTGTCTGGGGTTATTAGGTTAAATTTCCCCTGAGAGATTCCTTATTGACTCAATCTAAAGCAGAGGTGGTCAAAGTTAACATGACTAATCATGTGCTTCAAAATAAGGATTATGAGGGAGGTGATTCAGGACATTTTAATTGTGAACAGAGTGCATGGGGACTGTGAAGCTGTTCTATTGATCTCAGCCCATATAAAAGACTCTGATCATACAGAGTACCGTATTTTGCAGTGGGATATCAACTCAAGTGGGATAAAGAGAACTTAGTAAGGGTTGGGGGTAGAGTATTGATGAGAAATGAAAGCTTTGCCATTCCTATGAAGTGCCATGAAAGATAGTGTATTTTAGATAGCTGATTTTTTTCAAGTTTTGGAAAATTAAATTAAATTAATTAATTTAGAATGTTTTTCCATGGTTACAAGATTCATGTTCTTTCCCTCCCCTCCCTCACTCCCATAGCTGATGAGCAATTCTACTGGGTTTTACGTGAGTCAATGATCAAGACCTATTTCTGTATTATTGATATTGGCACTAGGGTGATGGTTTAGTCTGCATCCCCAATCACATCCTCATCAACCCATGTGATCAAGCAGTTGTTTTTCTTCTGTGTTTCTGCTCCCACAGTTCTTTCTCTGGATGTAGATAGTGTTCTTTCTCAGAAGTCCCTTAGAATTGTCCTCGATCATTGCATTGCTGCTAATAGGGAAGTTCATTACATTCTATTGTGTCACAGTGTATCCTTCTCTGTGTACATTGTTCTCCTGGTTCTGCTCCTTTCACTCTGCATCAATTCCTGGAGGTCATTCCACTTCACATGGAATTCTTCCAGTTCATTATTCCTTTGAGCATAATAGTATTCCATCACTAACATATATCACAATTTGTTCAGCCTAAATTTTCCATTTTTTTGCCACCACAAAGAGTACCACTATGAATACTTTGGCATGTCTTTCCCCCAATTATCAGACAGCTAGTTTTGAATCCAGAAAAAAAAACAAAAAAAACCCAACTAGTAGCAAGTTCTATCACTGACACATTTTCTCTGTGTTGTTAGATTTTTTTGTTTGTTGTTTACATTTTTATGTTTGCTGAGAAAGAACACAGGATGAGAATAATAGGTGAAGTTTGTTGTAGTGCTCTTTCACCATAGGGAACTCTACAAAGAAAAATGTCTATTTCTTAAAAAAAAACAAACTCTCATTTCTTTTGAGGTGTTTCTGATGCTATCTCTGCTTCCCTTATCTGATCACTACTCTTCACACTCCCAACTCATTTGAGAATGCTAAGAACTGGCACATCATTTAGAACAATTACCAACAACTTCTCCACAGGCTACAGTATATACAATGTAACTTTTTGGAACCTTTATTGGGATGAAGTCAAAGATAAACACTTTATCTTTTCTTTTTTGAACACCTCAGGACCATGATGTGCAACCACTTATATTGTAGGGTTTGAGTGAAAAGTTTCTCTCTTTTTTTTTCTCTAGGATTTGGAATTTTCAACTTGGAATTGTGCCTCTTCCAATCAACATGCTACCTTTCATTAACACTACAGCTTCTCTCACCTTCCTTCTCACTGGTGTTCCCGGACTGGAAGCCTTCCACACCTGGATCTCTATTCCTTTTTGTTGTCTCTATGCAACTGCCCTTTCAGGAAATAGTATGATCCTCTTTGTTATCATCACTGAACCAAGCCTCCATGAGCCCATGTACTATTTTCTCTCCATGTTGTCCACCACAGACCTGGGTTTGTCCATATCTACTCTGGTCACCATGCTAGGCATATTCTGGTTCAATGCCAGAGAGATCAGCTTTAATGCCTGCCTGGCTCAGATGTTCTTCATTCAACTCTTCACTGTCATGGAGTCCTCGGTACTCTTGGCCATGGCCTTTGATCGCTTTGTGGCCATCTCTAATCCCCTGCGGTATGCCACCATTTTAACAGAATCCAGAATTGCTCAGATTGGAGTGGTGATTGTCACCCGGGGGACAGTTATACTTACACCGATGGTGGTTCTACTTAAACGCCTATCCTATTGTAGCAGTCATGTGCTCCATCACTCTTACTGCTTCCACCCTGATGTGATGAAGCTGTCATGTACAGATACCAAAGTTAACAGTGCAGTTGGATTAGCGGCTTTGATTAGCACTGCTGGAGTGGATTCAATCTTTATCCTCCTCTCCTATGTATTGATCATTAAGACTGTCCTCAGCATTGCCTCTCCAATGGAGCGGCAAAAGGCTTTTAGCACTTGCATCTCCCACATTGGAGCTGTAGCTATTTTCTATATCCCTCTCATCAGTCTGTCCTTTGTCCACAGATTTGGGAAGCAAGCTCCTCCCTATGTGCATACACTCATTGCTAATGCTTACCTGCTCATACCCCCAGTGATGAATCCAATCATCTATAGTGTGAAGACCAAGCAAATCCGCAAAGCAGTGCTCAAAGTTTTACTTCCCAAGGGGTCCTAGGTCTGACTGAGGATCTGAACCCCTCATTTCTATTCCTTATGGGAAAGATTCAAACATATTGATGATCTAATCAATAAAGATTGTCTGGGGGACAGTGGAATTCAACTTCCCAGTGAGACATCAGCAATGTCTTAAAGTGAGATGGGAAATGGAAGAGAGAATAGCTTTACTTGGGAGGTTAATTTTATTCTATAATAGATAAGAATGTGATATCACTAGAGTAATCAATTTCTTGTTGTGCATATAGAAATTTGCTACATCTGAAATACATTTACCCAGCATCCTTTTAAGCTGCATCCTCATTTTATATACAGAGGCTTGCAAGACAAATTTGACTGAGATTCATGCTGCAGGACTCTTTTGGATCTTGGGTTTTTCTGTAAAGCACAACAGGTGTGGGTCTCTGGCTCTGAGCTCGCTCACTTGGCTGAATTAACTTCACTTTATCCTATATAATAAATACTTTGAGTATTTATTCATTTTAATCTCACATTAGTCAATCTCTACTATAGAGGATAGGCAGTGATTATAATGTATGATTTGTTAAAAATTAAATTGTTTGTATTTTTCTTTCCTATTTCCAGACATTCTTTTTATAAACTTTCTTCATATAAGCAAATAGACATTTTCTAAAAATTCAATTTTGTAAAAAAGCCAGATCTGACTTTTTTTTTTGAAATGTCTCCAAATTTCAAATAGCAAATATCCCCTGAAAACTTATTATGTTCAGGTATTTTGATTAAGTAGCTAAACTTTATATTGGTTAAAATGGAGTATTCAGGATCTGAAGTTAGAGGACTATGGATTAAAGGGATTATCATTTATTGCCTATGTGACCGTAGGCAAATCACTCAATATTTTGTCCTCAATTTCCACATTCATAAGAAGAGAGGGATAAATTAGATGTCCTCTCATATCCCTTCCAACACTAAACTTATAAACTCCAAATTATATATCTATTAATTTCCTATCATAATAGTCGAGACTATGGACTTAAAATGACAATCCTCTTCTATTTTTTATTTTCTTTTTTCTCACTGGTTATAGTATCTATTTTTAAAATTACATATAAAACAATTTTAACATTTGTTTTCTAATATTTTGAGTTTCAAATTCTTTCTTTACCCTTTCCTTTCCTTGAGGCAGTAAGCAATTTGATATTGCTTTTACATGTGGTATCATGCAAAACATATTCCTATATTTGTCATATTGTAGGAGACATAATGAAAATGAAGTGAAAATGATATGCTTTTACCTGCATTCAGACTCCTTCAGTACATTCTCTGGAGGCAGATAGCATTTTTAATTATCCTTTGGATTGTTCTGAAGCACCATATTATTGAGAATTGCTAAAGCATTCAGTTTTTCATCATCCAGTATTGCCTTTACAGTACACAGTAAGAGCAGTGTTCTGCTGGTTCTACTCACTTCACTCTACATAAGTTCCATGTAAGACTTTCCAGGATTTTTTCTGAAATCTTCCTGATCATCATTTATTATAGCACAAAAATATTCCATTATAATGATATCAACACCCTGTTGAGCCATTCCTCAATTGATGAACATCTCCTCAGTTTCCAAGTTTTTGCTACCACAAACAAAGCTAATATAAATGTTTTTGCACAAATATATTCTTTTCCCTTTTAAAAATTTGATTTGATTTGATTGATTTCCCCCTTTTTTTGGAAATCTTTGGGATACAGGCCTAGTAGTGGCATTGCTGGATTAAAAGGTTTGCACTGAACACTTTTATAACATTTTGGGCATAGTTCCAAACTCCATCAAGAGTATATTTGTGTATCAATTTTCCCACATCCCCTCCAATATTTGTCATTTTGCTTTCTTGTCACATTAGTTAATCTGGTAGATGTCAGGTGGTACATCAGAGTTGTTTTAATTTGCATTTCTTTAATCAAAATTGATTTGGAGCATTTTTTTCATATTGCTATGAATAGTTTTCATTTCTTCATATGAAAATTGCATATCCACTGACTATTTAGAAACTGGCAAATGACTTGTACTCTTATCAATTTGACTCTGTTCCCAAATTATTTGTTAAATGAGGCCTTTTTCAGAGACACAATGCAATTTCCCCAAGTTTCTTTTCCTTCTCATCTTGGTTGCATTTGTTTTGTTTGTACAAAGTCTTTTTAATGTAATATAATCAAAATTATTCATTTTCTCTTTTGTAACAATGTCTACCTCTTGTCTGGCCATAAATTCCTCCATTATCCAGAGATCTGACAGGTAAACTATTCCATACTCCCCTAATTTGTTTATGGTAGTACTCTTTATGTCTAATTAATGTACCCATTTTGACCGTATCTTGGTATACTGTGTGAGAGGTTGGTCTATGTACTTTCTAGCACATTTTTTTCCAATTTTCTGAGAAGTTTTTGTCAAATAATGAGTTCTTGTCTCCAAAGCTTGACTCTTTGGGTTTATCAAACACTAGATTATTTTGCTCATTTTCCACTTGATTCACTACTCTATTATTTAGCCAGTTCCAGATTGTTTTGACTGTTAATTTATAGTACAGTTTATGATCTGATGTAGCTAGGCTTCTTTTTCTTTTTTTAAAACAACTTCCTAATTTTCCATATCTTGGAGTCAAATCTATCGATGAAATATCGTATGTATTGACTTCACTGACAATCAGACTTTGCTTATATTATCCAGCCATCCATTTATTTGTTTAAAAAACTCACATTTAAATACTCTACTTATAAACATCCAAAGAGGTGGGTAGCATAAGTAATATCTTTATTTTATACACAATGGAATCTGAGGTTAATGACTTACCCATAGTCACATATACTTAATTCCCCATCTTTTGATTTGAAGACCAGTGTTCAGTTTACTATGCTTCACTTACATAGCTAAAGTTACACAGGTGGCAAATGTTAGAATTTTAGACAACAATTATTGTATAAATCACATTCATTGAAGTTCCCCATTAGATAAAAATGTGCAAAAGGATCTAAGCTCTAGTTGTCAAAGGAAGAAATTCAAGCTATTTGGTAGCTATAAGAAAAGAGTCTAAATTATTAATAATTAGAGAAATACAAATGAAAACATATCTAAAATACTACCTCATACTTATTATATTGGCAAAAATCACACACAAAAAGGAAAATTTACAATTTTGGAGATACTTCAGGAAGGTAAGCACACTCAGCTGATGATAAACTTATGAACTGGTCCCTGTATTTGGTAAAGCAATTTGGAAAAAAAAATAAAGCATTATACTCACTGATCTACCAATATCATCTCTAAGTCTATATGTGAAAGAAATGAAAGAGTAAACATAACCATGTTAAAACAACAACAACAACAACAACACACACACACACACACACACACACACATATATATATATATTAGCTTTTTACAGTGTAATAAAGAACTGAGAGGTATCCATAAATTATGACATGGTAAATAAACTATTGTATCTCAATGTCATGGAATATCATATTGCTATAAGAGATTATGAAAGGGATGATTTTGGAGAAACTTAGAGAGATTTGTATGTTTTAAAGCATAAATAAATGAGAATAACCAGGAGAAAAAATTACTACCTTAACAAGATTGTAACAAAAATGGTTTTGAAAGATTTAAGACTCTGATCAATGTAATGACCAACCAGAATTCCAGAAGGCTCATGAGGAAACATTCTAACTCTAACTCTCTCCAGGTAGGGGAATAAAAAACTTAAAATGAAAAAAAAAAAGATGCATCAAGTTTTAGATGGCAAATGTGTGAATCCATTTTGACTATCTGCTACAAGGATTGTATTTTTTATATCTTTTTCCACTGGAAGATTTCGTGGGAAGAAAAACAGAAATGATATTGTTTTTAAAAAAAGAGGAAAAAGGGATCACTGATTAATTTCAAATTTTACTCAAGGTAATAAAGAAGAAAAAATAGACAGGTAGGTCAGTTTTTAAAGTAATGTGTCAAATTTATGTATATATAAATCTATTTATATCTATCTACACACATATTGTTCATCCTTCATTTTGAAGAAGACCAATGACATTCATTATGGGGTGATGTCTTGACTTTTGAGTGAATTGTATTTAAATGAAGCTGTCACACAAAGTTGTCAGCCTCACTCTTTTTTCTAGAGTCTTCAAAGTCCAGTAGCAAGATTTAAGGCATGATGACTGATGCTGGCTTGGGACGTAGTGGATGACATTGCCATCTTCAAGGTCTGACCAAGCAGCACTAAATAAATGATTCATAGTGCATTTTTTCAGCACCCTTCATGGCTGTTGGAACAAATTGTTCTCATGCACCCATTCTGTAAGGGTCTTTACATGTGTGGGGCAGATATTCAACTAATGTACTGAAGGGTTTGAGACCTGTTGATTACCCTCAACCTTGTTTAGTCTGCCCAACAAGTCAGTTTTACTAGAGTATGGCCACTGTGCATGCTACAGATTCTTGGAACCACAGAAGAGAGAGGTGAGAGTTGGTTGAAAGGCAGACATCAAAGGTAGATGAGCAACACTGAAAAGAGTTCAGCAAGCCTTCATACCAGAGGTGTTAGTCTTCCCTGTATACCCCATACATTCCATACATATATGTACATATGCATAGAAAGAGAGACAAACACATAGGTATGTGCATAAAATCAAGTTATAAATAATAGAAATTTGTAGTTTTATTTATAATTCTCTTTCATATTCTTCTTGGAAATATTCTCTATATTTAGAGGCAACTAATGAAGTAGTAGCTATAACACTGAGGTTGGAACAAAAAAGAAATAAGTCCAAATCCAGCCAAAATCCAGCCTCAAATACTCACTAGCTGTGTGATCCTGGGCAATTTGCATAACATCAGTTTTCTCAAACTTAAAATAGAGATAATAGAACCTACTTCACAGATTGGTTGTGGGGATCAAAGAACACATTTTTTCTCATCATCTTGCTGGAAATTAATGATGCTATACTAGTCCTGCCAATCCAGAACAGGTTTTAGAATTAAATGAGAATGTAGAATGCTGAGTAATTTGGGAATTATAAAGTGTTAGAAAAATGGGAAATTCTAATAAAGGCTAATTATCTATAGTATAGGCAGAGGGCTTTACCATTTAGAAAATAAAATATTTTAATATTTATTCATTATATATGAGTTCCACTAGAATCCTATAAATTGAATGTTAGGTCTTAATATCCTGCCACCAACTCCACTCCCTGTTTTACTGGTGAGAAAATAAAGGCTCAGCCAATTGCAATCACTTGTTCAAGGTTAGACCTTTGGAAATGGTAAGATAAATGCCTCAGGAAAGGCAAACTCTTTTTTTTTTAACTTTTAAAGCAAGAAAGAAATGATGTCCACAAATTACGGACCCTTAAACATGACTTAATTTCCAGATGAAATACACTAGATAGTTTTAGTTAAGGAATGATTAATGAACATTTAGGAAAGAATTAATATAAGGGGAAAACACCCCAAAAACCTTTGTTATGTGCTTATTATGTGCCAGGTACTACATGACAGTCATGACAGAACAATTACTGTGAACTCTCAGGACTTCCTAACCCTAGACCAAGCACTCTATCCATTGCTCCACCTAGCTGGAGAGAGTGAGACAGACAGACATATAGGCAGAAACAGAGAAAGACAGAGCCAGAATCAGAAAGACAGACAAACAGAGACAGAGGCAGAGGGAGAATAAATATGAATGAGAAGTCAAGAAATATATAATCAGCCCCACTCTGGGTTTGGTCATTCTAATGGATAATTATCTCACATGAGAGATACTATATGACTAGGTTGTGGCTGATTTTGTCAGACAAATAACAATTATTGAGTACCTACTGTGTACCAGGCAATCAAATAAGTACTGACTTTTGAATGCTACATTAAGGAGTTTGGTGCTTATCCAGTAGACAATATGTTGATTCTAACAGTCATCATTCTGTGTGCAGATCTTTATTATAAGTCCTGTTATTCATCCTTTCCCCCATTTTGTTCATTCCTTATATTTAGTTCAGAAGGAGGATAATTGCCTTGTCAACTACAAAGGGAAGCATCTAACTGAGCATGCTACATTTTCTTTGCTCCACTTCAGAGCAGAGCTTATATACCATTTCACAATTCACAGCTAAGCAAATAACATGAGATTTCACCAGAAGCCACAACTCCGTCAGATACATGGGGACAGAAATCAGTTTTATACATGGCTTCCCTTGGGAAGAAGAACTTTATGAATAGCTTTGCGGATCTGCTTGGTCTTCACGCTATAGATAATGGGGTTCATAACAGGGGGGATGAGTAGGTACACATTTGCCATGAGAGTGTGTACATATGGCGGAGCTCGTTTCCCAAATCTGTGGACAAAGCACAAGCTAATTAAGGGGATGTAGAAGATGGCGACAGCGCCAATGTGGGATATACACGTGCTGAAAGCTTTGTGCCGCTCCTCTGGAGAGGCAATGCTGAGGACAGTCTTAATGATCAGAACATAGGAGAGCAGGATAAAGAGAGAATCCACACCGGCGGTGATGATGAGTGCAGTTAACCCAAGCACACTGTTGATTTTGTTGTCTGAACAAGAGAGTTGGATAATGTCGGGATGGAAGCAGTAGGAATGGTGCAGCACGTGGCTGCGACAGAAGGACAGGCGCTTCAGAAGCAATACCAGAGGCGTTAGTATCACTGTCCCTCTAAAGAGGATTACAAACCAGACTTTGATGATGCAGGAGTCTGTTAAGATGGTGGCATATCTCAGTGGGTTACAGATAGCAACAAAACGATCAAAGGCCATGGCCAGAAGCACCGAGGATTCCATCACAGTGAAGAGCTGGATGAAGAATGTCTGGGCCACACAAGCATGGAAACTTATCTCTCTGGCGTTGAACCAGAATATGCCCAGCATAGTGACCAATGTAGAAATGCACAAGCCCAGGTCAGTAGTAGATAGCATGGAAAGGAAATAGTACATTGGTTCATGAAGGCTTGACTCATTGATAATAACAAACAAGATCATGCCATTCCCAGAGAGGGCTGTTAGGTAGAGGCAGCAAAAGGGGATAGAGAGCCAGGCATGAGTATCTTCAAGTCCAGGAACGCCAGTCAGGAGGAAGATCAAAGAAGAGGCATTGTTATTAGAATGATAAGACATGATGATTATGGAGAGAGAGTTCTTTTGTAATAATATGTCCTAGAAAAAGAAGTTTAGTTTTAATACAGTAAAACAGAAACAATTAACTATACATATATTTATGGCAGTTACATACCTGCACTTTGACTCACACACTTCTTTTCTACTTCTTTCTCCTCCTTGCCACAAGCATGTGTGTGGTTGTATGTTTGTCTGTCTGTGATACATCATGAATACTCAGGTTCTTCTGGAACTTCTTTACCTCCCCTTTAAAACATTTTGTTTGGTTTTCTAATCATCCCTCTCTTCAAACTTATTTCCAAGTTAAGATTCCTTTTTCTTTCAAAATTCTTCTTCCCTCCCTTTATCTTTGTCTCTTCTCTTCCCCAATCTTTTCATTTTCTGCTCCTCTATATGGTTTGGAAGGGACAGAGAAAATAAGAATGGCATCTAGTCTCTACTAATGTCCCCTCTATAACCTTCTGATTTTAAGCACTATAGGAAAATGGAACTTGGCTTGCTTTTTTATTCCTCTAGTATAGAGGATATGCTGAAATCTTAAACATCTGGGAGATATGTATATATCTAAACTAACATCAAAAGAGATATCTCTAATTCTGAATACTATCTTTTGGCAGAGATTTTCATTGGAGGGCAATCAGGGAATTGGCAGCACACTATTGAAAATATAGAAAACATAGCAAAACACTCTATTGAAAAAATAGAGATGTTGACCCTGGCAATGTAAAAAAAAAAATTCATTGGGGTATAACAGTCATCTCCCAGGAACATAATGTGGAAGGAATATTGGATTTTGAGTCCACAAATCTGTATTTGAATAATGAGGGTGTTATACTCCCTGTGAGACCTTGGACTAGTCACTCAACTTCTCTAGAGTTTATTCATTTTTTATTTATGAATTTTCCTTTTAAAATTTAACAACCATTTATTTTTCTCTCCATTCTCTCTTTCCCCTGAAAGAAAAGAAAACCTCCTATAATAGATTTTAAATAGTTAATATAACTTGTAATATAGTTATGAAAAAACACTCTTACATAGTTGTGAAAATAAATTCCCATATTAGCCACATCTACATGTATTTGCTTCATTCTGTAACATCACCAAAATGAATATCTTTGAAAGACTTAAGAGTGTCTGCTGTTTTAATCCTTAAGGTTTTTGGACTAGATAAACTTGGAGGTCCCTTCTAGCTTAACCTTAGAGATATTAATATTTAGTATTGTCCTACTGAAGAGGGACTGTTTTTTTTTCCTGTTTGGCTGACTAGAACAGAGCTCAGGATGACAGGTGCAAAGTGCAGCAGGAAAATTTAGCCTAAAAATAGAGAAAATTTCATAAGCTGTTCAAAAGTAGAATGTATTACCTTGAGAAAGAATGTCTTTCCATACTAGAGACTTTCAAACAGAACCTCAATGACCACTTAAAAGGAACTTACAACTTTAGAAAGGTGATTTCTATTCAGATAAAAATCCTTTCAGGTGGCTTCTGAGTTCCCTCCCACTTCTGAGATTCTGTGATCCTTAGTTATCTTGCAAAAAAAAAAAAAACAACTCCACTGGGATGAATCCCCCAAAGACCTAGATCTGCACTCTCATTCTCATACTTGCTGTCTGTGTTGTGTGGCATTGAGCAAGATCCTTCCCCTCTCTGGGCTTCATCATACTCTGAACATGTGGCAGTTATTCCAAATAATCTAGACTTTAGGTCTATGGATGAAATAGCTCAGGCAACTAGATGGCCCAGTGAATAGGAAGCTAAGTCTAGAGTCAGAAAGACTTGAATTCAAATATGGCCCCAGACACTTATAAGCTGTGTGGCCATGGGCAAGTCACTTAACTTGTGTTCTTAGTTTTCTTAACCCTAAAATGGGAACAATAACATCACCCACCTTGCAGTGTTTTTTGTGAGAATCAAAATAGATAATTCTTTTAAAAGTGTTTAGGACAGTATCTGGCACATATTACATGGTTATTTCACTCCCTTTTCTCTTCATAAGAACAGTCATTTCTTTATTGGATAGCTCTTAATAAAAGATTACCCTCCATTCTCTTCCATTAAAGTCTACCCTCTGATCTTTTGATAGTTTCTCAGATCTAGAATCAAATTTCAAAAGAAATAGTGGAAGGATTCATATTTTATCACTTGGCTCAAACATGCCATCCTGAACTATAAATACCATATTCTCCTTTTTCAAGGATTTAAAAGAGAAGATCCATAGAAATGGAATGATTTTAATTCCAAAGCTGTGATTTAACAAATGAAGAAACAAAATTACAGAAAACTTGTCCCTTACCCAAAATGACAAATCATAAGACAGAGCCTGATATCTTTATGGTAGCTGGTTTCCTCCCTGACCCTTCCTTTGTTCATTTAAAAATTGGTTGCTTTGAACTTTTGTCATAAGAAATTCTTCATGTCTAACATCCAACTTTGGGTTTTTTGGTGCTGCTGAGTATCTGTCTTCAACCTTCTAATATTAACATATGCCCTTAGGTCTCAGCACCCTATAATACTTACTATGGCCATCCACTGGAAGGGGATGTAAGGAGAGACTCTTATCTTCACAAAGTGGAGGGCACAAACCTGGGGATGGAAATCCCACTGGGTTCTCAGAATGGCAAATATTTATAAAGAGTCATGAGTCAGCCTGGCTGGTTTCATTTTCCCAGGAGAAGCCTCTATCCAATGGGGTTTTCTGCATAACTACACCCTGGTAGTTCTTGGAGATTTTGTGATTTATTCTGTAGGGAAGGTTTTGCATTCTCTACCTATACCTCCCTGCCTAAATGTGTTTATAAATTATGATTCAGTTTGTTTTCAATTATTCAATCATGTTCAATTATGATTCTTTTCTCTTATCAGAAATGATTGACATCTTAGGTCTCCATCCTTGGTGATGGTAGAGAAGGAAATTTGAAACAAGTTGAATAAGTAAATAAATTATGAGAATTAAAATAATTTCAGTGGTACCTCCTAACTTTTCCAGTTTTCTTATAAATGCACTCTCTTCCACAGTTCTCTACAGCCTTGCTGGTCTGCTGTTTGTTGCTCAGACCAAAAGCTCAGTCTCATTGTCTACATTTCCCACATACCTGGAATACTCTGTTGTGCTTATTTCTACTTCTTGGAATTTTTTTCAATTTCCTTAAGTATCATATTATTTATTAATTCTTTTCTGATCCCCACCAACCTGGGTACTAGCTTCCAGTGTTTAGCACAGCACTTGGCACATAGTAGATGCTTAATAAATGCTAGTCAGATGAAAAATAAATGCTAGACAACTTTCTTTTAAAGCTTTATTTAACAACATATCCTGTGTATACATTAGATCTTTTCTTAGTATGTTAATTCCTTGAGGGCAGAGGCTACTTTTAATTCTGTCTTTATATCTGTAGTGCTTAAGAGAGTGCCTGGCATACAGTAGGTGCTGAATAAATGCTTTTTGTTTGATTGATTGAATTTAGTAAAGGGGACTCTGGGAATGAATCACTGAACTTATATATATATATATATATATATATATATATATATATCAGGATGTAATGGATTGAGATTTCATGGGAATTTATTCCTAGACACATTTTTCAATATTTGGTATTATAAAAAGATGAAATGGTTTCAAAATCAGAAATGCAAACCCATTGTCTAGAATAGGACATGAGGCACAACATCCAGTAAAAGAGAGAAGATCACTGATCTCACCTTTGCTTTTTTTTTATCACATCTGGAAGACTATACACAAATCTGGCTATCAGTTTTTAAGAATAATGCTGAAAAGAGCATATCCAGTAGAAGGTGACCAGGAGAGTGAGATTGGAAACAAAATGCATACCAGGTGTTTCGTCAAAAAAAGGAAAGACTTAGAGGCTTGGATCATTCTAAGTGTCTTCAAATATGTGCATGGTGACCACATGAAAGAGGACTTAGACTTATTGTGTAAGTGGACAATTAACTCCATGAGAGTAGTGAATATGTTTCATTTAAACCCTGTATTTTCCCAGCACCAAGCAAAGTGCTCTATATGTAGTAATTCTTTAATAATTGTTTACTCAATTGGATTCTGTTTAGCTCCAGTAGTCAGAATTAGAATCAATAGGTAGAGTGTAGTTTAAGGAAAATAAGATTGGTTCTAGGCAAAGGTATTAGCTTTAAATCCTGCTTCTGCTATTTACATGTGACTTTGGGTAACTTCATTTTCCTGAGACTGAGTTTCCTTGCCTGAGAAATGAGTATCTCTTAGATATCTTTCAGCTATGAATCTCTTATCTTATGACCTGGAGTTCAACAGTAATGAATTTCTGTTGAAAATAAAGATGTATTATATTTTAAAATATTTTTTCTTTTTATTATGAAATGAATCATTAGCAAACATAATAGGCACACACATGTAAACATATATGAAGTTTTGGATAAGAAAGTGAGACTGGTTATGTACCATTTTATTTTAAAGAGACTTATTTTATAATATTTATATCTGTATATACATAATATATGAAGCTATATGCATGCTTATATACTATATTCATTTCTTATACATATATGTATATAAATACTTATGTTTATAAATATGGTTAAAATGTCTTGGTGTAGTTTTAAACTAGGAACTTATACTAGCAATGAGACTTCTCAGATATGATGTATGTTCATACATATGAGCACATGCATATTTATGTATATATTAATGTGTATATATTTATATGTAACACATTTGCTACATTTCCATGTCTCCTGCATTTTTTGTGTATTCTTAATACCAGTTAAATTATCTAGAAAATGGAATGGTTTGAATGGTTCTTGTTTCTGGAGATATTCCAGATGGACAAGTCATTTTTCAGTATTTTGTCTGGAAAATGATAGAGACATTTTGATGTTCATGTAGGTTTTTAAAATATTACTAGAGTTTCCTTCCAAATCTCTGATTCAATAGTTCTGACTCTTCAAGCTGGAGACTTCCACTTAAATAAATTCATATAATTTACACCATGATTCTTAAGTCTTTGTATAGTGTTAAATTTAAAATAGTTTTGAGCGTTAAATAGTTGTAGATAAGAGATTGGGAGCCATAAACTGTGATAATTAAAATGTTTTGGGAGCAAGTGAAATATATAAAAATTATGACCACTGAAATATGTTTTCTACTATGTCTTGGTTTTATATAAATATAAGATGGTTGCCAGGGAATATATTCCCAATTTATGATTATGCCCAAGCCAACTGGGTTTTATAGAGAAATTTAATTTATAATACATTGATTAATCAATAGAAAAAGAGAGAAAGTAAGAAAGGAATAAGAATGAATAAATCAGTCAGTTGGTTTTATCACTCACCCAAGATCTCTCTAGGTAAGGCTTCTCATGCCAACCTCAGGCTCCACCTTCAAGAGAGCCTCCTTTCAAGAAATGTTCCAGAGAATTCTCCTCCTGACTCCTCCTGAGTTCTCCTTCCACAGCCTCCTTCAAGACCTCTCCAGGAGCTCTCCCTCCAGGACCTCTCTCCTCTCAGACTCCTTCAGAGCAAAACCTCTCAGAGCAAAACCTCCTCAAGCAAAAAACTCTCCTCTCCCTGTCCTCAGACTCCCGCTATCTTTAAGGAAACCATCTAAGTTCCCTCCCCTCAGTTCTCACATCTACCAATCACTGTCGATCTCTCCCCTGTGCCAATGGTGGCTCTAGTTTAACCCAGGACCGCCCAGAGGTCTGACCCCTTTGCACATGTCTGTTGAAGGTCATATTCTCAAATAATTAAATCTTGATCTTGCTGCAGCCCTTCCTAAATCCTGTTACTCTAAGTAGGGTGGAGATTGTATTTTCCAAGACCTGGTTCTGTCATTCCAATTATCTCTATTGTATCAATTCTAAAATCAATCATGACTCAAAGAACTTCCTATTCTATGCTTAAGCATAGGTCAAAGCCTTTTCCATTGTTTAGCAAAAGGTTTCTGTCCTAAAGTAGTCTTAAGTAGGGAGGAGAAGGATACTCCCATGCCAAGGGGTTTCACATTCCAATAGAGTTCTTACTATCAGTAGGAAATTTTTTCCAAGTATGAAATTTCCCAATGGTGAAATTTCCAACATTCATAAGTCTAAGAAATTTTAAGGTTTACAATAGTCAGGCTAGGTATTCAATTCAATTCTATTCCATTTATTTAATTTGATTCAATAATCACATTTAATCTTCATTATATGTAATATAAACCCACCAGAAAAGTCTCATTAACATTTCATATTTTAAAATGAATTGAACAGTCCTTTAGAAATTATTCAGTTTAATTTCAGTGTTTTTTGCTTGCTTGTCTGTTAATTAATGATTTTCACCATATCAGACTTGTCAAGAATTGTTTTAACATAAAGAAACTAACATCCTGAAACCTGTAGATACCTTTGTATTATAAATGACTTTATGATAGAAAGTAAAGGAAGACCAAACTTTGGTATTTCTGTAGACCCAATTTGAATTAAAAAAAGATAATTGTTTTGTGAAAGAAGAGCAGTAGAAGATTTGGAAAGAAGTCCCTTTCATCTTTGAGGTTGTGGGATTAGAATATACTAATAACCCAAGCACCACAAAATAGTTATAATTGAATTAAAATGCATTTTAAAACTAAGTTTTAAGAAAAATATTTAAAAAAACCTCTCTATCAAAAAATAGGTAGCATTTATGTAGTTCTTTAAATTCAGATTAGTACTATGATAAATTTCACAAGTGTAAAAATCATTATGTATCATAAAATGCTGTATTATTATGAGCAATCAGTATTTATTAATAATGTGTAATTCAGAAGTGAATGGGAACGTTCAATTTGGGGAATGTTCAATTCAGGTATGGACTAAAATTTAGTGATAGTAATTGTTGAAAGGATTTATTCATATCCCAATTTTTTTCTAAAATTCTGGAACCATTATTTTCCCTTTGAAAAGAATATCAGAAACAACTCTATGTACATCAGGAGAAAGCCATGGCTCTGGGAATAACTTCACTCATTAGGAGTGTCATATAAAACATAAAGATGCAGTGTTTGTTGTTGCAGAATCATAATTCAGAAAAATTGGGAGGAATTTAAGGAAGCCATTTATTCTTTAAAAATACCTAGCTGAAATTGAAGTGACTATTCAAAGGGGCAGTAATATATCTGTAATTGGAGGAGTTCAAATCAAGAGCAGGTTATCATCTTTGAGAGACATCTTTGAGAGATTATATAAGAGTGTTTCATCATTGGGTGGTGAATGAACTGAATATATGATGACCTCTAAGATTTTTTCTATTTTAAGGATTCTATGATGCTATCTTGAAAAAAATCCTGTCAATGGAAAATTCTTTCCTGTCTCCAGTTTGTATGGAGAAAGCAAGTGTCAGATCAGGACTCCCTTGGGGCGAAGGACTTTGAGAACAGCTTTACGTATTTGTTTGGTCTTTACGCTGTAAATGATGGGGTTCATTATAGGGGGAATCAGCAAGTAGATATTGGCAATGAGAGTGGGTACATAGGGAGGGGCTTTCTTCCCAAATCTATGGACAAAGGATAGGCTGATTAGAGGAATATAGAAGATGGCTACAGCAGTTACATGGGAGATGCAAGTGCTAAAGGCTTTCTTGCGTTCTTCTGGGGATGCAATGCTAAGAATAGAGCGGATGATCAGAATATAGGAGAGGAGGATGAAGACTGAGTCTATACCAGCACTAGAAATGATTGCAATTAACCCAAATGCACTATTGACTTTTGTGTCTGAACATGAGAGTTTCATAACATCAGGATGAAAACAATAAGAATGGTGAAGCACATGGCTGTGGCAAAAAGAGAGCCGTTTAAGAAGCAGGACAAGGGGTATCAGGGTGACCACACCTCTGGTAATAATTGCCACTCCAATCTGGGTTATTCTTGAGTGTGTGAGGATAGTGGCATATCTGAGTGGATTAGAAATGGCCACAAATCGATCAAAAGCCATGGCTAGTAGTACTGAGGATTCCATGATAGTGAAGAAATGAATAAAGAACATCTGAGCCACGCAGGCATTAAAACTGATCTCTCTGGCATTGAACCAGAATATTCCCAACACAGTGAACAGAGTGGATGTGCACAAGCCCAAGTCAGTGGAAGAGAGCATGGAGAGGAAATAGTACATGGGCTCATGGAGGCTTGGTTCAGTGATGATGACAAAAAGGATCATACCATTCCCAGAGAGGGCTGTTATGTAGAGACAGCAAAAAGGGATGGAGATCCAGGCATGAGCAGCTTCTAGTCCAGGAACACCGGTAAGAAAGAAGGTCAGGGATGGTGACGATGTGTTCTTGAGGAAAGCTGACATGATGAGATGAAGAGACAAATTTTTCTTATGGGAGAATTTATATCCTGAAATGATGAATTCAGTTCATTACAAATGGGGCATAAATTTCCTAAGTTCAAGGGCTATTTTATTTTTCTTCAATATTCTTTACATAGCATATAATACCTTACCTATAATAGTAGGTACACTTTCAGTAAATATTGATTATGTGGAGAAAGAGTTCTCTGAAATTTCTCTTCCTTCAAGATTTATTTTAATTAGTTATTTCATACAAAGGAAATTTGCTGACTTTCCCTGAGAAAAGTGTGTGTGTAAGGCAAATTCAATATGGGTACTTTATGTGGCTTGCTCCTCTAATAGGGAGCAAAACACTCTGCATGGACATAGAGATCACCACCCAAAGAATATTGTAGAGTATTCCTGTCCATCCAAATATGCACTTCTTAGGGGTAAAGTGCTAGAGCAGTAGTCTTTACAGAATGGTATACCTGGTGTTGGAAGAAGTATTTTCAACTGTATTGCAGGTGGAAAGAGCACTTGTCTCCCATCTCCCTGCTTTTTGACTGATAATGTTTCAAATCTGGGATGTGCTCCCTTTTTACATTCACCTTCCTGGATAGTTTTGGCTTCTTTTAAGATTTATCTCAATTACAATGATCTACAAGAGCTCTTTCCCTGTCTCAATAACATCTAGTGCTTTCCTTGTGAAGAAAATTTTAATTTCATTTAATCTCAACATACTTGTATTTATATAGCTGTTTCCTCTTAGAACATGAGTTCCTTCAGGGCAGGAACTGAAATTCTCTCTATATCCTAATCCGTAGAGAAATTTGTGGCACATTGTAAGTACTTAATAAATAATTGTTGACATATTGGATTTGGAGTAAATATTTTATGACATTGAGAAAGTAGTACACCTTCAGGAACCTCATTTTATCTGCAAAATGGAAAAAAACCCCATAATTTCCTACCTAACTCAAAGTTTTGTTATAGAAAACAAATGAGAAAATGCATGTCTTGTGCCTTATAATTCTAAAGAATTAGACAAATAACATATGCTTCCGTCATCATCATATCATATTAGTACCACCATCACCACCTGTACCACCACCAATTTATAATCTTATATTATTTTATATTCGTTCCTTCCCTCAGTAGGGAGGAAATCAAGGTAAAAAAGCTTTAGTAAATATCAAGGGTCCAAACAATAAAGAGAAGGTTGGTGGTGGAGGATGTCATAGTAGAAAATGAATTTAACTGTCACATGTCCCAGATATGCAAGATAATTGACTTCTTTATCTAAGATATGCCTCCTGAATCTTTGACTAGATATTAAACATGAACTAATATGAAAGAAATATGGGTGTTAACCTGAGTCAGTCAAATAATCAAAATCCTATATAGTATTTCAGTTGACATTATGATCTTGTTTGATGCTTAAGTCAACTCTGTGAGGCGGTCAGGAACAACATTATGATGAAATTCTAGGAAGTCTAGGAAGACTCAAAGAGCTTAAATGCTTAGCTCAGGACCACTTATAGGCTAAGACTGGAATATGGATTCTTTCTTTATATAATTATTTGTGACTTGCAGTACACGTTCAGATTAGTATCCTGAAATGAGTATTAGAGATATTATTTTCACTTAACATGTAAAGAATTCAGGTGTGATGAATTTAAATAATATACCCATTGACGTATAACTAGTAAATGTTAGAGGAATGATTTGAACACAAATATTTCCTGACCCAAGCCTAGGGAACCTTTACACTATACCAGGCAAAATTCTTATGATGGACAATACTATTTGGATATGTAATGTCTGGTGTGCTCATATGAAAAACCATATATCTTTAGAGTAACTGCATGTTTGAAGAATCATTTAATAGTAGATAAGACTAAATGGTGTTAATGATTCATTCTCTTCTTGGAATTCCATTAAGCTGTGAGATTATGAACATTTATTTTGAGAGAAGCAAACTCTGTTTTTTGTAATCATAGATTATTTCTATATCTACCCTGCCACATGTTTAGTAATAGACAATTAATTTTGTAATTGTGATAGTTGCTTCTTTTGTGAATGACTGATGGATTATGCCCAAATTTGTCTGGTCCAAGTGCATTAATTGTTCTCTAATTATGATCCTGTATAAAGTCACAAAATTATTAGAGCTGAGATTCATTAGAGACCACAAACCTTAACTAGTACATTATCTTCAATAATAAACTTCACTTATAATATCCCTGAAAACTGACCATCCAATCTTTCCTTCAATGCTTCATGTGACTACAAACTTACTACCACATAAGGTATTTCATTCTACGTTTGTTCATATTTAATTTTTATGAAACTTTGTCTTTATGGTGCCTTAAATTACTCATCTCACAGAATCATGTAGATAGTGTTATGTAAATGTGAATTATTATTATTATTTTAACATTTGAAGCCAAAATAACTACCATCCTAAAAGTTCTAATTTCTCTCTTTTGGGAACATAGCTTCTTAGAATTAAAAGGTTGTAAGACATCTTCACTCTTTCCTGATCATATTCATCTGAAATATTTTACATCTGAATATTGTCAATTAAGAAGGATGTCGATAAACTAGACAGTGTTGAGAAGAGATCACTCAAAACAGGAAAGAACTTAAGTCCCTAACATATGAGGATAGGTTGAAGAAAAAAGAGATGCTTAAGAAGCAAAGAGAAAAATCATGGTTGACATGACAGCTTTTTAAGAACATGAAAGACTTACATAGATGCAGCCTTAAAGTTGTGCTGTTTCATCCAGAGAACGAAGTAGAAGTAATAAGCAAAACATTTAGAGGCTCTCAGTCTTAATGCCCGAAAAAAAAAAGGGCCAATGAACTAGAACTATCCATAATCAGAATGAAATGCTTCAGGGTTTGAGGTGGGGGAATGCCTTTCCTCTCATAGAAGATACTGCACTACAGTTTGGAAGAATCTTTCTAGATGAATGTTGAGAGTATTCCTACAGATGTAGAGGATTAGATGGCCACTGAGGTTTCTTCTGTCTCTATAGTTTGATTCGACATAATTCAGTAAGCATTTATTAAGTATCTCAACATGTCTTAGACACTGGAGTTACTGAGGCAGAATGACATTCTCTTATCTGAAGGCATATATCCTGCCAAAAATCTGAAATTCTGAGACATCCCACAAAGACATGGAAAAGACTAATTTGAGAATCAGGATGATTCTGCTAGGGCATCTCAAAGAGCAGGTGAAGAGTTCTAACTTAAGGAAGACTTACCTTTTGTACTGGGAAGTTGGAGAAACTCCTGACAGATAATCGATCAGTTTATAAATGTGTCCAGCTAAGCTTTGGGGATTTTATGACTTGTATCTAACCTAAATTCCCCTTTCCTCGGTTTAAAACCCATCTGAAGCCTGATGACATAAAAAAGCAAATACTCTAAGCTAGATCTAAATGTCTCTTGATTCAATCTGTGGGGTTGGTTTGCTTGACAGCACAGAGTAGGGATTTAGAGGGATGACCCACTGATAGGGGGACAATCACCACTGAGTGATTGTCTCACTCAACTGCCTTAATAAGGAGCTCTGCCTTCTCTGATATATGGACAAGGAGGAGACTTATTCCAATTACATGGCGCTATGCATTTGTGTCCTATTAATTCTCTATGTCTCACGAGGGCATTTCTCTACTGATTTACTGAAAAGCAGATTTTCTATAACTAGAATTAGAAATGCTCAGGCACAAAAGTTAGAATCTTATAATCTTTAAGGGTAAGTTTCCCAATCATAATGTCTCAGCTTTGGATGAAACTTCTGTCTAAAAATGACAATCTTGATCAGAATAGGAATCTTATCTTACTCATGATAAGTGGCCATCTAGCATCTGCTTGATAATTTTTTATCATGAAGAAACCATTAACTTCTGAGATAACTTGTTACTATTATTATTAGTTAAATATATATATATATATTTTCTTTTCCCCCTACTTTCTTCCGCTCATATTAGAAAAAAAAGATAAAGAAAACCCTGTCATCTGTATAATTGAGCAAAACATATTTCAGACACATTGAGAATGAGCCCATCGCCTCTCTGTCAGCTGTTGGGGAACTTACTTCATCATTGATTTTTTGAAACTGAAGTTGGTCATTGCTTTCTGATTAGAGATCTAAAGTATTTTGAAGTTGTATAATATTTACAAAATTATTATTGTGTAAATGTTCTGATTTTGTTCATCATACTCTGGTTGAATTTATTTAACTCTCAAGTATCTCACAAAATCATCCCTTTCATCAATTCTCCAAAGCAGCTAAAATGGCACAATGGATATAGCACTAACTCAGAGTCAAGATGACCTGAGTTTAGGCAACATGAAGTTATAGGAATTAGTTCTAAATCCTTTCTCTCTCCATGTGACCACAGACAAATCTCTTAGATTTAGTTGTCTTAATAAAATAAGAGGCCCAGAAGAAATGGGTTCTAAATTCCCTTCCAACTCCAAATCTTTGAGAACAAGTGGTACAAGACCTCTCATTTCTATAGAGCAATCTTTTGCATATCAATTAGAAAATAATTTATTAAGTACACCTTAGGGATGACATTGAAGTTTTTTGAGCAATTGAGAGAAGTTAAAAGAGCTGTCCTTCAGGAAGATTAATCTGCATACAACAAATACAACAAAGTACTAATTAAGTACAAGTCACTTTGTTAAGTGATTTAAAATATTGTCTTATTCTATCCTTAAGATGCTACTGCAAGGTAGGTTCTATTTTTATCTCCATGATATGGTTGGGGAAAATGTAGGTAAAGTTTCTTGCTCAAGTTCTTTCAGAGTAAAGGTCTTCTGAGTCTGAATTTGAACTGTGAAATGGAAGGCTATTGGAATTGCCAAGGCTAACTATACGAAGGATTTCAAGTAGGCTGCTGCTAATGAGAATAAAAAGGAAAAAAATGTATGTATGTGAAAAATGTTGGAAAGAATAAGAAATTGATCCTGTTTGTCCTTCTTTTTTGAATAGGAATAATGCCATCATGGAGTGATATCTTGATGTGCATGAAGTGAATTTAAGAGAGGCAGACTACACAAATTCATCAGTCTTACTCTTTCTTCCAGAGTAATTAAAGTCCAATGACAAGATAAAAGCCAAGATAACTGATCATGAGGCAGGCTTCAGTGTATGGTGCTGGCCTCTTTGTTGTCTGAACAAGATCTAAGCCCTCCTCAGGGCCATTTCTTGGCTACCTTTATGACTGTTAAAATATTTTTTTTTCATCCAAACATTTTATAGGGGGAAGTTTTAAAATACTTGGAGTATATACCCTCAATTCATTAAAGGATATGTAGCCCACTGGTTAACCTCAATGTGGTTTAAACCCATCTGCCAATTTACTAGAGTATGGCTGCTGTGCATGCTACAGCTTCTTGGGGCCACAATTGTGAGCTGAGTTCCAGTTGGGCCCCAAATGTAAATGAGAAGCCTTGAAAAGGCCTTTTCAGGTCCCCATTCCACAAGTGATAAACCTCCTTGAACATCTATATGTGTAAAGTGATTGCATGGAAGCAAGAGAACAAGAAGAGAGTGGAGTCAAAGATGACTACTATATTTCCAGGCTAGAAGACATGCAGAATAATGGCATACTAAATTAGAATATCAAAACCAGAAGTTGAGAATCCATGGCTAGAACTGTTACAATAGGGGATCAGATATATGATCTTTTGGTAGATACTGGAGCCAGTAAATCACTTTTGCAAAGTCTTCCCAAATGTAGTAAATTACTGAGTTGGCTGAAA
This sequence comes from Monodelphis domestica, assembly GCF_027887165.1. Taxonomy (NCBI): domain Eukaryota; kingdom Metazoa; phylum Chordata; class Mammalia; order Didelphimorphia; family Didelphidae; genus Monodelphis; species Monodelphis domestica. Next base: position 351,583,812 of record NC_077230.1, read on the forward strand.
CATTTCTTAGCATGGATGTATTCAAGGAAGGGACCATTGCTCACATTGAAAGGATCTTTGTTAAAAATACAGTACTCCAAATCAAACTTTTCTTTAAGAATAATTACCTCAATTGGTAAGAAATGGATTTGGAGGACCTTAGGCATAAAGCTACATATTTAACCACTGACACTGAAGATAGATATGAGGAGAAAGATACTGTAGTAGAATACCTAAAAAGAAAGCTTAGGGAAGCAGAATTAAAAGCTAAAGACAGTGAGATAAAAGGGGTCAAGCCAGCGGCTTCCCTACTATTCATTTCATCATATTTATGCTTGTTATTCTTTTCCATATCATATTGTTCTGGTCAGGATACCAATAGAGCGTTTAATCTTGTCTCCTCTAAAAACTTGTCATGTTCCCTTTTAGTTAATAATTCCTTCATTAGCAATGCATAATTGTTATAATCAGGGTCAAACAGATCTATTCCCCTTTTCATTTCCTTAATAAGTCTATTGGGTTCTTCTGTAAAGCTAGAAATTTTCCTTTTAATCAATTCCAAGTCCTCAGGGGTGAATATTTGAGGGTTTTTCCTTGAACTATTTCATCTTTGGAAACTCCAGGGAGATCTGTAAGTGGACATAGGGTAGCCACCCTACTAGCCTCTTCTTGTAATCTATTAATTTGTTTCAATTCCCCATTATTTCCAGTATCTCCACACTCATGTTCCTTGTTTACAATCATATTTTCTATTATATATATAATTCCATTAAATTAAGTTGACATAGGATATGGTGTACCATCATTTTAAGTTCTGAATCCTTAGTTTCCCAGATGACCAAAGCCTTTAAACATTTGCCAGTGTAAAAGAATGCCACTTGAGACTTGTACATGACATACAAACATATAAGATATAGGGGGAAAATATGCTAAAACAGTTTTAACTTTTACATCTATTATTGGTTTCATCCAGTCATACTATAATATAATTAAACAAATATTAGGAAACAATGCAAAGAAAATATAGGGAATGTACAGAATGTGCTCCCACAGCATCATTAACACAGTAACTAATGTGTCTCCAGAGATGTATACATTAAACAATAATACAGGATTAACAGGTGTATTTGTATTATTGTGATTCACTTTGAACAGTTTATAAGAAACAATTACAAAAGGTTACAATTTGACAAATTTCTTTTTTCAAAATGGCCACCCAATGTGGACACCAAGAGAATGTGGTAATGGCCTTTTAATGTTTTTAAATGTCCCACAGTTTTTCCAAAGTCTTAGAATTCTGCTGACCTCCACCTCTGAAATGTAGCACCCTCAGGACTTTAGAATGTTCCAACTAACTGCCTTATCTCTAATGAAACCTTATCTAGACAGATGAAAATACATAAGAATTAATTATACAGTCTAACTGGCTCAGTCAACTGAAATATTATAATAGGATTGAAGGGGTTTTAGGGAAGACACGTAGAGGGAACATATAAATATTTTGATTTTATTAAACAAGGAAAGGGAAGGTAAAAAAGGAAGCAGGGGAAAGGGAGAGATTAATTATTTTACCCTCTAATTTATAAGTTATTTGACTACAACTATCTTATTTTTCTTACATTAAAGGCAAAGTCTTTAGGGAGTAGTAATCTTACAACAGAGTCTTTCAGTAAGCAAAGACCAAAAATCCCAGGAGAAATATCCAAAGGTGGCCTGTTCTCAAGTTGATCAGCTTCTTTTATCTGACCAGCAGAAGAATGAAGACTGTCTTCTATTCCACAGCCAAAGATATTCCCAGGCTTCTAATTTGAAAGATGGTTTCTCAAGCTGCTCCAGGAAAATACTCCTGCCTCCTCCTTCATCCACATCCAAAGAGATTGTCAATTGCTTACCTGTTTCTCTGGAATTCTATTCCACCAGCTCCATGGAAAATTCTAATGCCCTGCCCTGCCAATCACTCTTATGTCCTAAGTCTTATTTCTATTTTAACAGAATTTAGAAAGAAATTTAGAACATAAGAAGTGATTTGGCAGCAATTGTTAGATTCAGAATTTTTTGGGACAAAAATTTTTGAGCAATGCTTTACAAATTTCTTTTGTCTCCACACTATAAATGATAGGGTTCATTACTGGAGGAATGAATAAGGAGATATTGGAAATAAGTGTAGGCAGGTAGGTAGGAGCTTTTTTCTTAAATCTGTGGACAAAGGACAGGCTAGTCAATGGAATGTAGAAGATAGCAACAGCAGTCATGTGGGAGATACAAGTGCTGAAGGCTTTCTTGCATTCCTCTGGGGATGCAATGTTGAGGATGGAATGGATGATCAGGACATAGGAAAGTAGGATTAATGTTGCATCCACTCCAGCAACTAAGATAGTAGCAGTCAACCCAAATGCACTATTCATCTTGGTGTCTGAACATGACAGTTTCATAACATCAGGGTGGAAGCAATAGGAATATTGGAGCACGTGACTATGGCAGAAAGACAGGCGTCTAAGAAGCAGAATAAGGGGTATCAGGATTACTATTGCAATACTGACAATTGCCACTACAATTTGGGTGATTCTAGCATTTGTGAGGATGGTAGTATATCTCAAAGGGTTAGAGATGGCCACAAAGTGATCAAAGGCCATTGCCAAGAGTACAGAAGACCCCATAATAGTGAATAGATGAATGAAGAACATCTGAGCCATGCAAGCATTGAAGCTGATCTCTCTGGCATTGAACCAGAATATTCTCAGCATAGTCACAAGCATAGAAATGCACAATCCCAGGTCAGTGGTGGACAGCATGGAGAGGAAATAGTACATGGGCTCATGGAGGCTTGGTTCAGTGATGATGACAAACAGGATCATACCATTTCTAGAGAGGGCTGTTATGTATAGGCAGAAAAATGGGATGGAGATCCAGGTATGGGAAGCTTCTAGTCTAGGAACACCCGTCAAAATGAATGTCAGGGATGATAGTGAGGTGCTAATATGGAAAGCTGATATGATGGAATGAGGATGAATGTTTGTCTTTTTTTTTTTTAGTTGTGTGGAGAGTGTTTTGTAGTTGTGTTCATTCAGTTCCTGTGTTTGTCTCGAGAGATAGATTCTTAGGTATTTTATTTTGTCTAAGGTGATTTTGAATGGGATTTCTCTTTCTAGTTTTTGCTGCTGAGCTGTGTTGGAGATATATAGAAATGTTGATGACTTATGTGGGTTTATTTTGTATCCTGCAACTTTGCCAAAGTTGTTGATTATTTCGATTAGCTTTTTGGTTGAATCTCTAGGATTCTTTAAGTAGACCATCATGTCATCTGCAAAGAGCGATAACTTGGTCTCCTCCTTGCCTATTTTGATGCCTCCAATTTCTTTTTCTTCTCTAATTGCTACTGTTAGTGTTTCTAGTACAATGTCAAATAGTAGAGGTGATAATGGGCATCCTTGTTTCACTCCTGATCTTATTGGGAATGCATCTAGTTTATCCCCACTGCAGATGATATTAGCTGATGGTTTTAGATATTTACTGTTTATTATTTTTAGGAATGACCCTTCTATTCCTATGCTTTCTAGTGTTTTTAATAGGAGTGGGTGTTGTATTTTATCAAATGCTTTTTCTGTGTCTATTGAGATAATAATGTGGTTCTTTTGGTTTGCTTGTTGATGTGGTCAATTATGTGGATGGTTTTCCTAATATTGAACCAGCCCTGCATCCCTGGAATAAATCCTAATTGATCATGGTGGATGACCCTTCTGATCACTTGCTGGAGTCTTTTTGCTAGTATCCTATTTAAGATTTTTGCATCTATATTCATTAGGGAGATTGGTCTATAGTTTTCTTTCTCTGTTTTTGACCTGCCTGGTTTTGGAATCAGTACCATGTTTGTGTCATAAAAGGAGTTTGGCAGAACTCCCTCTTTGCTTATTATGTCAAATAGTTTGTATAGTATTGGGATTAACTGTTCTCTGAATGTTTGATAGAATTCACTGATGAATCCATCAGGCCCTGGGGATTTTTTCTTAGGGAGTTCTTTGATGGCTTCTTGGATTTCATTTTCTGATATGGGATTATTTAAGAATTCTATTTCTTCTTCTGTTAGTCTAAGCAGTTTGTATTTTTGTATATATTCGTCCATATCACCTAAATTGGTGTATTTATTGCCATATAATTGGGCAAAGTAATTTTTAATGATTGCCTTAATTTCCTCTTCATCGGAGGTGCTATCCCCCTTTTCATCTTTAATGCTGTTAATTTGCTTTTCTTCCTTCTTTTTTTAATTAGATGGAACAGCACTTTGTCTATTTTGTTTGTTTTTTCAAAGTACCAGCTTCTTGTCTTATATATTAAATCAATAGTTCTATCACTTTCAATTTTATTAATTTCTCCCTTAATTTTTAGGATTTCTAATTTGGTTTTCTGCTGGGGGTTTTTAATTTGATCTCTTTTGAGTGTTTTTATTTGCATTTCCAATTGATTGATCTCTGCTCTCCCTAATTTGTTAATATATGCACTCAGGGATATGAATTTACCTCTGATTACTGCTTTGGCTGCATCCCAAAAGGTTTGAAAGGAGGCCTCATCATTGTCATTTTCCTCGATGAAATTATTAATTGTTTCTATGATTTCTTCTCTAACTAAACGATTTTGGAGTATCATATTGTTTAATTTACAATTAATTTTTGATTTGGTTTTCCATGTACCGTTACTGATCATTATTTTTTATTGCCTTATGATCTGAAAAGGCTACATTTATTATTTCTGCTTTTCTGCATTTGTGTGCCATGTTTCTGTGACCTTATGTATGGTCAATCTTTGTGAGTGTGCCATGTGGTGCTGAGAAGAAGGTGTATTCCTTTTTATCCCTATTTATTTTTCTCCATATGTCTATTAATTCTATTTTTTCTAAGATTTTGTTCACTTCTTTTACCTCTTTCTCATTTATTTTTTGATTTAATTTATCTAAATTTGATAATGGTTGGTTTAAGTCTCCCACTAATATGGTTTTACTGTCTATTTCTTCCTTCCATTCTCCTAGTTTCTCCATTTGAAATTTGGGTGCTATATTATTTGGTGCATACATGTTGATTAGTGATATTTCGTCATTATCTAAAGTCCCTTTTAACAAAATATAATTACCTTCCCTATCCCTTTTGATCAGGTCTATTTTTGCTTTGGCTTTATCAGATATCATGATTGGCACTCCTGCCTTCTTTCTATCAGTTGAGGCCCAGAAGGTCTTACTCCATCCTTTAATTCTGACCTTGTGGGTTTCTACCTGCCTCATGTGTGTTTCTTGAAGACAACATATGGTAGGGTTTTGGATTCTAATCCATTCTGCTATTCATCTACATTTTATGGGTGAATTCATCCCATTCACATTCAAAGTTTTGACTGTCACTTGTGGACTCCCTGGCATTTTGATATCCTTCCCTAATTCTAACCTTTCTTCTTCATCTCTACCTTTTAGTCCAGTGATTTACTTTAAATCAGTCCCCCTTGTCCCCTCCCTTGATATGTTTCCCTTTCTAGTCCCTCCCTTTTTGTTCCCTTCCCCTCCCCCCTCTTCTTCCCTCCCTTTTTTGTGTTCCCTACACCCTAACCCCCTTGGTTTTCCCTTCTCCCTTCCCTTGTTGGGTAAGATAGAATTCAAGATCCCAATGTATCTGGGTGTTTTTCCCTCTCAGAGTTGATTTCCCTGAGATTGAGGTTTAAGTAAAAACTCTCTTCCTCTCCTTCTTATAGGAGTTTTCTTCCCCTCCCCTTCCCGTGTGAATCTTTGTGTGAGAAAGATTATTTTATTTGGTCTTTCTTTTCCCCCTATTTACACATTACATTTTCCCCACATGTTAGTATACATAGATTGATATAAATGTAGTCCTTATAGAGGAGAGTTTGAGTAAAAGAAAAAGATAACATTTTTCTCCTTTTCCCTTCCCTTCATATTTACATTTTCAGGTATTCCATGTTCTTTGTTTTTCCATATCGAACTTTCCACAGAGCTCTGGTCTTTCCTTTGCAAAAACTTGGAAATCTTCTATTTTGTTGAATGCCCATACTTTCCCTTGGCAGTATATAGTCAGTTTTAATGGATAGCTTATTCTTGGCCCAGCTCTCTTGCCTTTCTGAAAATCATGTTCCATGCCTTGCGGTCATTCATAGTGGAACTTGCAAGGTCTTGTGTGACCCTGATTGGCATTCCTTTATATCTTACTTATCTTTTTCTGCCTTCTTGTAAGATTTTTTCTTTTGCTTGAAAGCTTTTGAATTTGGCAATTACATTCCTGGGAGTTGTCTTTTGGGGATTTAGTGTAGAGGGTATTCTGTGAACTCTTTCAGTGGCTATATTACTCCCTTGTTCTAGAATCTCTGGGCAATTTTCTTTGATTATCTCTTGTATTACGATGTCGAGTTTGCACTTTAAGTTTCTGGCTTTTCTGGTAGTCCAATTATTCTTAAATTGTCTCTCCTCCCTCTATTTTCCAAATCTATGACCTTGTCTGTGAGTAATTTTATGTTTTCTTCTAATTTCTTGGTCTTTTGGCTTTCCTTTATTAATTCTTGCTCATTTTCTTCCAGTTGGATGATTCTGACTTTTAAAGCCTGGTTTTCTTTTTCACTTTGGTCTAACTCGTTTTGTAGATGCGTGAATTTCTTTTGCATTATTTCCCACTTTTCCTCCCAGAAGGCTTCCATCTTTTTGATCAATTCCGATTCAAATTCTTCATGGGTTTGTGGAGAGTTTCTGTTTTCTTTGGAAGGTTTTGGAGCATTTGCTTGTGTTTCCTCTTCTATCTCCTCTGTATTTTGTATTTTTGCTCCATAAAATGTGTCCAAAGTCGCCCCCTTCTTCTTGTTTTTCTTGGAATTTCGGGGCTTTTGTGCTTCTGTGGAGTTTGCCATCTCTATCTGAGTGGGGAGGACTAGCTTTTCTTATCTGTGTCTGGTGTTCAGAGGTTTTAGCCCCAGGCAGATTGTCCGTTCTATGCAGTTGTTGTTCTGTCTTCCCGGGGAATCCAGGAATTGCTGGTGTTTCAGTGTTACTGCCCTCCTCAGTTCCCTCCCAATGCTTCTCCTCTCCTCCATTGCCTTACTTCCACACTCTGAGCCTGGTTTGGCCCTTTCCGTGGGGTGTTTGTTTCTGTGCCTTAGCTGTCCAGAAGAGCCAGCACTCTGAGGGGGGAGGGGCTGTGGTTTCCCAGAGCTCTGAGGGCTCCTGATAGGATTAGCTGTCCCTGGGTTGAACTGAGTATGCCCTGAGGTAGGGACCTTCCATGAGACTTGAATGGAAGGATCCAGCCAGGGGGTTACAAGCTCCCCCCCGTCTCTCTCTGTTTCCCTGCTGTCTGTGTTGGGTGCCCCCTCGTTTGAGTCAGGTTGTTTTCAGGAAGCAGTCTTCAGAATAGCCAGTCCTGAGGCTCTGAGGTTCCCTCTGCTGCCTTGGACTCGGTGCTCTGGGTTGGGGGGGAATAGGTCCTGGGACCTTCCTTCTGCCTACCCCTTAGGTCTGAGTGATCTTGGGTTCTGGCTTTTGGGGGGATGCGTACCTTTTGATCCAGGTCCAGGAGGAGGATTCCTGGGATCTATGCTTTTGTTTGTTTTGAATTTTGGTGCCCTAGGAGCATATAGTTTGAGTTCGGTAGGGAAGGGTTTCCGGAGATCTGAACTTTAGCTTTCTCTAAGCCGCCATCTGACCGGAAGTCTGGATAGGCTTATTGACATAGGAAATACATATATGGACCTTGACTTATCCAGAGAAAGGGACATTAGGCAAATACGTAGGAAATTCATTGAGAATTATTGTTCAGTGGTAAAAGACTACTTTAAAACTAGCTGTCCTAATTAGGGCTCTATGGACTTTGAAGAATTGAGGAGAGTAGCAACCTATGTTTATAAGGGTCATGTAAAAAAACCTGGGGAATACAATACATTAGTGGAAGACTTAAAGAAAGAAATTGAAATGTTAAAGAGACAATTGAAAAACAAGGGAGAGACCAAACCCCTTTGCAGGAATACACAGATAAATCAGTAACCTGCCACTTCTGTGAGAAGGGCCACAAAAATGATAGAATGTAGAACTTTTCTCAAGATTATTTGAAGGAATACACAGTTTAATAACAACTACAGAAGTGATAATTATAGAAGTAACTATAATAACTATAGAAATCAAAATTTTAGAAATCAAAATTATAGAAATAGAAATTGAGAAAATAATGACAGTGCTCCAAATGAAGAAGATGATAATACCCAACACAATACCCAACAACAATATATAAAAAATGGTGCTCATTCAAAAAATACTCGAGGTGCTAATGGCCCTCAGGGGGGTCCCAATGAACATCCCAAACAAAATGAAGGTGGTTCTTCTTAGACTCTATTGATTTTGTTGCTATTAATTAAACTTTTTAAGTTTTGTCTCCCCTCTAGATAGTAGAAAAAAATGAACAAAGAACTTAAAACTATGGTTGGAAAATTTGGCACTGAGACACATTTAAAATGTCCTGAAATTCTCCCTCTGACCCTATTTCATCTTATAAGCAGGCCTAGAGGAGACCTACACATCTCCTATACAAGCTAAACCATTTTTGCCCTGCATATACATCACTATTAGGGGGAGATACTACTATTGCTTCCTATACTCAGGAATTACAGCACAAACTGCATGAACTTCATGAATCCAGAGCTGCTGTACAAGCTAAATCACTAGACTTTTCTCTTCATGACCTGAACCCAGGAGATAAAGTGTATATTAAGAATTTCAAGCATATTGGAGCAACTCAGCCTTCCTGGGAGGGACCATTCCAAATATTATTAACTACTCAAATATCTATAAAGGTTGAAGAGAAGGACTCTTGGATTCATTGCTCATATGTGAAGAGAGCATTTTCTGTTGAGATTGATTGACTGTATCCTATCACATACATTGAAGATAATAATCCATTTACAAGTGGAAGCTGTTTTTTTGAGAACACATTGAATTCCTGTTTTTTCCCTTAATTTTTTAATGCTTTTCTTTTATTTTGATTAGAATATTTGATTTTTCTTTATTTTTCTTATTTCTTGTACTAAAGGTACATACAATTAATATTTTTTCTGCGGTAATATAAGTTATATATATACTTGATACCCCAAAAGCTTAAACTATGGGAACCTGCCATTTATTGAAAAATGTTATGGGACTGTGATTAATGTTTGTGTCTGATTCTAGGAAAAGGGATAAAAGCAAGGAGCACAGACTTAACCTGAATAGTGCCAAAAAGAGCACACAGGAAATACTAAAGTCAACTCAAGGTTGTGACACTTGACATATGTTAGTCATAGGACTTCCTTGTATCTACACTCTTTGTGAAGATCTCATACAAGTACCAAAATTTAACTATCATGCTGGCTCCCTATATTCCTGAGAATGACAAAAATCAGACCAGGGAATGAAACTTCCCTATCAAAAATAAAATTCTAGATTTTTCCTTTGTTATAGTATGGCAAATTCCTGTAGTCTTGGCTGCAAATGGGTAAGTGAAATATTACTGCATTCTGTCCGACAGACTTGTGGGATAGAAATTATTTTAAATTGGACCTATACAAGGGCCTATTTTGAATTTTTTTTCTTTATGTTTTTGGATGTATTTTTCTTTTCTTTTGATAACTAACTCATACACCCTTATAACTCAACATTGCATCCTGAGCTGAACTGGATGGTTTTTTTTTATTTAATATATTTTTATTTGATCATTTCCAAGCATTATTCGTTAAAGACCTAGATCATTTTCTTTTCCTCCCCCCTCACCCCCCATAGCCGACGCGTAAGTCCACTGGGCATTAGATGTTTTCTTGATTTGAACCCATTGCTTTGTTGATAGTATTTGCATTAGAGTGTTCATTTAGAGTCTATCCTCTGTCATGTCCCCTCAACCTCTGTATTCAGGCAGTTGCTTTTTCTCGGTGTTTCCACTCCCATAGTTTATCCTTTGCTTATGAATGGTGTTTTTTTCTCCTGGATCCCTGCAAGTTGTTCAGGGACATTACACCACCACTAATGGAGAAGTCCATTACGTTCGATTATACCACAGTGTATTAGTCTCTGTATACAATGTTCTCCTGGTTCTGCTCCTTTCACTCTGCATCACTTCCTGGAGGTTGTTCCAGTCTCCATGGAACTCCTCCACTTTATTATTCCTTTTAGCACAATAGTATTCCATCACCAACATATACCACAGTTTGTTCAGCCATTCCCCAATTGATGGGCATCCCCTCGTTTTCCATGAACTGGATGTTTTTTAACACCCACTTCAGGGGGGGGATTGTATTTTAATATAAAATTCAGAGTTTTGAATTTTTGTTTGAGAAAGATCTTCAAGGAAGAAGCTTGCTAACTCCTAAATCCAGAAAATGAACTGTTGCAGAAAGATGCCAGAAAACCCACACTACATCAAGAAGATCCAGAATGAACTTTGGGTGTGGTTGATTGAACTGAAGTTTGATTGAACATTTATTTGTAAATGTACACTTTTATGCCAAGTAGACTGCCCCTAATTTGGCCTATGGTCAATGTGCCTAGCAAAACATTGGTTTTGCTTTCTTTCTTTTCTATTCCTCCCTAACTACTGTAATTTCCTCTTAGAAAATTGAATATTGTATACATCTGTAGTTAGAAGTGCTTTAGGACTACAAGATGATTATGTTAAATGATCAGTGGGGAGACTATACTCCCAATGACCATCAGGGGGTTTGTGAATCTTAAAACTACTCAGACTCTACTTTAGGAGATTTGATTAAGCTGTTCCCCATTTTAAACAATGGAGGTACTTGATCAGGAATGTATTGAGAACTTTTAAAATTACTCCACCCTACTCAGACAGTGCCTTAGGGGAAGAAAAAGTTGCAGACTCCTGATTGAACAATGAAAAGTCCCTACTCATACCTTATAGTAAAGCTAGAACCTTAAGATAGGTGTATTTTTAGATCTAATAAAAAAAGGTGCTAAGTACCTATAAAGGTTAAATTAATCACTGAAATGTCAAGTAATTTACAAAAGGCAAGCTTAACAAAAGAGGTGAGAAGTACCCAGTAGATTTTATCTAAGCAGAGAAGGTGAGAACCAAAGAAGATGAGAACTAAGAATGGGCAGTCCTGGGAAAAAGTATCTACTGAGATTGGTAGACATGAAAATTTAGGGGAGGTGACATAAGAGAAATTTTCTTTAAAATGAAGGGGTAAAACGTAATAGAGTTGTTGGAGTTCAGAGTTGAAGTGAAGGACTTTTTGAATTGAGTTTGTGATTGAATTCTGTTTGGAGAAGATTTCATTTTGGAGGGAAAGAACCCAGCAGCTTGGAGATGATTTTGTGGTGAGTGATAAAAACTGACTCACTCTCCCTTAGGCCTTTTTCTACTGCTTGGGTATTCTCTCTCTCCCTCTCTCTCTCTCTCTCCATCTGTCTCTCTGTGTCTCTATCTCTTTCTTACTCTGACTCTCACTCTCTCTCCTTCCTTTAATTCCTTCATTTATATTAATTAAAATCTCCATAAATCCTAGCTGATGAGTATTTTCATATTTGGGAATTGCCCATGGTGACCACTTTTTTAGATTTTAAGTCAAAACACTAAAATTATCTTTACAGTTTGGCATTTACAATTTTTAAAATTCACACTATAGCCTTTTTGGAAAATAAAGGAACCTATGAGTAATTTTGAACTGACTGAATTGACTGAACATGTAATGCTAGTATCTCAACCTTTACTGCTAAGAAATGTTTTCTTGTTATCTAACTTAAATTCTTTTGGTGTGATATGAGCTCATCTGAAATATCAGAGGACAAATAATTAAATATGCAGAGCTGCATTTGAAGATAGTTTCTTATTTTGGGAAAACCCTAGAAATAGGATTAAAAATTGGACAATGCAAAAATGAAAATGACTTGGAGGAGTAGTACTGGTTATTTGTTGGAAGAGTATTTATATTGAACCATGTTCTTTTAGGCTAATGAAGTAGCAAATCGAGAAATCTGTTCCTATGGGAAAACTCTGTGAATTTGTGACATTTTAAGTCTCTCTGTCCCTGGAAGGATATTCTCTGGTGACTTATTGCATGTTTTTTTTTCTTTTTCTTTTCTATATAGCTCTTCATGTGAAGGACAGAAGGCATGGGTCTTTAAACCTTTGAAGGAATTGCCCCAGAACTGGAGCTTTTAAAATGAATAGAATGGTTTCATAGCACAGCATTTCCCAGCTGGATCATGATTTTGGGACTAACTCATCAAATCTACATTTCAGCAAGAATTACCTGTACAACAGTCATGAGGTACAGCCTCCACCTGCCTTTCACTGATGGGGAATCCATTCTATCATTAAGCAACTCATTCTATTTTAGGACTGCTCTAATTATTTTTAAAATTCATTTTAAAATTTATTTTTTCTTTTATAAATTTCATATGATAACAAATTTCCCCATAAGTTTTTCAAGGATTTATGATCCAAATTTTCTCCCTCTCTCCTTCCTTTCCCTGTCCCTTCACTGGCAAGCAATTCAATCTGGGTTATACACATCTTATCATGAAAAACATAGCTCCATAGTATTCATTTTTGTAAGTGAATAGTCTTATAAAACCAAAACCCCAAAACATAGTCTTAAATAAAAAGTGAAAAATCATAAGCTTTCATATTCAATCCTATTCCAACAGTTCTTTCTCTGAAGGGAGATAGCATTATTTTTCAAAAGACTCTCAAAATTGTTTTGGATCATTGTATTGCTAATGGTAGCTAAGTCTACCACATTTAATCATTCTACAATATTGCTATTACTGTGTACAATGTTTGCCTGGTATTGCTTATTTCACTCTGTATCAATTCATTTAGTTCTTTACAATTCTTTCTGAAATTATCCTTTTCATCATTCCTATTCCTCTTACAGCACAAGAATTTTCCATCAACATCATATACCACAATTTATTTAGTCATTCCCCAATTAAGGATTATCCTTGCTTTCCAATTCTTTGCCACCACAAAAAGAGGAGCTATAAATATTTTTGTACAAAAACTCTTTGGAATATAGACCTAGTAGTGGTATTACTGGATCAAAGGGTATGCATTGTTGTATGTATTCATTTTCCTGAGACTGAGTTTTGTAAAGATTAAAATTTATGGGAGATGGGGAGACTGAGGCATCTGAGGCAGAAATTAGTTTCTCTCTGCAAGGAATATTATATTTTTTAGAGGTTTATTAAGGATTAAAGAATATATACAAGTAAGAAACATGTGCCTAGGCCAGAGGCCTAAACAAAATAACCTCACATCATGGAAGAGATGCCTCTGCTCCAAAATGGAAGTCCAAAAGAGCAAGAGCCTTCAAAAGCCTTTGAATCAGCTTACATACCTTCTTGATCTCGGCCCAGGTGAGATTACAAGGCATTCTGGGGAAGTGGAGCAAAGGCTCATGGGGATTGTAGTCCTGTATTTGAGTCTATTTTTTACATTCCCCTGTGTGATCATTTGCAAAAAAATTAATTTTTTTCCAAAGGATCATGAAAACATAATCAATTTAAAGATTACAATAATTTGAGGATAAGAGAAAGAAAAGAATAAAACCAATAATTACTGGACGCATTGACAGAAAGCCAGTTAGGGGGCAGTCCCCTTTGGCATGAAAGTATGCATGCAAATAAATGTTCATTAACCACACGCAAAGTTCATTTTTGTGCAGCTTGTGGTCTGGAGGCTTCTTCATGGTGGCTTCTCCAACAGTTCAGTTTCTGGATTCAGGGAAGTAGCATCTTCTTTACCTAAAATTCTTCTCAAAAGGAATTTGAACTTTGCAATTTAAATAATGATATTTTTTTACATTCCCCCCATTAAGAGGGTGATATAAAAAAAAGGGGATCACTTAGGGATGCATGGCTGAGGTATGAGGTATATGAATCAATTGGCAAGAGATATTAAAAAGACATCAGAAAATCCAAAAGAAAAGAAAAATTTCTGGATGAAAATATTGACTATCAAAGTCTTATGTGTAAAAATTCCAAGTAGAAGAAAAATAAATCTATAGGTGGTCCTTCAATCAGGGCCCAATCAAAATGATCTAAGTAACGATGCATTTACCTAGTCAGTAGCCAGGACTACAGAAAGGTACCACACTATGAGAGGCAGAAAAGGGGACCAGATTATAGGAGCCAAGGTTTCGGGGATACTTGTCTGTGAGTATCTTCAGGGTGAGTGTGGATACAAGGAAAGCCTATGTCTTAAAACATGTTAAACATAGTAACCTCGAGTCTTCACACTAAGTTCAAGACCTTTGTATTGGCTTAGAAGTGCATCAATCCATCCTAGATTGGCCTTTCTTTGGCCCTATGAAATGGCTCTGTGTATCTCTTGTCCTGGAATCAGACAGAATCATTAAGCAAAGTCCCATAATTTATTTAAATAATTAGTGGCATCATTTTTATAGTCACAAGCCTTTTAGGGAATGTATTAGCAAATGTATCTTAAACTTAAAAATCAAAAGGTTAAAGAAAATCTTAATACTGGTGACATGTGCTTCAAATATAAAAAGGAGAGAAAAATAATTTTAAAAAAACTGAAAAAGTATATTGAACATGCAAGAAAAATATAATAATAAAAGAGCTTTAAAAAATTCAAAAATATAGCTTATAACCATTGACACTCTGTGTCAGTTAAGAAAATATAAAATACAAGGCTTTCTCACCAAAAAATGAGATCCATTTCCTCTTTGTATCTGGCCATGATCACTGTGAGTAGAAGGCAAATGAATTGAACAAGGTTAACAATTTTTTCATCTTTAAAAATACAGTAGTACAAATATGTAGATATCAAAATCCCCCAAATTCTCAATAGCCCAATTAATTACAATAGCAAACAAACACACTTTCATATTTCACATAAGTTGCTGTATGACATTTTAAAAACCTATGAATTGATGGACATTTGTCACATTTACAAACATAGCAATCTTTCAACCTTGGTAATAAACATATTTTTTTTAAACAAAGTAAAACTCATCTAGGGTTAAGAACATAATCAAGAAATCTATATATCATTCTGGTAGAAGTAAAATAGTGAGCTAAAGAGCATAAATAAAGGGGTGCTCCTTTTGGAGGCTTTTTAAGGATACAAATGCCCTGAAATTAACTGCCCAACTTCCATTCACATGTTGGAAGGTTGGGGGTTTATAAAATGTATTTCACTTCAGCTAATGGGCCTTTCCTCATGGTAGGGGCAGGCAAAAATAACCAGATTGTTAAAAAAAAAATTCCAAAAATCATATTTAAAAAACCCTTAAAATCAAATCATTTGAGGTATTTAGCACATTAAAATTCCAAAGGTTGTTAATACAATTATAACCAGTTCTGAAGTCCATCTATCCTCAGCAAAATAGAAAAAATGTTTTTTCATATATGGGCTTATTCACAATACTATTTGTTCAACACAGTTATAGGGGAAAAACAACAGAATTTTAAAACTCAGTACATTCAAAATAAATTCAATCAACCTTCAGTTCAAGCAGAATAATATTGAATCCAGTAATATATGAATTTAAAAATCACAAAGTTATATTTTAAACAAAACAATGCAATAGAACACAGAGATTTTTTATAAACCATTGGAGTCTGAAATGCCTTGGAATATAGCCTTTAGTCTCTTCAAAGTTACTTGGGGTTTTTTTTTTGTTTGTTTTTAATTATCCATTTAAATGTCTATTGTCCAAAGGTAGAGTAGTAAAGGCTAGGCTAAGGGGTTCAAGGGATCTGTCCAGGGCCCCATAGCTGGGAAGCATCGGAGGCCAGATTTTAACTAGAGACCTCCTGTCTCTGGGCCTGGCTTCCAGTTTGCTGGGCCACCCATTTTCCTCCCCAAAGTTAAAGTTGAATCTTTGGGCTGAGTCTGCTCCCAGACAGGCAGGTAAAATCAATGAAATTGCCAGAAGAGTCAAAAATCCTTTTAAACCCATTGCTTTTTAGGTTTCTGTTTGAAAAGATCTGTTTCTTCTCTCTAGTCTTTTCTCTCTTTCCCCTCTCTGATACCCCTGTGGCCAATACCCCCAGCCACGTGGAGGCTTAGCCTAATGGAAAATTACCTGGTCTCCTTTCCCTCTCCTCTCTCCCCTCCACCCACGTGGCCAATACTGTTACCAGCTGGTCGCAATGTGTCCTCAGCAATCTGCTCCAAGGATCTGGGTGATGAGCTGGCTGGGGTCACACTTCTGGGTCTGGGGCACAGAAATAGGCAGGCACCGGGCTGGTGAGAGGACAGGAGCAGGAGAGGCTTCGGGGGTGGGCAAGGCCTGGACCAGGAACCAGGTGAGGACGATCAGGGCTGCAGGCTGCAGGCAGGAAGCAGCTGGGCCTAGCCAGGTGGGGTGGGCAGCAGGTCCAGAGCCTGTAGCAGCTTTGCGAGGGTAGAAAACCTTGGCCAGAGAGATATGGCTCAAAAAAAATTTTTTTTCTAGGTACTAGATATTAAAAGTTGAACTAAAGATCAGAAAAGAATTCAGAAGATTGAGTTTTTTTTTTTCCCATTAGGTCACCAAACTGTAAAGATTAAAATTTATGGGAGATGAGGAGACTGAGGCATCTGAGGCAGAAATTAGTTTCTCTCTGCAAGGAGTATTATATTTTTTAGAGGTTTATTAAGGATTAAAGAATATATACAAGTAAGAAACATGTGCCTAGGCCAGAGGCCTAAACAAAATAACCTCACATCATGGAAGAGATGCCTCTGCTCCAAAATGGAAGTCCAAAAGAGCAAGAGCCTTCAAAAGCCTTTGAATCAGCTTACATACCTTCTTGATCTCGGCCCAGGTGAGATTACAAGGCATTCTGGGGAAGTGGAGCAAAGGCTCATGGGGATTGTAGTCCTGTATTTGAGTCTATTTTTTACAGTTTCCTTGCCTGAGAAATTCATATATTTTAGTTATCTTTCAGCTATGGATCTCTTATCTTATGACCTGGAGTTCAACAGTAATGGAAATAAAGATGTTGAAAATAAAGATGTATTATATTTTAAAATATTTTTCTTTTTATTATGAAATGAATCATTAGCAAATATAATAAACACACATATGTAAACATATATGAAGTTTTAGATAAGAAAGTGAGACTGGTTATGTACCATTCTATTTTTGAAAAGCTTATTTTATAATATTTATATACATATATACATAATGTATAAATATATATACATGCTATATATATGTATATATATATGCCATATTCATTGCTTATACATATATGTATATAAATACTTATGTTTATGAACATAGTTAAAAAGTCTTTGTGTAGTTTTAAACTAGGAACTTATACTAGCAAAGAGAGCTCTTAGACATTATGTATGTTCATATATATATTCACATGCATATTTATGCATATATTAATGTGTATATATTTATATGTAACACATTTGCTACATTTCCATGTCTCCTGCATATATAGTGTATACTTAATACCAATTAGAATTATCTAGAAAATGGAATGGTTTGAATGGTTCTTGTTTCTGGAGATATTCCAGATGGACAAGTCATTTTTCAGTATTTTGTCTGGAAAATGATAGAGACATTTTGATATTCAGGTAGGTTTTTAAAATATGACTAGAGTTTCCTTTCAAATCTCTGACTCAATAGTTCTGATTCTTTAAGCTGGAGACTTCCACTTAAATAAATTCATATAATTTACACCATGATTCTTTAGTCTTTATATAGTCAGGCTAGGTATTCAATTCTATTCCATTTATTTAATTTGATTCAATAATCAGATTTAAAATTCATTATGTGTAATATAAACCTGAAAAGTCTCATTAACATTTTACCTTTTTAAGTGACTTGAACAGTCCTTTGGAGATTATCCAGTTTAATTTGTGTTTTTGCTTAATTTCAGTGCTTGTTTTTAGTTAATGATTTTCACCATATTAGACTTGTAGAGAATTGTTTTAAAATAAAGAATATAACATCCTGGAACCTGAAGATACCTTTGTATTATAAATGACTTTCTGATAGAAGGTAAAGGAAGATCAACCTTTGGAACTTCTGTGGACCCAATTTGATTTAAGAAAGATAATTGTTTGGTGAAAGAGAGGCAGTAGAAGATTTGGAAAAGAAGTCCCTTTCATCTTTGAGGTTGTAGGATTCAAACATACTAATACCCCAAGCACCACAGAATAGTTAGAATTGAAATAAAATGCATTTTAAAACTAAGTTTTAAGAAAAATCAATAAATAAATCTATCAAAAGAATAATAGGTGGTATTTATGCTCTTTAAATTCAGAATAGTACTATGATACTTTCACAAGTGTAAAAATCATTATGTATCATAAAATGTTGTATTATTATGAGCAATCAGTATTAATAATGTGTAATTCAGAAGTGAATGGGAACGTTCAATTTGGGGAACGCTCAATTCAGGTATGGACTAAAATTCAGTGATAGTAATTGTTGAAAGGATTTATTCATATTCCTATTTTTTCATGGAATTCTGGAACCATTACTGTCCCTTTGAAAAGAATATCAGAAACAACTCTATCTACATCAGTAGAGAGCTATGATTCTGGGAATAACTTCACTCATTAGGAGTGTCATATAAAACATAAAGATGCAGTGTTTGTTGTCGCAGAATCAGAATTCAGAAAAATTGGGAGGAATTTAAGGAAGCCATTTATTTTTTAAAAATACCTAGCTGAAATTGAAGTGACTATTCAGAGGGGCAGTAACATATCTGTAATTGGAGGAGTTCAAATCAAGAGCGGGTTATCATCTTTGAGAGATTATATAAGAGTGTTTCATCATTGGGTGGTGAATGAACTGAATATATGATGACCTCTAAGATTTTTTCTATTTTAAGAATTCTATGAAGCTGTCTTGAAAAAAAATCCTGTCAATGGAAAATTCTTTCCTGTCTCCAGTTTGTATGGAGAAAGCAAGTGTCAGATCAGGACTCCCTTGGGGCGAAGGACTTTGAGAACAGCTTTACGTATTTGTTTGGTCTTTACGCTGTAAATGATGGGGTTCATTACAGGGGGAATCAGCAGGTAGATATTGGCAATGAGAGTGGGTACATAGGGAGGGGCTTTCTTCCCAAATCTATGGACAAAGGATAGGCTGATTAGAGGAATATAGAAGATGGCTACAGCAGTTACATGGGAGATGCAAGTGCTAAAGGCTTTCTTGCGTTCTTCTGGGGATGCGATGCTAAGAATAGAGTGGATGATCAGAATATAGGAGAGGAGGATGAAGACTGAGTCTATACCAGCACTAGAAATGATTGCAATTAACCCAAATGCACTATTGACTTTTGTGTCTGAACATGAGAGTTTCATAACATCAGGATGAAAACAATAAGAATGGTGAAGCACATGGCTGTGGCAAAAAGAGAGCCGTTTAAGAAGCAGGACAAGGGGTATCAGGATGACCACACCTCTGGTAACAATTGACACTCCAATCTGGGTTATTCTTGAGTGTGTGAGGATAGTGGCATATCTGAGTGGATTAGAAATGGCCACAAATCGATCAAAGGCCATGGCCAGTAGTACTGAGGATTCCATGAAAGTGAAGAGATGAATAAAGAACATCTGAGCCAGGCAGGCATTAAAACTGATCTCTCTGGCATTGAACCAGAATATTCCCAACACAGTAAACAGAGTGGATGTGCACAAGCCCAAGTCAGTAGAAGAGAGCATGGAGAGGAAATAGTACATGGGCTCATGGAGGCTTGGTTCAGTGATGATGACAAAAAGGATCATACCATTCCCAGAGAGGGCTGTTATGTAGAGACAGCAAAAAGGGATGGAGATCCAGGCATGAGCAGCTTCTAGTCCAGGAACACCGGTAAGAAAGAAGGTCAGTGGTGGCGTTGATGTGTTCTTAAGGAAAGCTGACATGATGAGATGAAGAGACAAATTTTTCTAATGAGAGAATTTATATCCTGAAATGATAAATTCAGTTCATTACAAACTTCCTAAATTCAAGGGCTATTTTATTTTTCTTCAATATTCTTTACAAAGCATATAATACCTTACCTATAATAGCAGGAGCTCAGTAAATATAGATTATGTGGAGAAAGAGTTCTCTGAATTTTTTCTTCCTTCCTTCAAGATTTATTTTAATTAGTTATTTCACACAAAAGGAGTTGGCTGACTCTCCCTGAGAAAAGTGTGTGTTCATGGGAAATTCAATATGGATACTTGATGGTGTTTGCTTCTCTAATAGGGAACAAAACACTCTGCATGGACATAGAGATCACCACCCAAAGAATATTGTAGAGTATTCCTGTCCATCCAAATATGCACTTCTTAGGGGTAAAGCTCTAGAGCAGTAGTCTTTCCCGAATACTTTGCTTGGTGTTGTAAGAAGTATTTACAAATGTACTGAAGGTAGAAAGAGCACTTGCCTCCCATCTCCCTGCTTTTTGACTGATAATGTTTCAAATCTGGGATGTGCTCCCTTTTTACATTCACCTTCGTGGATTGATTTGGCTTCTCTTAAGATTTATCTCAAATCCAATGATCTACAAGAACCCTTTCCCTATCTCAATAGCATCTAGTCCTTTCCTTGTGTAGGAAATTTTAATTTCATTTAATCTCAACATAGTTACATTTATATAGTTGTTTTCTGTTAGAACATGAGTTCCTTCAGGGCAAGAACTGAAATTCTCTCTACATCCTAATTCTTATAGCAATTTGTGGCACATTGTAAGTACTTAATAAATAATTGTTGTCATATTGGATTTAGAGTAAGTATATTATAACATGGAGAAAGTAGTACACCTTCAGGAACCTCATTTTATCTGCAAAATGGAAAAAAATCCATAATTTCCTACCTAACTCAAAGTTTTGTAATAGAAAACAAATAAGAAAATGTATGTCTTGTGCCTTGTAAATCTAAAGAATTAGACAAATAACATATGCTTCCATCATCATCATGTCATATTAGTGTCACCACCTGTACCACCACAAGTTTGTAATCTGATATTATTTTATATAAGTTCCTTCCCTCTGTAGGGAGAAAATTAGGGTAAAAATGCTTTGGTAAATATCAAGGATCCAAATAATAAAGAGAAGATTGTTGGTGGAGGATGTCATAGATGAAAATGAATTTAACTGTCACATGCCCAGATATTCAAGATAATTGACTTCTTTATCTAAGACATGCCTCCTGAATTTTTGACTGGATATTGAACATGAAATAGTTAGGATGAAAATATTAAGAACATCTGAAAGTTGACTTTCAACTACATATAGAGTACTTCAAATATAATATGGGTATTTACCTGAGTCAGTCAAATAATAAAAGTCCTATATAGTATTTCAGCTGACATTATCATCTTGTTTGATGCTTACCAACTTTGTGAAGTGGTCAGGAAAAACATTATGACAAAATTCTAGGAATAAACTGAGACTCAGAGAGCTTAAATGCTTAGCTCAGGACCACTTATAGGTTAAGACTGGAATATGGATTCTTTCTTTATATAATGATTTGTGACTTGCAGTACACTCAGATCAGTATCATGAAATGAGAATTAGAGATATTATTTTCACTTGGCATGTAAAGAAACTCAGGTTTGATGAATTTAAATAATATACCCATAGAAATATGACTAGTAAATGTTAGAGGAATGATTTGAATACAAATGTTTACTGACCCAAGTCTGGGAACCTTTACACCAGTGGTTCTCAACCTTTCTAATGCTATGACTGTGCAATACAGTTTCCTCATGTTGCAGGGATCCCAAACCAAAAAATTATTTTGGTGGCTACTTCAAAACTATAATTTTTCTACAGTTATGATTTGGAATGGAAATACCTGATATGCATTATGTATTCTCATTGCTACAAATTGAGAGGTTGAGAACCACTGCTTTACACTATACCAGGCAAAATTCTTATGATGTGCAACACTATTTGGATATGTAACTTCTGGGGTGCTCATATGAAAAACCATATATCTTTAGAGTAACTGCATATTTGAAGAATCATTTAATAGTAGATAAGACTAAATGGTGTTAAAGATCCATTCTATTCTTGGAATTCCATTAAGCTGTGAAATTATGAACATTTATTTTGAGAGAAGAAAACTCTATTTTTTATAATCATAGATTATTTCTATATCTACCCTGCCACGTGTTTAGTATAAGACAATTAATTTTGTAATTGTGATAGTTGCTTCTTTTGTGAATGACTGATGGATTATGCCCAAATTTATCTGATCCAGGTACATTAATTGCTCTCTAATTATAATCCTGGATAAAGCCAAAAATGATTAGAGCTGAGATTCATTAGAGACCACAAACCTTAACCACTATATTATCTTCAATCATAAACCTCACTTATAATATCCCTGAAAATTGACCATCCATTTTTTACTTTAATGCTTCATGTGACTAGAAACTCACTACCATATAAGGTATTCCGTTCCACATTTATTCACCTTCACTTTTTATGAAATTTCTCTTCATGCTACCTTAAATTACTCATCTCATAGACTCATGTAGATAGTGTTATGTAAATGTGAATTATCATTATTATTATTCTAACATGTGAAACCAAAAAAAAAAAACTACCATCCTAAAACTTCTAATTTCTCTCTTTTGGGAGCATAACTTCTTAGAATAAAAAGGTTGTAAGACATCTTCACTCTTTCCTGATCATATTCATCTGAAATATTTCACATCTGAATATTGTCAATTAAGAAGGATGTCGACAAACTAGACAGTGTTGAGAAGAGATCATTCAAGATAGGAAAGGACTTAAGTCCCTAACATATAAAGATGGGTTGAAGAAAAAAGAGATGCTTAAGAAGCAAAGAGAAAAATCATGGTTGACATGACAGCTTTTTAAG
The DNA here is from genome assembly GCF_027887165.1 of Monodelphis domestica. Classification (NCBI taxonomy): domain Eukaryota; kingdom Metazoa; phylum Chordata; class Mammalia; order Didelphimorphia; family Didelphidae; genus Monodelphis; species Monodelphis domestica. The sequence continues at coordinate 351,606,606 of NC_077230.1, forward strand.
AACATGAAAGACTTACATAGATGCAGCCTTAAAGTTGTGCTGTTTCATCCAGAGAACGAAGTAGAAGTAATAAGCAAAACATTTAGAGGTTCTTAGTCTTAATGCCTGAAAAAAAAGGGCCAATGAACTAGAACTATCCATAATCAGAATGAGATGCTTTGGGGTTCGAGGTGGGGGAATGCCTTTCCTCTCATAGAAGATACTGCACTACAGTTTGGAAGAATCTTTCTAGATGAATGTTGAGAGTATTCCTACAGGTGTAGAGGATTAGATGGCCACTGAGGTTTCTTCTGTCTCTATAGTTTGATTCGACATAATTCAGTAAGCATTTATTAAGTATCTCAATACATCTTAGACACTGGAGTTACTGAGGCAGAATGACATTCTCTTAGCTGAAGGCATATATCCTGCCAAAAATCTGAAATTTTGAGACATTCCACAAAGACATGGAAAAGACTAATTTGAGAATCAGGATGATTCTGCTAGGGCATCTCAAAGAGCGGGTGAAGAGTTCTAACTTAAGGAAGACTTACCTTTTGTACTGGGAAGTTGGAGAAACTCCTGACAGATAATCAATCAGTTTATAAATGTGTTCAGCTAAGTTGTTTTTTTTTTTTGACTTGTATCTAACCTAAATTCCCCTTTCCTCAGTTTAAAACCCATCCGAAGTCTGATGACATAAAAAGCAAATACTCCACGCCAGATCTAAATGTCTCTTGATTCTATCTGTGGGGTTGGTTAGCTTGTCAGCACAGAGTAGTGATTTGGGGGGACGACCCACTGGTTGTCTCACTCAACTGCCTTTTTAAGGAGCTCTGCCTTCTCTGATACATGGACAACGAGGTGACTTATTCCAATGACAGGGTGCTATGCATTTGTGTCCTATTAATTCTCTATGTCTCATGAGGACATTTCCCTGCTGATTTACTGAAAAGCAGATTTTCTGTTTTTCTATAACTAGAAATAGAATTGCTCAGGCACAAAAGTTGGAACCTTATGACCTTTAAGGGCAAGTTTCCCAATCATAATATCTCAGCATTGGATGGAACTTCTGTCTAAAAATGACAATCTTGATCAGAAAAGGAATCTTATCTTACTCATCATAAGTGGCCATCTAGTATCTGCTTGATAATTTTCTATGATGAAGCAACCATTACCTTCTGGGGAAACTTGTTACTATTATTATTAGTTAAAATATCTATTTTTTCTTTTTCCCCACATTTCTTCCTCTTATATTGGAAAAAAGAAGGAAAAAATCTGTATAATTGAGCAAAACACATTTCAGACACACTATCAACGAGTCCATCACCTCTCTGTCAGGTGTTGGTGAGCTTCCTTCATCACTGATATTTTGAAACTGAAGTTGGTCATTCATTGTATTCTGATTAGAGATCTAAAGTATTTTAAAGTTGTATAATATTTACAAAATTATTATTATGTAAATTTTCTTCTGATTTTGTTCATCATACTATGCATAAGTTTATTTAACTCTCAATTATCTCACAAAAGTATTCCTTTCATCAGTTCTCCAAAGCAGCTAAAATGGCACAATGGATATAGCACTAACTCAGAGTCAAGATGACCTGAGTTTAGTCAACCTGAAGTTACAGGAATTAGTTCTAGATCCTTTCTCTCTCCATGTGACCACAGACAAATCACTTAAACTCTCTTAGATTTAGTTGTCTTAATAAAATAAGAGACACAGAAGAAATGGGCTCTAAATTCCCTTCCAACTCCAAATCTTTGAGAACAAGTGGTACAAGACCTCTCATTTCTATAGAACAATCTTTTGTGTATCAATCAATTAGAAAAAAAATTACTAAGTACACTTTAGATGTGACATTGAAATTTTTTTTAACAACTGAGGGATGTTAAAAAAGCTGTCCTTCAAGAAGATTAATCTGGCATACAACAACTACAACAAAGTACTAATTAAGTACAAGTCACTTTGTTAAGTGATTTAAAATATTGTCTTCTTCTATCCTTATGGTGTTCCTTCAAGGTAGGTTCTATTTTTATCTCCATGTTATGGTTCGGGAAAATGTAGGTAAAGTTTCTTACTCAAGTTCTTTCAGAGGAAATGGCTTCGGAGACTGAATTTGAACTGTGAAATGGAAGGCTATTAGAATATTTGAATCTTAAAACTGCTCCAACTACATCATAAGATTTGATTAAGCTATTCCCCATTTTTAACAATGGAGGTACTTGTTCAGGAATGTATTGAGAAGTTTTAAAATTACTACATCCTACTCAGACAGTGCCTTAGGGGAAGATAAAGTTGCAAACTCCTGATTGAACAATGAAAAGTCCCTAAATCATACTTACAGAAAAGCTAGAACCTTAAGCTTGGTCTATTTTAGATCTAATACAAAAAGTGCTCAGTACCTATAAATGTTAAATTAAACACTAATAGGTCAAGCAACTTACAAAAGGCAAGCTTATCAAAAGAGGTGTGAAGTACACAGAAGATATAATCTACCCAGAGAAGGTGAGAATTATAGAGTGTTGAGAACTAAGAATTGGCAGTCCTGGGAAAAAGCTTCTACTATGATTGGTAGATGTGAAAATTTAGGGGAGGTGATATAATAGAAAATTCTCTTTAAAAGGACATCAATTGAATTCAGTTGAGACTCTGAACTCAGTTCAGGAGTTCAGTGGAGGACTGGAGCTTGCTTGAGACAATCTTGTGGTGAATGATAAAGACTGACTCGCTCTCCCTTAGGCTCAATCATAGATCATTTGGCCTAGACCCTTTCTACTATTTTCTCTTTCTCTCTCTCCCTCTCTCCTTCCCTCTCCCTCTCTCTCTCTCTCTCTCTCTCTCTCTCTCTCTCTCTCTCTCTCTCTCTCTCTCTCTCTCTCTCTCTCTCTCTCTCTCCTTCCCTTAATTATTCCTTCATTTGTATTAATTAATATCTCCATAAAACGCAGCTGACTTGTGTATTTTCATATTTGGAATTTTCCTATGGCGACTACTTAATTTTAGATTTTAAATCAAGACACTAAAACTTATCTTTACAGTTTGGCTGAAACTTTACAGTTTTGGCAATTCACAGTCTTGGCAAACCACATTATTCATGGTTACAAATACCAAGACTAACTATAAGAAAGATTTAAAGTAGGCTGCTGCTAATGAGAATAAAAAGGAAAAAAAAGTATGTATATGAAAAATGTTGGAAAGAATAAGAAATTGTTCCTGTTTTTTCTTCATTTTTGAATAAGAATAATGTCCTCATGGAGTGATATCTTGATGTGAATGAAGTGGATTTAAGAGAGGCAGACTAAACAAACTCATCAGCCTTCCTCTTTCTTCCAGAGTCATTCAAGTCTAATGACAAGATAAAAGCCAAGATAACTGATCATGAGGCAGGCTTCAGTGTATGATGCTGGCCTCTTTGTTTTCTGAAAAGATCTAAGCCCTCCATAGTGCCCACTTCTTGGCTACCTTTATGACTGTTAAAACAAATTTTTTTCATCCAAACATTTTTAAAATTAATTCATTTATTTAGTTAATTTAGAACGTTATTCCTTGGTTACAATACTCACATTATTTCCCTTCCTCCTATCCACCCACTCTTCCCGCAACTAACATGCAATTTCATTGGGTATTACAAGTGTCCTTGATCAGAACCTATTTCCATGTTGTTGGTGTTTGCATTAGGATGTTCATTTAAAGTCTACATCCCCAGCCATATCCCCTCGACCCATGACAAGCAGTTGTTTTTCTTCTGTGTTTCTACTCCCACAGTTTTTTCTTTGATTGTGGATAGTGGTTTTTCTCATAGATTCCTCCAAGTTGTTCAGGAGGAATGCATTGCCTCTAATGGAGAAGTCCGTTACATTCTATTGTAAAACAGTGTATCAGGTTGTTCCAGTTCCCATGGAATTCCTCCAGTTTATTATTCCTTTGAGCACAATAGTATTCCATCACAAACATATACCACAATTTGTTCAGCCATTCCCCAACTGAAAGGCATCCCCTCATTTTCCAATTTTTTCCAACCACAAAGAGTGCAACTATGAATATCTTGTACAAGTCTTTTTCCTTATTATCTCTTTGGGGTACAAAACCATCAGTGCTATGGCTACATCAAAGGGCAGACAGTCTTTTAGCCCCCTTTGGGAATAGTTCCATATTGCCCTCCAGGATGGTTGGATCAATTCACAACTCCACCAGCAATGCATTAATATCCCGAGTTTGCCACATCCCACCAGCATTCATTACTTCCTTTTGCTGTCATATTAGCCAATCTGCTAGGTGTGCGGTGATACCTCAGAGTTGTTTTGATTTGCATCTCTCTGATTATAAGAGATGTAGAACAATTTTTCATGTGCTTATTAATAATTTTGATTTTCATTCAAACCTTTTGTGGGGGGAAAGTTTTAAAATACTTGGAGTATATACCCTCAGTTCATTAAAGGATATGTTGCCCACTGGTTACCCTCAATCTGGTTTAGCCCATCTGCCAGTTTACTAGAGTATGGCTACTGTGCATGCTACAGCTTCTTGGGGCCACAATTGTGAACTGAGTCCCATGTGGGCCCCAAATGTGAATGAACAGACTTGAATAGGGTTTTGCAGGCCCCCATACCACAAGCAGTAGACCTCTTTGAACATCTATATATGTATAGTTATTGATGGAAGCAAGAGAACAAGAAGAGAGTGGATTCAAAGATGACTACTCCATTTCCAGGCTAGATGACATGCAGAATGATGGCATACTAAATTAGAATATCAAAACCAGAAGTTGGTAATCCATGGCTAGAACTGTTACAATAGGGCAGTGGTTCTCAACCTTTCTAATGCCGTGATCCCGCAATACAGTTCCTCATGTTGTGGTGACCCCAAACCAAAAAATTATTTTGGTTGCTACTTCAAAACTATAATTTTGCTAGTTATGATTTGGAATGTAAATACCTGATATGCATTATGTATTCTCATTGCTACAACTCAAACATAATTTAAACATAGTGATTAATCACAAAAACAATATTTAATTATATGTTGAGAAATAGTAATCCAGCAGGAGGCAGCCTGAGCTCTGTGGCAGGAGGTAAGTCCTGCCTGGGGAGGGGGTCTGCAGATGCTGCCTTCTTCTTCCTGTCATCTCCCTCCAGCTCGAGCTGAGGCTTAACTTTTCTGGGGTTACTTGGCTCCGTTATCTGCTACAGGAGTTATCTGCTCCAGGACTCATTCTTAAACCCCTTTGGAGCCAGTGCCCAGATGCTCTCTCTGGGTCTCTGTTTCAGTCCAGTCTCCAGGCAACAGGGTAAATCCATTTCCCCTCATAGGGGGAGGGCTTCTGAAAGGTAACTAATATTAATACAATGTGTGGGAAGCAGGGTCCCCGTTCTTTCCGAGATCTTGTTGTAAAGTAGTGCTATTTCTCAGTGGCTAAAGCCATCAGAAATATGTATTTTCCGATGGCTTTAGGTGACCCCTGTGTTTTGGTCATTCAATCCCTACTGGGGGTTGAATGACCAAAACCCACAGGTTGAGAACCACTGCAATAGGGGATAAGATATTTGATCTTTTGGTAGATGCTGAAACCAGTAAATCAGTTTTGCAATGTCTTCCTAAACATAATAAATTACCTAGGCACCTGAAACATTCCTTAGCATGGATGTACTTGAGGAAGGGACAATTGCTCACATTAAAAAGATCTTTTTAAAAAATAAAGTTCCCCAAATCAAACTTTTCTTTAAGAATAACAACCTCAATTGGGAAGAAATGGATTTGGAGGACCTTAGGCATAAAGCTACATATTTAACCACTGGCACTGAAGATAGATATGAGGAGAAAGATACTGTAGTGGAATGCCTAAAAAGAAAGCTTAGGGAAGCAGAATTAAAAGCTAATGACAGTGAGATAAGAGAGGTCAAGGCAGTGGCTTCCCTACTATTCATTTCATCATATCCATGTTTGTTATTCATATCCATATCATATTGTTCTGGCCAGGATACTAATAGAGGGTCTCATCTTGTCTCCTCTATAAACTTGTTATGTTCCCTTTTAGTTAATAATTCCTTCATTAGCAATGCAAAATTGTTATAGCAGGGTCAAACAGATCTATTTCCCTTTTCATTTCCTTAATAAGTCTATTGTGTTCTGTAAACCTAGAAATTCTCATTTTAATCAATTCCTCGGGGGTGAATCTTTTGAGGGTTTTTACTTGGACTATTTCATCTTTGGATACTCCAGGGAGATCCCTAAATGGACATAGGGTAGCCATCCCACTAGCCTTTTCTTGTTGTAATCTATTAAGTTGTTTCATTTCCCCATTATTTCCAATATCTCCAAACTCATGCTCTTTGTTTACAATCATATTTTCTTTTTTATATAATTCCATTAAATCAAGTTGACATTGCATATGGTGTATGATCATTTTAAGTTCTGAATCTTTAGTTTTCCAGATGACCATAGCCCTTAAACATTTGCTGGTATAAAAGAATGCCACTTGAAACTTGTACATGACTTACAAACATATAAAATGTAGGGGGAAATGTGCCAAAACAGTTCTAACTTTTACACATATTATTGGTTTCATTCAATCATATTCTAGCACAATTAAACAAATATTAGGAAACAACACCAATACAATATAGGGAATGTACAGAACAAGATCTTACAACATCATTAACATAGTAACAAACGTGTATCCAACATGTATACATTAAACAACAATACAGAATTAACAAGTGTATTTGTTTTATTGTAATCCACCTTGAACAGTTTTTAAGAAACAGTTACAACAGGTTACAATTTGACAAAATTTTTTTTCAAAATGGCCACCCAACATGGTCACCAAGAGCAGGTGGTAATGGCCTTTTAATGTTTTTAAGTGTCCCACAGAATTCCCAGATTCTTAGAATTCTGTTGACCTCCACCTCTGGACAGTACCACTCTCAGAGGGATGTTAGAATGTTGCAACTAACTGCCTTATCTCTAATGAAACCTTATCTAGATAGATGAAAATACATAAGAATTAAGTTATACAGTATAACTGGCTCAGTCAACTGAAATATTATAATAGGATTGAAGGGGTTTTAGGGAAGACACGTAGAGGGAACATCTAAATATTTTGATTTCAATAAACAAGGAAAGGGAAGGTAAAAAAAGGAAGGAGGGGAAGGGAGAGATCTTAATTATTTTACCCTCTAAATTATAAGCTATCTGACTACAACTATCTTATTTCTAAGTACATTAAAGGCAAAGTCTTTACAGATTAATAATCTTACAACAGAGTCTTTTCATGGGCAAAGTCCAAAAATCCCAAGAGAAATATCCAAAGGTGGTCTGTTCTATCTGTCCAGCAGATGAATGAAGATTGACTTCTCCACAGCCAAAGATATTCCCAGTCTTGTAATTTGAATAATGGTTTCTCAAGCTGCTCCAGGAGAATATTCCTCCTCCTTCATCCAGGTCCAAAGAGATTGTCAATTGCTTAACTGTTTCTCTGGGATTCTATTCCACCAGCTCCAGAGAAAATTCTAATCCCATGCTCTGCCAATCACTCTCATGTTTTAAGTCTTATTTCTATTGTAAAAGAATTTAGGAAGAAATTTAGAACATAAAAAGTGATTTGGCAGTCTATTCAATTTACTTTCTTTAATAATTTACTTTCTGCCTAAAAATCAAATCTAATAGAATCTAAGGCAGAAGAGTAATAAGGGCTGGGTAATTGGGATTAAGTGATTTACCCAGGGATGTGCAGCAAGGAAGAGTCTAAGATCATCAATACACTTTACGATTGTAAGTATGGCCCAATTAAATCATTGGGAAAGCTGGAGTTGGCTCTTACTGACTTATGAGAGCCAATTGCTAAATTTTTAGTGAAGCATTTACTCCCAATTAATAGTAAAAACAAAACAAAACAAAACAAAACTATCCGGTTGGGTTTAATTTGTTCTTTTATTGACACTTAAAAGATGATGGAGTAAATATTAACAATAGAGATGGAAATTAAAAGTGTATACAGTGTATGTCCCCCCCCCTCCCCTTCTAGATAGCCTGTTCAGTGGAACAGGTGGAAGAAACCAACAAGAAGGTTCAACGGCTGAGATGGCGATGCAGCAAAGCACTGTGGAGTGCTTAGGGTGTGTTGGAGCATAAAAGACAACACGGCCATCCAATGCAGCTGAGGAAGTCTCCAGGTGTAACGACTTTTCGTGCCAATGGACCCAGGCTTCCAATGCCGAGAGAGTGGGACTATCTCTGTGCATTGACTTTGCCACTTAAATCTTCATGCATAAGTGTCTTTGTGCACAAAAATGCACAAAGACAATTGTCATCCTCGGTTACTGAGAGACTACTACTACTACTAATCATTTATGTACACACTCCTGCATTCAATTCAATTTCACAACAATTTCCAAGTACCATAATGTGATAGTTATTGTGTTCAGTTCTGAGGATATGACACAAAAACACAAAAATAAATGAATATGATATATTCAAATTTAAAATATTTTATAATGAATAGGGTGCTATTAACTAGAGGAATAAGAAAGAGGTAGCAGATGAACTCAGGCTTGAAATAAGGGATCTAAGAGATGAATTTTGGAGTCAAGGTATTACAAGCATGATAATGATAGGGAAGGGGCTAGAGATGGAAGGTAGAGAAGACTATGTGGACTGAAGAGAGAGACACAAAGACAGGAGAGAGAATGTCATATATGCAAAAAAGCAAGTATGGTATTTTAGAATGGAAAGCACATAAAATGGAGGAAAGTGCAATCAATATGCTAAAGCAAGAATTGAAGGCTATCCACCAAAGCTTTTTGAGGAGAAGAGTGGCATTGGCAGACCTATGACTTAGAAATTTCCACTTGGCAGATTTGTGTAGGATGGACTATATAGAAGATAAACTTGAGGAAAGTTTGCCAATTAGAAGACAATTGCAAAAAAATAAAATGATTTTTTTCTATGAGTCAAGATCTGATTATATATTTAGACAATGAGGAAGTCAGTTGAAAATGAAAAACTATATATTAGGATAACAAAATTGTCAAAGAGGCTTGGACTTAGTGAGTGTGGATTGTGACAATTACACAAGAAGTAGGGAATGAAGAAACAGAAGGCAAATTGGAATAAATGACTCCTAAAGTCCCTTCTATTTCTAAGTTACTAAGTCTAGGAACTTTATACTTTAAAAATTAAAGTGGGAAAACACAGTGAAATCAAATACTCTAGATTGACAGACTTTCAAAAGTGTATGCAGAAAGCAACTTTATCACAGGGAAAATGTTGGCACTGAAGATTTGGGCAAATAACTATCTGTCATGGTGGTTTGTACTTAGGGATATAGTGATAACTTTGTCAAAAGTTCTCTGGAATAAAAAAATAGAGGGGAATTTCAAGAGAATTATGGACTCATAAATGAATTGAAATGTATAAAATAAAAATTGAGAAGATTCTAGTAGTATTTGAACTTTTCAGAGATTTATGGGATCACCACCTCTCTTTTAAGAATATTAGAGGTCTTTTCATCTTAAAAAGGAGGGAATTAAAGCTCAGAAAAAGTCACCATAGTTAATTACTTTTATATTAAATTAAGATTCAACACAAATCTATCCATTATGCTACTGCAGAAAGCAGGAATAGTTCCAAATGGGAAAAACTACAGGGAATCATATTTGTAACAATAAGAGCTGTGTAAAATATAAAGACACATAGAGATTTTTATTGCTCCCTGTGGCTGGCAAAGTTCAAAGTTAGAGCAGATGATCATCTGAAATGGATGCTCTTGATTCTTGAATTGAATGTGGTTTGACTACATAATTCTTAAGACTCTCTTCAATTAAAAAGTGAAATAACAAAAAAAAAAACTCTCAATGGGTGAATTTTTCCTTTGCTTGAGTGGTATGGAGATAGCAATTGTTAGATTCAGAATCTTTTGGGACAAAAATTTTTGAGCAATGCTTTACGAATTTCTTTTGTCTTCACACTATAAATGATAGGGTTCATTACTGGAGGAATAAGTAAGTAGATATTGGAAATAAGTGTAGGCAGGTAGGTAGGAGCTTTTTTCCCAAATCTGTGGACAAAGGACAGGCTAATCAATGGAATGTAGAAGATAGCAACAGCAGTCATGTGGGAGATACAAGTGCTGAAGGCTTTCTTGCGTTCCTCTGGGGATGCAATGTTGAGGATGGAACGGATGATCAGGACATAGGAAAGTAGGATTAATGTTGAGTCCACTCCAGCAACTAAGATAGTAGCAGTCAACCCAAATGCACTATTTATCTTGGTGTCTGAACATGACAGTTTCATAACATCAGGGTGGAAGCAATAGGAATGTTGGAGCACATGACTATGGCAGAAAGACAGGCGTCTAAGAAGCAGAATAAGGGGTATCAGGATTACTATTGCAATACTGACAATTGCCACTACAATTTGGGTGATTCTGGCATTTGTGAGGATGGTAGTATATCTCAAAGGGTTAGAGATGGCTACAAAGCGATCAAAGGCCATTGCCAAGAGTACAGAAGACTCCATAATAGTGAACAGATGAATGAAGAACATCTGAGCCATGCAAGCATTGAAGCTGATCTCTCTGGCATTGAACCAGAATATTCTCAGCATAGTCACAAGAGTAGAAATGCACAATCCCAGGTCAGTGGTGGACAGCATGGAGAGGAAATAATACATAGGCTCATGGAGGCTTGGTTCAGTGATGATGACAAACAGGATCATACCATTTCCAGAGAGGGCTGTTATGTATAGGCAGAAAAAAGGGATGGAGATCCAGGTATGGGAAGCTTCTAGTCCAGGAACACCCGTCAAAATGAATGTCAGGGATGATAGTGAGGTGTTGTTATGGAAAGTTGACATGATGGGATGAGGATGAATGTTTTTCTTAGGAGAGGTTAATAACGTGAAATGAAATATTTATGTTAACTAGATTATACACTTCCTGGCTCACTGTCTTGTTGTGGCAGAGGGTGCTGTATAGATCATTTCAGCTGTCAGCTATGCCTTACAGTGTTACCCAAGATGGACAAGTTATAATGAAGGATTCTTACAAAAGGTCATCCTGGAGGAGGAAATGGAAAACCATTCCAGAATCTTTGCAAAGAAATCCTCATGAAGAGTCACAAAGGGTCAGACATGATTGAATGACTGAACAACAAAATAACTGGAGCATAAATTCCCTCAGTTAATTCCCTGGGCTACTTCTTACTCTTCTTAGTATCACCTCCTCTGTCATATATAGTGCCTTGCATCTAGTAGTTTCTTGATAATTTTTTTAATTATTATTTTTAAAGGCAGTGTGGTAGTACAGTGGACAGATCAGTGGGACTGGAATCAGGAAGTTCTTAGTTGAAATATGGATTCAGACATCTACTAGATGTGTGATGCTGGGAAAGTCATTTAATTCATTTGTCTGAGTAAGTACTTAAAGGAATGCCTGGCACAAAGGAAGAACTAAAAAAATCTAGCTGTCAGGTGTTATTATTCATATGAATTTTCTCTTTTCCCTTTCCATATGTTATAGTATTAATTTTAAGTAATTGTGCTTTAAGCCAAGGGCAGGGGCTGGTTTACTTCCCAGGAATTGTGATCCAGTGACAGACAAAGAGGATGAGAAATTTGCTTCTTTTATCTAGCTTGCTGTGGTATACCCCTCCTCATTGGAAAAAACATGATTCAAGAATATGTCATTGAGAGTTTCAGTTCACCTTGTTTGAACCATTTGTTTGGTTAGGGAATGCTTAGTTTCCGAGTACGGTGAAATACAGTTTTCCTGGGGGAGTCAGATTGTTTGCATTTTTTTGCCTCTTGACAATTCTCTGTTTTAGATATTTTGGATAAAGTATCTCACCTTTTTGAATTTTTTCTCCTTATCTGAAAAACTGAAATAAGAAAAAACACTTAAGATTATGGGTGATATGCTGGTAGAAGCTATGGGAAATCCAGCTGTCATCATTATCACCATCACTCTGGATCTCCTGTCTATTCTTTACATACAGTATTTCACCTCCCATGTTCATGCCTTTGCTTTGGCCATCTTCCATACTTAGAACAAATCTCTCCTTAGATCTGCTTTTCACAACTGATAATACTCTCTTTTCAAGCTTCTTTGAATTCAACTACTTAGTGTATATTTGCATTTATGAGACTTATATTTACACTGTAAATATGGACATATATACATTATATGTGTGTACCTAATTAATGTCTTGCTAATAGAACAAAAACAAGTAGGGATTATTTCATTCTTTTTTACTCATATCCCCAATGCCTGGAACATTATAGGCATTTTAGAAATAACTGTTGATTAGTTGATATTTTCTTATATTATCGTGAATAGAAGTGGCAAAGAAGAGGCAGAATTGGTTTTGCTAAATGTCAAGGATTTATTAAATGGAAGGAGAATCAGTTTCACAGTTTTTAATGTCTCCATCCTCCAAAGGAAGAAAATTATATCCCCTTACTATCATATTCCTCAGAAATATAAAAGATTTCCATTTTCTAGTTTATACTTATTATGAGATAGATATGAAAAGTTAAATGCATTCAGCTTAGTAAACAAAATAATAAAAATCATAATTCCTGAATTTGGATGATATTTTATTGTTATTTAAAACAATCATGTGAGTGTCCATGTATCATGATTAGATTTTACAAATAACAACAGTCATGATTTGCTGAAAGGTTAAAAGATTGATAATAAAACCCATAATAAAGTTTGACTCCTCTCCTTGTCCTTTCTCCTCTCCTTCCCTCTCTTTCATTTTCTCTTTATTTCTCTGCCTTTTAAGACTGTCTCCATTTTTCTCTTCTTATATTAGTAGGGACTATATGTTTATGTTGATATATGTAAATGTATATTTATAATGTGTATAAATATATTTAGTATTGTACATATATACATGTATTATTTTAAATTAATATTCATAATATTTAACATGTCCCAAGAGACTATTGATTGTTCAATGTTTGAAGTTGTTCAGTGTATAAAGTATATAATACTATGAATGAATACAAAAGATTTTGTTCAAAATGTCTCAAAACATCATCCAAGTGAATGTTCTTTTTCAAGCATTCTATTTGATATTCAATGAAACTAACATCACTCTAACAAATACGATAACTAATGATAAACTTCTGACTTTGATTATGAGACACAAAATAAAATGTTACTTTGCTGTCAGATCTTCTTAATGACTATAAAAGATGTTCTCTATACTCACCACTCCCCTTATTCAGCAGGATTTTGTCCATTTCACAAGGTCACATATTAGAATTTTGTTACCTTTCATGACATTTGAGTAAATATGCTGCAGACTTGGAGAGCAGGTTCCAAAATGGTTTGAATAATGGTATCATCACTGAAATAAACAAGCATAAATAAATAAGTGGATGAATAAATGATTAAGTAAAGTAAGATGATGGTAATAACATTGATAAAAATGTTTGTATCTGAACGTTCAGTTTCATTGATGGGTGGAAGGAAATGATGGTTCAAATTGCCTTCACCTATTCATATTGGTATCTTCTCAATAACTATAATTTTAGAGAGATACCTGGAATTACAAAGAGTTTAAGGTTTTTTTCTGTTTCCACACTGCTGTGAAGTATCATGTCCAGAGATTCTTAACTCCAAAGTTAGCTTCAGATGCCTTATGTTCCACTGTCACAAAATAACAATAATAATTTATATTTATATGGTTTTCTAATATTTGTAAAGTGCTTCACATGCCTTATCTTATTTGATCCTCAAAGTAATCCTTTTGGATAAGTACTGTAGATTTTTTGACTCCATTTTACAGAAGAAGAAACTTAGACTCGGGGATCCTAAATGACTTGACCATTGCCCCACAACTAATAAGTGAAGGAAGAATGATTGAAATTCTAGTTCTTCTGTGACCTCAAAAGAAATTGTTTTTTCACTATGCCAGTCATTCCAAAGGGTAATTCCAAAGGATAATATTTATTTGAGTTTACACATTCTGAGACATTCTTTTAAAAAAAGTGGGCCCATTTAATTAGGGCAAAAGTTTTTAATTAGAAATATAAAATATAAATAATAGAAATTAATTAATTAATTTTAAAATAAATAGTTTAAATTAGAGACTGATTTGTATTCTTAAAAATTATTGTGGTCACCCTAAAGAGCTTTGATTTTTGTGTTATATCTATGAATGTTTATGATATTAGAATTTAAAATGTTTATCATTATTATAAAATATATTTGATATCTGATCTTCTTTGAAAGGATCTCAAAAATTGCTAGTGTTCCTTGACTATTCTTTGAGAACTGCTGCTTTAGTTGCACACTATTTATATGGTAAGAAATGCTTTATAGAATATTGAATTTGATGATGCATCCAAGGACTTTTCCGTTCTTTTGATTCTATGATGCTGAGACTATTGATAGCAGTGCAATGTTCACTCCAAAGCAAAGGAGAGAATATCCCATTCCATTTTTAGTAGTTCTAATTATTATGAAACTCTTCCCTAGATTATTACTGTCATAGAATTGTTGTGAGGAAAAAGGTAATTAAATGTGAATCAAAATTTTAGTGAAGATTTTATATTCTATTTTCTACATTGAGATTTCAACAGCATGTGGAATATTATGTAAAAAATTTCCTCTAGCAATTAAAATTGAAAGTGGAAGGAATAAGCAATTATTAAGTGCCTATGATATGTCAGAAACTGAATTAAACTCTTGGTAAATATTATCTCATAACTTGAGAGGAAGCATGGTAGAGTAATAAGAGGTCAGGTGACCTGGGTTCAACTTCTATTTCTGACTCATACTACATTTGTGACCAGGGTAAAGAAATTGACACTTTAGACTAGGCATCACCAATCTTTAAATAAGGTGATTGAACTACATAGCCTTTGAGTTACCCTCTTGATTTATGACCTCGAGAATTTTTTATTTCTCTCTCCTGAGAACAAGACAAATAATACTTTATTGAGATAATAATAATCATTTCCTCATCAATTACAAATTCTGTCCAGCATGAACAAACTAAAAACAAAAGAAAGAGGTGATTGAACTCAAGAAATGAGGTTTATATTTAAGATAGAAAATGGATTTCAGGCAAGAGCAGACTAAGAGTAGAATTTTCTATAATATTTTATCCTCTTTACTAGACTTTTCCTACCACAATAATAATAATAATAATAATAATAGGTTTTATGTTATACTATCTACCAGTCTTTTTGCTAGGTGCTTTCTTAATATTATCTCATTTATTCTTCACAACAACCTTGGAAGTTAAGTGATAATCATATTCGAATCACTTTATCCACTCCATGATGTAGCTCTCACCACTTCTAAATCACCACGAGGAAGTTTGTGTATTTATAAAACCCAAGCAGAGATAAGGGAATAAGGACCAGTAAATGGGTTTTATCTGTTAATGATATAGATATTAAGATGAGATATGAGGAAATGGTTTAAGAATAAGTCAAAACTTGACACATTTTCTAATAAAAAATATTTTACCTCTTTTATGTATCAATCAGCAATAGATTCATCAATAGGCATTAAAATAAAAAGCTAGACACATGAAAGAATCTTAAAATTATAAGACATTAGAAAACTAATTACTTACCTATAGACTATTTGGAAAATAAAGTAACCTATGAGTAATTTTGAATTGACTGAATTGACTGAACATGTAAGAGGCTAGTATCTCAACCTTTACTGCTAAGAAATGTTTTCTTGTTATCTAACTTAAATTTCTTTTGGTGTGATATGACCTCATCTGAAATATTAGAGGACAAACAATTAAATATGCAGGGCTGCATCTGAAGATAGCTTCTTATTTTGGGAAGACCCTAGAAAAAGGATTAAAAATTGGCCAATCCAACAATGAAAATGACTTGGAGGAGTAGTACTGGTTATTTGTTGGAAGACTATTTATATGGAACCGTGTTCTTTTAGCCTAATGAATTAGCAAATAGAGAAACCTGTTCCTATGGGAGAATTCTGTGAATCTGTGACATTTTAAGTCTCTCTGTCCCTGGAAGGATATTCTCTGGTGACTTATTGCATGTTTTTTTTTCTTTTTCTTTTCTATATAGCTATTCATGTGAAGGACAGAAGGCATGGGGCCTTAAACCTTTGAAGGAATTGCCTCAGAGCTGAAACTTTTAAAGTAAATAGAATGTTTTCATAGCACAGATTTCACAGCTGGATCATGACTTTGGGGTTAACTCATCAAATCTACATTTCAGCAAGAATTACCTGTACAACAGTCATGAGGTTCAGTTTCCACCTGCCTTTCACTAATGGGGAATCTATTCTTTCATTAAGTAACTAATTGTATTTTAGTACATCTCTAATTGTTTTTAAAATTCATTTTATACATTTATTTTTTCTTTTATCAATTACATGTGATAAAAATTTCCACATAAGTTTTCCAAAGATATATGATCCAAATTTTATCCCTCCCTCTTTTCTTCCCCCCTTCCAGAGCTGGCAAGCAATTCAATCTGTGTTATACACGTGTTGTCATGCAAAATATATCTCCATAGTATTCATTTTTGTAAGTGAATAATCTTATCAAACCAAAAACTCAAAAACATATTCCCAAATAAAAAGTGAGAAATCATATGCTTTCATATTCAATCCTATTCCACCAGTTCTTTCTCTTAAGGTAGATATCATTATTTTTCTTTTTTTTAAACCCTTACCCTCCATTTTGGAGTCAATACTGTGTATTGGTTCCAAGGCAGAAGAGTGGTAAGGGCCAGGCAATGGGGGTCAAGTGACTTGCCCAGGGTCACACAGCTAGGAAGTGGCTGAGGCCGGATTTGAACCTAGGACCTCCTGTCTCTAGGCCTGGTTCTCAATCCACTGAGCTACCCAGCTGCCCCTTGATATCATTATTTTTTCAAAAGATCATTGTATTACTAATAGTAGCTAGGTCTATCAAAATTAATCATTCTACAATATTGCTATTACTGTGTACAATGTTTTCCTGGTATTTCACTCTGCATCAGTTCATTTAGTTCTTTCCAATTCTTTCTGAAATTAACCTGTTCATCATTCCTTATAGCACAAGAGTTTTCCATCAGCATCATATACCACAATTTAATCATTCCCCAATTAAGGAATATCCTTGCTTTCCAATTCTTTGCTACGACAAAAAGAGGAGCTATAAATATTTTTGTACAAAAACTCTTTAGAATACAGACTTAGTAGTGGTATTACTGGATCAAAGGGTATGCATTGTTTTAATAGACCTTCGGGCATAATTGAAAATTACCTACATAATTGTTAGATCATTCATTTTTTTTTCACAGAAGCATTATTTAATAGCTGAAAGCTGGCCATAAGCTTTTGGAACACTCTATAATGGAATGTTGCTGTACCATAAGGAACAATGAACATAATTAATTTGAAGAAATATGTAAAGATCATAGAATCACGGATTTAGAAACAATCTCAGAAGCCCTCAAATCTAACTCCTTCATTTAATAAGTGAAGAAACTGAGGCCCAGAGAGTACATATCAGAGGTGGGATTTGAATTCAGGTCCCTCAACTCCAGAGTTAGTAATCTACCTACTGGACCATGCTGCCTCCTTGTATAAAATGATGCTTCATGGAGGAAGCAAAGATTATAGTGCTTATAACAATGTCAATAAAATCAGCAAGGCCAGGCAACAAAAACCTGGTCAATGATGATGGCTAATACTAGTACTCTATAGTCAGAGTTGAAGGATATAGTTCTCCTTTCAGTCAATGTAGGTCAATATGGGGAATTTATTTTGTGATGTACTTTTTGTATCTTTGTATCCCCAGGATTAACACAGAGTAAGGTTTGTTTGCTTGTGGTTTTTTTAACTAAACATATTATTTTCTCAATATTGTAGGGTGTTCCTAGTGAGGATCCTTCATCTCCTATGCAGGCTGGCACCTTCTTGGGAAATTTGCTTGGAACATTCAGAGTGGAAGTGACTTGACCAGGGACATATAGCCAGTATGTGTAAGAGGCAGAACATGAATCATGACAGAGAGAGTCTCCTGACCTCTGGATCAATCCCCTACTACATCCAACCACCTCTCAAATAGGCACATAGTAGGTCCTTAACAAAGACTTTGATTGGTGAGTATGTTGCCAGAACAAAAAATCTATCAAAGGTTTTATCTTAAAAATTTTAATGCTTTGTTATGATTTTGGCAAAACATCAACAAACAAGAACTCTCTCTTAAAAAATAAAAAAGAATATTGAAGCTCATTGGGTTCAATTATTTCCACATTTATACCCTGAAATTCCCTGAAAGCATGATTCTGTTTGGTAAGGCAAGCTCAAAGGGAAGGGGACATTTCATTCTGATTTTTTCTGAACCCTGAGGGATACCTGAGGGTGCCTGATGAGAGAGAAATCATGAAGCAAGATGAGATTCTTTTTTTTAAACCCTTACTTTCCCCCTAGAATCAATACTATGTATTAGTTCCAAGGCAGAAGACAGGCAAGGGCTAGGCAACAGGGGTTAAGTGGCTTGCCCAGGATCATACAGCTAGGAAGCGTCTGAGGTCAAATTTGAACCTGGGATCTCCCATCTCTAGATCTGGTTCTTAATCCACTACCCAGCTGCCCCCTCAAGATGAGATTCTTAAGTGGCTAAATAGCTTTTTTTCCAAGGATCTTGGTATTTAAATCTGGAATGGATCCTAGACATCCCAGTTGTCGATTTTACACACAAAGACAGTTGTTACTTACCAAGGTCATATGGATTGTCACTAGTCAAGCTGGGATTTGAACCAGGACTCTAAATTGAAGTCTCTTTTCTCCATTGGTTTGGTGGGTCTCCATCATTCCAATTGTCCTCTGGAATTCCCATGTTAAAGGCTCATTTTCTCTGACCTCGTTTTCTCTGACATTTTCTCTGACTGTGTCCACTGTAAAAGAAAAGATTCTAAACCAAAATCTTCCTTAATGCTGACTGACTAGATGAGTCCCAATTTTGCGACATTCTCTCCAACATTTATCATTTTTCTTTAATGTCATATTGGCCAATCTGAAAGGTGTCTGGTGGTAGCTTATAATTGTTTTAATTTGCACTTCTCTAATCAAAATGGATTTAGAATTTTTTACATGATTATTGATTATTTGATTTTTTTTTGTCTAAAAACTACCTATTCATATTCTTTGACCATCTGTAAATTGGGGAATGGCTTGTTTTATAAATTTGACTTTGTTCTTTACATATTTGAGAAATGAAATCTTTACCAGATAATTTTGTCATTAAAATCTGTTCCCAGCTTATTATTTCCCATCTAATCTTGGTTTCCTTTGTAGAAAATGTTTAAAATTCAATGTAATCAAAATTATTCATTTTGCATCTTATAATGATCTCTATCTCTTGTTTTGTCATAAATTATTCCCTTCCCCACAGATATTCCAGATAAACTATTTCATGTTCCCCTAATTAACTTATGATATAATTCTTTTCATTTAAATCATATACTGGTTTGACCTTCTCTTGGTATAGGGTGTGAGATATTGAGCTAATCCTAATTTTTGCCATATTGTTTTCCAATTTTCCTAGCAGTTTTTGTCAAATAGTAAATTCTTATTATCAAAATCTGGGATCTTTGTGTATAATTATAATAAAATTCTATATTTATAAAATTTTTTCTTGTTAGAGAGTAATTTTAGAATATGAAAACTTGCTACCTCCCTGAATCAAGAATGTGAACTGTTTGGAGATGGCATCATGAAAAGGCCTGCAGAAAATACACTGTGCACTGAAAGATCCATAATGAACCTTGGCTTGTAGTGAAATTGAACTGTTGGGGGTTGAATGCATTTATTTTGAATGTAAGCTCTTGTGCCAAAGGAGACTGCCCCTAGTTGTTTTTGTTTTTTTCATCAATGTGCCTAGCAATCATTGGTATTTTTCTTTCTCTTTCATTTCCTTCTCATCACCAAATTATTGTAATTTCCAATTAGTACAATATTTTATGTACCTCTAGTTAAAATTCTTTAGAGATATAAGTTGGTTATGTGTACTGATTCTTTGGGGAAATTAGGCATGTAAATCTGGGAGATTTCTACATGCCCATTTTCAAATGAAGTCACAGGGTGTATTGTGTAATTAGGATTTGCTCCCCAGAACTCTAAACCCAAGCTTCCCTCTCTCTCACATTATATGCTAACATATGGAGGATATAAAAAGTGTGTAGCTCCACCATCTCACTCTCTTTTCCCCTGAACATGACTGGGAAAATGGGCTTCATGCTAGCCAGGAGAATCTACATATGTGGGCTTATTTTTTGTTAGATAATTAAGTTTGAATTCTATTTCTTTTAGTTTATTTTCTTTCTGCTTCAAGTGATTGTTAATGAACTCTATAAAATATAATACTTGGAGTTATTGGATATTAATTTAAATTTTTCATTTGCATTCATCAAACACTAGATTGCTAAGGTCATTTATCCCTACTCTATTTCATTGTTCTATTTCTTAGCCTCTACAAGAGTGTTTTGGTGATTACTACTTTATTGTACTGTTTAAGATCTGGTACTGCTATTCTACAATCCTTCACATTTTTTTCATTAGTTCTCTTGATATTCTTGCTCTTTTATTATTTCATATACATATACATATGTATATATAATTTTTCTTTTTCTTAAAATAGTTATTTGTTATTTTAATTGATATGACATTAAATAAATAAATTATTTTTAGGTAGGTTTGCCAATTTTATTATATTAGCTCAGTCTACCCATGAGCAATAATTTTTTTCAGTTATTTAGATTTAACTGTATTAGTGTGAAGATTTGTCACGGTCAGGGTCCAGCCCCACTCGCAATTCCAGGGTTCTCAACTGGTGGTGAACAATCAGTCAAAATAAATAAAATAAAATAAAGAACAAATGGAAGACAGCTTAATTATTACGACCATGGGACTGCTTTGCATCTCTAAGCTGCTCCAACATTCCCAGGCTTGGGATTTATTTTATATCTGTATTCTTGGCATGTAGACACACAAAATCAAAGAAAGATAATTGGAAAAGTGATGCATTAACTTTTAACAAATCACTTGATTAACATTCTATATTTTTGTATTTTGATTACAGACACAATACAAGATAAATGATTTCATCACAGGTAGCTTACTAGGGAGGTTCAGTTACCGATTTATGTAATTGAGTCACTGAGGCATATTGAAGCTTAGTGTACCTGCACTGTACTGTATTGTATGGGCCTCTATGATTGATTTGTGTGTTGGCTTCATGAGAATGTTTTGGGCTTGGCCTGTAGCTGCGGTTTCACTGGGAATTATGTACCTAAGTAAAATTTAACCCATGATAGTCTTTTGGGATTGGGTTTGAGGGTCTGGTCTTTTGGTGATGTTTTGGGGAATTAGGGTACATGTGCTTTGCTCTTGCATTATTTCTTTTGAGACTAGGGTGAATGATAATCATGTCAATTCATAGGCAAGGGACATTGATGAAAGAGGTCATGCAAGGGAGATAAAGTGGGCAGTCACATCTTGCCAAAGACCACTCTGTGGTCTTCCCGGCTACCACGCTTGACTCTGTCAGGGCATTGTGGACTGATGGCACCCAGCATATCCCCCCTTTTTTTTAAATTTTGAGATGAAGAGAGTTCAGTTCAATGGTGGACCCTAGGTATCAGATGAGGACTGGAAAGCAAAGTAGAATGAGAAAAAGTAAGACAAGATCAAATCCATAAGCAATAAAGGTGTGGGTCAAATCACTGTTGGAGATAAGGGAAGAGATAATATCATAAAATGAATTAGCAATGGATGAGGCTGAATAAAGTGAGGTGCCAGAGTGATAGATATCCATGATTTGTCTGTATAGTGTGGACTCATTGTAGGGAAGGTTGCTAGTGATGTTTAAACTGTTGGAAATTAATTGTAGGGCATAAATGCTTGGAGCATCATACCAGTCAATAGTCATATTAACAGGAAGAATAATAAAGGGTGACTAGCAACAAATACGATGA
Source organism: Monodelphis domestica (assembly GCF_027887165.1). Lineage (NCBI taxonomy): Eukaryota > Metazoa > Chordata > Mammalia > Didelphimorphia > Didelphidae > Monodelphis > Monodelphis domestica. Next base: position 351,628,558 of record NC_077230.1, read on the forward strand.
TAGCAGGAATGGAGGGATTAAGACAATTTGTTAAAATACATGCCAAGTATTTCTATAAGTTGTGGGAGAAACACATTGTACAATCAAGTCATAGGTTTGAATGGGTTTGGAACTTTTATTGTCACTAGAGCACAGTAATATAGCAGGGGGAGAGAGAAGCAATGAATTTTCACAAAGAAAAATGGGTAATGGGAGATGAAGGGGCTTTCAATGGCAGAAATTCCAGGGGGTATAGATAAAATGGCTAGCATGGCAAGAATTAAGGCATTAGTACAATCAGGAGGTGTAAATTGTTACTTGTTCATTCTTTGTTTTGCTTGGGCTGCAAGTGTCCCAATTTGTCCCCAAGTTGGTAGAACATTTTGTTGTTTTAGCACAGTCTCTGTATCTGCATTCTCCCAGGCTTGTTGTTGAGATGGCAGTCATGGCAGGAACGGGTGAATCCTTCTGGAATCCAAGTGTGTATGAGTGTAGATGGGGGAAAAACACAAACAGATCTTTGCCCCCAAAAGAGGGCTGGAACTACCAATGATTAATAATGATACTTTTCCAATTGACCTTTTGTCTTTTATTTTTTTTTTAAGATTAATTTCAAATTAGCAAGAGCTTTGAATGTATGTATTGGGCCATTATCTGTTTTGAAGGTTTGGGAGATGCAGAGAGGATACTGCTTCCGTAGTATGGGTAGAAGTAAAAATTGGATTTAAAAAAGTTATCCAAGGGTACACAGATGGTCAGGATTTAACATGTATTCCAAATAGCAATTAGTAATATTGATGAAACTTTAGCTGCATTTTCTTTTCATCTTCACGGATCTTGTTTGTCTGGACTCACTGATATATGTGGTTCATGTTGCTTTGGATATGTCATTTTATTAAGAAAAGTTCTGGTGGAACTAACATATTGTGAAATAAATTCTTTTACTTCAGGAGATATAAAAATTCCTGTGGTCCTAACCTTTTATTTAAAAATTTTGATTATCTTTCCCTTATAAATAACTAAATTCTATTTCTAACATTTAATTGTAGGCCAATCAGAATCTCAATGATGCAAGGGAAAAGGATTTTGTTTAAAAAATATACATGCATAGACTAAACAGTAAAATCAATAAAAGCAAGATATAATGGATGTGGTTATTATTATTATTATTATTTTAGGAACAAAACCTCTATCCATTATCAATAATACTCCAATTTTCATACCATGTTTACATAACCTAGTAATTGTTAAAATATTTACCTCAAATAAACGTAAGGTTCTCACTAACTTTGCTACATAGAAACTTGATTTATATGCATGTCACTATAGTGATGAAAAACTATCCTATCCTAACTTAAAGTCTATTTAAAATTAGTATAATAGAACTTTTTAGTGTTCTCTCTAAGAATTCTCTTTACTGTAGTAGGAAGAGGGAGAGGTAACAGGTAAACTTGCTGTAATGGGAGAAAGAGAGGGGGTGAGTGTGATGAAACAGGTTACTCAAAAATTAAAATAAAATATTTAATAGTATTATTTTAAAGTCATAGGATTATTTTTTCAAAATTATACATGGATTCTCACACATGTAGGTGGATAATGGAATCCCTTTTCCAATAATCAATGAAATTATTTGTAATCCAAAACTGCTTCTGTTTGCCAACTAGTGAATGATTACTTAACTCTACCTGTGGAGAGAAAGAAGGGAGGGGTAGCAAGGACTCAATGACTCATCAAGTTTGTATCCTAGGAATTCTAAACAATTCCTTTGAGGGGTTAATATACTTAACTTTTCAAAATGTGATCTTAAATTTATATCATGAATGTATTATGGTTCACACAGAAGCATTTACAGAAAAAAAACTGACATATATAAAAAGTAATCTAGACATTTTCTCAAAAGTTTATCTTAACCACTTGAACCACAAGTCTTTCAATTCTAATATATTCACATTAGCATCTTAAACAGTTAATCCAATTATTTATAAATCATTGCAGTTTTATTTTTGTTTAACTAACTGTAACATAGCAATTGTTGTGTTTAAAAGGGAGGCATATTTTCTAACCTGAGCTTCTTTAGGATTCTGGATTTATAGTTTGGACTTTTGCAGTTGTATCACATAGCCAAATTGTGCAGTTTCAATGAAAAAAAAACACTTTTATTCCTGTATGCTTCTAGAAAAGCTCATATTTTTACTTAATAGTAGTTTATAGAAATTATAATATTTAGGCATACTCAAATAAACTCTTAAATTTCCTATTACTTCTTTAAGCCTTAGTTGTAATATGTCTTATTAGCAGATCAAGATTTATTCCAGCTATCAGCTAACCTTGCAGGTTTTTCAAATTATATCTCTAAAATTTAGATAAAGTAGATGAAAACTTTTATGTTTTTAAAACATTTTGTTGTATTGGTCCCTTAATATAAATGTAAAATAATTACAAGCACTTTTGTTCTCCTTCCTGTACCTAAAGAAGGGGATAAATTACTTTTGGAACATTTCCAAGACAGTAGATGCTTGACTGCCCTTGTAGTCTGAGAAGATCTTTCCTTTCTTTCCAATCCTTTTTTAACACTTTAGTTACATGTTTTTAAAACCTTGATATTAAATCACTCCCAATATATAAATTAAAAATTTAACAACTTCCAAATTCACTTTGTTTAAAGTTCCCTAACATTTCCTTAATATTCCAGTTTTCCTTTCAAACTTCTGCTCCAAGCAGAATAAAACCTTCAGTTTTTGTTTCTATTTCTCTTACTATAAATAGGGGAGAGGTGACTACCTTTTACCTATATTTAATAGCCTAATAATGAATCTTATTTGACTTCTGGATTGGTCAAATTTCCTTTGTCAATTGTACTATAAACAATCCGAATAAAAATTAATTTTCTTCACAGCACAATTTCATACATATTTTGTGTACATCTATTATGACATTATAACAAATTATATTTCAATAGATGTGTTTCTTCTTATTCATAGCACATATATTCCCAATCAAGTATAACATTGTTTGAAACTTCCAACCTTAGCCATACATCACATACTTAACAACTATGCAAATTCACTTATGCTAATACCAATTCTGAACTCTTATAATCTCAATGCTAACATGCAGTCACTTCTTGCCGTCTTTGATTGACACTCATTTTGAAATCCAAAATTTAATTCTTAGAAAAAGTTCTCCACTATAACTGTTGTCTGACTAAATTTTACACACAAACATCTTATATTTTACTAAGCGTCCAGTGTGTTGTTTTTTTTTTTGCCTTTTAAAAAGTAAAATTCCTCTTGGTATCAAGCTCTCTATTAATTACCTTCAACCAGTTCTGAACTTATCACTTCTAATTGGGACACAAATCATCACCATAAAATTCCACTCATCACAGTACATTTTCAGACTAATTAACATTTTTCCAAGGTTACCTATATAGATCTTTAATATCAAATATAAAAGAATAGCCAATTTTTGGGATAAAAATTCCCTTTGTGTGTTTCAAATCATTTTCTCTCTCTTTTTTTTTTCTGGATGGGCCCTTTCCAAAACAAAAGGAGAGCAGATTTATAGAACATAAATTACGTCTTTTTGGTAGAGGACTTTGAAGCAATTTTTGTAAAGGAACAATTAAGGAAACACAAATACAAAACTTATGACACAAACATACATTGAATTGCACATTACAAACATTAAAAACGTACTAAGGGAAGCATGCTTTTAAGAGTTAAGGTGTTTACTCAAGATCTTGAGGAAGAAAGAAAAAGGAAGAAGAAAGAATGAAAAAATCCATCTTAATGTTTCCAAGGTACTATCCCTTTAAAACTGTGAGAGGTGGAAAAAGTTTTTGGCTCTACTAGCCTTCTTTGAAAAGGCAGGTGACAAGGGGTTGAAAAATGGGCATTTCTCTGCTAAAGCTGAGGATCTGGGGGTTGAGGTGGAGGAGGAAGGGGACCCCTCATTCCCGTCCATTCACTCCTCCTTCCTTCAGATGTGGGGGGTTGCTGGTGGTTGTCTAGCCCGAATGGGGATGTTATAAGATTTTAAGTCAGGGCTAAGTTTTTCTTCTGGGTCTAAATCTATTGTCCTTACATTGAGGAACCACAGACAGCAATTTTGAATAAACTCCAAGAATTTAGTCAGCTGTGACTTGCTTGCTTTTCTCTCTTTTACTCCCCTTTTCTGAAAACCGTGTTTAATTATTTCAGTGAATAGCTTGCTTTCTTTTAATTCACTGTGTCCCCTGGCGGCCCTTTGCTTCTCCTTACTTCACCTATTATGAAACCGCTCCTACTAGGGAGCCCACTCCTCTTATTGGGTCATTCAAGGAGATAGAGTGAGCAGTCACTTCTCGCCAAGGACAACTCTGTGGTCTTCCCGGCTACCACACGTGACTCTGTCAGGGCATCGTGGACTGATGGCCCCCAGCAAAAATTATTTTGTAATTGTGTTTATATAGTTCCTGAGTTTGTCTTGTCAGGTGAGCTCCCAGACATTTTATATTGTCTAGAGTGATTTTAATAGAATTTCTCTTTATAAATTCTATGTTGGGTTTTGATGTAAATATGTAGAAATGGTGATGATTTATATGATTTTATTTTGTAGACTGCAAGTTTGCTAGTTTTTAATCATTTTGACCAGTACTTTAGTTGATTCTCTAGGATTCTCTAAGTATGCCATCATATTTTCCATAAAGAGTGATACTTTATTTTCTTTATTACCTACTTTAATTCCTTCAATTCCTTTTTCTTCTCATTGCTAAAGCTAGAATTTCTAGTAAAATGTTAAATAATAGTGGTGATAATGGACATCCTTACCTCATTCCTGATTTTATTCTGAAGGTTTCTGACATCTCCCCATTGAAAATGATATTTGCTGATGGTTTTAGAGATACTTATGATTTTAAGGAAAGGCCCTTTTATTCCTATGATTCTTAGTGTTTTTAATAGGAATGGGTGTTGGACTTTGTTGAAGGATCTTTTTGCATTTATTGAGACAATCAGGCAATTTCTGTTAGTGTGAGTATTTATGTGGTCAGTTAGGATGATAGTTTTCCTAATATTCAGCCTTGCCTTCCTGGAATAAATCCTACCTGGTCGTATCCTTGTGATATATTGCTATAGTCTCTTTGCTAGTGTTTTATTTAAGACATTTGCATCAATGTTCATTAAAGAAATTGATCTGTAATTTTCCTTCTCTGTTTCTGGTATTCCTGGATTGGCTATCAGCTCCATAGTTGTATCATAAAAAATTTTTTGGTAGGACTCCTTTGTTAATTTTGCCAAATAGTTTCTATGGTATTAGGAGTAATTGTTTTTTAAATGTTTGATAAAATTCACTTGTGAATCCATTTGGCCCTGGGGCTTTTTCTTAGGGAGTTCATTGATGACTTATTAACTTTCTTTTTCTGAGATGGCATTATTTAAGTATTCTGTTTTCTTTTTTGTTATTCTAGGCAATTTATTTTTTTGTAAATACTCATCCAGCTAATCTATTTTGTCAGATTAATTGTCACATAATTGGATAAAATAGCTCCTAATGATTGCTTTAATTTCCTTTTTATTGGTGATGAATTTATCCCTCTTATTTTTGATGCTAGTAATTTGATTCTCTTCTTTCTTTTTTAAATTAATATGAACAATGTTCTATTTTATTTGTATTTTTAATAGGAACAACTTCTAACCTTATGTATTATTTAAAAACATCCTTTACTTTCAATTTTGTTAATTTCTCCTTTGAGTTTTAGTATTTCTAATTTAGCTTTTAATTGGATATCTTAAATTTATTCTTTTTCTAGTTTTCTAATTGTAAGCCCAGTTCACTGATCTATCTTTCCTCTGTTTTACTGATATAAACATTCAGAGTTGTAAATTTTCACCTGAGTGGTGCTTATTGCTTTGGCTATATCCCTTTGGTTTTGATATATAATTTTCTCATTGTTATTCTTTTTAATGTAATCAGTGATTGTTTCTATGATTTGCTCTTTGACCCACCCATTTTAAAGAACTAGATTATTTAGTGTCCAATTCATTTTTAATCTGACTTTTCATGAACTGATTGTAATCACGAATTGATTATAATGTTTATTGCATTTGGATCAGAAAAAGTTGCATTTTTATGCCCTAGTACTTGGTAAATTTTTATGTATGTAGCATGGGCTGCTAAAAAGGTATATTCTTTTTTATTGCTATTCAATTTCCTCCATATATCTATTAACTCAAACTTTTCTAAATGTTCATTTACTTCCTTTACTTCTTTCTTATTGCTTTTTTGTTTGATTTTCCTAGTTCTGAAAAGGGAAGGTTTGGGTCACTCACTAATATAGTTTTATTGTCTATTTCCTTCTTAAACTCCTTTACTTTCTCCTTTAAAATATGTACACTTTACCATTTGGTGCATATATGTTAAGTATTGATCTTACTTTGTGAAAGAGAATTCTTTACTCTATTGTATATCTTGAGTTAACACTAACTTAAGTACCCCTACTTAATACTTTGCTAGACTGAAGATAGAGTTAACTCTCCTTTGTTTACTTTTAAATTGAATCAACAAATGATTGAACACTCTACTTAGTACTAGGTGAGAAGCTAGCAAGGTACTTAGAAAATTTACACCCTTATCTGTCAATCTTTTTGATGAAAATTTAACCTTCAGAAGGTGAGAAGTTGAACCCACAGAAACTACCCCCTGGGCAGTGCTGGGCAATTTGGAAACTGTGATTGGCCCCTGTGGAGAGAGGCAGGTACAAGAAGTCACGATAAAAGTAAGCCCCTGACTCTCTCAGAGAAAATTGTTTTGGAGAAGACAGTCTAAAGAGATTTTCTTCTGGAGATAGTCTTCTGACTAGGGAGTCTTCGAAGGAGATTCATTGGAGACTGTGGCTTGGATTGTGAACTTGGAGCTTGATTTCAGCTTAGACTCTTACGCCTAGAATACTTTGTTGGGTGTGTGAAAGGCTGACTCCATTCCTAATTTCCCAAGAGACTAGCTTCCATCTTGGAAGAAGGCACATGGTCACTTACTATCAGCCTTCCTGGTTGAGAGCTAATTAATCGCTGCCTGGATTAAGCAGACCCAAAGTAAACATTTCAGTTGATAGGATAGATGATCTCTCTAATTTCTTCACATTTCTCTACTTTACTGTTTCCTCTACATTTTGTAAATATTTGTAAATAAATTTCTGACTCAAGATATAATAAATATTGACAACCACATAATTTCATAAAGTTATTTTACTAGATTCATCATGGTGGGATCAGACACACTGATGATGATGGCATGACACTTTTCTGCAAGTGATGATCACATTGTCACAAGTCTGTTGTTTATTTCTGTAAGGGTAAAATGGTAGGAATTTGACAAAAGTGAGGAGAAATGTTTGATAAACCGCTTAGTTTAATTTTAGAAAAAGTAAAGATAGAAAATAAAAAGGATGAAAGAGAGATCATTATTCTATGACTATACCTAAATTCCTAACACTAACTAAAATTTATAAAATACCTACTCTGTCTTCCCAGGACAGGTGTTTCTTGCCTTGTCAGACCAGGCCTATCTAAGCTACACTACCTAAAATTGATTGACTGACTACCTATTTACTCTAATAAAATGTCAGTAATTAAAATTAAGGGTTTGACTTAATATATGAGAATTTTAATATAATACTGTGGTTGTTGATTTTAAAATATTATAGCTTAAGCCAAAATGACTTTTAGTGGTTTTATTTATAAAAAGATAGGAGTGAAAGTAGAAAAATATAAAAGAGAATAGAGAAGATGTCTAGCATATCACCCTAAATGTTGCTCTGGTCCCCAGGTCAACTCCAGAGGGTTTGTTAATCCTTAACTAGAGGACCTGGTGGTGAATTAAACAGGAATTCCACCCACAAGGCCTCCTCCAAGAGAGGAAGGCCTCCCTGGAACTAATCTCTCCTGAAGCCAGGAAAGGAGGATCAGCTTCTTACTCACCCAAACAAAGCTTCAAAGAAGAAGATCCAGGAGCAGTCTTACCATAAGTAGTCCAAGAGCCAGAGTCCCAGGTCAAAGTCCCAAGTTGTTGCTCCAAGTGTCAGTCCCAGTGCAAGATCCTCCAAGCCTACGATTCAGGCCAAAGACCCTCTTGAACAGGAAGCTAAGGACTTTTATAGTCCTTTTTCCATGTCACTTCCTATCACTTCCTCCACTTTACAGGAGCAAATTGCAGTCTTTAAATTTGCTAGCACTGCCCAGGGACTTGTCATCTTCTTTTGGAGTGTCACCCACTTCAGTAAGTGGCTTTCAGACTTCCCTTACTCGATGTTAAGTAGGGGTATTTTCCATTTTTGTTGATTAATTTAAAAATGGGCGAGGGTTGAGTTAATCTTATCTTCACAAAATAGACATTCAATACTCACAAACTTCCTCATTCAGTTTCTATACCCTACTCTGTTAGAATAAGAATCTAATGATCTAATTAATCAAGTTAGAAATATGGAGTTAGACAAAGAGCAAGAGTTTTAAAATTTTACCTTAGGCTCCTTTAAGCTGAGAGAGAGAATTTTCTGTGTGTTCCTTAAGAGGAATTCCCAGAAACCTCAAGGAAAGGACTGTTGAAGAACTGATCACTCCCTGGACCTTTTCTCTTAGAGTAGGTGTCTTGAGAGTTTTCTCTGATCACTCTTTGAAAGGTTTTGAAAGACTTGACTTTGAGAAGCTAAAAAGGATCTATTGATTGAAAAAAGATTGGTTGGTGTGTGAGGGCACTTTTCTCAGAGAAAGAGAAAAACGGCCAAAAGGGGACACTTCCATCTCACAGAACCTTTATCAGTTTTAGGACCCCCTGCTTTGAAGGATTGTCAGGATACTGATCCTAATGGACATTCAAGGATAATTTGTTTTGAAATAGCTGATGAATTAAGGAGAATTATACAATTTTAAGATAGCTTTTGATTGATTAGATTTAATCTTTAGGAAGAGAGAAAGAACAAATTAATGTAGATTCACTGCAGTGGATAAGATGTCCTTTGTGGGACAGAAGGTTTTTAAGGTTTTGATTAAAAATCTTAAGTTTTAGGTTAAGATATCACCTCCTAAATTTCTACCTCCTTTTTCCTATCCTTGCTTTTTTCATAATTTGAAAAAAATGATTGAATTAAGGTATGTACAGGAAGTTCATCAACAACTGCCATCAACTAAGTATCCTGACAGTTATAGCCTATCAATACAAAAATAAGATCAATATTGACAATAACAACTCTCAGTATTAAATTGTCAGTAGGCGAGCTTGAGACAGACCTCCTGCTCTCTAGAGATACAGAAGCAAAAAGTCCCTAATTCCCAATTGATTCCTTCCTTAATTTGCTGTGTGTTCCTTAAGAGGAATTCCTTGACTCATAGGTAATGGAATCTTCAGCTCTGACTTACCAGCACCCCGTCAGCTCTTCTCCAACTGATTAAGAAAATCCCTTTAACACTCCTGTTGGGAGGTGTGAGTTTTAAAATTAATAATCAATAATTATATATTGTGTTTTATAAAGTTTTATTAATAATAACTAAAACAAAAGAACTACCTGACATCAGCCCAGTCCCAGGTTCAATAGAGGAAGAGGGAGGACTTACTGCCACTTAAATACAATCACACAAAATGCAGGGACACAGGAAAAGGAAAAGGGAATTGTGGGAAATGTAGTCTCTAGGGTTCAAGATTCTAAATCAATAAATATTCCTCCCTGTGCTCCATTGTGAGACCAGTCTCCCCAATGGATCATGAAAACATAACATAAATAGTAGCTTAAAATGATGTTGATTAAATTAAAACAGAAAAACTTAAAAAAATTTAAATCTTCAAGCAATCAGTAAATACAATAATATGAACCAATAAGAAGGTAGAGACAGGCAGTGCAGTCAAAATATTTTTTACCAATCCGAATAGACTTGTTCAATATTATAGGAGGAGGATAAACTCAAAATGGCTACCAATAAGCTCCCAGATCTCTTTTAAAGTTTCCTTCCACTCCCCTCATATTTATTATCCATTTAGATTTCATTTGTCAGAGGTCTGAATTTCTTCATAGAAGCACAGTGCAAAATCTCCACTTTTCATGTTGACAGCAGTTAGGACTTTTAGAACTTTGTCAAAGTATTTCAGGTTGGTTTGTAGCATAAGCAGTCTAGCTTGTGGCATATTCTTGAGAAGGAAATAAAGTGGGAAATTTCCAATGAAAATAAAAAGTCCCAGGAAAAGAATTAACCAGATCCAAACTGCACTTTTTAGCTCTACCAACTCAAACTGTTGTTTCAGTTTCAAGATGCTTTGCAATAGCATTTTTTCCTGAAAGAGGTTGAATGGGGTTTGAGTAAAGAGTAAACAGGGGACTTTCGGGTAAACATGGCAGCAATCTAGACGTGAGTCGCTTCCTCTCCCCAGCACCCAACAAAATAGACTACCTCAAAGGAACATAAAAACCATCTTCAGAAGAACTGAGGGATTCTATTGTAGGGTGCAGCATTGAAGGTACGTGGGGTTTGAGCATTTCCGCACTATAAGAAGGAGAAAAAGCTCGCACCCAAAGTGAGCTGATCTACCCTACCCCACCTCACCTAGTCAGAACCAATGTGCACCAGAAACAGTGAAAGAGTGTAAGACACCTCTAGAGTGAGCAAGGGGCAACCCTAGTTCCTTGGGAGCTGACTAGGACTGCCGTTAGTCCTGAGAGAAGTTACACAAGAAAACTCTGCTCACTGGAGAGAGTGCAGATGGCGGGAGCTTTAGCAAACAGCGGAGGCTATGGAGATTAGAGAGCATTCCTCAGGCAAAAGCCTTGCTTATTAACTACACAAACAGAGAAACTGCCCATATCACTCAGATTTCTTACTAAAAAGGAAAGGGAAAACCACCAAAGGGATGCCTAACAGTGCCCAAGACCAACACTCCAAGAAAAACAGGAAGACAGTGACCCTTGAAAATTTTTAAGGAGGGAAAACTCAGGCTACAGAGGAAAAAGAGAATGAAATTCAAACAAAATCAAAACCTTCACAAAAAATGGAAATTGTCCACAAACTCTGATAGAAATCAAATTGGAGCTTATCCAAAAGATGGAAACCTTCTGGCAAGAAAAATGGGAATTAATTTAAAGAGAGATCAACAATCTGAGAGACAAGAACTCACAATTAGAGAAACAGCTGAAAGCCACAAAAAGCAGGGCAGAACAAACTGAAAAGGAAAACCAGTCCTTAAAGACCAGAATTAGGCAACTGGAAGAGAATGATCTTGTAAAACAGCAAGAATTAATAAAGCAAAGTCAAAACATTGACAAATTAGAAGAAAACAAAATCTCTCACTGACAAGGTGACAGATCAGGAAAACAGAGGAAGGAGAGACAATTTGAGAATCATTGGTCTACCTGAAAAACCAGAAATAAACAGAAATTTTGACACCATACTACAAGAAATCATCCAAGAAAATTATCCTGAAGTTCTTGAACAAGGGGGAAAAATAGACATTGAAAGAGTTCATACAACACCCTCTATACTAAATCCCCAAAATACAACTCCCAGGAATGTAATTGCCAAACTCAAGAGCATCCAAGCTAAGGAGAAAGTTTTACAAGAAACCAAAAAGAGACAATTCAGATATCAAGGATCACCATTCAGGATCACACAAGACCTGGCAGCTTCCACACTGAAGGACCACAAGGCCTGGAACACGATATTCAGAAAGGCAAGAGAACTGGGTCTTCAACTAAGAACCACCTATCCATCAAAACTGATTATATACTTCCAGGGAAACATATGGGCATTCAACAAAATAGGAGATTTCCAAGTATTTGTAAAGAAAAGACCAGAATTCAGTGGAAAGTTTGATACCCAAACACAAAGAGCAAGAGAAACATGAAAAGGTAAATATGAAAGAAAGGGAAAGGGAGAAAAATGTTTTTTTTTTAAATTCAAACTCTCTTCTATAAAGGCTGCAATTAGATCAAATTATACATATTAATTAATATATGGGGAAAATGTTATTTGTAACTCTCAAAAATCGTATTCATTATTAGAGTAGTTAGAAGAATCACATATAGGGCATTAAGATGATATTGGAAAAAGAAAAAGGGTGAAGGGAATCGATGATGGTATCAAGAGATACTTGAAGAAATAGAAATAAATTAAATAGAATAATCTTTTTCACACAAAGACAAACATGGGAATGGGAGGGGAAGAATACTCTTATAAAAAGGAGAAGAAGAAAGTGCTAATAGGTAATATTAAACCTTACTCTCAGTGAAATCAACTCTGAGAGGGAAGAGAATCTAGATCCTGATCTTGAATTCTATCTTATCCAACTGGGTAAGGGAGAAGCTAAAACTAATGGGGCTAGGGGGAAGGAAATATAAAAAGGGAGGGAAGGAAAGGGGGTGGGAAATTAACAGACCCTAAAAAAAAAGAAGGGAAGAAAAAGGGAGGGGCCAGAAAGGGAAACATATTAAGGGAGGGGATTATGGGGACTGATTAAAAGTAAACCACTGATTTAAAAGGATATAGCAAAAGAAGAAAGGTCAGAACTTGGAGAGGATATCAAAATGCTAGGAAATTCAAAAGTGATGATCATAACTTTGAACGTGAATGGAGTGAACTCACCCATAAAATGTAGATGAATAGGAGAGTGGATTAGAATCCAAAATCCTACCATATGTTGTCTCCAAGAAACACACCTGAGGTGGGCAGATACTCAAAGGTCAGAATTAAAGGTTGGAGTAAGACCTATTGGGCCTTGACTGATAGAAAGAAGGCAGGAGTTGAAATCATGATATCTAACAAAGCCAAAGCAAAAATAGACCTGATTAAAAGGGATAGGGAAGGTAAATACATCTGGATAAAAGGGAATATAGACAATGAGGAAATATCACTAATCAACATGTATGCACTAAATGGTATATAGCCTAAATTTCTAATGGAGAAATTAGGAGAATTGAAGGAGGAAATAGTAAAACTATACTAGTGGGAACCCTGAACAAACCACTATTAAATTTCAATAAATCAAATAAAAAAATAAATAAGAAAGAGGTAAAAGAGGTGAATGAAATCTTAGAAAAAATTTAATAGATATATGGAGAAAAATAAATAGGGACAAAAAGGAATACATCTTCTTTTTCAATAGCATATGGGACATTCATAAAGATTGACGATATACTAGGTCAAAAAAACATGGCATACAAATGCAGAAAAGCAGAAATAAATAAATTCAACTGTTTTAGATCATAAGGCAATAAAAATAATGATCAGTAAGGATACCTGTAGAGCCAAATCAAAAATTATTTGGAAATCAAATAATATGATTCTCCAAAATTGGTTAGTTAGAGAACAAATCATAGAGACAATTAATAATTTCACTGAAGAAAATGACATTGGTGAGACATCCTTTCGGACCTTATGGGATGCAGTCAACAGTACTCAGAGGAAAATTTATAACCTTGAGTTCATATATTAACAAATTAGGGAGGGCAGAGATCAATCAATTGGACATGCAAATCAAAAAACTTGAAAGCGAACAAATTAAAACCCTCCAGCAGAAAACCAAATTAGAGATCCTAAAAATTAAGGGAGAAATTAAGAAAATCGAAAGTGATAGAACTATTGAACTAATAAATAAGACTAGAAGCTGGTATTTTGAAAAACAAACAAACAAACAGTATAGATAAAATACTGGTCCATCTATTTAAAAAAAGGAAAGAAGAAAAGCAAATAACAGTATCATAGATGAAAAGGGGGACCTCACATACAATGAAGAGGAAATTAAGGCAATCATTAAAAACTATTTTGCCCAATTATAAGGCAATAAATGTGCCAATCAAGGTGATATGGATGAATATTTACAAAAATATAAATTACCTAGATTAACAGAAGAAGAAATAGAATTCTTAAATAATCCCATATCAGAAAAAGAAATCCAACAGGCCATCAAAGAACTCCCTAAGAAATAATCCCCAGGGACAGATGGATTCACAAATGAATTCTGTAAAACATTCAAAGAACAGCTAATCCCAATACTATACAAACCATTTAACATAATAAGCAAAGAGGGAGTTCTACCAAATTCATTTTATGACACAAATATGGTACTGATTCCAAAGCCAGGAAGGTCAAAAATGGAGAAAGAAAACTACAGACCAATTTCCTTTTTTTTTTTTTAAATATATTTTATTTGATCATTTCCAAGCATTATTCGTTAAAGACATAGATCATTTTCTTTTCCTCCCCCCAACCCCCCATAGCCGACGCGTAAGTCCACTGGGCATTAGATGTTTTCTTGATTTGAACCCATTGCTTTGTTGATAGTATTTGCATTAGAGTGTTCATTTAAAGTCTATCCTCTGTCATGTCCCCTCAACCTCTGTATTCAGGCAGTTGCTTTTTCTCGGTGTTTCCACTCCCATAGTTTATCCTTTGCTTATGAATGGTGTTTTTTTTTTCTCCTGGATCCCTGAAAGTTGTTCAGGGACATTACACCGCCCCTAATGGAGAAGTCCATTACGTTCGATTATACCACAGTGTATTAGTCTCTGTGTACAATGTTCTCCTGGTTCTGCTCCTCTCGCTCTGCATCACTTCCTGGAGGTTGTTCCAGTCTCCATGGAACTTCTCCACTTTATTATTCCTTTGAGCACAATAGTATTCCATCACCAACATATACCACAGTTTGTTCAGCCATTCCCCAATTGATGGGCATCCCCTCGTTTTCCAGTATTGGGCCACCACAAAGAGCGCAGCTATGAATATTTTTGTACAAGTCTTTGTGTCCATTATCTCTTTGGGGTACAGACCCAGCAGTGCTATGGCTGGGTCAAAGGGTAGATATTCTTTTGTCGCCCTTTGGGCATAGTTCCAAATTGCCCTCCAGAATGGTTGGATCAGTTCACAACTCCACCAGCAACGAATTAATGTCCCTACTTTGCCACATCCCCTCCAGCATTCATTACTTTCCTTTGCTGTTATGTTAGCCAATCTGCTAGGTGTGAGGTGATACCTCAGAGTTGTTTTGATTTGCATCTCTCTGATTATAAGAGATGTAGAACACTTCTTCATGTGCTTGTTAATAGTTTTGATTTCTTTATCTGAGAACTGCCTATCCATTTCCCTTGCCCATTTATCAATTGGAGAATGGCTTGATTTTTTGTACAATTGATTAAGCTCATTATAAATATGAGTAATTAAACCTTTGTCAGAGTTTCTATGAAGATTTTTTCCCAATTTATTGTTTCCCTTCTGATTTTAGTTATATTGGTTTTGTTTGTACAAAAGCTTTTTAGTTTGATGTAGTCAAAATTATTTATTTTACATTTTGTGATTCTTTCTATATCTTGCTTGGTTTTAAAGCCTTTCCCCTCCCAAAGGTCTGACATGTATACTATTCTGTGTTTACCCAATTTACTTATGGTTTCCTTCTTTATGTTTAAGTCACTCACCCATTTTGAATTTATCTTGGTGTAGGGTGTGAGGTGTTGATCTATTCCTAGTCTCTCCCACACTGTCTTCCAATTTTCCCAGCAGTTTTTATCGAATAGTGGATTTTTGTCCCCAAAGCTGGGATCTTTGGGTTTATCGTATACTGTCTTGCTGAGGTCGTTTTCCCCCAGTCTATTCCACTGATCTTCCTTTCTGTTTCTTAGCCAGTACCAAATTGTTTTGATGACTGCTGCTTTGTAATATAGTTTGAGGTCTGGGACTGCAAGGCCCCCATCATATGTGTTTTTTTTCATTATTTCCCTGGATATCCTTGATCTTTTGTTCTTCCAAATGAACTTTGTTATGGTTTTTTCTAAATCAGTGAAGAAGTATTTTGGTAGTTCAATGGGTATGGCACTAAATAGATAAATAAGTTTGGGTAGGATGGTCATTTTTATTATATTGGCTCGTCCTATCCATGAGCAGTTAATGTTTTTCCAATTGTTCAAGTCTAGTTTTAGTTGTGTGGCGAGTGTTTTGTAGTTGTGTTCATATAGTTCCTGTGTTTGTCTTGGGAGGTAGATTCCTAGGTATTTTATTTTGTCTAAGGTGATTTTGAATGGGATTTCTCTTTCTAGTTCTTGCTGCTGAGCTGTGTTGGAGATATATAGAAAAGCTGATGATTTATGTGGGTTTATTTTGTATCCTGCAACTTTGCTAAAGTTGTTGATTATTTCAATTAGCTTTTTGGTTGAATCTCTAGGATTCTTTAAGTAGACCATCATGTCATCCGCAAAGAGTGATAACTTGGTCTCCTCCTTGCCTATTCTGATGCCTTCAATTTCTTTATCTTCTCTAATTGCTACTGCTAGTGTTTCTAGTACAATGTCAAATAGTAGAGGTGATAATGGGCATCCTTGTTTCACTCCTGATCTTATTGGGAATGCATCTAGTTTATCCACATTGCAGATGATATTAGCTGTTGGTTTTAGATATATACTGTTTATTATTTTTAGGAATGACCCTTCTATTCCTATGCTTTCTAGTGTTTTTAATAGGAATGGGTGTTGTATTTTATCAAAGGCTTTTTCTGCATCTATTGAGATAATCATGTGGTTCTTGCTAGTTTGCTTGTTAATGTGGTCAATTATGTGGATGGTTTTCCTAATGTTGAACCAGCCCTGCATCCCTGGTATGAATCCTACTTGATCATGGTGAATGATCCTTCTGATCACTTGCTGGAGTCTTTTTGCTAGTATCCTATTTAAAATTTTTGCATCTATATTCATTAGGGAGATTGGTCTATAGTTTTCTTTCTCTGTTTTTGACCTGCCTGGTTTTGGAATCAGTACCATGTTTGTGTCGTAGAAGGAGTTTGGTAGAACTCCCTCTTTGCTTATTATGTCAAATAGTTTGTATAGTATTGGGGTTAACTGTTCTCTGAATGTTTGATAGAATTCACAGGTGAATCCATCAGGCCCTGGGGATTTTTTCTTAGGAAGTTCTTTGATGGCTTGATGGATTTTAATTTCTGATATGGGATTATTTAAGAATTCTATTTCCTCTTCTGTTAGTCTAGGCAGTTTGTATTTTTGTATATATTCATCCATTTCTCCTAAATTGGTGTATTTATTGCCATATAATTGGGCAAAGTAATTTCTAATGATTGCCTTAATTTCCTCCTCATTGGAGGTGCTGTCCCCCTTTTCATCTTTAATGCTGTGAATTTGCTTTTCTTCCTTCCTTTTTTTAATTAGATTGACCAGTACTTTGTCTATTTTGTTTGTTTTTTCAAAGTACCAGCTTCTTGTCTTATTTATTAAATCAATAGTTCTATCACTTTCGATTTTATTAATTTCTCCCTTAATTTTTAGGATTTCTAATTTGGTTTTCTGCTGGGGGTTTTTAATTTGATCGCTTTCGAGTTTTTTCAATTGCATTTCCAATTGATTGATCTCTGCTCTCCCTTGTTTGTTAATATGAGCTTTCAGGGATATGAATTTGCCTCTGATTACCACTTTGGCTGCATCCCAAAAGGTTTGAAAGGATGTTTCGCCATTGTCATTTTCCTTGATGAAATTATTAATTGTTTCTATGATTTCTTCTTTAGCTAAACGGTTTTGGAGTATCATATTGTTTAATTTCCAATTGGTTTTAGATTTGGTTTTCCATGTACCATTACTAATCATTATTTTTATTGCCTTGTGATCTGAGAAGGCTGCATTCATTATTTCTGCTTTTTTGCATTTGTGTGCTATGTTTCTGTGACCTAATGTATGGTCAATTTTTGTGAATGTGCCATGTGGTGCTGAGAAGAAGGTGTATTCCTTTTTATCCCTATTTATTTTTCTCCATATGTCTATTAATTCTAATTTTTCTAAGATTTCATTCACTTCTTTTACCTCTTTCTTATTTATTTTTTGATTTGATTTATCTAAATTTGATAATGGTTGGTTTAAGTCTCCCACTAGTATGGTTTTATTGTCTATTTCTTCCTTCAATTCTCCTAGTTTCTCCATTAGAAATTTGGGTGCTATATTATTTGGTGCATACATGTTGATTAATGATATTTCCTCATTGTCTAGAGTCCCTTTTAACAAAATATAATTACCTTCCCTATCCCTTTTGATCAGGTCTATTTTTGCATTGGCTTTATCAGATATCATGATTACCACTCCTGCCTTCTTTCTATCAGTTGAGGCCCAGAAGGTCTTACTCCATCCTTTAATTCTGACCTTGTGGGTGTCAACCCGCCTCATGTGTGTTTCTTGAAGACAACATATGGTAGGGTTTTGGATTCTAATCCATTCAGCTATTCGTCTACGTTTTATGGGTGAGTTCATCCCATTCACGTTCAAAGTTATGATTGTCATTTGTGGACTCCCTGGCATTTTGATTGCCTTCCCTAATTCTAACCTTTTCTTCTTCGGCTCTACCTTTTAGTCCAGTGATTTACTTTGAATCAGTCCCCCTTGTCCCCTCCCTTGATGTTTCCCTTTTTAGTCCCTCCCTTTTTGTTCCCTCCCCCTCCCCCCTCTCTTTCCCTCCCTTTTTGTTCACCCTCTCCCCCTCCCCCCCTTGGTTTTCCCTTCTCCTTACCCTTGTTGGGTAAGATAGAATTCAAGATCCCAATGGATCTGGATGTTTTTCCCTCTCAGAGTTGATTTCCCTGAGATTGAGGTTTAAGTAACCCCCCCCCCCTCTTCCTCTCCTTCTTATAGGAGTTTTCTTCCCCTCCCCTTCCCCTGTGAATCTTTGTGTGAGAACCATTATTCTATTTGGTCTTTCTTTACCCCCTATTTATACATTACATTTTCCCCACATATTAGTATACATAGGTTGATATAAATGTAGTCCTTATAGAAGAGAGTTTGAGTAAAAGAAGATAACATTTTTCCCCTTTCCTTAATATTTACCTTTTCAGGTATTCCTTGCTCTTTGATTTTCGGTATCAAACTTTCCACAGAGCTCTGGTCTTTTCTTTGCAAAAAGTTGGAAGTCTTCTATTTTGTTGAATGCCCATACTTTCCCTTGGAAGTATATAGTCAGTTTTGCTGGGTAGCTGATTCTTGGTTGGAGACCCAGCTCTCTTGCCTTTCTGAAGATCATGTTCCATGCCTTACGATCATTCAGCGTAGAACTTGCAAGGTCTTGTGTGACCCTGATTGGCATTCCTTTATATCTAAATTGTCTTTTTCTGGCTTCCTGTAGGATTTTTTCTTTTGTTTGATAGCTTTGGAATTTGGCAATTACATTCCTGGGAGTTGTCTTTTGGGGGTTTAGTGTAGAAGGTGTTCTGTGAGCTCTGTCAGTGGATGTATTGCCCCCTTGTTCTAGAATCTCTGGGCAATTTTCTTTGATTATATCTTGTATCACCATGTCCAGTTTGGTGTTTATTTCTGGCTTTTCTGGGAGTCCAATTATTCTTAAATTTTCTCTTCTCCCCCTGTTTTCCAGATCTATCACCTTGTCGGTGAGATATTTTATGTTCTCTTCTAATTTCTTGGTGTTTTGGCTTTGCTTTATTAGTTCTTGCTTTAAAGCCTGGTTTTCTTTTACAGTTTGGTCAAACTGGTTTTGTAGATGCGTGAATTTCTTTTGCATCATTTCCCACTTTTCCTCCCAGAGGGCTTCCATCTTTTTGGTCCTTTCTGATTCAAATTCTTCATGTGTTTGTGGAGAGTTTCTATTTCCTTTGGAAGATTTTGGAGAATTTTCTTGTATATCTTCTTCTATCTGCTCTGTATTTTGTATTTTGGCTCCATAGAATGTGTCCAGAGTCGCCCCTTTCTTCTTATTTTTCTTGGTATTTTGGGGCTTCTGTGCTTCTGTAGAGTTTGTCATCTCTGAACGTGGAGGATTGGCTTTTCTTGTCTTTGTCTGGTGATCCGAGGCTTTAGTCCTGGGCAGATGTTGGTTCTATGAGCGTTCCCTGGGTTAAACTGAATATGCCTCACTGGAACTGGAATGGAAGGGTCGGACCACGAGGCCACACTCTCCCCCTGGCTCGATTTCCGGAAGTTGCCTTCAGAATCCCTGGCCGTGAGGCTGTTTCGTTGGCCTGCGGGGGGATGGGCTGCCGCTTCCCCAAGCTCCGAGAGCACAGACTTTCACTGAGACTTGGATAGCAGGATCCAGCCCGTGAGGCTGTCTTGCCCGCCCTGAGGGTTGCTGTTGTTTTGACCAGCTCTTTGCAGCGGAGGCCCCAGGCAGTAACTTTCACCCGGACCAACAGGCTCTTTGACCAACCGGCTCTTTGCAGCGGAAGCCCCAGGCAGTAACTTTCACCCGGACTGGGACTTGGGTAGAAGACCCTGAGGGTTGTTGTTCCTCAGACCCTGCTCTCTGAGCCCGGCGCGGCTGCCGCTTCCGGGAGCCTTGGACTCTGCGCTCCTACCCCGAGGTCCGAGGGATCTCGGGTTCTGGCTTTTAAGGGGATCCGTACCTTTTGAACCGGGTCCAGGTCCAGGAGGAGGGTTCCCAGGGTCTGTGCTGTTGATCGTTTTGAATTTCGGCGCCTTAGGAGCTTCTAGTTTGAGATCGGTCGGGAAGGGTTTTCCGGAGATCTGAACTTCAGCTTTCTCTAAGCCGCCATCTTAACCGGAAGTCCCAGACCAATTTCCTTAATGAACATAGATGCAGAAATCTTAAATAGAATACTAGCAAAAAGGCTTCAGCAAGTGATCAGGAGAGTTATTCACTATGATCAAGTGGGATTTATACTAGGAATTCAAGGATGGTTCAATATTAGGAAAAACATCCACATAATTTACCATATCAACATGCATGCAAACCAACAAAAATCACATGATTATCTCAATAGACACAGAAAAATCCTTTCATAAAATACAACACTGATTCCTATTGAAAACACTAGAATGTAAAGGAATATAAGGGTTGTTCCTAAAATTAATAAACAGTATCTCTCTAAAACCATCAGCTAACATCATCTGCAATGGGGATGAACTATATGCATTCCCAATAAGATCAGGAGTCAAACAAGGATGCCCATTATCACCTCTATTATTTAACATCGTACTAGAAACGCAGTAGCAATTAGGGAAGAAAAAGAAATCAAAGGTATTAAAATAGGCAAGGAGGAGACCAAGCTATCACTCTTTGCAGATGATATGATGGTCTACTTAAAAAATCCTAGAGAATCAACTAAAAAGCTAGTGGAAATAAACAACAACTTAAGCAAAGTAGCAGGATACAAAATAAACCCACATAAGTCATCAGCATTTTTATATATCTCCAACACATCACAAAAGCAGGAGTTAGAAAGAGAAATCCCATTCAAAATCACCTTAGACAATATAAAATACTTAGGAATCTATCTGCAGAGAAAAACACAGGAACTACATGAACACAACTACAAAATACTTTCCACACAACTAAAACTAGATCTGAACAATTAGAAAAACATTAACTGTTCATGGGTAGGATGAGCTCACATAATAAAAATGACCATCCTACCCAAAATTATCTATTTATTTACTGCCATACCCATTGAACTTCCAAAAAAACTATTTTTACGGAATTAGAAAAAAAAACATAACAAAGTTCATTTGGGAGAACAAAAGATGAAGAATATACAGGGAAATAATTAAAAAAAAATGCAAAGGAAGGTGGCCTTGCAGTCCCAGACCTCAAACTATACTATAAAGCAGTGATCATCAAAACAATTTGCTACTGGCTAAGAGACAGAAAGGCAGAAAGGAGGATCAGTGGAATAGACTTGAGGTAAGGGACCTCAACAAAACAGTCTATGACAAATCCAAAGATCATTGCTTTGGAGACAAAAATCCAGTATTCGATAAAAATTGCTGGGAAAATTGGAAGACAGTGTGGGAGAGATTAGGCTTGGACCAAGACCTCACACCCTACACCAAGATAAACTCAGAATGGGTGAATGTCCTGAACATAAAGAAGGAAACTATAAGTAAATTAGGTGAACACAGAATAGTATACTTTTCAGATCTTTGGGAAGGAAAAGATTTTAAAATCAAACAAGTCTTAGAAAGAGTCACAAAATGTAAAATAAATAATTTTGACTACATCAAATTAAAAAGGTTTTGTACAAATAAAATCAATGTAACCAAAATCAGAAGGGAAATAACAAACTGGCAAACAATCTTCATAACAAAAACCTCTGACAAAGGTCTAATTACTCAAATTTACAACAAGCTAAATCAATTGTACAAAAAATCAAGCCATTCTCCAATTGATAAATTGGCAAGGGACATGAATAGGCAATTTTCAGTCAAAGAATTCAAAACTATTAATAAGCACATCAAAAAGTGTTCTAAATCTCTTATAATTAGAGAAATGCAAATCAAAACAACTCTGAGGTATCACCTCACACCTAGCAGATTAGCTAACATGACAGCAGAGGAAAGTAATGAATGCTGGAGGGGATGTGACAAAGTTGGGGACATTAATGCATTGCTGGTGGAGTTGTGAAATGATGCAACCATTCTGGAGGACAATTTGGAACTATGCCCAAAGGGCGATAAAAGACTATCTGCCCTTCGATCCAGCCAGAGCACTTCTGGGTTTGTACCCCAAAGAAATAATAAGGAAAAAGATATGTACAAGAATATTCATAGATGCGCTCTTTGTGGTGGCCAAAAATTGCAAAATGAGGGGATGCCCTTCAATTGGGGAATGGCTGAACAAATTGTGGTATCTGTTGGTGATGGAATTCCATGGGGACTGGAACAACCTCCAGGAAGTGATGCAGAGCAAAAGGAGCAGAAGCAGGAGAACATTGTACACAGAAACTGATACACTGTTGTACAATCGAACATAATGGACTCCCACATTGGTGGTAATGCAGTGATCCTGTACAACTCAGAGGGTTACAGGAGAAAAAACAGTATCCACATCCAGAAGAAATACTGTGGGAGTAAAAACACAGAAGAAAATAACTGCTTAATGACATGGGTCAAAGGGGATGTGAATGGGGATACAGACTCTAAATTAACATCCTAGTGCAAATACCAACAACATGGAAATAGGTTCTGATCAAGGACACATGGGATACCCAGTGAAACTGCGCATTGACTATGGGAGGGGTAGGGAGAGGGGAAGGAAGAATAGAAAATAATTTTTGTAACTAAGGAACAATGTTTGAAATTGAAAAAAAATTAAAAAAATTTTTAAAAAGTGAGCAATTAAAAAAATCTACTTGATACCTTTTGACTCAGGCGTAATTTGGATTTAAATGAGTCAGTTGCACAAAGTCATCAATCAACTTTACTTTCTCTTCCAATTCATTGAAATCCAGTGGCAAGACAGAAGTAAGATGATTAGCTATGACTTGTGATACAATGGATGGCTTTGGCATCTTTAATATTTAATCAATATCTAAGTACTCTATGGAACCTGCTTCAATCCACCTTCTTGTTCCAATTGGAATGAATTGTTTGCATCTGCCTATTCTTCCAGGGAAGTCTTCGCATGCTTGGGGTAGACATCCCCCTAATTCACCAATGAATTTGAGGCCTTTCAGAATACCCTTAAACTGACTTAGTCTATCTGCTGAGCTGGTTTTTCCAGTTTGTTTTCTCTACGCATATTATGACTTTTGGGGAGCCACAGGGGAAAGCTGAATGGCAGGTGAATACCAAAG
Source organism: Monodelphis domestica (assembly GCF_027887165.1). Lineage (NCBI taxonomy): Eukaryota > Metazoa > Chordata > Mammalia > Didelphimorphia > Didelphidae > Monodelphis > Monodelphis domestica. Next base: position 351,652,075 of record NC_077230.1, read on the forward strand.
GTGGATGATGATTAGCAAGCCCTCACACCAGAAGTGGTAATCTTTCTTGAATATCCCATGTACCCCACTTCTGTCATTACTTCATCATTGGGAGGGGAAGGACTGCTCTTAGGTAGCCATATCTCTTCAGCTTCATTACAGCTAGAGATACAGCTGAAGTACCCCTCTCTGGCACTTAAAATGGAATTTTAGCTGGTTTACAAAACCCAGCTTCTCCTAGCAAAGTTTTAATAGAAAAAAAAAACTATCTCAATCAGGTTTTCATTGACTACATTTTTTTCATTGTAGACTAAATTATCAAAAATCTTGAAGGGAATAGCAAGGACAAAAAGGGCACTCTCTTTCTTATACTGGCTTTTTCTTTATAGAATAAAGAAATAATAAAAGTCAGATGTTAAAGAATAGAGAGAGAAAGAGAAAATGTTTGGTAAGTCTTGGCCAAAATAGAGGGTATGACAGTTCATTCCCTACTACCTTCTTTTCTAACACCATTTTTTTGGTATTTGGAAAACTCTAATTTTAGTCAGCTCACAAAATGAAGCAGTTGAAATGTCTTTTTAAATGCCTTTAAAAGTACCTTTTATCTACCAAAGAGTCAAATGCCACATAGAATGTTCTTTACTGGTACCCTCATCATCAACATCAACATTAGCAAAATCAGATCTTGGTGAGGGACTATATACATAATTGAGCACCAGAACTCCAATAAGTGAGGTAATCAGTGTCAGTGTCTATTTAGTTCCAACACACATTTACGAAATGTTTCCAATAGTCCATCCTGTCAGTTTTCCTAGCAGGGAACCTGTTGAATAAATGCTTGTTGATGTGGGTAACCTCTACTTGAATCATATCAGTGTAACCTAAATCTATTACCTAGAACAAAATAAAAGCCTTCAACATTTGCTTAAACCAGTTCTTTTCTCTTTTAGACTTAAGTTGAACTTGTGGGTTATTTTTAATGACAAATGATCTAATTGGCACATTTATTTTCTACCTAATTAGAAATAAGGGAAATTGAAGTGAACTCAACTCTGTGTATTGTTACTTGTATTACCAACATATCCAGAAATAGAACTGGAAAAATAAAATGGTTCATTGGAAATGAAAAAGCAAAACCAACAGAAAACAATACCAGCATGCATTTAACATATGAGTGCAATATTATTCCTTTTCCCCCATATTAATTTGAAAAGTAAGATTTTTCTAAGCATTATGGCTTTGATACTATAGGCAAAGTCAAGGACTTCCTTAATAATTGGAATAACTGTTTTTGGACTTTCATGACCAAACTCCTTTGCCTCTATATTAGAAGAGTCTATATGAGCTATCTGCATCCCACTCCTTGTTGCTCACCTCATTACTCAGTACTTACAGAAACTTCTGGTCGCCTCTGGGTATTATTGTTTTAGCTCTTTCACATATCTAGCTAGAGCTCCTGTGGGAATTGTCCTTAATCACATTTTAAGTTCTCCATAAACATTTTAGTGCAATCCTTGTGTACTATGTAGGCATATAGCCACTTGAAAATTTGATTTCTTTTCCCAATGAATTGTTATCTTAAATACACAGGAAGTTGGAGAAATGTAGTTCTTTTCCTGTTAGTGAATGTTTTTCCAGTTTCCATAACAAATTTAATTTTAATGTATTCTCAGTTTAGTCTCACACCTACATCCCCTTATCAAGAAGTGATGATATTGTTAGCTTGGAAGTTTGGAAGCTATATCTATGCCAATCCCTTTTCAGGAAACAGAATGATGCTATTCCTCATCATCAGAGCAGTGTCTCCATTAGTGCATGTAATATTTTCTTTTGCATCCTATCAGCTACTGGCTTGGGATTGACCCTTTCCACAATGTCAATAAGGCTTGCTGTTGTAGATGATGGTATTGGTTGACCACACAGAGAAGTATTAGATGAATGTTTGCAGTGAACCATTCATGACCTCATGGAATAGAGTTTCTCTTCCCAGGTGTTTGTGACATACCATTCCTGCTGAGTACGCCAAAGCATAGAAATCTCAGTTCAAGGCTGCATAAACAGTTCCAAGAAATCCTGGGAAGGGGTTAACTCCCCTGTTCACATTCTGGGGAGGATTGGGTAGGATCGATTGTTTCTCTCGAGAAGAGCTTTAAATCTAGTGTGTTGCTTGCAATAAATGTTCATTATCCTTGCTTTGATAATGTTCCAGTCTTTCTTTCTTGCGACTCCGTAGCTGTCCCCAACAAATGCTGGCTGTCATTGTTTGGATTGTCTGAGAAACAAACAGCTAATGATGAAAAAAGAGACAAGCTAATCTCAGGGACAGAGAAAATCATGATATTCCCAACACAGATTACACAAATGCCAAAGCTTTATACTGCTTTTAATGGTATCCTACATTGTTTATAGAGCCCATTATCAGGAGGAAGAAAAGGACAATATTTATTAGATCTATGACAATTGTCTGAAGGAAAGTATTTAATCACAAGGCACTATTTGCCTTGATTTCTGAACATTTAGACCTAATCTCATTGGAGGAATGAGAAGGATATTAGTTTGACAGAATGAGAGCCACTTCAGCAACAGTGGGTGTAACATAAATATTATAATTCTTCTGTTTGATGAATTTGATAAGATATCTCAAAGAGGTACTGATAAAAAGAAAATGACCAAAGGTCAAACTTCCAGAACCCTAAATTCATTACTATCACAACATGAAGGAAGAAGAAATATGTGGACAATAAATCAATGTAAAAAGAACTTTTTATAATCCAAATACCACTTTCGTTAAAAGGGTCTAGAAATTAAAACATAAGCATCTTCTATTTCTAGAATTCTTATAAATTGGAAGCTTAAAATTAGAGATGTTATATCATTAAAAGTCTTCATCATGGATCTTGGAAATATGATTTATTTTCATATATACAATCAAAATACATTTGTCACAAAATAATTCTAGAGTTCAGGATTTCTCACCCGCCAACACTAAACTAATCTTGTCAGTCATATTAAAAGTATAAAACACTTTTTAAAAAGTCAGATATACACAGAGTGAGAAAAATTAATGCTGGATTTTATTGTTTATTACTAATATTTCTATATGAATTTTTCCATTTCCTCAAACCCTATTCTTTGCAGGTTAGGAAGTTCTTGAACAGCATAGATGAGGACTGTAAATCTATTCCCAACTTCAAAGACAGAGAGGTGATGCAGTGGATAGAGTGATATCAAGAAGACCTGAGTTGAAATCCAGATTTAAATATTTAATAGCAATATAAATCTGGGTAGTCACTTAATCTCAATTTGACTCCATTCCTCAAACATAAAATTTGGATAATAATAGCATCTAGTATAAAATGTTGTTGTGAGAATTGAATGAAATAATACATGTAAAAATGTGCTTAGCATAGTACTGACCCATAGTAGGGTTTAAATGGTTTTTCCTGTCCCTCCCTGTGAGTACATCTCTCTTTGTTCCTCTGTTTATGTTTCTATTTTCTTTAGTACAGGGAATTTCTGGGTAAAGACTAACACTAGCTTTAAAGCTTGTAGTCTTAGAGAGTTTCTTGGAGATACTGATGAATTGTGAATTATTTGTATATGTCAGAGGCAGGACTTGGACTCAGTTCTTACTCTGACGCCAACTCTGTGTAATACACACTGGTGATTCTCATGCTGGATAAATTAACTTGTTTAGGGGAGAACATGAGGACACCATGGGAACATCCTTCTTTTGGAAGCAGTGATACATTGTCCACAGAAGCACGAGTTCAGAATGTAAGTTAGGTATCAACTGAGCAGTTACACTAATGGATGTTCTGTGAACAATTAAATTTATTCTCAAAATGACCTGTTTCATTAACTAGGGGAGAATCTGTTATCCCTGGTCAACTGTGTCATGAGCATGATATCAGCAGAAATGTATTGATACAGAGGATTGTAAATGATTACAAGAGAACCTGCAGAGACTTGTTCTTAATATTTAATAGATAATGAAACTCCAATGTGTTGGCCATACAGCATACATATTCTTATAGATTCTGGCTAGTCTCTTTGGTAGAGATACTAGCACCAAAGAACCATCATTGAAGGTGTTATCTATTTCTAAAAAAAGGAAGAACAGAAGGGTTCATGTTAGAGGCAATTGTGACTGGGAATGCAGTGACTATATAGTATCTGGATGACATCAGCCTGACTCAAATAATGAGAGAAACTCTATATGATAATGTGAAATCATTGCAACTGCAGTTGTGTGAACCATGGTCTATGTCCACCATCTCTGCTATTCAAAAGAAGACTAGTCATTCTGGAAAGCTAAGGGCAGAGGCTTTGAATGATGGGGATTTGTAGAAGCTAAAAAAAATTGGTCCTCTGGGGTCTCAGGTGAGAAGCAATATCGGGTGGTGCATAAAACACCAACTATGAAGTTAGGATAGTAATATTTTTTGGTTGCTTGTTTTTCTTACCTGCTCCCTTGACTATCCATGTCATTATAAAAAAGTCATTTATAAGCTCTATGATCTTCAGTTTCCTTTTCTATAAAACAATGGCCATGATCATAATACTTAGGTCACAAGTCTGTTGTGCTGAAATAAGATGATATAAATTAAATATTTTGACAATATTAAGGCAATCTATGAAGATGAATTAGCCAGTCAATAAGCAATTGAAAAATATTTCTGAGTGTGGGACACTGTACTAAATGCCAAGAATACAAATACAAGCCAAAAGGAAGATAGTCACTATCTTCTAGAAGCTTATCTTCCAAAGAGGGAATTTAGGATATAAAGGCAGCTAGGTGACACAGTGGATGCAGTGGCAGACCTGAAGTTAGGATGATTCATCTTCTGAATTAAAATCTGGCCTTATGTACTCCTTAGCTGTGTGACTTTGGGCAAGTCACTTAATCCTGTTTATTTCAGAACCTCATCTGTAAAATGAGCTGGTCAAGGATATGGCAAACCTCTTCAGCATCTTTGCCAAGAAACCTCACATGGGGTCATGAAAAGTTGGACAGGACTCAAAATGGCACAGCACCACCACCAATAACAATAACACCACCGCATCAAAGGAAGCTGAAAGGGGCTGGGAGAGAATCATAATGTCAAAATACAATTCTATATATGGACTTTGAGTGCTAAAGCCTTTGATTTATAGTTTTGCCACACGTATGTATGTGTCCTTTACTATTATTCTACCCTGAGCCTATTCTTTTAATGCATTCTCTGTGTATCTGTGGGTAAATGCAACATAGACTTATGAGGACAATATTATTAGTAATTACTATTCTTGACATTCCATGTTAGTAAATGTGTTTGCTAAAAGACCATTAATTTACTGGTTAGATGTTCATGGAAAGGAAACAGGTGCAGGTCTAGTAATTTAAAATGTGTGACATAGTCACTGAGAAAGTATACATGAACCTCAATATGGCAGTCACCATCTGGGGACTTGCCTTTCCAGTTTTGGTGTGATTTAGCAGAACAACCTAGAGGAAATGTTATATACCATTTTCCTCTATTAAATTTCCTCTCCTCTATTCTCCTCTATCCTCTCTTCTCATGAGTTTGCTTTTTCTCATAAAATAGCAAATCTAAATGATGTTTAGTTCCTTAAAGTCCAACCACCTAACATAATATTTAGAAGCAAATTCAATTTGTTAATACAGAATTGGAGTCAGAAGAACCTTTATTTTAAAATCTAATCAAGCAGACATGATCATTTTAAGAACAAGCTACATTGTACTTAATGGAAATGAATGTTTTTAAGGTAACCCATGATATTATGTATCTAAATGAATTTTTTTCAGAACCCATCCTCTTTACTTCCTTGAAGTTTGGCATTGTTGACATCTCCTCCATCCTAGACATTCTCTCTTCCCTGGGTTTTTGTGACTGTACCATTTTATTTCCATCTCCTCTCTTTCTTTTGACCATGACTTTTCTGCCTTTGTTACTCATGCATGTTCTACTGTATTTTGGTCAGATATAGCATGGTGAAAAGAACACTTTGGAAGCCAGAACCACAGGCGTATAGTTAAGAGAGAGACTGGAAGCATCAGATCTAATTCCTTTGTTTTACAGTAGCAGAATCTGAGATCTGAAAAGTTAAGTTGTCTAGGGTCATGCCAGCCTAATGATTTACATAATGTTTCTCAAATATTTAGTATATGAACTGTTTTTATACCATTTTGCTTTAGAATTGATACTAAGTATCAATTCTAAGGAAGAAGAGAGCTAAGGGATAGACTATTGGATTTAAGTAACTTATCCAAGGTCACACAGCTAGGAAATGTTCTCTGATGCCATATATACTGTTCTTCCCACTGTACTCACTGTTTCTGGTACTCTATTCTGTCTCCACTAACAATATCAAAGTCTCTCATAAATTCAACGATTATACCTATTCAGATGACTCCCAATTCTAAACATCCAATAGTCATGTCTTGACTGATTTCCAGTCTAGAACCACTAATTGCCAAGTAGTCCTGAGAGTCCCCTTGGCATCTCAAACCCAAAAAATAATAATAAAAAAGGAAGCTTAATTTGTTAAGAAAAAGTCTCTACTATTTATTACCTGTGTAACTATAGCAATTATTTAACTTTTCAGATGCAATTGGTTTTTAAATACATATATATGCATATATATAATGGTAGATTATATTATCTCTAAACAAGGAAGAACAAAGAAATGAGAATTGACTTCTGGGGCTGGAGGCAGGATGACCTGAATTTAAATCCAGCCTTAGATGGTTACTACTTTTATAACCATAGTCAGGTTACCTAACTTGCATGATTCATTTTCCTCATCTGTAAAATAAAAAAAAATAATAACACTTGGTTCTCATGATTGCTAGGATATTAAAATTAGATAATATTTGTAAAAATTTATAAGCTAGAAAACTTAAAGTGATATATAAGTATTAATTATTATTTTTGATCCATTGGCCAAATAACACCTGACATAAACATAAACCAGAAAACTGAAAGATCAGAAAAGGAAATGGACTGGTTACATAGAAAGAGTGATGAACTACTTTGGTTTCCCAAAGGAGTAAGGGAAAAGCCATCAGAATTTTGGGATAATAATCTATCTAGGGTAATTTAGGGAAAGGAATTTTTTAAGGATCACTAAACCTAAGAAGACATGGTAAAGCTGTATTCAGTTCCCATGGAGAGTGCCCACAGGCATGAATTTATGGCTTTATCATAGTATCAATCAAAACCAAATAGCTTCCCTTATGTCTGAAGTTCTTAACCTGGGATGAGAAGGGGGTCTATAGACTTCCCGTAACTGCCCAAGGGATCCACCATGCAATTAAAAAAAAAAGTTAAGAATTCTGACTTAATTGAAGAGAACAAAGCAGCAACAATAACAACAAAACAAGCAGGAGTAGAAGTTAAGAAGTCTTAAGTTCAAGTCCATCCTCAGACACTTAACCAGCTTATGAGCCTGAGCATGCTTCTTAGGTGCTATATGCTTTAGGTTCCTCATTTGTAAAAATTGGTTTAAAAATAGCACCTGACTCATAGAGTTGTTATAAGAAACAAATTAATGATTATAAATTGGTTTGCATTCATATGTTTGGTTTGCTTAATATGTTATAAAAAGGCTATTTATTATTTTTAAAAGCTATATATTACCCCCCAACTTTCTGTTATTCTTCCCTTTCTCCCACAACCTACCTACCTAAACAGTAATTAACAAATTTCTCTGAACTTTCAGAGTAGGTGCTTTAAATTCATCATCTCCACCAAGCTATATAAATGGCAAAAAGCATATGGATTTGAGTGTGCTGTCATAGCTGTGGGGTTGGCATATTATTAGATCACTCCATTGCATAGATATAATCACATCTATGACAATTTTTATTCCAAAGAGAATGAAATATGAAATGTAGCCAGACGTGATTAGAGAGATGATATATTCAGATATTTTTTTTATCATAAATTGCTTTAAAATGGTAACTTCTATGATTGTGGGATATTGCTATTTATTGTGATATAATGTGGGGTGGGGCAACTTGACAGGGGTCTCAAATCAGAGACTGGAGTGGGAGATAATGAAGGTTCAAAAGGATGACACAGTGTCAGCAGGCTTCTAACAGTCTTCAAACAGTCTTGAATAATTCCATTTTGATTCTCCTCCAACAGGCTTCAGGTTTCTCACTCAGGCTTCTGCTGCTTGCTGAGCCTGAAACAATGTATATTTATCTCTTCCACCAAGCTATCTCATTATGGCAATCAAATGGTCGCCAAAAAATAATTTTGTCTAGAGCCTGGCATCTGGAGCCAGGGAGGGAATTGTTCTCTACCTTCTTTTGTTCTCTGCCTTCCTATCATTATCTTCAAGGTTGTATTTCTTCTCTGTACCTCCACAGTCTTACTGACCTCTTCAGGAGGAGAGGAAAGAGTTTGAGGGGATTTAACCCCTTAGTCCCCCACAGACCCCCACAGTGGAAAAGGATAGGGTAGCTTTGGACTAGCAAGAATGATGTTTTTGATGCTTTTCTCTCTACCCAACTCAATATACTCTATACATATGCATTCACTCTCAGAACAGTTACATTCTTTTCAAGGCAAGCCTGAAACATGCAGCTATAGTTCATTCACTATATAAACTCACTTATACAAAGAAAATATCATAGTTCTGATTCTCTAATCTCACTTAAATACTCCTAAATATAAATATTTCATTTACTCACTTCTTATGTGCTTTGCTACTCACAGTTGCTATATCAGTTTGTGAGTACCAATGGACAGTTGGCACATTTTTGATGTTCCTAAATTCTTATTCTCTGCAGAATTTCAGATATTTCCTTTTCCTTTACATTCACACCTAAATTAGGGGAAATTGGAAGATAATATTATATGATGAAGAAAAGTATTCCAGTTCACTGGAAAATTTAAATATGTTGGATGTTCATAAAATATTTCTAAATAGAATTTTTTTCAGGAATTACTTGATTTCTGAATATTGTATGAATATGACCTTTAGAGCTTATGTAATTCAATCCTCTGTTTTTGAATTAAAGTTTTTTCTGATCCTGATAACTGAGGCCTGTGCTATTAAGCAAGATTCATTCTCTGGCATGTTTTTTGTTTTTATTTTGGGGTGTGTGTGTACAAGTATAAGTGTGTTTAGGAGTCAAAGATGGAGGACAATAAAAAATTCCAGTTTCTGACAGTTTTAAAAGCTAATCAAAAAGAGCATTTGAAATATGTAGTCAATCTGGCACCCATAAAAAGGAAGAAAGATGATGACCTACCATACTCTGGAAAATACTATGGGCATTCTGTTATATCAAGTTATTGTTAATGTTGAAGCAATCAGGAACATTTCATGACACTTTTCTCTTTGGCCTTCATATATTCAACTTTATCTCTTTTAGTATAATAATATTATAAGATGTCTTACACTAAAGAATCAGCTACAAATAGAGGATTAGGGAAACCATCTATGAACTAATGTGATCAGAATATGAAAAAAAATTCATACAAAAATAATGATAATAAAAACATTAAGAAATATTAGAACTCTGATCAATGCTATAAGTAATCATAACTTCAGAGAACTCTTTGATGAAGCATGCCTATTTTACCCTTCCAAATACTTGGTGGATTTCATGTGAAACATAAGGCATATTTGTTGTCAGATGTGGCTAATGTGTTGACTTGTTTCATATAACTCTATTTTTGGGAGGTTATCATATGTTTGATTAGGACTTTATTAATTGGAAAGTGACAGTTATGAAACTAAAGGAATATCAAAATATTTTTATATTAAGAAAAATCAATTCATAACAAAGGTATTATTTAAATTTGAAATGAGTAAATGTTTTTCATCTCCTCCTGGAGCCTTATATCTCAAGCTATATTACATTTTCTAAACTCAAGGATGTAAATAGATTACAAGATTAGAAAGATCTAGGATTCTTGGTGTTTGAAGTTGGGCTTAAATAGCCAGGGGATATTGGAAGGTGAAAGCCTGAGGAGATGAAGGCAAAAATCACTTGGACAGGGTCTAAGAAGAGGAATTGGCCTCCAGGTTTGTATGAATAAATCAAAGAAGTTTAAGTTGCACAATTATCCCCAATACCATTTATTGGATTTCTTCTCTAGGCAAAGTTCCTATCCTTTGGGAGCTTCTGATCTGATGTGAGGGAAGAGTCTTGATTTGGATGGCAGAGGCAGAGCTCTGACCGTTAGCATGAAACACATCTAAGGGGAAAGAGAATAGATCAATGAGGTATCTGCCTTTATATAAAACAACAAGAAGATTTGTAAACAGTCAAAACGTATACCTGATCAAAACTGATGTACATAATTGGTAAATGACATGTTGGGTACAAATAAATCACAGATCCCAGACATATTCTATATTACATTTGTTTGAAAATTAAGATCATTATTCTTGAAATCAATGCTTAATAATGACTTCACCTAGCCATATCTTGTAATGCTCTGATACTTAAAAATACAAAACCAAGTTTAGTTATCTCAGTAACTTCTGAAATATTTGTTTAATGAAAAAAAAACTTTAACAGAATTTAAAAAAAAAGAAATCTTGAATACAACTAGGTTATCCCATTATTTTTAGTCTACTCACATTAGAAGACAGTTTCTCTTTTATAAAGATGCCACTTGAATAGGCAGGCACTGTAATACCTATATTCTAAATAGCACAACATTAAAACAAATTGAAGTAGAAATTTGACAGTATTTATTAAAAAGTCTATGAAGTTTTGGACCATTGTCCCCTCTATTTAGGGGAATAATCCTCTAAGTGAGTTCAAATACCACTGCTCTCATTGCCAAAACCTTTCTTTTTTATTCCCTTATCTTTCTTTCTAAAAGTTGATACAAAGTATAGGTTCCATGACAGAAAAGAGGAAATGGCTAAGCAATTATAGTTAAGTGACTTGATCAGGGTCACATAATCAAGAAGACACTGAGACCAGATTTGAATCTAGCACTTCCAATCTCCAGTTCTGGCTCTCTATCCACTGAACCACCTAGCTATCTATGCCATAACTTTTTTAAAGGAGTATGACTTCTAAGACTATTTGGAGATCTTTTAAATTTTGTTTTTAAAATAATCCATATATTGACCAAATTTCTTCACTAGAGTGACATGACTGCTGCCATTTTACTCTATCCTTATTCTGGACTCACATTGGAGTCTACTTTGCAAGGAGTAATTTGCCCATTACTTTGCGAAGTTGGGTTGTTTTCACACTGTATATAATGGGGTTCAGCACAGGTGGAAGCATCAGGTAGATGTTGGCCATCATTGTATGAACAATCTTAGGAGCCATCTGACCATAGCGATGTGTTAGGGATAGGCTAATCATGGGGATATAAAAGATGGCAACAGCCCCTATGTGAGACCCACAGGTGCTGAATGCCTTCTTCTGCTCTGTGGGAGATGCTATACTGAGGACAGAGCGAATGATCAGGATGTAAGACAGAACAATGCATGGTGTGTCAATTCCTGTGCTCAGGATGAGAGCTGCTAACCCACATATACTATTGACTTTGGTATCTGAGCATGACAACTTAATCACATCAGGGTGGTAACAGTAGGAGTGAGAAAGGCCATTAGGACCACAGAATGACAGCTTCTTAAATAATAAGAGCAAGGGCAACATTAAAACTATCATACGAATGACCATTGTCACACCTAATTGTGTAATCCTAGCATTGGTGAGGATAGTGGTATATCTCAAAGGATCACAGATAGCCACAAATCGATCAAAGGCCATGGCCACCAGGACCCCAGACTCCATGAAAGTGAACCCATGAAGGAAGAACATCTGGACAATACAGCCATCAATGGTGATATCTCTGGCATCAAACCAAAGGACACTTAGTGTTGTTGACATTGTGGAAACAGTCAATCCCAAGTCAGTAGCTGACAGCATAGAAAGGAAAAAGTACATTGGCTCATGGAGGCTCTGTTCTGTGATAATGACAAACAGTATCATGCTATTTCCCAATAGGGCAATGGTATAGAGACAGCAGAAAGGAATGGAGATCCAGGCATGTGCCTCTTCAATTCCTGGAATGCCTGTCAGATGAAAAGTTGAAAATGGGGATGTCAGATTGCTGGGTGTTTCCATCATGGTCTACAGAATAGCATTTACATGTGTATAGCCCAAATTCTGCAAAAACAATAAATGATATTTTAGTTGCAAAAAGTTTCTCCTAATTGAATATATACCACTGTCTCTAAAACTTTGTGATATTTCAATGTCTAATTCATTGTTTTTTAAGTGTTTGAAGAAATAGTACATAAATTATTAATTGAATGAATGAGTAATCATTTAAAGGAGACTTTTGTGCCAGTAGCATGACTGCTGGAAGTGTTGTTTTTAGAAGAAGTGATGATCTATTGTGTACTTTCCATGGTCTCTTTTTAATATTCCTATGGAAATAGAGAAACATCATCATTATTATAATGATCACATAAAAATAATAACAGTATAATTTATATAGTGCTCTACAAATCTTATGTAATTTTATTCTCATGACAAAACTGGGAGGAAGGTTCTATAGTTAAAGAAAGAAATAAAATAGACAGCTCTTAACCATACTAGTGGCAATCACAATTGGAATAAATTCAGTGCTCAGAAAAGGAAAAGGGACTGAATGGAAAGCAGAAAGAGATGCTAGGGCAAACTTGTGCTGCAGTTGAATATGGAATTAAGTGCGATTCATGTAGGTCTGATGAAAAGTACCCAATTTTGTTTCAGAATTTCAGAGAAGAGTCAGGAAGTTGGTTCTGAATTGAGCAGGTCCTCTTATGTGAATGATGTCCAGAGCAGGCCAGGATGGTTAAAAACAGATCTCTTTTAGGATCAAACTGGAATCTCTGAAAACTTATAGTTCACAATATTAAATTGTGCAAACAGCAAAGAGATACAAAAGCATAACTAGATAGTCATCTTCTCTTCAGCCCAGAGGTGAGCAAAGTCCAACCCAAATATAATGTCCAAATTCAAGAGGTATGTCTGTTTCAATATGAGAAAAAACATAAGCATAATTTAGTTTGTCAAAAACAAAAACAATAAAAGCATATGATTGCATCAAAAGATGCATAAAAATGGACAAAATGCAACACTCATACTTATTTTTAAAGACTAGATAACAAGAATAAATGAATAATTTCTTAAAATAATAAGTACTATTGATTGGAAGCATAGTAAATAAAAGAAGAAAGTGCTGTGAGATAAGAAGAAACAATTGAGAAAAGGACTTCTTATGGAACAATAATGCTTTATAGTTGAGAAGAGAGTAGTTACAAATATGCCCTTGGAACTATTTAAAAAAGGAGAGATTGGATATGGACTCTCAGAAAATTTTTGTGTCCTCTAAAGAATGTTGGTTTTTATTCACAGGTGTTTGCCACACCAAGAATGGCCTGAGACAGAAAAGACAAATATTAGTAACTCCCTAAAAATAGGTATTGAGGCATCTTTAAATCAACAAAACACTAACAAGAGAAAGGTATTCTGGCTTTGTGAAATCACAAACACAATCTTAAGCTATGGAATTAATTTAATCAATTATTCAACTTCATATTTACCTAAAACACAGATGAATTCTATATTATTCAAAACAAGGTAATATTCAAGCACTGTTTCAGATCTTCCTTGATGGGAAACATATAAGAACCTTTCTATTTAGAAAATGAAGTGCCATTTAAAATTAGTTCCAAAGAACTTTTTTTCTTGTGTCATGTCAAAAATATAAGATTGAGGGGGGCAATTTAGTGGAGATATAGTTAAACTAATTAAAGCTGTTCAAAGTATATTTTTCTAGTCTTCCAAATCTAACAAAAAATGCTTAAACCTGAAAAGAGAAGAGAAAGACAAAAGTATTCACATATATCTACCAGGTTAGATAAGTAATACATAGGGGACTTATCAGTAAATATTAAAAAAATAATACTATTAAAGAAAATTATTATATTTTAAGTGATAAAGAAAATAATAATTATACATAACCATATATCCATCTGCTAGGGGATTGCAATCCACCCATCTGCTAGGTGTTTGCACTTATTTTCCTCTGGGCATATCTCTTTATGATTTTATCTTTCATATCTAAAATACAAAGGAAGATGAGCCCTAGAACTTGCTCATCTTGATCTCATCATCTTCCCGAGGTTGACATAAATATACCCATGAAACATGAAACAATACAAGCAGCACAAGACCATATGGAACAAAGTAATACTTTCTAAAACATTAAGAGCAAAAATGTATTAATAGGTAGTACATAAAGTCAGAGACAATGCTTATTCCTTACTAGGATCAAGTAGAAGGAAGATACTCAGTTGCCACTAGTGGAGAAAGAACATCTCTTCAGTCCAGGGGTCATGAATCTAAGGTTTTTATGTTGACACAGGGCTTAATGAAGGCACTTTCACTGAGATATTATTGTCTCTAGAGCAATGACCAGTGCAAAACAGGTGTAATATTTAGCTATCTCTGGGGATGATTTTCTTTATAGCATACAAAGCAAAGTACAATAATGTGGCAGAGCCAGTGGTATGACAGTTCTAATTAAATAGTGGCCCAGTATGACTTAAAGCCAGAAAAAAAATTAAAAAAATATCAACCAAATTTTCATGACTCTTTGGGATAAATGATGTCTTATGAACTTATCTTTAATGTCATCTTTCTACTATTTTTGGATCTTTAGTTAGGGAGTGGGTCATGATCAACCACATGTCTCTTGAAGCTCAAAATGATCATTTAAAAATCTTACCATGGACAGCAACTTAAAATCAGCTTCCTCATCTCTGGTTATTAAGTTCTTTACTAGTAGGTCTTACTTGTAATCAGAGTTTCTATGAGTCTTAAATGAGATAACAAATGCAAGGCACTTTAAAAGACTTGAATTTTTCTAAATGCTTATTATTATTAATTAGTTTATATAGTCCTTGAAGCTGATTTTAAGTGAATGTCTAGGGTAAGATCATAGTCATCAATATTAGCAAAGATAGTATAGTCTGAAGGAAACCAGTTAATCACAAGACATTATTTGCCTTGATTTCTGAATATGTAGATCTAATCTCATCAGAGGAATGAAAAGGATATTAGTTTGACAGAATGACAGCCACTTCAGCAACAATAGTAGGTGTAACATCAATATTATGATAATTTTTCTATTTGGTGAGTTTGATAGGATATCCCAAAAAGTCACTGATAAATGGAAAATGACCAAAGGTCATAACTTCCAGAACCCTAAATTCATTACTATCACAACATAAAGGAAAAGAAATATGTGGATAATGAATCCATGCCCAGCTCCAAAGCCAGAGAGGTGATACAGTGGATAGAATGATGGACTTTGAATAAAGAAGATCTGAGTTCAAATCTGTGGGGAGTTGACAAATCCCCACTGACTGACAAAGTCACAGTTTGGGAGATGGGAACTGCAAGGCACTTCCCTGAGAACAAGGCCCTCACTGATCCCCCTCTGTGACTTCTTTCTCTCTTTCTCCAACTTACCTTATTAATGGACTTGTCATCATTATTGTTTCCTCCCCAATACAGGAGAAATAATATGAGAGCAAAGACTTATAAGGTTAACACACATATATCCCACTTTAATTCCCCTAGATTATTACTCCAAAAAGATTACATTCATAGAATTAAAACATAAAGATCACTACCCATTACCCCTCCCTTCTCTCTCTCAAGATTCAAGTAAAAATTCTTCAAATACACTTCAAGGCCTCACAATCAACACTGGCCAAATGCTTGAGCACCTTAATAAATCTTTCTTTACAGTTACCATACTCTGGTGAATTTGTTGATAGATGAAAACCAGGCAGCATTGCTAGGTGTTTTAAAGTAACACAAGAAAAACAGAACTTATAAATTGAGGAAAACCCCAAATCCGGACTGATTTATGTTACCTTTTTAAATTTGTACTTAGATACAGAATGCTTTGTCATTCATCTCCTAAGTAATTGTGATTGATTGTGAAAACTGATTAGAAGCACAATGATCCTTCCAGATGTTCAGTGGGTACTAACCTCCAAACTACCCTCTCCATGTTATTCAACTTCATCACAAAGTTTCTTTTGTTGTAGTAACATCACAAGATTGTTGATTAAGTGATTTTTAACGTGTGAAATAGCCAAATAAATGTGAGCATGTATGTAGAAAATTGATTGTGTGACAAAGAAGTATGTAATCGCAAACCTATATAATAAACGAACCTTCATGCTATGGCAGAATGCTATGTGATGCCTATGCATGTGGGACTGAGCTCATAGCTTCTCTCATATTCATTACTCAACTGGATCATCACATCTAGACAGAGTACACCCTCAAATTCTGAAAGACTCCTGGATGAATCTCAAAGGAAATCCAGGTTTAAATACTTAATAGATATGTAAACCTGGGTAGTCATTTAATCTAAATTTGATTCCATTCCTTAAATATAAAATTTGCATAATAATGGCATCTTGTATAAAATGTTGTTGTGAGAATTGAATGACATAATACATGTAAAAAGGTGCTTAACATAGTAATGAACCATAGTAGGGTTTAAATGGTTTTTCCTGTCCCTCCCTGTGAGTACATCTCTTTTTGTGCCTCTGTTTATGTCTCTCTTTTCTTCAGTATAGCGAATTTCTGGGTAAAGACTAACACTAGCTTTAAAGCTTGTAGTCATAGAGAGTTTCTTGTAGATATTGAAGAATTGTGAATTATTTGTATATATCAGAGGCAGGACTTGGACTCAGGACTTACTCACCCTGATGCTAATTCTTTGTGTAATACACACTGGTGATTCTCATGCTGGATAAATTAACTTCTTTAGGGGAGGACATGAGGACACCATGGGGACATTCTCCTTTTGGAGGCAGTGATACATTGCACATATAAGCATGAGTTCAGAATATAAGTTAAGTATCAATTGAACAGTTACACTAATGGATGTTCTGTGAACAATTAAGTTTATTCTCAAAATGACTTGTCTGATTAACTAGGGGAGAATCTTTTATCCCTGGTCAACTGTGTCATGAGCATGATATCAGCAGAAATGTATTGATACAGAGGATTGTAAATGATTACAAGAGAACCTGCAGAGACTTGTTCTTAATATTTAATAGATAATGAAACTCCAATGTGTTGGCCATACAGCATACATATTCTTATAGATTCTGGCTAGTCTCTTTGGTAGAGATACTAGCACCAAAGAACCATCATTGAAGGTGTTATCTATTTCTAAAAAAAGGAAGAATAGAAGGGTTCATGTTAGAGGCAATTGTGACTGGGAATGCAGTGACTATATAGTATCTGGATGACATCAGCCTGACTCAAATAATGAGAGAAACTCTATATGATAACGTGAAATCATTGCAACTGCAGTTGTGTGAACCATGGTCTATGTCCACCATCTCTGCTATTCAAAAGAAGACTAGTCATTCTGGAAAGCTAAGGGCAGAAGCTTTGAATGATGGGGATTTGTAGAAGCTAAAAAAATTGATCCTCTGGGGTCTCAAGTGAGAAGCAAAATTGGGCGGTGCATAAAACACCAACTATGAAGTTATGATAGTAATATTTTTTGGTTGCTTGTTTTTCTTACCTGCTCCCTTGACTATCCATGTCATTATAAGTAAGTCATTTAAGCTCTATGATCTTCAGTTTCCTTTTCTATAAAACAATGGCCATGATCATAATACTTAGGTCACAAGTCTGTTGTGCTGAAATAAGATGATATAAATTAAATATTTTGACAATATTAAGGCAATCTATGAAGATGAATTAGCCAGTCAATAAGCAATTGAAAAATATTTATGAGTGTGGGACACTGTACTAAATGCCAAGAATACAAATACAAGCCAAAAGGAAGATAGTCACTATCTTCTAGAAGCTTATCTTTCAAAGAGGGAATTTAAGATATAAAGGCAGCTAGGTGACACAGTGGATGCAGTGGCAGACCTGAAGTTAGGATGACTCATCTTCTGAATTAAAATCTGGCCTTATGTACTCTTTAGCTGTGTGACTTTGGGCAAGTCACTTAATCCTGTTTACTTCAGAACCTCATCTGTAAAATGAGCTGGTCAAGGATATGGCAAACCTCTTCAGCATCTTTGCCAAGAAACCTCACATGGGGTCATGAAAAGTTGGACAGGACTCAAAATGGCACAGCACCACCACCAATAACAATAACACCACCGCATCAAAGGAAGCTGAAAGGGGCTGGGAGAGAATCATAATGTCAAAATACAATTCTATATATGGACTTTGAGTGCTAAAACCTTTGATTTATAGTTTTGCCACACTTATGTATGTGTCCTTTACTATTATTCTACCCTGAGCCTATTCTTTTAATGCATTCTCTGTGTATCTGTGGGTAAATGCAACATAGACTTATGAGGACAATATTATTAGTAATTACTATTCTTGACATTCCATGTTAGTAAACGTGTTTGCTAAAAGGCCATTAATTTACTGGTTAGATGTTCATGGAAAAGAAACAGGTGCAGGTCTAGTAATTTAAAATGTGTGACATAGTCACTGAGAAAGTATACATGAACCTCAATATGGCAGTCACCATCTCGGGATTTGCCCTTCCAGTTTCGGTGTGATTTAGCAGAACAACCTAGAGGAAATGTTATATACCATTTTCCTCTATTAAATTTCCTCTCCTCTATTCTCCTCTATCCTCTCTTCTCATGAGTTTGCTTTTTCTCATAAAATAGCAAATCTAAATGATGTTTAGTTCCTTAAAGTCCAACCACCTAACATAATATTTAGAAGCAAATTCAATTTGTTAATACAGAATTGGAGTCAGAAGAACCTTTATTTTAAAATCTAATCAAGCAGACATGATCATTTTAAGAACAAGCTACATTGTACTTAATGGAAATGAATGTTTTTAAGGTAACCCATGATATTATGTATCTAAATGAATTTTTTTCAGAACCCATCCTCTTTACTTCCTTGAAGTTTGGCATTTTTGACATCTCCTCCATCCTAGACATTCTCTCTTCCCTGGGTTTTTGTGACTGTACCATTTTATTTCCATCTCCTCTCTTTCTTTTGACCATGACTTTTCTGCCTTTGTTACTCATGCATGTTCTACTGTATTTTGGTCAGGTATAGCATGGTGAAAAGATATTTGGAACCTAGAACCACAGACGTATAGTTAAGAGAGAGATTGGAAGCATCCAATCTAACTCCTTTTTTGTTAGTAGCAGAATCTGAGGCCTGAAAAGTTATGTCTCTTCTTTTACACATGAGGAAAATGAATCAGGGTGGTTAGGCAAATTGTCTCTGGACATGAAGCTAGTAAACATCTAAGGCTGGATTGAAATTCAGGTCTTTCTGCCTCCAGGTCCAGTAGTCAATTCTCAATTTATAGTACTACCTAGTTTAGAGGGTGAGGACTGCATTAGAGATAATCTATTCAAAATCCTATTTTAAAAAATAAAGCAATTGAGTCCATTAAAAGTTAAATAATAGCATAGGTTACACTGGTAGTAGAGAGTAGAGCTTTTTTTCATAAAAATTCAGTTATCTTTTTATTGAGTTTATT
This sequence comes from Monodelphis domestica, assembly GCF_027887165.1. Taxonomy (NCBI): domain Eukaryota; kingdom Metazoa; phylum Chordata; class Mammalia; order Didelphimorphia; family Didelphidae; genus Monodelphis; species Monodelphis domestica. The sequence continues at coordinate 351,671,619 of NC_077230.1, forward strand.
GACCTAAGAAGAGGTCATCAGACTTCACCAAACTGACCAAGGGATCCAGGACACAAAGAAGGTTAAGAACTCTGACTAAATCAAAGAGAGTTAAACAACAACAAAATAGGCAGTTAGGCAGAGCAGGAAATAGGAGGTAAGAAGTCTTAAGTTCAAGTCCAACTTCAGACATTTAACTAGCTTATGACCCTGAGCATGTTGCTTGGGTGCTTTATAATTTAGTTTCCTACTCAGTAAAACGAGTTTTAAAATAGCACCCAATTCAAAGAGTTGCAATGAAAGTCAAATTAGTTAATATTTATAAATTAGTTTCAAACCTTAATATGTTATATAAATGCTGGCAATTATTTTAAATAATATTCTATTTGATCATTTCCAAGCATTATTCATTGAAGACAAAGATCATTTTCTTTTCCTTTCCCCCCCCATCCCACATAGCTGACACGTGATTCCACTGGGTATCTCATGTGCTCTTGATTCGAACCCATTGTCATGTTGTTAGTATTTCCATTAGAGTGTTCTTTTAGTCTCACCTCTGTGATGTCCCCTCAACCGCTGTAGTCAGGCAGTTGTTTTTCCTCGTTGTTTCTACTCCCACAGTTTGTCCTCTGCTTATGGATAGTGTTTTTCTCCTAGATCCCTGCAGATTGTTCAGGGATATTACACTGCCACTAATGGAGAAGTCCATTACATTCGATTATACAGTGTATCAGTCTCTGTGTACAATGTTCTCCTGGTTCCGCTCCTTTCGCTCTGCATCACTTCCTGCAGATTGTTCCAGCCTCCATGGAATTCTTCCAGTTTATTATTCCTTTTAGCACAACAGTATTCCATCACCAACATATATCACAATTTGTTCAGCCATTCCCCAATTGATGGGCATCCACTAGTTATCAAATTTTTGGCCACCACAAAGAGCTCAGCTATGAATATTCTTGTATGTCTTTTTCCCCATTATCTTTTTGGGGTACAAACCTAGCAGTGCTATGGCTGGATCAAAGGGTAGACTTTTTTATCACCTTTGGGCATAGTACCAAATTGCCCTCCAGAATGGTTGGATCAGTTCACAATTCCACCAGCAATGAATTAATGTCCCTACTTTGCCACATCCCCTCCAGCATTCACTGCTTTCCTCTGCTGTCATGTTAGCCAATCTGCTAGGTGTGAGGTGATACCTCAGAGTTGTTTTGATTTGCATCTCTCTGATTATAAGAGATGTAGAACACTTCTTCATGTGCTTATTAATAGTTTTGATTTCTTTATCTGAAAACTGCCTATCCATGTCCCTTGCCCGTTTATCAACTGGAGAATAGCTTGATTTTTTTGTACAATTGATTTAGCTCTTTGTAAATTTGAGTGATTAAACCTTTGTCAGAGGTTTGTATTATAAAGATTTTTTCCCAATTTGTTGCTTCCCTTCTGATTTTAGTTACATTGGTTTTGTTTGTACTAAAGCTTTTTAATTTGATGTAGTCAAAATTATTTATTTTACATTTTGTGATTCTTTTTATGTCTTTCTTGGTTTTAAAGTCTTTCACCTCCCAAAGGTCTGACATGTCTACTATTCTGTGTTTACCCAATTTACTTAAGGTTTCCTTCTTTATGTTTAAGTCATTCACCCATTTTGAATTTATCTTGGTGTAGGGTATGAGGTATTGATCAATTCCTAATCTTTCCCACACTGTCTTCCAATTTCCCAGCAGTTTTTATTGAATAGTGGATTTTTGTCCCAAAAGCTGGGATATTTGGTCTTGCTAAGGTCGCTTGCCCCCAGTCCATTCCACTGATCCTCCTTTCTGTCTCTTAGCCAGTACCAAATTGTTTTGATGACTGCTGCTTTGTAATATAGTTTGAGGTCTGCGACTGCAAGGCCCCCATCATTTGTGTTTTTTTTTTCATTATTTCCCTGTATATTCTTCATCTTTTGTTCTCCCAAATGAACTTTGTTATGTTTTTTTCTAATTCTGTAAAAAAAAATTTTGGGGAGTTCAATGGGTATGGCACTAAATAGATAAATAAGTTTAGGTAGGATGGTCATTTTTATTATATTGGCTTGTCCTATCCATGAGCAGTTAATGTTTTTCCAATTGCTCAAGTCTAGTTTTAGTGGTGTGGAGAGTGTTTTGTAGTTGTGTTCATATAATTCCTCTGTTTGTCTTGGGAGATAGATTCCTGGTATTTTATTTTGTTTGAGGTGATTTTGAATGGGATTTCTCTTTTTAGTTTTTGCTGCTGAGCTGTGTTGGAGATATATAGAAATGCTGTTGACTTATGTGGGTTTATTTTGTATCCTGCAACTTTGCTAAAGTTGTTGATTATTTCCATTAGCTTTTTGGTTGAATCTCTAGGATTCTTTAAGTAGACCATTATGTCATCTGCAAGGAGTGATAACTTGGTCTCCTCCTTGCCTATTTTGATGCCTTCAATTTCTTTTTCGTCTCTAATTGCTACTGCTAGTTTTTCTAGAATAATGTCAAATAGTAGAGGTGATAATGGGCATCCTTGTTTCAGTCCTGATCTTATTGGTAATGCATCTAGTTTATCCCCATTGCAGATGATATTAGCTGATGGTTTTATATATATATATATATATATATATATATATATATATACTGTTTATTATTTTTAGGAATGATCCTTCTATTCCTATGCTTTCTAGTGTTTTTAATAGGAATGGATGTTATATTTTATCAAAGGCCTTTTCTGTGTCTATTGAGATAATCATGTGGTTCTTGTTGGTTTGCTTGTTGATGTGGTCAATTATGTGGATAGTTTTCCTAATATTGAACCAGCCCTGCATCCCTGGTATAAATCCTACTTGATCATGGTGGATGACCCTTCTGATCACTTGCTGGAGTATTTTTGCTAGTATCCTATTTAAGATTTTTGCATCTATATTCATTAGGGAGATTGGTCTATAATTTTCTTTCTCTGTTATTGACCTGCCTGGTTTTGGAATCAGTACCATGTTTGTGTCATAAAAGGAGTTTGGTAGAACTCCCTCTTTCCTTATTATGTCAAATAGATTGTATACTATTGGGATTAATTGTTCTCTGAATGTTTGATAGAATTCACTGGTGAATCCATCAGGCCCTGGGGGTTTTTTCTTAGGGAGTTCTTTGATGGCTTTTTGGATTTCATTTTCTGATATGGGATTATTTAGGAATTCTATTTCTTCTTCTGTTAGTCTAGGCAGTTTGTATTTTGTATATATTCATCCATATCACCTAAATTGGTGTATTTATTGCCATATAATTGGGCAAAGTAATTTTTAATGATTCCCTTAATTTCCTCTTCATCAGAGGTGATGTCCCCCTTTTCATCTTTGATGCTGTTAATTTGCTTTTCTTCTTTCCTTTTTTAAATTAGATTGACCAGTACTTTGTCTATTTTGTTTGTTTTTTCAGAGTACCAGCTTCTTGTCTTATTTATTAAATCAATAGTTCTATCAATTTTGATTTTATTAAATTCTCCCTTAATTTTTAGGGTCTCTAATTTGGTTTTTCTCTGAGGGGTTTTAATTTGTTCACGTTCAAGTTTTTTTTTTATTTGCATTTCCAATTGATTGATCTCTACTCTCCCTAGTTTGTTAATATATGCACTCAGGGATATGAATTTACCTCTGATTACTGCTTTGGCTGCATTCCAAAAGGTTTGAAAAGATGTCTCGCCATTGTCATTTTACTCGGTGAAATTATTAATTGTTTCTATGATTTCTTCTCTAACTAAATGATTTTGGAGTATCATATTGTTTAATTTCCAATTACTTTTTGATTTGGTTTTCCAAGTACCATTACTGATTGTTATTTTTATTACCTTGTGACCTGAAAAGGCTGCATTTATTATTTCTGCTTTTCTGCATTCCATGTTTCTGTGACCTAATATATGGTCAATCTTTGTGAATGGGCCATGTGGTGCTGAGAAGAAGGTGTACTCCTTTTTGTCCCTATTTATTTTTCTCCATATGCCTATTAATTCTAATTTTTCTAAGATTTCATTCACTTCTTTTACCTCTTTCTTATTTATTTATTTATTTGATTTATCTAAATTTGATACTGGTTTGTTTCAAGCCTCCCACTAATGTGGTTTTACTGTCTATTTCTTCCTTCAATTCTCCTAGTTTCTCCTTTAGAAATTTGGGTGCTATATTATTTGGTGCACACATGTTGATTAGTAATATTTCCTCATTATCTAAAGTCCCTTTTAATAGAATGTAATTACCTTCACTATCCCTTTTAATCAAGTCTATTTTTGCTTTGGCTTTATCTTATATCATGATTGCAACTCCTGCCTTCTTTCTGTCAGTTGAGGCCCAGAAAGTCTTACTCCATCCTTTAATTCTGACCTTTTGGATGTCTACCCGCCTCATGTGTGTTTCTTGAAGACAACATATGGTAGGGTTTTCGATTCTAATCCATTCTGCTATTCGTCTACATTTTATGGGTGAGTTCATCCCATTCACGTTCAAAGTTATGATTGTCACTTGTGGACTCCCTGGCATTTTGATATCATTCCGTAATTCTAACCTTTCTTCTTCAGCTCTAAATTTTTAATCCAGTGATTTATTTTAAATCAGTCCCCCTTGTCCCCTCCCTTGATATGTTTCCCTTTCTAGCCCCTCACTTTTTGTTCCCTCCCCCACCCCCTCTTCTTCCCTCCCTTTTTTATATTCCCTTCCCCCCATCCCTCTTGGTTTTCCATTCTCCCTACCCTTGTTGGGTAACATAGAATTCAAGATCCCAATGGATCTGGATGTTCTTCCCTCTCAGAGTTGATTTACCTGAGAGTAAGGTTTAAGTAAAAACTCTCTTCCTCTCCTTCTTATAGGAGTTTTCTTCCCCTCCCTTTCCTGTGTGAATCTTTGTGTGAGAAAGATTATTCTATTTGATTTTTCTTTTCACCCTATTTACACATTACATTTTCCATATATTAATATATATATAGATTGATATAAATGTAGTCCTTATAGAAGAGAGTTTGAATAAATGGAAAGATAACAATTTTCTCCTTTTCCCTTTCCATCATATTTACCTTTTCAGGTATTCCATGCTCTTTGTTTTTCGATGTCGAACTTTCCACAGAGCTCTATTCTTTTCTTTGCAAAAAGTTGGAAGTCTTCTATTTTGTTGAATGCCCATACTTTCCCTTGGAAGTATATAGTCAGTTTTGCTGGGTAGCTGATTCTTGGCTAAAGGCCAAGCTCTCTTGCCTTTCTGAAAATCATGTTCCATGCTTTATGGTCATTCAGAGTGGAACTTGCAAGGTCTTGTGTGACCCTGATTGGAATTCCTTTATATCTAACTTGTCTTTTTCTGGCTTCTTGTAAGATTTTGTCTTTTGCTGGAAAGCTTTGGAATTTGGCAATTACATTCCTGGGAGTTGTCTTTTGGGGATTTAGTGTAGAGGGTGTTCTGTGAGCTCTTTCAGTGGCTGTATTGTCACCTTGTTCTAGAATCTCTGGGCAATTTTCTTTGATTATCTCTTGTATTACGATGTTGAGTTTGCTGTTTAAGTTTCTGGCTTTTCTGGTAGTCTGATTATTCTTAAATTGTCTCTTCTCCTTCTATTTTCCAAGTATATGACCTTGTCGGTGAGTAATTTTATGTTCTCTTCTAATTTCTTGGTCTTTTGGCTTTGCTTTATTAATTCTTGCTCATTTTCTTCCAGTTGGATGATTCTGACTTTTAAAACCTGTCTTTCCTTTTCAGTTTGATCTAACTGGTTTTGTAGATGCGTGAATTTCTTTTGCATTATTTCCCACTTTTCGTCCCAGAAGGCTTCCATCTTTTTTATCAATTCCGATTCAAATTCTTCATGGGTTTGTGGAGAGTTTCCATTTCCTTTGGAAGGTTTAGGAGCATTTGCTTGTGTTTTCTTTTCTATCTCCTCTGTATTTTGTATTTTTGCTTTATAAAATGTGTCCAAAGTCACCTCCTTCTTCTTGTTTTTCTTGGAGTGTTGAGGCTTTTCTGTGCTGTTTTCCATCTTTATCTGAGTGGGGAGGTCTAGCTTTTCTTATCTCTGTCTGGTGTTCAGAGGCTTTAGCCCCAGGCAAATTGTCTGTTGTTAGATTTAAAATAGTTTTGAGTGTTAAATAGTTGTAGATAAGAGAGTGGGAGCCATAAAATGTGATAATTAAAATGTTTTGGGAGCAAGGGAAATATATAACAATTATGACCGCTGAAATATATTTTCTACTGTGTCTTGGTTTTATATAAATATAAGATGGTCGCCAGGGAATATATTCCCAATTTATGAATATGCCCAAGCCAACTGAGTTTTATAGAGAAATTTAATTTATAATACACTGATTAATCAATTGAAAAAGAGAGAAAGTAAGAAAGGAATGAGAATGAATAAATCAGTCAGTTGGTTTTATCACTCACCCAAGATCTCTCTAGGTAAGGCTTCTCATGCCAACCTCAGGCTCCACCTTCAAGAGAGCCTCCTTTCAAGAAATGTTTCCAGAGAATTCTCCTCCTGACTCCTCCTGAGTTCTCCTTCCACAGCCTCCTTCAAGACCTCTCCAGGAGCTCTCCCTCCAGGACCTCTCTCCTCTCAGACCTCCTTTAGAGCATCCACTTCCCAGACCTGCTTCAGAGCAAACCTCTCTCTCAGACCTCCTTCAGAGCAAAACCTCCTCAGTCCTCCTTCAGAGCAACCTTCTTTTCAGGAACTCTTCCTGCAGGACCTCTCCTTTCAGACCTCCTACAGAGCAAACCCTCTCAGAGCAAAACCTCCTCCTTCTGTCCACTATCTTTAAGGAAACCATCTAACTTCCCTCCCCTCAGTTCTCACATCTACCAATCACTATCGATGTCTCCCCTGTGCCAATGGTGGCTCTAGCTTAACCCAGGACCACCCAGAGGTCTATGGCCTTTGCACATGTCTGTTGAAGGCCATATTCTCAAATAATTAAATCTTGATCTTTGCTGCATCCCTTCCTAAATCCTGTTACTCTGAGTAGGGTGGAGATTGTATTTTCCAAGACCTGGTTCTGTCATTCCAAGTATCTCTATTGTATCAATTCTAAAATCAATCATGACTCAAAGAACTTCCTGTTCTATGCTTAAGCATAGGTCAAAGCCGTTTCCATTGTTTAGCAAAAGGTTTCTGTCCTAAAGTAGTCTTAAGTAGGGAGGAGAAGGATCCTCCCATACCAAGGAGTTTCACATTCCAATAGAGTTCTTACTATCAGTAGGAAATTTTTTCAATTATGAAATTTCCCAATGGGGAAATTTCCAACATTCATAAGTCAAAGAAATTTTAATGTTTACACTGTTCGTTGGTGTTACTGCTCTCAGTTCCCTCCCGATGCTTCTTCGTTGCCTTACTCCCATGCTCTCATCCTGGCTTTGCACAGTCCTCGAGGTATCTCAGAGCCTTTGTGGGCTAGAGAGGCCTGCACTCTGAGGGGGGAGGGGCTGAGGCTTCCCAGAGCTCAGAGGTCTCCTGATAGGATTAACTTCCCCTGGGTTGGATTGAGTGTGTCTTAAAGCAGGGACTTTCCCTGAGACTTGGATGGAAGGATACAGCCAGGGGGCTACAGGCTCCCCTCTGTCTCTCTCTGTTTCCTGGCTGTCTGGGTGCCCCCATGACTGGCTCAGGTTGTTTTCAGGATGTGGCCTTCTGAATAGCTGGCCCTGAGGGTTAATGTTGTTTTAGAAGAGCCTGCACTTTGAGGGTGGAGGGGCCGTGGCTTCCCGGAGCTCCAAGGGCTCCTGATAGAATTAACTTCCCCTGGGTTGGATTGAGTGTGTCTTAAAGCAGGGACCTTACCTGAGACTTGGATGGAAGGATCCAGCCAGGGGGCTACAGGCTCCCTTCTGTCTCTCTCTGTTTCCCTGCTATCTGGGTGCCCCTGCGACTGGTTCAGGTTTTTTTCAGGGTGCGGCCTTCAGAATAGCCGGCCCTGAGTTCTTTTTGCTGGCTCTTAGGTTCCTGCTGCTGCCTTGGACTCAGTGCTCTGGGTTGGGGGGGGGATGGGTCCTGGGACCTTACTTCTGCCTATCCCTTAGATCTGAGTGATCTCAGGTTCTGACTTTTGGGGGGCCGTATCTTTTGATCCAGGTCCAGGAGGAGGGTTCCCGGGATCTATGTTGTTGTTTGTTTTGAATTTTGGTGTCCTAGGAGCATACAGTTTGAGATCGGTAAGGAAGGGGTTTCCGGAGATCTGAACTTTAGCTCTCTCTAAGCCACCATCTTGGCAATTCTTTTTTAAAGCTATATATTTTCCTCAAACTTCTGTTGCTCTTTTCTTTCTCTCCCCAACCTACCTACTCAAACAGTAATTAATCAAACTCTCTGAACTTTCAGGGTAGGTCATTTAAATTAATCATCTCCACCAATCTATATAAGATGACAAAGAGCATATGGATTTTATAGTACTGTTACAGTAATGTGTTTGGTATATCATATACCCCATTCCATAGGTATAATCACATCCATGGCCATCTTCATTCAAAAGAAAATGAAATAGGAAACTTTGTAGTTTATTATTACACAGATGATGTATTCAGCTACCTCTGATCTTATAACTTTTTATCTTAAATTACTTCAAACTGGTATCTTCCATGATTGTGGGAAAGGATAGGTGGGCTTTGTCGTAGCAAGAATGATATGTTCTCAACTCCCTCCTCCCTGTGCTACTCAGTATAATCAATAGATATACATCCACTCTCAGAACAGTCACATTCTTTTCAAGACAAACTCCAAACAGCCAGCTTATAGCTGCAAAACAAGTTCCTTACTCATTCACTGTGTAAATTCACTTATCCTAAGAACATATCATTGTTCTAATTCTCCAACATCACTTAAATACTCCTAAATATTAATATTACATTTACTCAGTTCTTATTTGCTATGGTGCTCACAAGTTCTACATCAGTTTCATAGAGTACCAATGAATAATTGACACATTTTTTATTTTCCTAAATTTTCTATCTCCCTAGAATTTCAGATACTTTCTTTTCCTTTATAGGCACACCTAAATTAGAGAAAATTGGAAGAGAATGCTGCATGATGAGAAAAACGTCTCTTTTCCAATTCACTGACAAATTAAACATGTTGGATGTTCATTACACAGATTAATGAATAAAAATTGTTTCAGGACATAATTGATTACTGAATATTGTATGGATATAACCTTTAGGGGTCATATAATCCAATCCTCTGTTTTTGAATTATATTTTTTTCTGATCCTAATAATTGAGGTCTGTGCTATTAAACAAGGTGCAGTCTCTTCTCTATTTTTGTTTTGTTTTGTTTTGGGTTTTTGTGTGTGTGTGTGTGTGTGTGTGTGTGTGTGTGTGTGTGTGTGTTTTTAGGATTCTGAGATTGAGGATAATCAAGAATAACTCTAGTTGTTGACATTTCTATAAGCTAATTGTAAGGGTTAAAAGCCGTTAATTTTTAAAGGGTTGGATTTAATTTAATTTATAATTATTTATTTATTATATAGATAGATAATTTAATTAATTCCAAAGAGATTTTATTTAAGAGATGTAGAAAGAGTGAAGCAAGAAATCAGAAGAGGATAACATAAGATATCTAGCCTGAGCACTGAATAATTTAATTCCATCCCCCCCCTCCATCATACAGGGAGAGTTAGTTTCAGCTGGTCTCAGCAAAGCTGAGGACATGGGGAAGCTGCTCTCAAGAGTATTTCTTTCCTGTGTAAACCTCAAATTTCCTTAGACTTATAATTGTTGAAAATTTCACCATTGGGATATTTCATACTTGGAAAATTTCTTACTGATAGTCTATTGGAATGGGAACTCCATTGGCATGGGAGGTTCCTTCTCTTCCCTTCTTAAGATTACTTTAGGACAGAAACCCTTTGCTGAACAATGGAAAGGACTTTGACCTATGCTTAAGCATAGAACAGGAATTTCTTTGAGTCTTGATTGATTTAGAATTGATACAATGGAGATACTTGGAATAAATCTCCACCCTATTCAGTCCTAATAGGATTGAGTAAGGGCTGCAGCCTAGATCAAAATTTAATTATTCCAATCTCTACCATACTCAAGTTAACAGGATTTAGAAAGGGCTGTAGCAAAGGAGTATAGATTTAATCATTTGAAAAATATGACCTTCAACAGACATGTGCAAAAGCCAGAAACCTCTGGGCGGTCCTGGGTTAAGCGAGAGCCTCCATTGACAGGGAAATTGATGAAGAGTGATTGGTAGATGGGAAAACTGAGGGGAGGCAACTTGGATGGTTTCCTTAAAGATAGGAGGGTCTGGAGACTCCGGGAGGGGGATTGAGTTTTTGGTCGGTGTTGTTCCTGGGCTCGGAGGAAGCTTGCTCTGAAGGAAGCTGAAGGTGGGGGCCTCTGAGACTGTTTCTCCATTTTGGACACGTGAGTGAAAGGGACTGATCTCTTTTCTTTGCCCCAGCTATCTAAGGGCTTGGGCCTTTTGGCCCAGCCTAAACAGAGGGGGTATTTAAGCCCTATTCCCTTCTCTCCCCTTTCTCTCTCTATATATATCTCTAATTCCTTTCTTGCTCCTATTGTAATTAAACTCCAAAAAAAGGCTGACGGCTGACTTGAGTTTTTCATTTAGGAATTACATAGCTGATTCCTTGGCGACCTTAAATTAATATATATCAGTCTTTTAAAGTGATTCCCTTGTAACATTGTGGCTGACCACACGGGAGTCTAAAGAATCCTCTCAATAAAACTTTTTCCTTGCCTTTTTACTATACTGTTTCACCACTTAGTCCTTTTTTTTTAAAAAAAAAAAACTTGGCTTAAAGACACAGCTGCTAGAACATGTGAATATAAAAAACTTTTTCTCTTTTCTCCTTAAGTTAAATTGGAATCAGCAGTTTTTTCTTTTTCTTCCCTTTAATCTTAAGGGACAGCTGGGTAGCTCAGCGGATTGAGAGCCAGCCCTAGAGGCAGAAGGTCCTGGGTTCAAAGCGGACCTCAGATACTTCCCAGCTGTGTGACTCTGATAGACAGAAAACAGCTGTTTTTAAATCTCAGCAACAGGACTCTAAAGTCCTGGCTGGAAGAACTGTTTCTAAATATCCTTTCCCTTAAAGAACAACTTCCTGGATTAAAAAAAAAAAACCCTGTGGAAAGTTTGTTGCTTTGCCCTGCTCCCCACGTGTTTTGTGAAATTACAAAATATACATATAAAAATGAGTACTACATTCTTTGACAATTATATGGCAGCTGAAGAAGTAGGGGCATTGAGGAATGAAGGATACCTCCAAATTTTTATATTAATAGGTACTGTCATTTTTGTACTCCTCAATACTATATTTAGAGATGAAAAAATAAAAAATATTGAGGATAAAATAAAACAAAATGAGGATAAAATAAAACAAAATGAGGATAAAATAAAACAAAATGAGGATAAAATAAAACAAAATGAGGATAAAATAGAAAATATTGAGGATAAAATAGAAAATGTTGAGGATAAAATAGAAAAAAATGAGGATAAAATAGAAAATATTGAGGATAAAATAGAAAATATTGAGGATAAAATAGAAAAAATTGAGGATACAATAGAAAAATTTGAGGATACAATAGAAAAAATTGAGGATAAAATAGGAAATATTGAGAATAAAATAGAAAAACTTGAGGATAAAATAGGAAATATTGAGAATAAAATAGGAAATATTGAGGATAAAATGGGAGATATGGAAGATAAAATAGGAAAAATTGAGGAAAAAATGCAAGCCCAATTAGAAGATCTAAAATGTTTCTTACAGGATCAATGGGCAAACACCCACTCTACCAGAAACAGACCTGTTTCTGAACCTTTGAATGAGGAAATTTCCTTCCCTGAAATAGAGATGGAAAACACCTTCCCTATAGCCCAGTTAACAGACTGCTTCTCTCGTGCAGTGCAAATCTTGTCTGAATTTAATCCCCAAAACCCTTCCCCTGCAATCCCAGCTTCTCATGTTCCTTCTCCTACAGAAAACCAAATTCCAATGCAAGGGAGATCTTGTCCTCCTAGAGAAACCTGTCCTTGTCAAACTGACCCACAGGTGCAAAATTCAACTAGAGGCCTGTTTCCTCTAAGAGAAGTACCTGAAATAGGACGAAATGGGGATGTGGTGACTTTAAGACATAGGATACCGTTTACTCCCCAAGAAATAAATGAATTTACACGAAATATCCCCACATATGAACAAGATCCTTTTCTAGTAACAAAAAAGATGGGAGACATATTTTTTCAATATAATCCGTCTTACAAGGACGTTGAGAGCTTACTACAGGCTTTTTTAAGTGAACGTGAAAAAAATAAAATAATTGCTCATGTCAACAAAACCCGGGGGCGTAATGCAGCACATTGGCCATCTCAGGATCCCGAATGGGACTATAATAATCCTGAGGACTATCTACAACTATACCGTTGTAGAGAGGCCATCCTCACGGCCATGAAGGAATGTGCGGACAGTACAGATAAGTGGATGGAACTGGAAAAAATTAAGCAAAAGGAAAACGAAACACCCTCCAGATTTATGGACAGAATTATCGAGTTTGGGGACAGATACTTAGATTGGGACTTAAATAAAGAGAATAGTTTAAGACAAGTTAGAAGAATCTTTGTAAACAATTCTTGCAAAGTAATTAAAAATTATTTTAAAACACAATGCCCAAGATGGTCAGATATGGACCTTGAAGAATTGCGAAAAACAGCTATATATGTTTTTAAGGGAAACGAAGAAAAGGAGAAAGAGAATAATGATGACATGGAGGAAATGAAGAAAAAAATGAGATGTGTAATAGATAGGATAACTAAATTAGAAAGTGGGCATGATAATGAACCAACGACAATTGCCCCTCTCCAGAAATCCAATTATCAATCCATTACTTGCCACTTCTGTGAGAAGAAGGGCCACAAAATGATGGAATGTAGAACCTTTCTTAAGATGTTTGGAAGGAATACACAGTTTAATAATGGTTTTAGAAATAATAACTATAGAAATTATGATAATGGTTATAGAAACCAGAATTCTAGAAATTATAATAATGACTATGGAAATAACTATAATGAATATAGAAATAAGAACTTTAGAAACCAGAATTATAGAAATAGGAATTGGGAATTTAATGACAATGCTCAAATTGAAGAAAATTTTAATGATAATACTCAACAATATATGAGAAATGGCGCTCGTCCAAAAATTACTCGAGGTGCTAATGATCCTCAGAGAGGTGCCCTTCAGGAGGGTGCCCAGGGAACTTCCCAGTATAATAAAGATGATTCTTCTTAGATTGTATTGATTTTGTTGATATTAATTAACCTTTTTCAGTTTTTTTTTCTCTCCTCTCCAAATAGTAGGAAAGATGAATAAAGAACTTAAGACTATGATTGGCAAATTATGCACTGAGACCCATTTAAAATGGCCTGAAATTCTCCCTCTGGCCCTATTTTATCTTAGAAGCAGGCCTAGAGGAGACTTACATATTTCACCGTTTGAGATGCTCTTTGGACATCCACCTATACAGGCTAAGCCTTTCTCCCCGGCTTATACATCGCTATTAGGGGGAGATATTACTATTGCTTCCTATATACAGGAGTTACAGCACAAACTACGTGAACTTCATGAATCCGGAGCTGCAGTACAAGCTGGACCATTAGACTTTTCTCTGCATGACCTGAACCCAGGAGATAAAGTTTATATCAAGAATTTCAAGCGAACTGGAGCAACTCAACCTTCATGGGAAGGACCATTCCAAATATTATTAACTACTCCAACATCTATAAAGATTGGAGAAAGAGACTCTTGGATTCACTGCTCACATGTGAAGAAAGCATCTTCTGCTGAGACTGATTGACTCTATCCTATCATATGAATTGTGACTCTATCTTATCATATGAATTGGAGATAATAATCCATAGACAAATGGATGTTTTTTTTTCAAGAATATATTGAATTACTGATTTTTTTCCTTATTTTTTCTTATTTCTTTTTATTTTTTGATCAGAATATTTGATTTTTTTCTCATTTTTTTTGTACTGAAGGTACACATAATTAATATTAATATTATTTTTTCCCTGCAGTAATACAAGTTAATATATATACTCTTGCTATAATATCAATATATGCCTAAAAGCTTTAAACTATGGGAACCTGCCATTTATTGATAAAATATTATAGGACTGTGATTAATGTTTGTGTCTGATTCCAGGAAAAGGGATAAAAACAAGGAGCACAGACTAAACCTGAATAGTGCCAATAGAGCACACATGAAATATTAAAGTGAGACTCAAGGTTGCGACGCTTAACTTATGTTTAAGTCGTAGGACTTCCTTGTATCTACACTCCTTTTGAAGTACTCAAACAAGTACAAAGCTTGACTATCATGCTGGCTCCCTATATCCCTGAGGAAAAAATCAGACAAGGGAATGACATTTCCCCATCAAAATAGAATTCTAATTCTTTTCTTCTTATATTATGGCAACTTCCTGTAGTCTTGGCTACAAATGGCTAAGTGAAATATTACTGCATTCTGTCCTACATACTTGTGGGATAGAAATTACTTTAAACTGGACCTATACAAGGTCTATTTTGAGTTTTTCTTATGTTTTTGATTATTTTTTCTATTCTTTTGATAATTGACACATACAACCCCATAACTGAACATTGCATTCTGAGCTAAACTTGATATTTTTTTTTAATACTTACTTCAGGGGGGATTGTATTTTAATTTAAAATCTAAGAATTTTTGAATTTTTTTTTGTTTGAGATTTTATTTTTATAAAAATCCAAGACTTTTGTTTAAGATTTTACTTTTATAAAAAATTCAAAGATTTTGATTTTGTTCAAGAAAAGATCTTCAAGAAAGAAGCTTGAAACTTTTATATCCAGAGAATGAACTGTTGCAGAAAGATGCCGAAAACCTACACTTCATCAAGAAGATCAAGAATGAACTTTGGATGTGATTGATTGGACTGAACTTTTGATTGAACATTTATTGTAACATTTATGCCAAAAGGGACTGCCCCTAATTTGGCTTTCTGTCAATGCGCCTAGCAAACATTGGTTTTGCTTTCTTTTCTTTTCTATTTCCTCTCTCACTATTCTAATTTCTCCTAGAAAATTGAATATTTCTTTAGTTAGAAGTGAATTTAGAACTACAAAATGATTATGTTAAATGATCAATGGGGAGACTAGTCTCCCAATGATCATCAGGGGGTATTGTAAACCTCAAATTTCCTTAGACTTATAATTGTTGAAAATTTCACCATTGGGATATTTCATACTTGGAAAATTTCTTACTGATAGTCTATTGGAATGGGAACTCCATTGGCATGGGAGGTTCCTTCTCTTCCCTTCTTAAGATTACTTTAGGACAGAAACCCTTTGCTGAACAATGGAAAGGACTTTGACCTATGCTTAAGCATAGAACAGGAATTTCTTTGAGTCTTGATTGATTTAGAATTGATACAATGGAGATACTTGGAATAAATCTCCACCCTATTCAGTCCTAATAGGATTGAGTAAGGGCTGCAGCCTAGATCAAAATTTAATTATTCCAATCTCTACCATACTCAAGTTAACAGGATTTAGAAAGGGCTGTAGCAAAGGAGTATAGATTTAATCATTTGAAAATATGACCTTCAACAGACATGTGCAAAAGCCAGAAACCTCTGGGCGGTCCTGGGTTAAGCGAGAGCCTCCATTGACAGGGAAATTGATGAAGAGTGATTGGTAGATGGGAAAACTGAGGGGAGGCAACTTGGATGGTTTCCTTAAAGATAGGAGGGTCTGGAGACTCCGGGAGGGGGATTGAGTTTTTGGTCGGTGTTGTTCCTGGGCTCGGAGGAAGCTTGCTCTGAAGGAAGCTGAAGGTGGGGGCCTCTGAGACTGTTTCTCCATTTTGGACACGTGAGTGAAAGGGACTGATCTCTTTTCTTTGCCCCAGCTATCTAAGGGCTTGGGCCTTTTGGCCCAGCCTAAACAGAGGGGGTATTTAAGCCCTATTCCCTTCTCTCCCCTTTCTCTCTCTATATATATCTCTAATTCCTTTCTTGCTCCTATTGTAATTAAACTCCAAAAAAAGGCTGACGGCTGACTTGAGTTTTTCATTTAGGAATTACATAGCTGATTCCTTGGCGACCTTAAATTAATATATATCAGTCTTTTAAAGTGATTCCCTTGTAACATTGTGGCTGACCACACGGGAGTCTAAAGAATCCTCTCAATAAAACTTTTTCCTTGCCTTTTTACTATACTGTTTCACCACTTAGTCCTTTTTTTTTAAAAAAAAAAAACTTGGCTTAAAGACACAGCTGCTAGAACATGTGAATATAAAAAACTTTTTCTCTTTTCTCCTTAAGTTAAATTGGAATCAGCAGTTTTTTCTTTTTCTTCCCTTTAATCTTAAGGGACAGCTGGGTAGCTCAGCGGATTGAGAGCCAGCCCTAGAGGCAGAAGGTCCTGGGTTCAAAGCGGACCTCAGATACTTCCCAGCTGTGTGACTCTGATAGACAGAAAACAGCTGTTTTTAAATCTCAGCAACAGGACTCTAAAGTCCTGGCTGGAAGAACTGTTTCTAAATATCCTTTCCCTTAAAGAACAACTTCCTGGATTAAAAAAAAAAAAACCCTGTGGAAAGTTTGTTGCTTTGCCCTGCTCCCCACGTGTTTTGTGAAATTACAAAATATACATATAAAAATGAGTACTACATTCTTTGACAATTATATGGCAGCTGAAGAAGTAGGGGCATTGAGGAATGAAGGATACCTCCAAATTTTTATATTAATAGGTACTGTCATTTTTGTACTCCTCAATACTATATTTAGAGATGAAAAAATAAAAAATATTGAGGATAAAATAAAACAAAATGAGGATAAAATAAAACAAAATGAGGATAAAATAAAACAAAATGAGGATAAAATAAAACAAAATGAGGATAAAATAGAAAATATTGAGGATAAAATAGAAAATGTTGAGGATAAAATAGAAAAAAATGAGGATAAAATAGAAAATATTGAGGATAAAATAGAAAATATTGAGGATAAAATAGAAAAAATTGAGGATACAATAGAAAAATTTGAGGATACAATAGAAAAAATTGAGGATAAAATAGGAAATATTGAGAATAAAATAGAAAAACTTGAGGATAAAATAGGAAATATTGAGAATAAAATAGGAAATATTGAGGATAAAATGGGAGATATGGAAGATAAAATAGGAAAAATTGAGGAAAAAATGCAAGCCCAATTAGAAGATCTAAAATGTTTCTTACAGGATCAATGGGCAAACACCCACTCTACCAGAAACAGACCTGTTTCTGAACCTTTGAATGAGGAAATTTCCTTCCCTGAAATAGAGATGGAAAACACCTTCCCTATAGCCCAGTTAACAGACTGCTTCTCTCGTGCAGTGCAAATCTTGTCTGAATTTAATCCCCAAAACCCTTCCCCTGCAATCCCAGCTTCTCATGTTCCTTCTCCTACAGAAAACCAAATTCCAATGCAAGGGAGATCTTGTCCTCCTAGAGAAACCTGTCCTTGTCAAACTGACCCACAGGTGCAAAATTCAACTAGAGGCCTGTTTCCTCTAAGAGAAGTACCTGAAATAGGACGAAATGGGGATGTGGTGACTTTAAGACATAGGATACCGTTTACTCCCCAAGAAATAAATGAATTTACACGAAATATCCCCACATATGAACAAGATCCTTTTCTAGTAACAAAAAAGATGGGAGACATATTTTTTCAATATAATCCGTCTTACAAGGACGTTGAGAGCTTACTACAGGCTTTTTTAAGTGAACGTGAAAAAAATAAAATAATTGCTCATGTCAACAAAACCCGGGGGCGTAATGCAGCACATTGGCCATCTCAGGATCCCGAATGGGACTATAATAATCCTGAGGACTATCTACAACTATACCGTTGTAGAGAGGCCATCCTCACGGCCATGAAGGAATGTGCGGACAGTACAGATAAGTGGATGGAACTGGAAAAAATTAAGCAAAAGGAAAACGAAACACCCTCCAGATTTATGGACAGAATTATCGAGTTTGGGGACAGATACTTAGATTGGGACTTAAATAAAGAGAATAGTTTAAGACAAGTTAGAAGAATCTTTGTAAACAATTCTTGCAAAGTAATTAAAAATTATTTTAAAACACAATGCCCAAGATGGTCAGATATGGACCTTGAAGAATTGCGAAAAACAGCTATATATGTTTTTAAGGGAAACGAAGAAAAGGAGAAAGAGAATAATGATGACATGGAGGAAATGAAGAAAAAAATGAGATGTGTAATAGATAGGATAACTAAATTAGAAAGTGGGCATGATAATGAACCAACGACAATTGCCCCTCTCCAGAAATCCAATTATCAATCCATTACTTGCCACTTCTGTGAGAAGAAGGGCCACAAAATGATGGAATGTAGAACCTTTCTTAAGATGTTTGGAAGGAATACACAGTTTAATAATGGTTTTAGAAATAATAACTATAGAAATTATGATAATGGTTATAGAAACCAGAATTCTAGAAATTATAATAATGACTATGGAAATAACTATAATGAATATAGAAATAAGAACTTTAGAAACCAGAATTATAGAAATAGGAATTGGGAATTTAATGACAATGCTCAAATTGAAGAAAATTTTAATGATAATACTCAACAATATATGAGAAATGGCGCTCGTCCAAAAATTACTCGAGGTGCTAATGATCCTCAGAGAGGTGCCCTTCAGGAGGGTGCCCAGGGAACTTCCCAGTATAATAAAGATGATTCTTCTTAGATTGTATTGATTTTGTTGATATTAATTAACCTTTTTCAGTTTTTTTTTCTCTCCTCTCCAAATAGTAGGAAAGATGAATAAAGAACTTAAGACTATGATTGGCAAATTATGCACTGAGACCCATTTAAAATGGCCTGAAATTCTCCCTCTGGCCCTATTTTATCTTAGAAGCAGGCCTAGAGGAGACTTACATATTTCACCGTTTGAGATGCTTTTTGGACATCCACCTATACAGGCTAAGCCTTTCTCCCCGGCTTATACATCGCTATTAGGGGGAGATATTACTATTGCTTCCTATATACAGGAGTTACAGCACAAACTACGTGAACTTCATGAATCCGGAGCTGCAGTACAAGCTGGACCATTAGACTTTTCTCTGCATGACCTGAACCCAGGAGATAAAGTTTATATCAAGAATTTCAAGCGAACTGGAGCAACTCAACCTTCATGGGAAGGACCATTCCAAATATTATTAACTACTCCAACATCTATAAAGATTGGAGAAAGAGACTCTTGGATTCACTGCTCACATGTGAAGAAAGCATCTTCTGCTGAGACTGATTGACTCTATCCTATCATATGAATTGTGACTCTATCTTATCATATGAATTGGAGATAATAATCCATAGACAAATGGATGTTTTTTTTTCAAGAATATATTGAATTACTGATTTTTTTCCTTATTTTTTCTTATTTCTTTTTATTTTTTGATCAGAATATTTGATTTTTTTCTCATTTTTTTTGTACTGAAGGTACACATAATTAATATTAATATTATTTTTTCCCTGCAGTAATACAAGTTAATATATATACTCTTGCTATAATATCAATATATGCCTAAAAGCTTTAAACTATGGGAACCTGCCATTTATTGATAAAATATTATAGGACTGTGATTAATGTTTGTGTCTGATTCCAGGAAAAGGGATAAAAACAAGGAGCACAGACTAAACCTGAATAGTGCCAATAGAGCACACATGAAATATTAAAGTGAGACTCAAGGTTGCGACGCTTAACTTATGTTTAAGTCGTAGGACTTCCTTGTATCTACACTCCTTTTGAAGTACTCAAACAAGTACAAAGCTTGACTATCATGCTGGCTCCCTATATCCCTGAGGAAAAAATCAGACAAGGGAATGACATTTCCCCATCAAAATAGAATTCTAATTCTTTTCTTCTTATATTATGGCAACTTCCTGTAGTCTTGGCTACAAATGGCTAAGTGAAATATTACTGCATTCTGTCCTACATACTTGTGGGATAGAAATTACTTTAAACTGGACCTATACAAGGTCTATTTTGAGTTTTTCTTATGTTTTTGATTATTTTTTCTATTCTTTTGATAATTGACACATACAACCCCATAACTGAACATTGCATTCTGAGCTAAACTTGATATTTTTTTTTAATACTTACTTCAGGGGGGATTGTATTTTAATTTAAAATCTAAGAATTTTTGAATTTTTTTTTGTTTGAGATTTTATTTTTATAAAAATCCAAGACTTTTGTTTAAGATTTTACTTTTATAAAAAATTCAAAGATTTTGATTTTGTTCAAGAAAAGATCTTCAAGAAAGAAGCTTGAAACTTTTATATCCAGAGAATGAACTGTTGCAGAAAGATGCCGAAAACCTACACTTCATCAAGAAGATCAAGAATGAACTTTGGATGTGATTGATTGGACTGAACTTTTGATTGAACATTTATTGTAACATTTATGCCAAAAGGGACTGCCCCTAATTTGGCTTTCTGTCAATGCGCCTAGCAAACATTGGTTTTGCTTTCTTTTCTTTTCTATTTCCTCTCTCACTATTCTAATTTCTCCTAGAAAATTGAATATTTCTTTAGTTAGAAGTGAATTTAGAACTACAAAATGATTATGTTAAATGATCAATGGGGAGACTAGTCTCCCAATGATCATCAGGGGGTATTGTAAACCTCAAATTTCCTTAGACTTATAATTGTTGAAAATTTCACCATTGGGATATTTCATACTTGGAAAATTTCTTACTGATAGTCTATTGGAATGGGAACTCCATTGGCATGGGAGGTTCCTTCTCTTCCCTTCTTAAGATTACTTTAGGACAGAAACCCTTTGCTGAACAATGGAAAGGACTTTGACCTATGCTTAAGCATAGAACAGGAATTTCTTTGAGTCTTGATTGATTTAGAATTGATACAATGGAGATACTTGGAATAAATCTCCACCCTATTCAGTCCTAATAGGATTGAGTAAGGGCTGCAGCCTAGATCAAAATTTAATTATTCCAATCTCTACCATACTCAAGTTAACAGGATTTAGAAAGGGCTGTAGCAAAGGAGTATAGATTTAATCATTTGAAAATATGACCTTCAACAGACATGTGCAAAAGCCAGAAACCTCTGGGCGGTCCTGGGTTAAGCGAGAGCCTCCATTGACAGGGAAATTGATGAAGAGTGATTGGTAGATGGGAAAACTGAGGGGAGGCAACTTGGATGGTTTCCTTAAAGATAGGAGGGTCTGGAGACTCCGGGAGGGGGATTGAGTTTTTGGTCGGTGTTGTTCCTGGGCTCGGAGGAAGCTTGCTCTGAAGGAAGCTGAAGGTGGGGGCCTCTGAGACTGTTTCTCCATTTTGGACACGTGAGTGAAAGGGACTGATCTCTTTTCTTTGCCCCAGCTATCTAAGGGCTTGGGCCTTTTGGCCCAGCCTAAACAGAGGGGGTATTTAAGCCCTATTCCCTTCTCTCCCCTTTCTCTCTCTATATATATCTCTAATTCCTTTCTTGCTCCTATTGTAATTAAACTCCAAAAAAAGGCTGACGGCTGACTTGAGTTTTTCATTTAGGAATTACATAGCTGATTCCTTGGCGACCTTAAATTAATATATATCAGTCTTTTAAAGTGATTCCCTTGTAACACCTGAGGCCTGTCTCTTCAGAGAAAAACCAGCAGTTAAGAGTCAGCCTTTCACTCACCACCTATCAGTCCAGTCAGCAGATTCTTTATTAGTCTCACCAGGAAACAGGGTCTCAGGTCCAGGCAGCATTCCAAGGAATGAAGAATTGAGTCTCATAGGAAGTAACAGTTCCTTTTAAAGACACTTCTTTTGCATCACTTACTGTGTCTTCCCCTAATTTTACATCTACCAATCTCAGTTGACCCTTTGTTTTAGGACTGCCCAGAAGGCAGTCAGTCAATTCTGATTTGTCACCCACTATCACACACATGTGTCACAGACCTCCCCCACTCAATGTGTGAAATGGGGTTTTATACCTTTGGTGATTAAATCTAAAAATGGGAAGATCTCCATCCTTAACTTTTAGTACAGTGTTCTAAAAATAGTCAGGGGTTACAATTTAATCTTCACAATCAGGGGAGAGTTAAGTATATTCATTGTTATAATCAGTTATAATCAGGGCAGTGTTAAATTTAATCCTCACATAATCAAAAGATCATTCAAAATATGTAATCAATCTGGTGTCCATAATAAAAGGGAGATGTTGTCCTGTTGTAAACTGGAAATCACTATAGGCACTGTGTTACATCAAATTATTGTTTATATTGAGGCAATTAAGTACATTTCATGGTATTTTTCTCTTTGGTCATTGTATATTCTACTTTATCTCTTCTAGCATAATGATATTATAAGATGTCTCACCCTAAAGGATCAGCTACAAATGGAAAACTAGGGGAAGATCTGTGAACTAATGTGATAGGTGATCAGAACAAAGAGAAAAATGCACATAAAGATAATAATAAACACATAAAAAAACAACACAGAACTATTAGAACTCTGATCAATGTTATAAATAATCATAACTTCAGTGAACTTTTTGGTGAAGCATGCCTAATTCACCCTTCAAAATATTTGTTGGACTAAAGGTAAGACATAAGGCATATTTGTTGTCATACATGACTAATGAGTTGACTTGTTTCATGTAACTCTATTTCATTGAGGTAGTCATATGTTCATTCATAATTTTACTACTTTGGAAGTGACAGTTATGAAACTAAATGAACATCAATAATATTTTTTTCATATGAGAAAATTGAACTCATAACAAAGGTATTCTTTAAACTAGGAATGGATAAATTTCATTTTCATACTATTTTGTTGACCTCATGGAGAATTATTTCTGAATCTATATTCCATTTTAATTTGTAAATAAGTCTTAGAAAATACATTTTAGTATCTAACCTGGAGGTAGTAGAAATGGAGTAGTTAAGAAAGAAGGAAGCAAGAGTTGAAAGTAGCAAAGTCAGTATCAAAATAAAAATTCAGGATATTAGAGTTCGTGACAGATTTATGAACTTGAAGATGCAAACAGACTGCAAGGCTAGAAAGGTCTAGGATTTTTGGTGTCTCACGTTGGACTTGAGTAACCAGGTGAGATTTGAAGTTAGTGAGAGGTGAAAGCCATAGATGAAGCCAAAAATCACTTGGATGGGGTCTGAGAAGAGGAATTGGCCTCCAGGTACCTATGAATGACTCAATGAAGTTTAAGTTACACAATTATCTCCAAGGCTATTAATTGGACTCCTTCTCTGGGCAAAGTACGTATCCTTTGGGAACTTTTGACTTGATGGGGAAGATACCCTGAGGGAATCTTGATTTGGATGACAGAGGCAGAGCTCTGACCTTTAGCATGTAATTCATCTAAAGGGAGAGAGAATAGATCAATGAAGTATCTACCTTCATATAAAATAACAATAAGATTTGTAAATAGGCATATATGATACCTAATATAAAGTTACTTATATCATTGCTAAATGACATGCTGGGTGCAAACAAATCACTGATCCTAGGCAGATTCTGTATCACATTTTTTTGAAAATTAATTTCATCACCCTAGTGCAAATATCAATAATATGGAAATAGGTTTTGAACAATGATGCATATAAAACCCAGTGGAACTGTTCTTTGGCTACAGGAGTGGGGTGGGAGAGGGAAGAGAAGGAACATAATTCATGTAGCCATGGAAAAATATTCTAAATTATTGAATTAAATAAATAAACTTTAAAAGAAAATTAAGATCATTATTCTTAAAATCAATGCTTAATATGATTTCACCTAGCCATATATTATAATGCTCTGATACTTAAAAGAAAATGCAAAGCAAGTTCAGCTGTCTCAGTGCCTTCTGAAATATTGGCTTAAAAAAACAGTTAACAGAATTTTTAAAAAGGAGTCTCAAATACAATTAGGATTTCTCATTATTTTTAGCCTGGTCACATTAGGAGAAATTTCTCTTTTATTTATAAAGATGCCACTTGAATAGGCAGGTACTTTAATACTTATATTCTAAACAGCACAACTTTAAAACAAATTGAAGTAGAAATATGAAAGTATTTATTAAGAAGTTTATGAAGTTATGGACCATTGTCCCTTCTATTTATGGGAATAGTGCTCAGAAGGAGTTAAAAAACCAATGCTCTCACTGCCAAAACCTTTCTTTTTTTCTTTTTGCAAGTCCTTAACATTCTGTCTTAGAATTCATAAAAAGTATAGGTTCCATGGAAGAAAAGTGGAAATGGATAGGCAATTGGAGTTAAGTGATTTGCCCAGGGTCACACAGCTAAGAAGAGACTGAGACCAGATTTGAACCTTGGACCTCTGATCTCCAGTTCTGGCTCTCTATCTGCTGAACCATCTAGCTATCTCTGCTATAATTCTTCAAAGGAGCATGACTTCAAAGACTAGCTGGAGACCTTTTAAATATAATTTTTAGAACCATCCACTAAAGTTACATCACATCTTCCATTTTAGTTTTTCCTTATTCCAGACTCACACTGGAGTCTACTTTGCAAAGAGTAATTTGCCCATTACTTTGCGAAGTTGGGTTGTTTTCATACTGTATATAATGGGGTTCAGCATGGGTGGGAGCATCAGGTAGATGTTGGCCATCATTGTATGTACAATCTTGGGAGCCATCTGACCATAGCGATGTGTTAGGGATAGGCTAATCATGGGAATATAAAAGATGGCAACAGCCCCTATGTGAGACCCAAGAGTGCTGAAAGCCTTTTTCTGCTCTTTGGGAGATACTATGCTGAGGACAGAGCAAATGATCAGGATGTAGGAAAGAACAATGCATGGTGTGTCAATTCCTGTGCTCAGGATGAGAGCTGCTAACCCACATATACTATTGACTTTGGTATCTGAGCATGACAACTTAATCACATCAGGGTGGTAACAGTAGGAGTGAGAAAGGCCATTAGGACCACAGAATGACAGCTTCTTAAATAATAAGAGCAAGGGCAACATTAAAACTATCATACGGATGAACATTGCCACACCTAATTGTGTAATCCTGGCATTGGTGAGGATAGTGGTATATCTCAAAGGATCACAGATAGCCACAAATCGATCAAAGGCCATGGCCACCAGGACCCCAGACTCCATGAAAGTGAACACATGAAGGAAGAACATCTGGACAATATAGCCATCAATGGTGATATCTCTGGCATCAAACCAAAGGACACTTAGTGTTGTTGACATTATGGAAGTAGTCAAGCCTAAGTCAGTGGCTGACAGCATAGAAAGAAAAAAGTACATTGGCTCATGGAGGCTCTGTTCTGTGATAATGACAAACAGGATCATGCTATTTCCAAATAGGGCAATGGTATAGAGACAGCAAAAAGGAATGGAGATCCAGGCATGTGCCTCTTCCATTCCTGGAATGGCTGTCAGATAAAAGGTTGAAAGGAGAGATGTCAGATTGCTGGATGTTTCCATAATGTTCTACGGAGTAGTGTTTACATATATAGAGTTCATGTTATACAGAAAAACAAAAGCAAAAAAAATTATCCCTATATTCAAAAATCATAGATGAGATTTTGGACATAAAATGCTTCCCCTAATTGAGTATATGCAACCATCTGTGTGATAATTCAGTATCTACTTCAATGTCTTATTAAGCGTTTGATGAAATATTAAATAAATCATTAATTGAATGAATGAATTATAGTTTAAAGGAACTTTTTGTGCTAGTAGCATTATTGCCAGGAGTGGTTTTCTCAGCAGGAATGATGATCTATTGTGCACTTTCCATGTTCTCTTTTTAATATCCCTATGGAAAGAGAAAAATATCATCATTATTATAATTATCACATAAAACAACAACAGTATAATTTATTCAGAACTCTATAAACCTTATGCAATTGTATTTTCATAACAAATCTTTGAGAAAGGTTCTATAGTTAAACAAATAAATAAAAGAAGGGGGAATAAGAAGGGTGAGGTTATGATACCGTGAAATATCTAATAGGCCAAATTTTTCCCAAATATCCATAACAACCACAGAAAAAATGCCAAATAAAATTCTGATGAGAAAAGCTGATTAAAAGTCTTAATGAATAATTTTTCAAGCCTAAGGAAACTTAAGAAGACAGAAAGAGATGTCTACAGACACTGGGATAGGGGCTGCCAAAAGTACATAGTGTTGCAGAAGAGGAACCATTGGTGGTACTAGCTCTTAGCCTTCCTAATGGCAATCACAATTGGAATAAATTCAGTGCTCAGAAAAGGAAATGAGACTGAATGCCAAAGCAGAAAGAGATGCTAGGGCAACCTTGTGCTACAACTGTATATGGGATTTGGTACCATTCATGCAAGTCTGATGACAAGTACCCAATTTTGTTTCAGAATTTCAGGGAAGAAAGAAGTTGAGTCTGAATTGAGCAGGTCCCTTTACCTGCATGATGTCCAGAGAACAGACCAGAATGGTAAAAAAACAGATGTCTTTTAGGATCAAATTGTACTGGAAGCACTGAAAAATTATAGTTCACAAGATTAAGTTGTGAAAACAGCAAAACAATAGAAAAGGAGATCTAGTGAGTCATCTTCCTTTAGCCCAGAGATGAGGAAAATCCAGCCCCAACATGAAGTCCAAATTCAACAGGTATGCCTGGCTCAATATAAAAAAAAAAACATAAGCATAATTTAATATATTAATAACAATAACAATAAAATAATACCCTTGCATCACAAGATGCATAAAAATTTGACAAAATGCAACACTAATTTTTAAAGGCTAGAAAACAGGAATAAATGGATTAATTTCTTAAAATGGTAAACAATATTTATTGGAAATAGAAAATAAAAGAAGAGGGTGTAGTGAGAGGAGAAGAGACAATTGACAAAAAGGACTTCTTATAGACCAAATATCCTAAGGTTATTCTAAAAGGAATGGAATTCCAGCAAAGCAAGCAGAGTAAGAATGGTTAGATTGAGAGGAGAAGAAGGAAAGCATAATGTTTTATAGCTGAGAGTAGAGAGTATTTTACAAATATGCCCTTGGAACTATTTAAAAAAGAAGAGATTGGATATGGATCCTCAGAAAATGTTTGTGTACTCTAAAGGATGCTGATTTTTATGCACAGGTGCTAGCCACAACAAAAATTATCTGAGACAGAAAAGACCAGTAGTGGTAACTTCCTAATAAGAGAAATTGAGGCATCTTTCAGTCAACCAAACATCAACAAGAGAAAAGCATTCTGGCTTTGTGAAATCACAGACTCACAGTCTTAAGTTGTGGAATTAACTCTAGCAATTATTCAACTTCATATTTACCTAAACACAGACGGATTCTATATTATTCAAAACAAGGCAATATTCTAGCACTGTTTCAGATCTCCCTTAATAGTAAACGTATTAAGCACCTTTCTATTTAGGAACTGAAGTGCTATTTAAAATTAGTCCCAAAACACTTTTTTCTTGTACCATGTCAAAAATATAGTATTGAGGGGCTATTTAGCAGAGATGATAATGCACAAAGACAATTGTCATTCTCGGTAACTGAGAGACTACCACTAAATTAAAACTATTCAAAGTATATTTTTCTAGTCTTCCAAATTTAACAACAAAAAAAGCTTAAACCTAGAAAGAGAAGAGAAATACAAAAGTACTCACATATATCTACCAGCTTCGATAAATAACATATAGAGGACTTATCATTAAATATTAAAAAATAATACTATGAAAGAAAATTGATCTATTTTATGTGGGAAATAAAATAATAATTATACATAATCATATATCCATCTGCTAGGGGTTTGCCCTTATTTTCCTCTGTGGCATTCCTATTCATGATTTTAACTTGATAAAATACTTCTGGTTTTTAGAAGATACAAAGGAAGATGAGCCCTAGCCCCTGTTTACTTTGAGCTCAACATCTTCCTGAGGGGAAAATAAATATGCCCATGAAACATGAAACAATACAAGCAACACAAGACCATATGGAACAAAGGAATACTTTCTAAAACATTAAGAGCAAAAATGTATTAATAGGTAGTACATAAAGTCAGAGACAATGCTTATTCCTTACTAGGATCAAGTAGAAGGAAGATACTCAGTTGCCACTAGTGGAGAAAGAACATCTCTTCAGTCCTGGGGTCATGAATCTAAGGTTTTTATATTGACACAGGGCTTAATGAAGGCACTTTCACTGAGATATTATTGTCCCTAGAGCAATGACCAGTGCAAAACAGGTGTAATATTTAGCTATCTCTGGGGATGATTTTCTTTATAGCATACAAAGCAAAGTACAATAATGTGGCAGAGTCACTGGTATGACAGTTCTAAATAAATAGTGTCCCAGTATGACTTAAAGCCAGAATAAAAAAAAAATCAACCAACATTTAATGACACTTTAGGATAATGTCCTACGAACTTATCTTTAATGTCATTTCTCTACTATCTTTGTATCTTTAGTTAGGGAGTAGGACCTGATCCACCATGTGTCTCTTAAAGCTAAAAATCATCATCTAAAAATCTTACCCTGGATAGCAACTTAAAATCAGCTTCCTCATCTCTGGTTATTAAGTTCTTTGCCAATAGGTCTTACTTGTAATCAGAGATGTTATGAGTCTTAGATAAGGTAACAAATGCAAGGCACTTTAAAAGACTTGAATTATCTATATGCTTGTTATTGTTATTGATTAGTTTTATTGTCACCAAGTCTGCAGTCTGGTGAATTTATTCCATGATCTTCCTGCTGTACTTTTGCTGACCTGAAACACAATTTACAAAGAAATAAAAAATGTATGCCAGTATAGTGTCTAACAACTGGACTATGGTGGGGGGGGGGGTTAAGAAAAAAAAAATCTTCATACTTTTAAATTTTACTCATTAACCTTTTCTTAAGTCTAGAGAATCAAGAGGCTGGAAGATGGGTGGCTCAATGGACTAAGAACCAGGCCTACAGATGGGAAATCCTGGGTTCAAATCTGTCTTCCAACACTTCTCAGATGTGTGACCCTGGGCAAGTCACTTAACCCCCATTGCCTAGCCCTTACCACTCTTCTGCTTTGGAACCAATAAATTGTATAGATTCTAAGGAGTATTGTGAAGGTTTTTAAAAACGTTAGAGAATCAAGAAAATAATAAATCAAACTATTATTTGCAGGATTATCCATTTCTGAGGTTTAAATACAATAAAAATTTCCCAGTGGTCCTAGCAAGCAGGTCAGAACTGTCTCCAACTTATTCCTAAATGTAACTGAGTTTGAGGGATTGAGTTATTAAATTCAATTCCTTCTCCTTTTACCTGTGTCAGTGGTCTCACTGAATGAGGAATGGAAAACACTAAAGCATAGGGTTGAAGTTTATGTCCACCATTCTAACACAGAAAAAAATTACTAATATTCAAAGTGTGGGGAGATTATGAGAACATATTCTTGAGTCTAGAGGAGACAAAAAGGAGAGATATTCAAGTCTTCAATACAGAGGTAAAAATGGAAGAAGAATTAGACTTGCTCTGCTTGACCCAATAGTCACAACTAGATGCAATAAAAGGTAGAGATGATTGTAAGGAAAGACAAGAGGCAGAAAGGAAAATATCAGTATTTCTTAACAATTACAACTTTCCAAAAGTTGGGTGTGCTGTTCTAAAGGTAGTTCTTCAATGGAAACCAAGCAAAATCTCATCTACTTCTTTATTAGGTTATAATGGAGATTCTTTTTCAAAGATTTGGAGGTCTAAGTTATATTTATTTCCTTTTCCTACTCTTAAATTCTATGGTTTTGTGACCAGGGCAAGATAAAGTGGTATTACTGAGTGCTTAAAATTTTCAGAAAGTTTTTTGTAGCAACTTACAAGCCATTTGACATTTTTGTTTCTTAAATCAGAAACATATTTTTCACCAGATGCCATTTTGAAGACACCAACTCTCAAAGTTTGGATTTATCCAGTTTGGAGTTCTTTTTTTCATTTTTTAAAAATAGAATTTCTCTACTTCTGTGACAAATAGCATATGAAGTATACTTCTTGGGATGTTTGATTTATGTCTCATAGACACTGCAAGGAAAGATGCACAAGTGTCTGATTAAAAATCATATTAATTGTTGCCTTCACTTCCAGCAGCAAGGTCTACTTTGATCATAAACAAAGATTACACATTAATATCAAATATTAAGTTAATATTTGAAGGTGTACCAGAAATTGCATGGTTTTTAGTGCCTTTTGACACTTCAGTCTTCTCTCAATCTTTTTGCTATATTTACTAGAAAATAGGAATAGATCTTCATAGAACTAAAGGTCCCTGTGTCCTTATGGTTAAAACATTGATTACCTAGATGCTGTCTTTCTGGTAATAAGCTCCTTTGTACTCTATTCTTTCATTGTGGTATCTAAGTCACCATGGCATCTTGACACCTATATCAGTGGAGTATAAGCTTTAGCAGACTGTTCCTTATAGAAAGAGCTAGAGGATATTATAGCTAGTAGTTTGAGTATACTTGCTGAGAATCAGTCTTCTTAAGTTCAAAGCAGTTTATTACCAGACTCAACTAGCATAGATTGTTTGCTTGATTCTTCAAAGCAGAATTATGTTCATATATGCCCTATTCGTTTCCCTGGACTTTTCTTTTTTCCATATTACATGTTGATAAGACTTTTTATAATGATCTTTTGATAATTTGCAATTCATGTCCTTTTCTTTCCCTCTTCCTAAGATGTTAGAGAATATGATATATGTCATATATGTGTAATCATACAATACACATTTCCATGTTCATCATGTTTTGAAAGAAGGCACATATCATTTACTGTTATGAATAAAAATTAACCTGGAAGCTTATTGCCAATTTTATAAGCATTTTTTAGTTAAGAGAGAGAAACATATAAAAATAGTTTTTAGCTTTTCTAACTTTAGGATATGCCAGGGGCCATCAAAACCACACTGTTTGACACAGTCACACATGGCTCCTAGGAAGGATGGAGATACTCACTCAACCCCCCCTCAGTGTGACTTCTTTCATTAACATCCCTTACTATTAGAATTGCTATGATTATTCTTCTTTTCCAAATTTCAGGAAAAATAATATGAGAGCAAAATACTTGTAGGATTAATACTAATGTTCCACATTATCTCCCCAGAATATTACCAAAAGATCACACTCACAAAATCAAACCTAAAGACTCTTATGGGTTAAAACTTTTAGCAAGACTGTACTAAAAATTCCCCATCCAATGTATAGGCATGGAACAAGCTCTCCTGAACAAGTTTATTAATTATCCTTCAGTACGTCATGCCTTTACCAACTAAAATCAGTCTTGGAAACCCCCAATGTAACATTAGAAAAATAATATTTAAAACTGGATTGTTATCTGTTATCCTTTGATCCCTCAACTTGACTATGGTGTTTATTGATTGTTTTCTAAAGAACTCCTGACTGATTATCTATTTTATTAAAAGTAATAAATGATTTTTCTCTGATTGTACATAAGCCCAAGCACCTCACAGCTTAATGAAAGAACTGACCTCTAGCTACAATGCCTGTGAAGAAGCCATTTATTTTTTGCAGGAACTTCGTGTAGGTTGTCAGAATTAATAGTAACAATATAAGTATATAGAATTATCACAGAATGTTAATCAAACATTTGCTAAAAGTGAATGTATCTCATCCAATTATCTGCATTGAAAATGTATGTTGAATAATGTAGCTGTGTGCCAAGAAAATATGTAACCAATGAGGGGTATAAAAATAAACACAACTCACTTCGGGTAAGCATGGCTGCAGAGTAGATGGGGCAGGCTTCCTCTCCTCAGACTGAATGACACAGACGACCTCAAACCCCCCCCCAAAAAAAGAAAAACAACCATCGTCATGAGAACGGGGGACCCCACACTAAGGCGCAGCACTGAAGATAGGTGGGATTCCAGCATTTCCACAATATAAGGGAATGAAAAGCTGAACAACCCTCCCCCCACCCACCATACCAATGGATCCAGAGTTAAAGTCAGCACTGGACAGAATCAACAAGTGAGGGAGGAGCACCCCAGGACTGAACAATGGGCAGCCCCAGGCCTGGGGACCTGACCAAGACCACCAAGGACCTACTGCTATGAGTAGAAATACCCAAAACCCCAGCAGGGGTGCAAGGGGTGCTCAGATCTCAGATGCCCAGAACTAGCATGCTCTAATCAAAGAGTGTGCAAAGGGATACCCTGAAGTGAGCAAGGGGCACCCACAGGTCTTGGGAGTTAAGTAAGACCACCAAAGACCTGCACCTGAGAGCAGTAACACCTGAAACCAGCAGGCAGGGGAGGTCAGACCCCAGGCTTCTGCAGGAAGACAGTGCAGCTGTGGAGAACCTAGAACTTGCCCGAGGCTAAAGCCTTGATCACCAGACAGAGAGAGAGAGAGCTGGAGAGAGGGGAAAAGGGTTTCTGTAGGTGGTGCCTTGGGGGATTCCAGGCAAGAGAGAAGAGAGCGAGGTCAGCTCCTTGGGAGCACAAGGCAGGTTAGGGGTGGTGGGGGCCGGCCCATGTTGACTCCTCCCCCTCTCCATTCTCTTTTCCTCCTCTTCCTTCTCTTCCTCCTCCTCCTCCTCATTGAGGTTTCCCCTCCCCTTTATCTCCTTCCCTTTGACACCTTACACTGAGAGCAAGACCTCCTCACTCAAATTTCTGACTGGAAAGGGGAGAAAAAAAAACATAGAGATGGCAAACTTTGCCCAGGAATCACAACACCCCAACACCAAAAAAAGCAAGAAGAAGGGGGGTGACTTTGGATGCATTTTAGGGAGGAAAAATACAGAATACAGGAAATAGAAGAGGAAACAGAAACAAATGCTCCAAAACCTTCCAAAAGAAATGGAAATTGTCCACAAGCTCTTGAAGAATTTAAATTGGAGGTTATCAAAATGATGGAAGCCTTCTGTCAGGAAAAATTGGAAATAATGCAAAAGGAACTCACCAATCTGAAGGACAGAAACACTCAATGGAAGAAACTGCTTGAAGCCTCAAAAAGAAAGACAGGCCAAACTGAAAAGGAAAACCAATCTCTAAAGCTCAGAATCAGGCAACTGGAAGACAAAGATCTTGTATAAAGAGCAAGAATTAATGAAGCAAAATCAAAAGACAAAGAATTAGAAGAGAACATAAAATATCTCACTGACAAGGTGACAGACCTAGAAAACAGAGGAAGGAGAAACAATCTGAGAATTATTGGTCTACCAGAAAAGCAAGAAATAAACAATAATCTGGATATCATAATACAAGATACCATACAAGAAAACTGCCTTGAAATTCTGGAACAAGGGGGCAAAATAGGCGTTGAAAGAGTTCATAGGACACCCTCTAAACTAAATCCCCCAAAGACAACTCCCAGGAATGTAATTGCCAAATTCCAAAGTTTTCAAACTAAAGAAAAAATCTTACAAGAAACCAGAAAAAGACAATTTAGATATAAAGGAATGTCAATAAGTGTCGCAAAAGATCTTGCAATCTCCACTCTGAATGACCCTAAGGCATGAAACATGATATTCAGAAAGGCAAGAGAGCTGGGTCTTCAACCAAGAATCAGCTATCCATCAAAACTGAGTATATACTTCCAGGGGAATGTATGGGAATTCAATAAAATAGAAGATTTCCAAATATTTGTAAAAAAAAGACCAGACCTCAGTGGAAAGTTTGACATCCAAACACGAAGAGCAAGAGAAACATGAAAAGGTAAATATGAAGGAAAGGGAAAGGGAGAAAAGTGTTATCTTTTTCTTTTATTCAAACTCTCCTCTATAAGGACTACATTTATATCAAATTGTATATATTAATATGTGGGGAAAATGTAATGTGTAACTCTCAAAAATTGTAGGCATCATTAGAATAGTTAGAAGAATCACACATAGGGAAAGATTGGGGAATTAATATGATATGGAGAAAGGGGGGGGAAAGAAAGAAAAAGGGAGGGGAAATCATTGATAGTACTAAGATACTTCAAGAAATAGAAAAAAAAAACTAAATTGAATAATCTTTCTCAACCAAAAATACACATTGGAAGGGGAGGGGAAGAAATCTCTTATAAGAAGGTGAGGAAGTAAGTGCTAATTGGTAATATTTAAACCTTACTCTCAGTGAAATCAGCTCTGAGAGTGAAGAACATCTAGATCCATTGAGATCTTGAATTCTATGTTATCCAACAGGGTAAGAGAGAAGGGGAAATTAAGGAGGGGTAAAGGAGAGGGAGTATAAAAAGGGAGGGAAGGAGAGGGGGGAGCAGAAGGGAACAAAATGGGAGAGGCTAGAAAGGGTAGCATATCAAGGGAGTGGAATAGGGGGACTGATTTAAAGTAAATCACTGGTTTAAAAGGTTATAACTAAAGAATAAAGGTCAGAATTAGAAGAGGATATCAAAATGCCAGGGAATCCACAAGTGACAATCATAACTCTGAACATGAATGGGATGAACTCACCCATAAAACGTAGATGAATAGCAGAATGGATTAGAATCCAAAACCCTACCATATGTTGTCTTCAAGAAACACACATGAGGTGGGGAGATACTCACAAAGTCAGAATTAAAGGTTGGAGTAAGACCTATTCGGCCTCAACTGATAGAAAGAAGGCAAGAATTGCAATCATCATATCTAACAAAGCCAAAGGAAAAATAGACCAGGTTAAAAGGGATAGGGAAGGTAAATATATTCTGTTAGAAGGGAATATAGACAATGAGGAAATATCACGAATCAACATTTAGGCACCAAATGGTATAGCACTCATATTTCTAATGAAGAAACTAGGAGAATTGAAGGAGGAAATAAAAACTAAAACCATATTAGTGGGAGACTTGTACCAACCAGTATCAAATTTAGATAAATCAAATAAAAAAATAAATAAGAAAGAGGTAAAAGAAATGAATGAAACCTTAGAAAAATTAGAGTTAATAAACATATGGAGAAAAATAAATAGGGACAAAAAGGAATACACCTTCTTCTTAGCAGCACATGGCACATTCACAAAGATTGACCATACACTAGGTCACAGAAACATGGCATACAAATGCAGAAAAGCAGAAAAAATAAATGCAACCTTTTCAGATCATAAGGCAATAAAAATAATGATCAGTAAGGGTACATGGAGAGCCAAAGCTAAAATTAATTTGAAATGAAATTATATGATACTCCAAAATCTGTGAGTTAGAGAACAAATCATAGAAACAATTAATAATTTCATTGAGGAAAATGACAATGGTGAGAATCCTTTCAAACCATATGAGATGCAGCCAAAGCAGTACTCAGAGGAAAATTCATATTCTTCTAGGGAGTGCAAAAATCAATGAATTGGAAATACAAAAAAAAAAAAAACCTTGAACTTGAAAAAATTTAAACTCCCCAGAAGAAAATCAAATTAAAGATCCTAAAAATTAAGGGAGAAATTAATAAAATCAAAATTGATAGAACTATTGAACTAATACATAAGACTAGAAGCTGGTACTTTAAAAAACAAACAAAATAGACAAAGTACTGGTCAATCTAATTAAAGAAAAGGAAGGAAGAAAAGCAAATTAACAGCATCATAGATGAAAAGGGGGACATCACCTCCAATGAAGAGGAAATTAAGGCAATCATTAAAAACTACTTTGCCCGAATATATGGCAATAAATACACTAATTTAGGTGATATGGATGAATATAAACAAAAATACAAACTGCCTAGACTAACAGAAAAATAAATAGAATTCCTAAATAATCCCATATTAGAAAATGAAATCCAACAAGCCATCAAAGAACTTCCTAAGAAAAAATCCCCAGGGCCCAACGGATTCACAAGTGAATTCTATCAAACATTCAGAGAACAGTTAATCCCAATACTATACAAACTATTTGACATAATGAGCAAAGAGGGAGTTCTACCAAACTCCTTTTATGACACAAACACGGTACTGATTCCAAAGCCAGGCAGGCCAAAAATAGAGAAAGAAAACTATAGACCAATCTCCCTAATGAATATAGATTCAAAAATCTTAAATAGGATACTCGCAAAAAAACTCCAGCAAGTGATCAGGAGGGTCATTCACTCTGATGAAGTAGGATTTATACCAGGAATGCAGGACTGGTTCAATATTAGGAAAACCATCCACATAATTGACCATATCAATAAGCAAACCAACAAAAATCACATGATTATCTCAATAGACGCAGAAAAAGCCTTTAATAAAATACAACAACCATTCCTATTAAAAACACTAGAAAGCATAGGAATAGGAGGGTTATTCCTAAAATTAATTAACAGTATATATCTAAAACCATCAGCTAATATCATCTGCAATGGGGATAAACTAGATGTATTCACAATAAGATCAGGAGTGAAACAAGGATGCCCATTATCACCTCTGTTATTTAACATTGTACTAGAAACACTAGCAGTAGCAATTAGAGAAGAAAAAGAAATTGAAGGCATCAAAATAGGCAAGGAGGGGACCAAGTTATCACTCTTTGCAGATGATATGATGGTATACTTAAAGAATCCTAGAGAATCAACCAAATAGCTAGTTGAAATAATCAACAACTTTAGCAAAGTTGCAGGATACAAAATAAACCCACATAAGTCATCAGCATTTCTATATATCTCCAACACAGCTCAGCAGCATGAATTAGAAAAAGAAATCCCATTCAAAGTCACCTTAGACAAAATAAAATACTTAGGAATCTATCTCCTGAGACAAACACATGAACTATATGAACACAACTACAAAACACTCTGCATACAACTGAAACTAGACTTGAGCAATTGGAAAAATATTAACTGCTCATTGGTAGGACGAGTTAATATAATAAAAATGACCATCCTACTCAAACTTATTTATCTATTTATTGCTAAATCCATTGAACTTCCTAAAATTTTTTTTCCTGATTTAGAAAAAAAACATAACAAAGATCATTTGGAAGAACAAAGGATCAAGGGTATCCAGGGAAATAATGAAAAAAAAAGTACAAAGGATGGTGGCCTTGCAGTCCCAGATCTCAAATTCTATTATAAAGTAGTGGTCATCAAAACAATTTGGTACTGGCTAAGAGACAGAAAGGAGGGTCAGTGGAATAGACTTGGGGTTAGTGACCTCAACAAGACAGTATATGACAAACTCAAAAACCCCAGCTTCTGGGACAAAAACCCACTATTTCACAAAAACTGCTGGGAAAACTGGAAGACAGTGTTGGAGAGATTAGGTTTGGATCAACACCACATACCCTACACCAATATAAACTCAGAATGGGTGAATGATCTGAACATAAAGAAGGAAACTATAAGTAAATTATGTGAACACAGAATACTATACATGTCAGACCTGTGAGAAGGGAAAGACTTTAAAACCAAGCAAGACTTAGAAAGAGTCACAAAACGTAAAATAAACAATTTTGATTACATCAAGTTAAAAAGTTTTTGTATAAACAAAACCCAAGCAACAAAAATGAGAAGGGAAGCAACAAATTGGGAAACAATCTTCATAATGAAAACCTCTGACAAGGGTCTAATCACTCAAATTTATAAAGATCTAAATCAATTGTACAAAAAATCAAGCCATTCTCCAATTGATAAATGGGCAAGAGACATGAATAGGCAGTTTCCAACCAAAGAAATCAAAACTATTAATAAGCATATGATAAAGTGCTCTAAATATCTGATAATCAGAGAGATGCAAATCAAAACAACTCTGAAGTATCACCTCACACCTAGCAGATTGGCTAACATGACAGCAAAGGAACATAATGAATGTTGGAGGGGATGTGGCAAAGTAGGGACATTAATTCGTTGCTGGTGGAGTTGTGAATTGATCCAACCATTCTGGAGGGCAATTTGGAACTATGCCCAAAGGGCAATAAAAGACTGTCTGCCCTTTGATCCAGCCATAGCTCTACTGGTTTTGTACCTCAAAGAGATAATAAGGAAAAATACATGTACAAGAATATTTATAACTGCGCTCTTTGTGGTGGCCAAAATTGGAAAATGAGGGGATGCCCTTCAATTGGGGAATGACTGAACAAATTGTGGTATATGTTTGTGATGGCATACTGTTGTGTTCAAAGGAATAATAAAGTGGAGGAATTCCATGGAGACTGGAGCAAACTATAGGAAGTGATGCAGAGTAAAAGGAACAGAACCAGGAAAACATTGTACACAGAGACTGAAACACTGTGGTACAATCCAATGTAATGGACTTCTCCATTAGTGTCAATACAATGTCCCTAAACATTCTGCAAGGATCTAGAAGAAAAAACACTATCCACAAGCAGACAACAATCTGTGGGATTAAAAACACCGAGGAAAGGCAACTGCTTTACTACAGGGGTTGAGGGGACATGATTAAGGTGAGCCTCTAAATGAACACCCTATTGCAAATACCAACAACATGGAAATGGGATTGAATCAAGGATACATGTGATACCCAATGGAATCATGTGTCTGCTAGGGGAGGGGTAGTGGGAGGAGTGGGAGGAAAAGAAAATGTCCTTTTTTTCCAATGAAAAATGTTTGAAAATGACCAAGTAAAATAATATTTAAAAGTAAAAATAATAAACACAACTCTGGGCCAGACAGAGCAGTTCTGTGCAAAGTCTAACCCAGGCTGACACTCTCAACTGTCTTCCCATCATTCATTAGTGCCTTCTCCCTAGTCAAGAACCCCTGAAGCCATGGACAAGGCTGGATCCAAGACTGTGGCAATCCTCCATTGCAGCTATCCTTCAAGACACTAAAAGTCAGAGATGGCCCAGTGAGGCAAGATAGTAGAATCAGTCCAGAGAGTCATTTGGTGCAAAAGACCCATCCTGAGAGAGCGAACTCTCTTCTCACAAACCTATAGCTCCTCCTTTTGAGCCAATATTGCTCTGATACTGGGATACTAGGGGACTCCACAAGATCTCCAGGTCAGGTACAACATGTGACTCTGTGACTCTAATATCCCACTGCTGGGGTGCTCAGGATCAAAGATGGATTGGAGTGCCCCTAGATATTTTATTTCACAGATGACACTAAAGAAAAATATTTTGAAAATGACAGTCAGCCACTAATTCTTAGTATAGGGACATTCCTCCACTGCTACACACATGCCACACATGCCAGAAGCTCTTTTGCAATATTATTCAAACTATATGATATGTTTTCCTTTTCCATGTGGGTCTCAAGCTGTGTGAACTAAGTGCTTCTTTCTGATTGGAAGCCAACAGAAAGTTTTTATCTTAATCCACTACCAAAGGAAAGAAATAGAGGATAAACTATCTTAGATGGTACTTTTTTCTTTAGTTCACTTTTGAGGTATCATGCTTAGAAGGCCAAGCAAGTTTATTCACATTGCCAGCACTAGGATGTCCTATTCCATTATTGCTGGGGACCATCAGTCCACAATGCCTTGACAGAGTCATGCATGGTAGCCGGGGAGACCACAGAGTGGTCTTTGGCAAGATGTGACTGCCCACTTTATCCTCCTTGCATGACTTCTTTCATCAATGCCCCTTACCTATGAACTGACATGATTATTATTCCCCCTATTCTCAAAAGAAATAATGCAAGAGTAAAACACTTGTACCCTAATTCTCCTAAACATCACCAAAAGACCAGATCCTTAAACCCATTCCCCAAAAGACGATCATGAGTTAACTTTTATCAAGACCTTGAGTAAACACCTTAACTCTTAAAAGCATGCTTCCTTTGGTATGTGTTTAATGTTTGTTATGTGCAATTAAATGTATATTTGTGTCATAAGTTTTATGTTTGTGTTTTCTTAATTGGTCATTTGAAAAAATTGCTTCAAAGCCCTCTGCCAAAAAGAGGTAATTTATGTACCATAAATCTTCTCTCCTTTTGTTTTGGAAAGGGCCCATCCAGAAAAAAAAGAGAGAAAAAATGACTTGGAACATACAAAGGGAACTTTTATCTCCAAAATTATCTATTCTTTTATATTTGATATTAAAGATCTATATAGGTAACCTTGGAAAAATGTTAATTAGTCTGAAAATATACTGTGATGAGTGGAATTTTATGGTGATGATTGTGTCCCAATTAGAAGTGATATGTTAGCTAAATTCAAGCCAGAGGTCTGTTTATCAACACTAGGACCGATAAGAGAAAATGATTGAAACAAGTTCGGAATTGGTTGACTATAATAAATAGAGAGCTTGATACCAAGAGGAATTTTCATTTTTAAAAGGCAAAAAGCCACATTGGATGCTTAGTAAAACATAAGATGTTTCTGTGTAAAATTCAGTCAGATAACAGTTATAGTGGAGAACTTTTTCTAAGAATTAAATATTGGATTTCAAAATGAGTGTCAATCAAAGACAGCAACAAGTGACTGCATGTTAGCATTTAGATTGTAGGAGATCAGAATTGGTAATTAGAATAAGTGAATTTGCATAGTTAAGTATGTGATGTATGGCTAAGGTTGGAAGTTTCAAACAATGTTATACTTTATTGGGAATATGTGTGCTATCAATAAGAAGAAACTTACATCTATTCAAATATAATTTGTTATAATGTCATAATAGATGTACACAAAATATGTATGAAATTGTGCTGTGAAGAAAATTAATTTTATTCAGATTGTGTATAGTACAATTGGCAAAGGAAATTTGACCAATCCAGAAGTCAAATAAGATTTGTTATTAGGTTATTAAATATAGGTTCCTATTAAATATACCTTCCCCTATTTATAGTAAGAGTAATAGAAACTAAAAGTGAAGTTTTTAATCTGCTTGGAGCAAAATTTTGAAAGGAAAACTGAAATATTAAGGAAATGTTAGGGAACTTTAAACAAAGTGAATTTGAAAGTTGTTAAGTTTTTTAATTTATATATTGGGAGTGATTTAATATCAAAGTTTTAAAAACATGTAACTAAAGTGTTAAAAAAGGATTGGAAAGAAAGGAAAGATCTTCTCAGACTACAAGGGCAGTCAATCATCTACTGTCTTGGAAATGTTCCAAAAGTAATTTATCCCCTTCTTTAGGTACAGGAAGGAGAACAAAAGTGCTTGTAATTATTTTACATTTATATTAAGGGACCAATACAACAAAATGTTTTAAAATATAAAAGTTTTCAGCTACCTTGTCTAAATTTTAGAGATATAATTTGAAAAACCTGAGAGGTTAGCTGATAGCTGGAATAAATCTTGATCTGATAATAAGACATATTACAACTAAGGCTTAAAGAAGTAATAGGAAATTTAAGAGTTTATTTGAGTATGCCTAAATATTATAATTTCTATAAACTACTATTAAGTAAAAATATGAGCTTTTCTAGAAGCATACATTAATAAAAGTTTTTTTTATTGAAACTGCACAATTTGGCTATGTGATACAACTGCAAAAGTCCAAACTATAAATCCAGAATCCTAAAGAAGCTCAGGTTAGAGAAACATGCCTTCCTTTTAATATCAACAATGGATATATTACAGGTAATTAAACAAAAATAAAACTGCAATGATTTATAAATAACTGGATTAACTGTTTAAGATGCCAATGTGAATACATTAGGATTGAAAGACTTATGGTTCAAGTAGTTAGGATAAACTTTTGAGAAAATATCTAGATTACTTTTTATACATCAACATTTCAGTTTTTTCTGTAAATGCTTCTGTGTGAACCATAATACATTCATGATATAAATTTAAGATCACATTTTGAAAAGTTAAGTATATTAAACCCTCAAAGGAATTGTTTAGAATTGCTAGGATACAAGCTTGATGACTCATTCTGAGTCCTTGTTACCCCTTCCTTCTTTCTCTCCACAGCTAGAGTTAAGTAATTATTCACTAGCTGGCAAACAGAAGCAGTTTTTGATTACAAATAATTTCATTGATTATTGGAAAAGAGATTCCATTATCCACCTTTATGTATGGGAATCCATGTATAATTTTGAAAACAATAAACCTATGACTTTAAAATAATACTATTAAAGATTTTATTTTAATTTTTGAGTAAACCTGTTTCATCACACTCACCCCTTCCTCCCGTTACAGCAAGTTTACCTGTTACCTCTCCCTCTTCCTACTACAGTAAAGAGAATTCTTAGAGAGAACACTAAAAAGTTCTATTATACTAATTTTAAATAGACTGTAAGATAGGATAGGATAGTTTTGCATCACTGTAGTGACATGTATATAAATAAAGCTTCTATGCAGCATAGTTAATGAGAACCTTACACCTATTTGAAGTAAATATTCTAACAATTGCTAGGTTATGTAAACATGCAAGCAACCTGTTTCCAAATTATGACAAGTGTAGTATTATTGATAATGGGTAGACTTTTTGTTCCTAAAAATAATAATAATAACTATATCCATTTTTTTGTTTTTATTGATTTTACTTCTTAGTCTATGCATGTATATTTTTAAACAAAATCTTTTCCCCTGCACTACTGAGATTATGATTGTTCTACAATTAAATGTTACAAGCATAATTTAGTTATTTATAAGGGAAAGAATAAAAATTTTTAAATAAAAGGTTAAGACCTCAGGAATTTTTGTATTTCCTGAAGTAAAAGAATTTATTTCACAATATGATAGTTCCACCAAAATTCTTCTTAATAAGAGGATATATCCAAAGCAACATGGATCACATAGATCAGTGAATCCAGACAAAAATAAGATCCATGAAGATGAAAAGAAAATTCAATTAAAGT
Organism: Monodelphis domestica; assembly: GCF_027887165.1. NCBI lineage: Eukaryota > Metazoa > Chordata > Mammalia > Didelphimorphia > Didelphidae > Monodelphis > Monodelphis domestica. Next base: position 351,714,235 of record NC_077230.1, read on the forward strand.
TTCATCAATATTAATAATTGCTATTTGGAATACATGTTAAATCTTGCCCATCTGTGTATCATTGGATAACTTTTCTAATCAAATTTTTACTTCTATTCATACTACTGAAGCAGTATGCTCTGTGCATCTCCCAAACCTTCAAAACAGATAATGGCCCAATACATACATCCAAAGCTCTTTCTAATTTCAAATTAATTAAAAAAAGACAAAAAGTCAATTGGAGATGCATTATTATTAATCATTTGTAGTTCCAGCCCTCTTTTGGGGGCAAGGATCTATTTGTGTTTCCTCCCAGGTACACTCATGCACACTTGGATTCCAGAAGGATTCACCCGTTCCTGCCATGACTCCCATCCCAACAACAGGCCTGGGAGAATGCAGATACAGAGACTGTGCTAAAACAACAAGATGTTCTACCAACTTGGGGACAAATTGGGACACTTACAGCCCAAGCAAAACAAAGAATGGGCAAGCAACAATTTACACCTCCTGACTGTACTAATGCCTTAATTCTTGCCATGCTAGCCATTTCATCTGTACTCCCTGGTATTTGTGCCATTGAAAGCCCCTTATCTCCCATTACTAATTTTTCTTTGTGGAAATTCATTGTTTCTCTCTCCCCCCGCTATATTACTGTGCCCTAGTGACAGGAAAAGTTCCAAACCCATTCAAGCCTATGTATTGATTGTACAATGTGTTTCCCCCACAACTTATAGAAATTCTTGCTATGTAATTTAACAAATTGTCTTAATCCCTCAATTCCTGCTACCATTGTATTTGTTATTAAATAACCACCTTTTATTATGCTTCCTGTTAATATGACTATTGACTGGTATGATGGTCCAGGCATTTATGCCCTACAATTGATTTCCAACAGTTTAAATCACCCTAAACCCCTTCATTGCACCCCTTATTTTGGGCATCACTGCACTCATTGCATCACTAGCAACCTTCCCTACAAGGAGTCCACACAATACAGACAAATCATGGATATCTATCACTCTGGCACCTCCCTTTATTCAGCCTCATCCATTGCTAATTCATTTTATGATACCATCTCTTCCCTTATCTCAACAGTGATTTGACTTACACCTTTATTGCTTGTGGATTTGCTCTTGTCTTATTTTTTCTTATTCTTTTTTGCTTTCCAGTCCTCTTTTAATACCCAGGGTCCACCATTTGGCAAGTCAAAATTGAACTGAAGTCTCTTCAGGTCAAAAAAACAAAAAAGAAAGGGGGATGTGCTAGGGGCCATTAGTCCATGAGGCCTTGACAGAGTCATGCTTGATAGCCAGGGAGACCACAGAGTGGTCCTTGGGGAGATGTGACTTTCCACTCTATCTTCCTTGCATGACTTCTTTCATCAATGTCCCTTACCTATGAACTGACATGATTATTATTCCCCCTATTCTCAAAAGAAATAATGCAAGAGTAAAACACATGTACCCTAATTTTCCTAAACATCACCAGAAGACCAGACCCTTAAACCAATTCCCCAAAAGACGATCATGAGTTAACTTTTATTTAGGTGCATAATTCCCAGTGAATCTGCAGCTACAGGCCAAGCCCAAAACTTTCTCATGAAGCCAATACACAAATCAATCATAGAGGCCCATACAATAATACAGGTACAGTGCAGGTACACTAAGCTTCAATATGCCTCAGTGACTCAATTACATAAATCAGTAACTCAAACTCCCTAGTAAGCCACCTGTGATGAAATCATTTATCTTGTGTGCAACCTTTATTCTGTCTGTAATCAGAATACAAAAATATAGAATGTTAACCAAATGATTTGTTAAAAGTTAATGTGTCACTTTTCCAATTATCTCTCTTTGATTTTGTGTATCTGCATGCCAAGAATATGGATATAAAATAAATCCCAAGCCTGGGAATGTCAGAGTAGCTCGGAGATGCAAAGCAGTCCCATGGCCATAATGATTAAGCTGTCTTCCAGTTTTTATTTATTTTTTGTTATTTATTTTGACTGATCGTTCACCACCTGCCGGGAACCCTGGAGTCGCAAGTGGGGCTGGACCCTGACCGTGGTACATTATCATGTGTTTTTCATTATTAATTCCCTTTCACTGAATGCATCTGAAATTAAGTCAAGAATATTGAATTATGAATGAAATAGAATATTGTTGAGTATGAAAATATGATATCTGTTACTTATTTTAATTTTTCTCAAGTGTGATTTGTGTTTTCTTTCACAACACAGTGAACATAGGCATACATATTATATTTTAACACACATATGGCGTATATCATATTATCTATTATTTTGAGGAGGGAAAGAATATGAATCCTGAGATGTCAGAAAATAATTATTAAAATTATGATCTGAAAAAATGAAATAAAATATACTTTTCATATATGACATAATTCTTGATCTGATTTAGTCTTCCCTCTCTGAACATATAATCAAATATATTTACAGTGTTCAGAGATTTAGTATACTTTGATGTCATAATTTATTATATATTGAATAAAATAAAAAAAAATCAGATGCTCCTGAATGGAAGTATCTACTGTCATTCATTATTTCTTAAGTTTCTTCCCAGAGCTTTAGATATCTTAAATCCACTGAATTATTGTTTGTGAAGAAGAATTGGGGGAATACTTACCCCACCCCATCATTATTATGTAGCTGAATGACAAGTCAGTAGAAGAAAGAAAACCATTTGTGGAAGACAGAGATAGTGTTCCCCTTTATTGAAAAAGGGACTTTGTACCAATATTAGCCAGAATTAATGTATTAAGGAAGAAATTATAATACTCTAAAATGCCAGGATCTTCAGAAAGTGATCTGATGGCTTCCATTTCTCTCAGTTATTGTCCTGACCTCAGAGGAATACAATAATTTTATGGAGATAAAAGGACAAAGCAAGGACAAAGAATACTTTGAAATTTTTATTCTATTGTACATACATATGTAATATAGTAGACTATCAAATATAGAACAACTGAGCCAAAAGGAACATTAGAGAATAAATCATCCAAACAGAAGTAAAACTGGAGTTAGTGAAAAACGAAGTGTCATCTGCATTACCATCAGACAAAAACCATTGTAATAGTTCTTAATTGTTTCCTTAGTTCCAAAGAACAACCCACTGTTCATGACTCCATTGTTTAGTATCTTATGGAAATTGGGTCCAAGAAGAATGTTAATTAACTTCTAGAATAGAGCTAAGCGGTAAGGTAGAGGAAGCACTACAGTGGAGATCTCCCAAAACTCCATTCTAAATAATGTTAAGATAATGCATCATATTACTTTCTGGAATTGCAGAGACAAATAAATAAATTATTGGGTTAGAGTTTATTCCTTCCCAAGACAATTTTAAAAGTAGGAAAGAGAGGTCTATGACATTGATACAGGAACTACTACTAAGGACAAGTGATAGCAAAACCATCTGTAGGCAATAGAGAAAGCAATAGCAGAAGCATTTTCAGGATTTCTCAAGCTAGAGGTAGTAAGGAGATTTGGATATTATTCTATTACAGGCAATCCCTGTGCTAGCACTGGGCACAGGACAGTATGAAACTCTGTCAATTGGCAAATCCATTGACAATACATATACCCATGTCATTGTTCTAATGCAGAGAGGAACCCTAGCAATCAAAAGGGATCTGAAGAACAACAATACCTCTCCCCAGATCATACTATCACAAAAGCAGCAAAATCTGACAAACAAATAGAAGAATCTCTGAAAATAGGAGTGTAAAATTTCCTGAAGTTTGGGATTATTACTCCCTACACAACCCTCCCCCCCTTTTGGAACAGAGACAAACTTTATTAGAAAGTTCAAAGTCAAGAAATGGGCTGGTGGGGAAACAAAGAGTGAACCACCAAAAAATAAACCTGACCATAAAAATGTACTAATGTGAAAGGGAAAAATCAAGACAAATTCTGAAGGCAATGATGTCAAAATAGCTACAAGTAAATTCTAAAGAAAAAAAATGATAAAAGAATGAGCTGAAGCATATTTTAAGAAATTATAAAGGAAGAGTGCCCAGATCTATTAAAATCAAATCACAAAACAGAAATTGAAAGAATTCACCAATTACCTCCATTAAGAGATATGTTAAGATTAAAATAGGGAGTCTGGCCATAGATTTTAATGGTTTATTAATAGAAAGGAGAGGATGAGATAAATGTGAGAAAATAGTTCAGTCCTAAAGAAATGATTAATATATAGCATCCATTTAGCTAGCTTTCTGTTTATACTCTACCACAGAAGTGCTAGTAGTCCTCAGTCAGTCCCAAGAGAGAAGTAAAGAGAGAGAGCAATCTGGTCTAGCCTCAGTTCATCTAACTTCCTCTCTACCCGTTGACTCTCACATATCTTACCTCATAAACCAACTGTTGCCCTACCTCCTTTGCCAGTGACACCCTGGAGACATTTAGCCTTTCTCCTGCCTCGTTGACCCCTACCTTAATTTCTGACTTTCCGGATGATTTCACAGGCACCAGAGTTTAGATTCTATCTTTGTGATCAAAGCCTCTTAAAAATTTCCTTCACACAATCCCTTCCCCCTCTGATTCTTTGGGAGACCAGTATGTTAAGTCTCCTTATTCTTGGTTAACCAGGAGATTAACACATCAGGTCTCCCCAATGAATCATTCTACATATGGAGTCTATACATTAGGAGTTATATCGCAGCTTTCATAGAGGCAATTACAACAATTTGGGAATAAAAGGCAAAGAGAGAAAGAAAAAAAAACGAATGATAGGCGCATTGACAAAAAGCCAATTTAAGGCCCCTCCCTTTTGGACTAAGAGTTTATAATCAGGATAAATGATAGGCTCAACCCTCTTCAGTTCAGTTCATTATATCTAAAAGTTCACCTTGGATGTCTTGATATAGTGTGATTTCTACAAGCATCCTTATAACATCTCCAGAAGATCCACTTTCCTGGTCCAAAGTGTTGATATTCTTTTCCTGTGTGTGTAAATTAGGTAAAATAAAGGAAACTCATTGAGGTTAAGAATTTTGTGCTACTGCGTTTTTAAACACAATAACAAGATATTTCTTAGAGATCATTTTTTGGGCAGTTAATAAAAGCATGGGAACAATGAAAATTGCCAAAGTTCAGTCTATATGGTCAAATCAGATAGAGGCAAACTCCTTAAATGTTACTATTGTGGCAAAGAAAGAAATACTTAATTTCTCAATTGGATTTTCTAAATTGTGTTTATTTCAAAATAAGTATGAGTATATATATATATATGTACATATATATGTGTTGTTTTGAAAGTAACATTTTAGTGCTTAATTTGCTAAACTTCATGGTAATAAATTTGTAATGTTATATAGATTATTCAATCACTGCTTTTAATTAAATAGTAATTTATGTTTGTCTCTCATCCCTCTATATACTTGTTAATTACTTGCTGATCTCAAAACAAAAATTTGCTTTTCTGTGCTGATAATAGGACTTGCTTGGCATCTTTTGGAGAGATGTAGTCATGTCTCTGTTCAGCAGGCTGATTGTTTTACATCATGAATCATTTTCATTCCGGTACTTAAAATGAAACAACCAATTTTTTTAAAACTCATAATTAATTTTCTGAATTGAATTCCTGCTTAGTAAAACAATCACCCTGCTGAACAGAGACATGACTACATCTTTCCAAAACATGCCAAGCAAGTGATTCAATAATCTATAATATTATAAATTTATTTCAATCTTTATAAAAGGAAGAGGCAATTGAGCACTAAAGATTTTTCATAGTCAAGGAATAGTACTCCTAAATCCTATTACATATTTAAAATATTAAAATTAAAGGAGAAAGTTTTAAATCCAAAAGTTTAAGATGGAACATCTGTAAGATAGTTTGAAATGTGATTAAATTACATACTTTTAGAATAGGAATGATTTCGTTGGTTAATTATAAAAATCAATGTGATTGATAAGAACTGCATGTATCAGGGATTTTTTTTAATCATAATAAGTTATCTCAGGTCACCAATTTGTATTATGGGCTAAATTAATGTTTGGCATGAATTGGATGAAGCATTGTGCTTAGATATAGTGTTTAAATGGTACATTCTGTGCAAAATCTGGGGTCTTTAGGTCATTGATTAGGAATTAAAATAGCAGTGGAGTATAGAACCTTTGGAATGAAGAGTGGTGAAAGTGAAATGATGAAAGTGCAAAGAATTTTGGTTTTAATATGAAAGGAGAAATACAACATTTCAAATTGAGATTTTTGTCAGGTCTACAATGTGATATACTTTCTGCTTCTTTAAGTTAAAGAAACCCAGTTTGCGAAACAAGTTCTTCACTGACAAGATATTTAACTATTTTTCTCTTTTACTTCCTTGCCTATGGTAAAAGATGCTGATATTTTAAACCTTTGCCCACTGTACTTGACCCCCAGAGTGCTACAAATCACTCCATCTAAGGATTTTTAGACAGAAGGATGATGAGCCCTGTACCTCTGCAGTCTACAATGGATCATCACCAACAACAGAATCCTTTCTTTCCCAACTCCACTTAACTGCTGCTGGTATATCACAGCAATTGCTGCCTATTCACAGGAGGTCTGCAATTATTAGTACTTGTGTAAGCTCTAGAAGAAAGCCCGTTAGTGTTAAGTAGTGTATGTAAAATTGATAATCATGTACATTTATTTTATATTTGTGTTCCTACAATTTAAACTGATAACTTCTGAACTGGCAACCATGAAAGGTTAACCATTCTCTATGTATCTTGTATTTCGAGATGTTGTAACTTTTGTGGCAGATTTATATCCAAATTAACTACCTTGTTTTGTAAATGTTGCTTGAAGCGAGTTTTAAGAACCAAAATCATCTATTATGATTCATTTAACTAGAAATGAGAGTGGTAAAGTTGGTTAGCATCGATATGGATACCCTAGGTGCAATCCATTTGATTTTAATCCATATAATGATTTTAGACCAGAGTATTCTGTTTTTTTTTTTTTTTGAGTAACTATAACTTCTATCTAAAGTTTGTTTGTTCTGTTAGACTTTCAGATCAAGACCTGGAACTTATTTTCAAGTGGAATTCTCTTTCCTACGTCTATCCTATTCAAGCTGCCAGTAGTACTCCAGACTCCAGACTCTACAATGTTTTGAACATCAGAAAGAGGCAGCCAAATCATTATATCAAGCCAGTAATCTAAATATGACTTGGATAGAAAAGAAAATGTTTTGACTTCAGGATAATGTAACCCAGAATTGTTGCATTCCATTTTGTTTGTATTCTCCATCTCAGTAAGGGAAAGTCACTTCTGGATTATGCATACTTCATAGGGTATATTTAGAATCTTTTTCCACAATTTCCACAATTAAATTTGGATCTTCAGCTCAGAATGATGGCCTATATTTTCTTTATTCATATATAAGTTCTGTTTTGGACAGGTTGAGTTTAAGCTGTATACACCAAATCCATTTCTAGGTCTCTAAAACAGTTTGAAATATTAGAGTTTCATTCAGGGTAGAGATTAAAACTGCATCAATAGAGTGGTAAATCATCTACAAAGAGATGGTAATTGAATCCATGGGAGGTGATGATATTTTAAGTGAATTAGAAGAAGGGGGAAATGAGAAGAGGACCCAGGATAGATCTTTGGAGTGCACCAAGGTTTTCTGGACATGACTGAATGAAGATCCTAAAAGGTATGGCAATGGAGCAGTCAGAATGATAGGAGAAGAATCAGGAGAGAACAGCATCATGAAAAACAAGAGATAATAGTATACAGAAAAAAGGCTATTAAATGTAAGTGAAAATTTGTTCAATCCATTAAATGTTATCAGTAATATAGGAATCAGAGTGCAAAAAGGAAAGGAAACTAATTATGAGTGTTACCCAATGGTCCATTTTACACCCCACCTATTTTCAGTCAATACTTTCTGACTTGGTGATAACATCATCTCCTAAGAATTTATTCCTTAGATCAATATATCTAGATTTAACCTCTTTCCTGAGTTGATATCACATATTTTCTCCAGTATGATATCAGAAACTGTCTTATCCCATTACTTATCGCATTGGATATCCCTTAGATATCACAAACTCAACATGTCCAAAACAGAATTCATTGTCTTCATACCTGAAGGAAATGAGACTGGGAAATCCTTCTGGGTAAAGCTCTGACTTTATTGTAAGCAAGAGAATCACACTATTCAGAATAACAGTGTCTATAGACATCCAGTATAATTTGAGACTTCATGTTGCAAAATATATACTCTTGTATAGCTTCCTGTCTGTCCTAATAATAAATCCCTGATCTATATTTCTGGAAAATCCCCAATCTCCACAAAGGTGACCAGACTTGCATGGCTAGTTACTGTCTGGGCAACCAGACCTTCATCACTAGCCACCCTTTATATGATTCAATTTGATATTGTATGATGTATAATCACACTGTTATGATTAACATAGTAACACATTTATGGTAACACACACTTAAGGCTATTATTCAGGTCCTACCCTAGGTTACATTCTTAATCTGTTAACATGGGCAGACTCATTTCTTGGACTATATTCTTACTACAAATCACACAGTTAGTGTTTATAACTCTAGTATGGTATTCTAAACACAGTAAAAACATTGATTAAGGCCTTGATTATTGTTTTTTTCCCAATACACAGTCCAAAACTAATTCCTTTCCTAATCTTAGTTTCTCTATTACTTTTGGGCATATCATCATAGTCCAAAGACTTAAACTTTGATATGATATTTTACTCTTCCCTGGTACTCACCCCACATGTCCAATTCCTTGCCAAATTATTGTTTCAACATTCACAATATGCCTTGTATAAATATTCTCTCTACTCAGACAGTAATGTAACTAGTGCAGGGACTCATAATTCTTCCCTATATTACTGCAATAATCCTCCATATGGTCTCCTTGGCTCAACTCTTTTCAACAGAAATCCATCTTTCATTCAGCTACCAATTTGATTTTCTTAATTTCAAGGTCTGATTATTTCATGCCCTGCTCAGTGAACTCTAGTGATTCTCTATTTATAGGTTAAAATATTAATTTATTTGACATTTAAAACCCTTTTTAACATGGCCTTTTCCCAGCCTTCTTGCATTTTACTCTTTCCCATATGCACTTTATAATCCAATTCCATGGGCATAATTCAGTTCCTCCATGATTTTACTGTATCTCTTGGTCTAAAAACCTTTATAATAGATGTCTCTCATGCCTGGAATGTTCTTCCTCCTTACAGACATATCTTAGTTTCCCTGGGCACCTTCAAGATTCAGTTCTTATCTTCTGTAGGACACCTTCTTGTTGCCCCCAACTGTTAATGGTGGTAGTTTATTTTCAGTTACTCCTGGTTATTTACCTGCTGTATCCTCCATTATAATGGATGATCCTTGAAGACAAGGATTGTATTTTGTATTTCTTCATAATCCCAGCAATTAGCATAGTCTCTCATAAAGTAAAAACTTAATGAATTCCTGTTGCCTGATTGAAAATAAACAAGCAAGCAAGCACGGAAGATATTTAACACTTATTAGAGGCCAATTAAAATATATGTCTCCACTCAGGACCAGAAAAATGACAAGGAATGTATTTCTCATCTTCTTCCCTTCCTTCCTTTCTCAGATGATAGTATCATAATGATTGACATAGTGATTTTTGACCAGGAATGTTAAGTATCAACATATAGGAATGGGAGGAAAGTTAAAAGCCAAAAGATGGTTTTGTTTTTGGCTTTTCCCTGCTGCAGCATATGAATCTTTGACCTATGATCTTTCTGACTCATTTGTTTTAGAAGTTTTTTTAATATGACTGAGCACATAAACCTAGGATTTGCCCTCAAAGATGTTATAGCTAAATTGAATGAAATAATAATTATACACATAGAACAGAATGGAGATCTATTTTTGATCAATTTCAGTATATATATATATATATATACACACAAAACTGTTTGGCCTGACTATCAGCCTCAGCAAAACAGAGGTGCTGTTCCAACCTGCACCAGGGAGGCCAACGAACCAACCGTGTATTACAATCAATGGCACGCAGCTTTCTAACGTCAACACTTTCAAGTACCTGGGCAGCACCATCGCCAACGAAGGGTCCCTTGACCACGAGATTAATGCCAGTATCCAAAAGGCCAGCCAGGCACTCGGGTGGCTGCACTGCAAAGTCCTCCGACACAGCGGTGTAAGCACTGCGACGAAGCTCAAAGTGTACAATGCAGTGGTCCTAAGCTCGCTCCTGTACAGTTGTGAGACATGGACACTGTACCGGAAGCACATGAAGCAGTTGGAGCAATTCCACCAACATTCCCTCCGGTCAATCATGAGGATCTGATGGCAGGACTGAATCACCAACCAGGAAGTCCTCGACAGAGCCAACTCCACCAGCATCGAATTCATCGTCCTCCAAACCCAGCTACGATGGTCTGGACACGTCATCCGCATGGACCCACAGTGAATACCAAGACAGGTATTCTACGGTGAACTGTCAGCTGGACTCAGGAAACAAGGCTGACCAAAGAAAAGATTCAAGGATCAGCTAAAGTCCAACTTGAAGTGGGCTGGCATGACACCAAAGCAACTAGAACTCGCAGAAGCAGCTGGCGAACCCACATTAACCATGCCACCATCACCTTTGAAGATGAGCGATGTGCGTGAACGCCAACACCAGGCCACAACCACACCTCCCGTAACAACTGGCGTCCCTTGCCCTGTGTGCCACAAACTCTGCGCCTCAGCCTTTGGACTTCAAAGCTACATGAGGGTATATCAATAGATGATAACGCGCAAAGACAATAGTCATTCTCGGCTTCTGAGAGACTACTACTACTACTACTACCTATATATCAGTGGCAAGAAAGAAAGAAAGAAAGAAAGAAAGAAAGAAAGAAAGAAAGAAAGAAAGAAAGAAAGAAAGAAAGAAAGAAAGAAAGAAAGAAGATATAGCAAAATTTTAAACTATATGTGATCAAAAACAGGGAGAAGAAACAACTAACACATTATATTATATAATATAAAAATATAAATATAAAATATAAATATATATAAATATTATAATATAAATATATTTTATATATAAATATAAACACCAATTAACAAGATGAAATTTAATAGAAACAAGTAAATGATGCCAGTTCATTAATACACAAATATTCACTAAGTGCCTACTATATGCAAAATTCTGTGACAGGTGCCCATGTGATGGAGTATACAGAGCAATAACACTGGATGGTCTTACTGACAATGTATTTCTCACAATGTAATCCAATGTAAACAACGAGGTGATGATAGCAAAGAGTCAAAACTGCATTACCACACATTATATACATTGCAAGATAATAGGATATCAGTGGGTACAGAATTCAAAGAACGGACCTCTTCAGAATATTTCCTTGCCAAAAGAGATGAAGCTTGAGCTAAGTCTTACAGATGAAGATTTATAGAACAACTTTCCCTAGATTTGGGGGGAAAGGACTACATCTTGTAGTTCACCAAAAATGTTCAGAAAATATCAATTATGTAATTTAGCGTGGCTTATGTTTTAAAGTTCTTAAATATGGCATGCTAGTGCCTTGATGACACTAACTTATTTTTACTTTCCACATCAACCAAGAAAATTTTCCCCATAGAGAGCCAAAGATTAAATCTGTCTTGCAATGGACATTTCCCCAAGGGCAATCATATTTGTAAGATGACTGCATCATTCAGTCCTACTTTTGTATAAAGGCTTAGGGATTCAGCATTCAAAGGACACGTTCTTTCTAGTTGTGAGTAAAGACAGTCATTTCTCCCTTCCACATGAGTCTGGTAAGATGGAGACCTTTTTTTCTATTTCTATCATTCATTTTGACACTTGTTTATTTGGAAAGAACTGCTTTATTAAAAAGAAAACTGGGATAGAACCTGGACTTGTGATTTCATTAGCATAGTATATGGAATAATCGAGTAAGGAAGTTATTATTACCAACATATATCAGTACCTTATATGCAACCTATAGTCTTAGAGAGTTGGTAGTGAGGTTAAGTGCCTAGGCCCATGGTTACTTAGGAAGTATGTTTCAGAGGCGATATTTGAACCCAGGTTTTGTTGGATCCCCATCTATCTCTTCATTCACCACTATCAATAAGCTGCCTCATTATCATATTAACTCCAATTTTGCTTTCTCATTGCACATATACATATTTTTTCTTCCCATATGTGACCTGAGCTAGCAGAGAATAGGGATTCAATTTGTTCCAGTTTCTGACTCAGAAATAAGTAAATGGAATGGTCACTTAGTATATGCCTTTTGAATTAAATTGAATTAAAGGTCATGAAAGAGAAAAGGGGGGATTCATACAGGTAAATGAGGGATGAAGAAAATTCAGAGAGAAGAGAACAGGAGGAGTCTATCTACAATTGTTAAAGACTTCTAACTATTGGGAGATTGATAGGGAAACTGCTACTCTAGAAGAAGAGGATTTTGATTCCATTTCCCTCTATAATTCTTTTGTTTTATAGTTAACTTAAAAAAAAACAATTTAACATCTCTTAACCTTCCCAATCCAAACCCTTTAAATGTATCCCTTTCAGAGGAGAGGAAGAGCCTACTGGGAGACCTTGCTGGGTAAAGATCTATTTTTACTGTGTGCAGAGAAATCACAGGTCAGCAGACTCTCCAGTTGAATATAAGACATCAAATTGTAAAACACACTTTTAAAATTTCATGTCTGTTCCTACACCCCTACAAAAGGTCTTCAAGAGGTCTTAGCTACCATTTCCGGACCTCCTGGTTTACATGACCTTTTATGGACCCCCTGGCCTTTGAGACTATTTCCAGAACTTTCCAGACCTCCTGGTCTTTGAGACTATTTCTAGATCTCCTGGTCTTCATGAACTTTGGATGACCTCCCAGTCCCTGTAACTTCTTACATGGTTTGGTTTGATATAAAGTACATTATAAAATAGATTCACACACTTAAGATTAACTTAGAAGCTTAGTTATGATTAATATGATAACGTGCTTAAAATCACTATAATATACACACATTTGAAATTAAATTTCATTCTTATAGGCCCATGAAGTTGCCACAAGTGAGACTCAACACAATTTTGCATAAATACTTGCTTTAAGAAGGAAATATTTAGGTTTAAACCACTGTGAATTAAGATTTTAGAAGGTGGAAGTTTCAACTTTTTTTTCATTATGTAATGAGAGTCCTTTCAAGATTTTTGATTGTGGAACTAGATGATCAGAGATTTCTAGGTTTCTTTGAATTCTTTTTGTCCCTTTCATTGCATTATTCTTTCTCCTGTCCACATATGCAAGAGTTAATAGAACAATTTCAGGTACTCTGGTACACCTTATTAACTTATTTACAAGAATAAAAGGATCTTCTCTTCCTAAGCTTTATCAAATATGCTAGGATTTCTATTTCCTCTTAATCCATGTTCATTTCATTCCACTGATTTTTGCCTTTTATACTCAATTACTAAATCAAACTCTCTCAAAAAGTCACCATTACTCCACAATTATTAAATCCAATTACATTTTCATGTTTTGCTCCTTCTTAACTTTTCATTCAAAAATATTCATTAAGCAAGCCACATATGCAATTTATTGGTAGATATAAATGGGAAAAGAAATCAAGTAGTTCTTGGCTTCTGGGAGCTTATACTCTTTTGAGGTTGTGTTAGAGAAAACACCAACAAAGAAGATATTATGGGAGGATTCGTGGATGAGGTTGTGCCTAAGGTGGCTTTTAAAAGGAAGACAAGGAGTCACATTCCAATCACAAGAGATATTTTGTACCTGTATGAAGGTAGTAGGCGATGACCTGTTGTGTTAATAGAACTTGATTAGTCTACAGTCTTTAATTATTCAAATTAAGTTTGAATATAGACTACATGAAGAAGAGTTTTGTAAAAATAAGACTGAAAAGATATATCATAGAAGTACTAGGATAACAGACTTTCAGTTAATATCTTTTCCAAGGAGCAATAAGAAGTCCCTGATGGTTTTTGAGGTCATTTGAACAAAGACTGGAGATAGAGATACTTTTTAGGAGGTTATTACAATAGTTGGATCTATAGGAGATAAGAGTGAAATAAAGAGTTAGCTTTGAATGGATAAAAGAAACAAGTATTAGAAGTAAGATAGAAAGGAATTTGAAGATTTGGAATGTGATTAATGTGAAAGGTCAGGGAGAAGAAATATTTAAAGATAAAAACAATTTTATGAACTTCAGTGCCTGGAAAGACAGTAGCACCTTCAAATATGAAAAACTGAGAAGTGATGGCTTGAGAAAGGGAATGGAAAACAATAGCTGATTTTGTAAAGATTTAATATGAGATGCTGTTAAGACTGTCCAAATAGAATTGTATAGTAGGTAATGATGCAGGAGTAGCATTCAGAAGAGACATCAAGTTGGTACACGAACATTTGGAAGCCTTCTGCAGAAAAATGATAATTAAATCCCCATTGCTTAATGTTTCTTTCAAAATGTTTCTTTTCTTACTCTTCCCTATATTTTAAGGTGGGGTGGGGAGATTTCCATATTTCTACCATCATGTATCTTTCCTTTTATTATTTTACTTTATTCTTAGATACTTTCATTTGCTCACATCTCTAATTACTATCTATATATTCATCAAAAATACCTGGCTCTTCAGTTCTCTTCTAAGGTCTAAATCCGCTCCAGCTGGCTCTCTTTGACTCTCCTTTCTTTCCCTTAATTTTTTTAACTGAGTCACTGATAATGTTCAGATTGTCTCTGTCTGTCTGTCTTTGTCTCTGTCTCTTTCTCTCTCTTGCTCCCTTCATCTCTCTCTGTCTCTCCCTATCCCTCCACCACACACACACACACACACACACACACACACACACACACACACACACACACACACACACGCTTCCTCTATCTTTTCAAACTTATCTTACAGAAAAAAAAAAAAACTTATCTTGGTTATTCAAAGATCTGTTGAAAGTATTCCTCTGCTTTTTTTTTTTTCAAAAAAGAAATTCTGTTTTCTTTTTGTCTACTGAGTGAATATTAAACTCCTTCACCTAGTGTTAGAGGACTTCCAAAGTGTGGAACTATTCTATATTTTCTACTTTTTCTCATATTACCCTAAGTCATACACACTAAATTTTAGTCAAATCATGCCACTGTCAGTCATTTACTACCCTCTAAACTTTTCTACCTACATAATTTTCCTCAGACTGTTCCTGGCTAAAAATCTGAAAGTAAGTAACAGATCTTTCCATGGACTGCATACAACAGAAACAGAGACCACTAAATTGTACATAAAAATTCTGTGACCTACATACTGACTTAGAAAAACATATGTCAACATTTTCTTGTTCTTTTATAATTGTATTAATTTTGTGAAATATTTCCTAGTCAGATTACAGTCTGATTATGACTGCAGTTGAGAATTTGGTGGGTTACATGTGGTGTTGTATGAATATATATATATATAACCCTTAGAATCAATACTATCAGTTCCAAGGCAGAAGAACTGTAAGGGCATGGCAACTGGTGTGCCCAGGGACACAAGTAGGAAGTGCCTGAGGACATATTTAAACTCAGAAATTTCCATCTCTATATATGGCTCTCTAAACACTGAGCTACCTTGCTGCCTATATACATAAATATGTATATATTTTTAATCTGAAAAGCAAATATGATAACTACATTAAAACCTATGAATATCTATAGTTTTCCAAATGTCCTTATGACATAAATGTGTATTCTTTTATGAAAGGTGGAGATAAATGGGTATGGATAATGCAATGAACTCTTTCACCTCTATTGTATTCATGACTTACAGTAGACACACCAATAATAAAGGGTCCATAATTTTATATGTCAACATTTATTAATAGAATCCATCATTTACCCTTTCATCAAACATTTATCAGCCCAGAGAACTAGGAACTTAAGAAATGAGGCCATATGTTGGTTCATTTTGGGAAATAGTTTTGATTGGAAAATCCATGTTTCATTTTCATATATAGTGAGGGAATTTCTCTTGTATTTCTGCAGAATCTGAGCTGTATGAAAATAAAGGCTAATTTCCAAGGCTACGATGGTGACTTTAAACAACTTGACATCTCCATTTCCAACCTTTTACCTCATTGGCATCCCAGGACTTGAAGGATCCCATGTCTGGATCTCCATCCCTTTCTGTTGTCTCTATGCTATTGGTCTTTCAGGAAACAGCATGATCCTGTTTGTCATTTTCACAGAGCAGAGTCTTCATGAGCCCATGTATTATTTCCTTTCTATGCTATCAGCTACTGACTTAGGCTTGATTATTTCCACAATGTCAACAACATTAACTGTTCTTTGGTTTGATTTGAGAGAAATTAGCTTAGATGGCTGCATTGTCCAAATGTTCTTCCTGCATGGGTTCACAGTTATAGAAACTGGGGTTTTGGTGGCCATGGCCTTTGATCGTTTTGTGGCTATCTGTGACCCTCTGAGATATAACACCATCCTCACCAATGCCAAGATCCTTCAGATTGGTCTGGTAATATTCATGCGTATGATAGTATTGTTGGTGCCCACACTTTTGCTGCTAAAACGGTTGTCATTTTGTAAAATGAATGTGCTCTCCCATTCCTACTGTTACCACCCTGATGTGCTCAAATTGGCATGTTCAAATACCAAACCCAATAGCTTCTGGGGCTTAACTGGACTTGTCTTGACATCAGGGATAGATACCCCATGTATCATCATCTCCTACATCCTGATCATCCGTTCTGTCCTTAGTATTGCATCACCCACAGAGCAGTACAAGGCTTTCAGCACATGTGTGTCCCATATTGGAGCTGTTGCCATATTTTATATCCCTCTGATTTCCCTGTCCCTAGTACACCGCTTTGGCCAGTCAGCTCCAAAGATTGTACCAACAATGATGGCCAATATCTACTTAATCCTTCCACCTGTACTCAACCCTGTTATCTATAGTCTGAAAACTGCACAGCTTCGTGGAGCTTTGATCAAATTGCTCCTTGCAAAGAGGATCCCTATGTTAGGTTGAGGTTATATAAAATAAATAATGATATGTTCTAGTAGGTAGAATAGGTGCATGTTTTTAGAGGTGATTGGGGAATGAACTCTATTTCCTTAGATGATTAGCTTGGAAGTAACTCTAATTTTCATTATATATATATATATATATATATATATATATATATATATATATATATATATATATATATATACAACAAAGGCTGAAGAATTTATGGAGATCTGGTCAGGCCTGGAACCAGATGGAGAAGAAAGCCAAGCGTTCTTTGAGACCAGACACCACAAAAACACACCACATACATAACATAAATGAAAGGATAATGATGCAGAGTAGTGCAAGTGATTTGTAGAGAGCTCCAGCAGATCTTTTCTTGACATTATACACACATCAAACTGGAGGCTGTTGGAAATGTGAGATTAGAGGGCAGGATAGGGAGATTTGAAAAATATCAGCATGAAGATGGTAATTAAATCCATGGAAGCTGATGAAATCATTAAGTGAAGTAGTAGTATAAAAGGAAAAGATAAAGAGTATAGAACTGAACCCTGTGGTGTAATGGAGAAAAGTTTTGGGGATGACAGAGCTATGGCTACTCTCCCAGATTTGCTCTTGTCCCCCCTCCACTACTCGAGACCAAAGGGTTTCTTCTTAGGAAGATGTCCCTCCCCCTTGATGCTGTGCACTCACACTTGATTCAAAGCTTGGGGAAAAGATAACTACTTTAATGTCAATTAACTCAATCAGGGTAATACAACGGCATAACTGACAGGGAGAAGAATGGAAAAGGAAAGTGGGAGAAAGAGGTCCCTTTCTCTAGATAAATCCCTTTTCCCTCCCTCCTCGAATTTGGGGGGGAACTCAGGTTTTGGCAGCCTGACCCCTCTGATAGATAATCAGGTTGACTGACCCTGGGTTTGGCCCCTTGGCCACAATTCAGACCCAGGGCACCAGGAGCTGAGGTAAAGTCTGACAGAGATTCAAAATGCCTTTCTCAGGTCTCTCTTCAATAGTCTTTTCAATTGGGAAATGTTGGGGGGAAGGATTTCTAGTCACAAGCAGAAAAAAGGTTGGTAACCCTCAGGAGAAAATCTTATTCACCCCTCCCTCTTCAGCTTCTCCAGACTGAGAAACAAACTGCTCTTCAGAGGGAACTTTCTGCTCCTCAAGATTTCAGCCTCCTGGGGCCCCTCCCCTGTCAAGGTGATCAGATCCACACATTCTTCAGTGTGGCACTTTTTTCCTAATGCCAGCCTCTGTCACAGTGGGATACCTATCCTTAGAGGGGATATTCTGCATGAAGATTCAGCAGAGGAGACAGAGGTGGAGTGGTTAGATAAATAGGAAGAAAACCAGGAGACAATGGAGTCCTGAAACCATAGAAAGAAGTATATAACAAGGAGAAGAGGGTGGTCAATATTGTCCATGACTTCAGAAAGATCAAAGAGAATGATAATTGAAAAAGACCATTGGATCTGGTACTCACATCTGAGTTTTTAGAAAAGATCCTACCTCCAGCTTATTCACAGAATGGGCAGAATACAAGCAATGTGCTAAAGCTCAGCACCTGATAACCCATGCCTTCTTTGTTCGTTGTTATAAAGGTTTTAGAGATGAGATATGAAGATAGAAGGATGATAAATGGCAATACAGTTATGAGATAGCAAATAAGAATTGAATTTCTAGAGTATATTAACTTGCCTTTTGCCAGAAAGAAACATATCACTGGATAATGATTTGGTGAGATGAGATGTTCTAAATGTTTGTGCTTGAGGGAGGAAAGGACAATTATTTCCCCAGACACTTAGACTGATACTGTGAACATCTATTAGAAATTAGCATGAAGTTATACATGTCCATTGCCCAGCATAAATACATTAATGGTTTGGGAGAAGATATAGCATAATGGAGAATTAATGGATATCTCTCTATTACTGGAACCAGGTATATCAGTCATCCAATTCAGGACTTGCAAATACACCAAGTCATGCTGGAGACTTGATATTAAAATGCAGAGAAGTGTCAGTGATTTCAAGAAAGCCTCAAATCACTAGACTCACCATTTATTAACAAAAGAATTCAATGTCCTAAACTCCCAGTATTTTAATGTTAGTGGATTCTGAATAGTCAATTTGTTAGAATGATTAAACCTATATACCTTCTTATGTACTTCTTAACAGGAGGAATATAAGGCCCTCAATTGTCAATTCTGTTTGGAGAGGTATATAAAGATGGCTAGGATTGGAAAGTGCAGGCTCCACAGAGCCTGTAAATCACATTAGGTTGAGGAAAACAGTCAGAGGTCTATGTTGGAGCAACAATAATGATAATAACAATAATACTGATAACAATAACTAGCATTTATAGTTTTATAAAGATTTATAAAGCACTTATTTTTTAAATTAAAAAAATGTAAATACTTTTCCATGTTTACATATTTCATTTTCCCCCCTCTACTCTTCTATCCCCCCTCCCAGATACAATAAGCACTTCCACTGGGTTATACAAATGTTATCACTTACACCTATTTCCATATTATTCATATTTGCAATAGTGAATCTCTTAAACTAAAACCCCAAATCAAATATCCATATAAACAAATGATGAGTTATTTGTTTTTCTTCTGCATTTATACTCCCACCATTCTTTCTCTCCATGTGGATAACATTCTTTCTCATAAGTCCCTTGGGATTGTCTTGTATTAGCAAAGTCCATTATATTTTATTATTCCACAATGTTTCACTTTCTGTGTACAATGTTCTCTTGGTTTTGCTCATTTCACTCTGCATCAGTTCCTGGAGGTTCTTTCAGTTAATATAGAAATTTTCCAGTTCACCATTCCTTTTAGCACAATAGTATTCCATTACCTTTATATACCACAATTTGTTCAGTTGTGCCCCAATTGGAAGGCATCCCCTCATTTTACAATTTTTTACCACAACAAAGAGCTTGGCTATGAATAGTTTTGCACAAACATTTTTCCTTTTTATCTCTTTAGGGCACAAGCCTATTAGTGGTATTGTTGTATTAAAGGCCATGCATTCTTTTAAAGTCCTTTGGGCATAGTTCAAAATTGCCTTCCAGAATGCTTGCATCAATTGTGAACCACTTTCTAAATATCGTTTCATTTTATCCTCAAAACTCAAGGAAATAAATACTATTATTATTCATATTTTGTAGATGAGAATACTGAGATGAACAGTGGTTACGTTTCTGAGACTGCATTTGAACTCAGGTCTTCCTGACTTCAGTGCACCTGAAGCTATATGAACATTGAGATAAATCCCCAACTACTGAGCATGGATTTATTCATTCTGAAAGGGGAAAAGGCAATGTATAGATTGAGAAAAAACAAAGGATATAAAAAAATAGTCTCAAAGGGCCCCAAGGCAGCATTAAATAATGAAGTGAAGAAGCCTTGAGTTTCACTATGACCCCAGATACTCCTTCAATATATATTCCTAGGCAAGTGATTTAACTGTTACTCTTGTTCCTCAACTATAAAATGGTCATAATAAAACTCAAGGTGGTCCTAAGGATCAAATGAGATGATTTATATTAAAATGATTAAAATAAGAAAAATTCTTTTATTTTATTAACTTTAATAAAGTAAGAAAAACTGGAGTTTCCCCCAGCTGAAATTAACTAACTCCCTAAAGCTTGAATCTCTTTAGATTATATCAACCAATCCCATGCAGGGAAATAGGGGTGTGTGGCCCCTCTTTAGCATGGGATTGGTCCAATTCAAGACCAATCCCATGCCAGGAAGTAGTAGGGAGGGACCCCTGAGGCACGCTGGGGGATACAGATCCCCTAGCCACAGTACTTTAAAACCCACAATATAAAGCAATTTATGATTCTTAAGGAATGCCCTATATGAATGTCAGTTCATTCCTCCTATTTTTGTTATCTCTCTCTTCCTCCTTATTCTCCTCTTTTTCCTTTTTTTTCCTTCTAATTTTGACCAGTGAGATTGAAATCTAGGCCTATTTGGAACAGACTAATCCTAGTGAAGGATTCAAGCCAGGCTATTCATCTCCCACACTTCTTTGTAAAGATACTTCTCCCAATTAAAAAAAAAAGTATGAGTTGAGAGGTCAATGCTGAAGTCTTGACAAAATATGCCTAAAAACATATACAAAGAGAATTAGCTCTGTTTTGCTACACTTTTCAATAAGAAAGATATGTTTATTCTGGGTATATTCAAAAGGAGTTGTTAACATTTTTTTCTTCTAGAAGCTAAAGTCTACTGTGTGGCAATAGAAATGTATATATTGAGATCATCTTACTCCATTGATCCGAAACTTTCTCTTTTAGGCTCATTGGACCATAAACAACAATGTCAATGTGGCTGAAAGATATATAACATCTCCTGCTATATAAGACAGTGAATCCTGAGTGACAAGTATATTCTTCTCTCTCTTTTTACAAAGAATACTTGTGGCACAAATTTCTATGCCTTATTTGGCAGCCTGGCCTTTGTGAATTGAGGGAGAAAAGCTACCCATAATTGCTTTATTTTGTTTGAGTTTGATATTTACTGTGGAAGTCATTGTCAACTAAAGTCCAACATTGTAACCCATGTATATCTATCTACACCTGCTAAATTTCTTTGTAGTTGTGGAAGAAATTTCAACTCTAAACTGCTCAAAGAGAACTATGGCATATTTAATTTAAAAATGGCCTCCAGGAGGCAGATGTTAGTATATTGGATAGAGGGCTGGGCCTGGAGTCAGGAAGATCTAATTTCAAATACCATCAGAGACACTTAATACCTGTGTGATGTTCAGCAAGTCATTTAACCTCTAGTTGCTTCAGAATCCTCAACAGTTACATGGGGATAATGATAGAATATTCCTATCCCGGTTGCATGCTTACTGTTAATCTGGGCAAGTTACTGAACCTTTAAGTACTCTAGGCAGCTTTATAAAATTGAGGTAAAAAGGCACCGACTTAAATTGGTAGAAAGAGTTTCATCAATTGAGAGTTCATATCAATGAAATCTCATGCCCATTTTTTAAAGCCTATTCCAGACTACTGAAAGTCCTTGCAGAGTGCTTTCACAGTGAGCAGAAGGTTCTAATATTAATAATCTGATTACTCCTGCTCCCTGTGCAGAATCTTACAGAAACAAAACGAGTAGGACCAGTAGAAAACCTCAACTGAGTATTTCTGATCTGGGCTTGTTCTTTGCTCCTTAGGCAGTCTAATGGACTCTTTTATTCCAGGCACTTTTCATGTTGGTGTCAGATGTGGTAGAAGTGCCTGATCTGCTTTAGCCTTCCTGAAGTTCAGGACTCCCCAAATCAAGTAATCCACCAGGTATAGACTTCCAGCATCAGAAATTATGGTGTGCAAATTACTTTCAGTTGTGACTATTTTTAAAAAATGTTTGATACTGATTTCAGTATAATTGGCTTCCTTTGTAATCATTTTGTTGTTGTCATTTTTCAGGCTTCATGATACCATTTCGGGATTTCTTGACAAAGATACTGGAATGGTTTGCCTTTTCCTTCTCTAGCTCTAGATGAAGAACTGAAGCAAAGAGGTTGAATTGACTCCCTAAAGAGTCCCCTAGCTAGTAAGTGTCTGAGACCCGTTTTGAATTGAGGAAGAGAAATCTTCCTAATTCCAAACCTGGCCCTCCATCCACTGTATCACCTAGCATATTTAATCACATGTATTTTATTTTATGTATTTAAAAACATAATTCTGAGCAGAAGACCATAAACTTCACCAGATTGACAAAGGTATTAATCACACACACTCATGAAAGGATCTCCTTTTTAGGTGGTTCAAAATTACAGTTTATATGAAATTAAGAAGTTAAATTCATATGAGTCTAGATATTAGCAAAAAGCAACCAGTCTAAAAATTGCTTATTGGAAAAATCACTGACTTCCAGATAGTCTTAAACTTCCAGTTGCCTAAGGAGTGATCCAGAGGAGAGGAGATTAAGAGAAAGTAGTATGTGAGGCTGCTGATTACCAGGAACATACCCTTCAGCAAAAAAAAAAAAAAAAGGCAGAGGAAAGTATGCACATATACTATGTGTTTTGTTAAATTTTTGTGATTTTTGAGAAATTGAGAAAAACTCATTAGAGAATTGTATCAACAATTTCCCCCAGTTCCATTCATTGGGGTCAACAAGGAAGCCTGATTACCTCTTCCTTTGGCTCCTTGCCTATAGGAGATCCAGCTGAATCAGGTATGTCAGTTTAGAAAGCCTCAGTCTGAGCCTGGGATATTTCGATATCATTTCAATCTCTATCATCTATAATTGATCTTAGCTCTTATGTTATCTAAGGCCTGTTTTGATAAATAAAGAGAACTGAACCTGTTCTTCTACCCTATCCCCAAGCCCATTCCAGTCGTTTTCTTCCTATAGTCTGAAGGTAGTTGAAAAGGAATGATCTAAGGGTCTAAGGGTTGGGAGCCAGGGGAGTAGCAGGGAGAGCTTAATAGGGTAGGAGTCATATATGTATCAGGGTGAATAGAGTAAGATATGTGTAGGCATAGAAAGTGATAGAATGTGGTACGAAATAAATACTTGTCTAAACTACATGCTTCCCATTTAAGGAACTCACTAGAGCTGAATCATTTTCAGAGCTGCATCCTCAGGAAAGCTGATTGACTTCAAAATGGTATAAAGTTGGGAAAATGCAGGGGAGGAGATGATCATAATGGTCCCTGGCTTCATGACCAGTACTGTTCTATATTTGTCTTTGTATTTCTACCACCTTATAAAGTGACTGCTAATAAATGCTTGTTGACTGATTAAATGAGTGAATGATCCTTATTAGTGCCATAACCAGAATCCAGAAGTTTGACAGGGATAAGTAATGATGTTCCTTTCAGGGAAGGGTATGGCACATGCCTGATCATTTCCAAGAGACACCTTCATGTAATCAAGGGAAAAGGACAATGAAGTCCTAATGAATCACAAGTTAAGTGTGAAACTTGAGTGCTAGCACCGAATTTTAAAATACTGACATGAGAAGGGACATTGCTTTCTTGACTGTAGCATCAAGGGATTTATACAAACCACTGTTAGGTAAGGCCCCTATTCCAGATTTCTATATCAATGGGTCAATTTCTTATGGAAATTTGGTGAAAAGAGGCAAAAATCTATCTATGCCTGAAATAACTGTATTTGACTGGGCTTCACAACTCATGTCTAATATGTCATTTAGTACTCTGAGGTTAAGAATAAATATAAAGAAATTGTCTTTTATGCCTGCATTTATTTGTTTCTTTGTAGGATCAAAGATTTTTGATCTCTAAGAGACTTTTATCTCTGACATATCTCATTTTACTGAAAAAGACATTGAATCCAAGGGAAATGCCTTGCCCCAGGGCACACAGTTAATAAATATAAGAGCTGGGATTGGAATGTGATGATCCCCCCACCTTTCCTAACTAATAAATTTCCAGAAGAATAAATTGTTTTCCTTTTCAGATTAGTAAAACTTTGAAGATGGGAAGTATGTTCATGTAATTATATTAGGATTTCCTTTCTGGCAGGGATTCTAACCATAGTAAGATCTCAATAAATGCCACTGCATTGTTAGCTATAACCCTGATAAAATCTTGTAGAATCATGAGTTTCTTCAAGTGGTTCCTAGGGCATGATGGACACTAGTCCAAAGGAGTGTAGCTGTGTGAGCAATGAAGAGGTGGCTTACCTTACAGTCTTCTCTAAATGGAGGCTTAGGTAGGAGTTCTTAATTTTGTTTTCCATTCCTCCAAAAAGATTTTGAAAGTATTAAAGTTAGTATGATTCAATTAAAATAAACCTCACCATTGGACTTGCTATCATGGAGAGTATATGTTGTTTTCCCATCTTCCTACTCTGTTCTATTATGTAGACCTTGAGGTCATGCTATATTCTCTTTGGGATAATGCCATGTCCTTCCCTGAGAGCCCTAGACTAGAGATCAATGAAACAAAAATCTCTTTGAATTACTCTTCCAGTTGGTTTATTCTTTTAATCATTTTGTTTCCTGATCACACAAGCACAACCATACAGCACAGTTAATATTTATTGAATTCCTATTGATGCATAGTACTATACTAGGATGGGGGAATGATGTACAGAGACATAAAATGTGATAAAATCCATGAGTGTAAAAGACTTTTATTCTAGTAGGAAAGTAAAATACAAAACAGTTACAAAATTAATTCAAAATACACAAACATTTAAGCACAGACATTACATTGATTACAATTTAACAAATAACTCTTGCCTGAGGGAAAAAAGAACTTTTAATACATTTTTAAATTCAAGATCAGTCTCTGATTTTTAGTATTTGCTGATTTTCAAACTGTAAATGCTCACATCAATTTTTTCAGTTATTTTGTACATGACAAACACCAATTAACATCAATATTTTTCTGTGAGGATGAAGATTATGCATGAAATTATAAATCCACCCTGGGTACCTCCTCAGGCCATAGTTATACCCTTGATGCATTGGCTTGAAAGACCTTGAGAATGACCCTATAGATTTGCTTGGTTTTCACACTGTAGATGATTGGATTAAGTACAGGGGGCAAAAGAAAGTGGATATTTGACAGCAGTACATGAATGTATGGAGGGGCATTGTGACCAAACCTGTGCATAAGAGCCAGAATAATCCAAGGGATATAGAAGATAGCAACGGCACCTATGTGGGAGATACAGGTGCTAAAGGCCTTATGCCTCTCCTCAGGAGATGCAATGCTGAGTAGGGACTTGATAATTAGTACGTAGGAAAGGATGATGCATGGAATGTCTATGCCTGAGGTCAAGATGAGGGCAAGGAGGCCAACAATGCTGTTGATCTTGGTGCTTGAACAGGACTGTTTAATCACATCTGGGTGGTAGCAGTAGGAATGTGAGAGGCTATTGGTACCACAGAATGAAAGCCTCTTGAGGAGTAGGAGGAGGGGCATCAGATTGATTAACATTCTTATAAAAATCCCTAGAGCAGCTTTAACAATTCTGGAGTTGGTTAAAATGGTGGTATATCTCAGAGGTTCACAGATGGCAACAAAGCGGTCGAAGGCCATGGCAAGAAGCACAGAGGACTCCATGAGAGTGAAACCATGGAGGAAGAACAGCTGTACAATGCACCCATCAAGACTGATCTCCCTGATATTGAACCAGAGAACCCCAAGTGTGGTTGGCAAGGAAGAAACTGTGATGCCCACATCAGTGGCTGACAGCATGGAGAGAAAATAGTACATGGGCTCATGGAGGCTCTGCTCAGTGATGACCACATACATGATCATGAAATTCCCCAAGAGGGCCACAGAACAGAGGCAGAAGTAAGGGATAGAGAACCATATATGGAAAACTTCAAGCCCTGGAATACCCGTCAGGAGAAAGATAGGGGAGGTGATATTACTCAGAGATGGCATGATGATTGAAGACTCCACATTCACAGTCAGTAAGCTTGCATCCTGCAGTGATGAAAATAAATCATTTATCCTCTAATTTCTGTGAATCCATTCCTCTCCCCAAGAAGTTTCAGTGGTTCCCTATTGTCTCTAGAATTAAAGTTCTCCCACAATCTTTCTCCAAAATAGCCTTTCAGATTGATTTTATTTCTTCTCATGCACTCTATAATTCTGCCCAAATAACCTAGGCTACCATGTCATATAATGCGTACATTTGGGTGGCAGTTCCAGGGTGGGAGGGGAGTAGTAAAAATCTGATTTCAAATCCTGCCTCAAACTTAATAGCTTTGTGACATTAGCTAAGTCACTGTACCTACACCTTTCTAGGCTTTAGTTTTGTCATCTGTAGAAGAAGTATGAATTTGATGACCTCCAAGGTCCCTTTCTATCTTGAAATCCATGATCCTTTTTGTCTTTCCTTGTACACAATACTTCATCTTTCATTTCTTGACATTTGCATGGGCTATACTTGCTCGTTCTCCTTCCTTCTGTCACATAGAACCCATAACTTCCTTCAAAGCATAGAGAAGTTGCTCCCTACCACCAAGCATTTTCCACAATCTCACTATTTAGTTCATTCAAGTATTTACCTGGCATATATTTTTTATTTACCTACCTCTGTATTGTTTTCTATTAGTAGAATGTGCGGTCTATGAAGATACTCCTGACTTTGTTTTTCCCTCTGAGTTTCCAGCAGTGACAGGGTCTGTCTCTTAGAAAAAATCAGTCAGGCAACAAATGTCCACTAAGTGTTTACTATGATCAAATGAGATAAAATGAACTGCCAACTTTAAAGCACCATGTGTAGGATAGAGATAATAGTTAGGCACCTAGGTGGGGAAAAGCAATGGTTAGTTAGAATGATGAATTTGGAGTCAGGAAGATGAGTTCAAATTCATCCTGAGACATTTGATGGCTCCATGGCCATAGCAAGTACATGGACATATCACTTAACCTGAATGGATTCAATTTTCTCATTTGTAAGTGGGTATCATAAGAGCACCTACATCCTAGGAATGTTTTGAGAATAAAATGAGAAGACATTTGTAAAGTGTTTTGTAAACTTTAAAGAGAACTATATGAGTGTTAATTATTGTTGTTAAATTCTATATTTTACAAACATTATAATTAGTACCCGAGATAAAATATAATCTCTTATCCCACAATAAAATCTTTTTGAATAAAATTATTGAATTAGATAAAGCATTATTGACTAAGTGCCTACATGACAAAGGCCCTTTGGAATATTCAGTTAAGCTACCAGGATCCAGATTTAGAAGAAATAATATAATTTTCTATTATTTCTGCTTCTGATCTTCTCTTGCTCCACTCCATGCTTCATACAGTTGCCAAACCAATGTGATTTTTCTTCTGACCATGTCAGTTTGCAAAATTTCCTGTTTCTTCTAGAGTAAAATATAAACTCCCTTGTTTGCCTTTTAAAACTTATATAATCCTTCTTATGCTGCTTGCAGAGCTGGTCACACAATGAGTATCAGAACTAGGAAGTTCATGACAAAAAATCTTCAATGTAAACAGATGCTTCTATATGTCTTTCATCCTGGAAAGGTCACAGTGACTAAGACTGAAATTTGCAAAAGAAACTCGCCAGTTACACGAGACAACCTCAGATGTTATTTTTGACTGAATTCAGAACCCATTTTGAGGGTGGTAAAATTACAGGCTTTGATGTGATTTATGATGCCCTTAACTATGCATAGAAAAATGAGCCAAAGTACAGATTTGAAAGGCACAGCTTGTGTAAAAAGAGCAATATTAAGAAAGCAGTGAAATAGTGCAAAAAAAAAATAGAGAGAAGAAAGTCAGGGGTAATGGAAAGGCAAATGTCCATGCTGGCAAAATGAAGGAATGAAAGGGACTGGGGCTAATGCTTATCCATAGATATAATATAGATTTTTTATCGGAATCCAGATAAACTAGGTATAAACTTAGAAAAACAAGACCTTTACAACCTTAACTCAAACTGTTTTCCTAGTTTCATTATATTCATGTATAATGAATGAGGTCATAGAATGTTCTAATGTTCTTGTGCCTTTATTTCAGTGAAAAGCACAGTGCCTGACACCTTTTTTTTTTGCATCATTGAGTCCTGCAAAACTTATAACTCTGTTCTTTGCACATAGCACTACATCTTCCATCTCTTTGCCTCAGTGTTGGCTATCCTCCAGACCAGGACTATCTCCTCTCTTCATTTGGGCCTCATAGAAATGTCTTCCTCTTCATTCATGACTCAATTCAAACATCATTTCCTATATAAAGCATTTTCTGATTCCTTGCAGCTCCTAATGGCCTGTCCATTTTTAAAAAATGTATCTACCTCATATTTATTTTTATCTGGAATATCTAAGTAGCATAGGGGCTAAAGCACTGGGCTTGGAATCAAAAACAATTTATCTTTCTGGGTGAAAATCAGGCTAAGAATACTTGATGGCTGTGTGACCCTGAGCAAGTCACATAAACCCTCAGTTTGTTCAGCTGTAAAGTGAACTGGAGAAGGAAATGACACACCACTGCAATATCTTTTTTCCAAGAAAACCACAAATGTGGTCATGAAGAGTTTATAACAAATGAACAACAAAACTGATTCACATTTATTCCATATACAATTATTCTGCCCATACTTGTAAAATTGTACATTCTCTCTCCTGTTAGAATCTAAGCTGCTTTAGAGCATGGTTTGTTCATTTTTCTTTGAATCTCCAACATTAATCACAGTAGTTGACACATAATAGGCTCTTAATAAATTCTAGATTCATTACATCACTTATCTGGGTCCCATAACATTTGTGACATGGATAGTTCTACTTCTGTTTATTGTCCATTACCCACCATGTGATATAAATTAATTGAAAAATAGTTAAAGTCTTGCTACACATATTTCCTAGAAAGGAGATACTAAGATTAAAAAAAAAAAAAAAGAAAAGAAAATTCAAGTGTACAGCCCAAGGCTACAGGGGACATCTGGGTCAAAGTCAACATCAGAGTCAATATCTCTTATCTTTCAGTCTTTCCTACAGGCCACCTAATAGCTGAGAACATAGCACTAAACATCTGAATGAAAAATAAAAAATTTAGGCAAGAAAGTTAGGAATAGAGACAGGATCTAAAATTGTATTGGTATAGGGAATTCCCAAATGAGGAAACAAGTAAAATTCAGTATTTTATACAAATTGCTTGATATCATTTGGAATTCTGTCTGTACAAATATTGTTTTACCATTATGGGAAGACAACTCTAATTTTCAGCCCTCAGAGCATTTTATAACCTCGTGTTTTCAATTTAAATAAGTTGAAGGTTTAAAAAAATATCATTTAATAGGCTGCTCGTCATCGTATGCAGAAAGTGAAACATTGTGGAACTATCGAATGTAATGGACTTTGCTACTAGTATCAATTCAACAAGCCAGGACACTCCTGAAGGACTTATGTAAAAGAATGGTATCCATTCGAGAGAAAGAACTATGGGAATAGAAATGCAAAAGAAAAACATATGACACCACTTATCATATGTACATATGGGTATGTGATTTGGGCTTTATGCTTTAAAAGATTGCTCTATAGCAAAAATAAATACTATGGAATTAGGTATCAAGTAATAACATTTGTACAACCCAGTGGAATTGCTTTTTGGCTCTGGGAGGTAAGAGGGAAAGAAAATGAATCATGTAAAAATGGAAAAATATTTTAAAAATAAAAAAGATTTTTCTTTTTAATTCTCTTTTTCTTCAGAAAAATATCAACCCCAATTGATTTCAGATTTGGTGGCCAACTTTAGTCTCTAAGAAGGAAAGACCAAGCTCTTTAGAGGTCTAGTAAAGGCTGTCCAGCAACTGTTCTGATTTCTGATGACATAAACTAAAGTGGCATATAAATTAAAAAAAAAAACAACAAATTAATATTATCTCGGTTGTATTTTTATTTATTTTGTTAAACATTTCCAAATTACATTTTAGTGTTATTCTCAGCAGCATTCAGAACTGCAAAGATCATAAGGACCTTATCACCAAGACATAGAGTGTAGGGAAGGTAGGGAGACATGAGAAGATAGAAAAGCTTTCCTTGTTCCTAGGTGAGAAGTTACTCTGTAACTCTTCCTCTCTGGTTCTAATAGCTGCTAGAATTGGCAAATCACAGATGCCTACCTGGGCACTACCATGCATCCCTGATGTCACCTCTGACATCTACTTCACTTCTAATCCCTGATTTTCACAATACATAAAATGAAATTTATAATCCTGGTTCAAACTCCATTTATTCTACATTAAATGAGACTGAACAGATCAAAGGGAAAGAATAAGCTCTGTATCAACTTCTGGAGCTACTTCGGATACAGGATCATTTGGTGAGAGAAACTTTTTTTCTTTTTTAATTAAATTCTTAACATTTTCTCCTCCCTTACCCCAGAGTGAGGGAATAAGCCCCTTTGTCTTACTTACATCTCTTCTCTCTTCATCTAGCTTGTTGAGGGGAATTTTTCTTTCTCCAAATGTTTTTTTTGCTGTGTTGTCCCATGGACAAGAGAATCTCTCCCAGTGAGAAGCTTTATAGAGAACCAGCAAGGGGCCTAACAAGGCCCTTGGGGAGATACCACAGGAAAAGGTAGTGATATCATGTCACTGAAGAGGGAAAGTGGGAATATCTGTTTTTACTTTTCTTCCTCCCTTTAGGCTCTTCCTCACCATTACCATTTGATCTCCTGGTCAGAGGACCAGATCTATGGATGTGTCAACAAGAAGACAAAGTGAAGCATGTCTACATAATGTCTCTCATTCATCACCATTTCTATTTAAAAAAAAATACATTTTACAGTGGACTCAAATGCTACCAGCTACATTCCAGCCCCATTGCTTTTATTTCTTTTGTATTCTTTTGTCTTCCCTTCTCCCTCTCAATTGTGGGCTTCCTAATGAATAGTGAAGACACAGAAAATAGAAAAGGAAAACAAAATGAAAGCTGAATTGCTCAACTCATTTTTCTCCCAAGAAAAAACACATTTTTTTCTCAACAGGTTAGAATATAATTAATAGAGAATTAAATACTAATGATAAGTAGAAAATGTATTTATTTAATACAAATTCCCCTCCTTTATTCCATTTGAAAACCCTTTCTTGGTTGATATTAGCCCTACCCTTGGAATGGTCAGGCAAGCATACTCTGGGAGGATGCCAGGGGTTCTTTATGTCTACCTAACATCCTGATATGGCATTCTGGCTGCCTGGTGGCATGACAAAAGGTCAGGCTCAGACCTGGACTGAGGAACTTTTTTTCTTTTCCCTCTCTTTTGATTTATTATTAAAAATCCTATATATTTTTAAACACTAGTATTTATTTATTTTTACTCCTACAAATTCAAATCTTATTAACCTGTTTTGTTTTAACCATGTGCTTCCACTTCTCCAAATCCTGTTACATTTTAGAGAGAAAAATTTGGATCATTATTAGATGTCAGAGTTAAAATTAATTCAAGTTCTTCTAAGACAGCAAGTTTAGCTATAGTGTCTACCCATTGATTTCCCCTAAAAATAGGGTCACTTCCTCCTTTATGGGCAGAAAAATGAATAATAACCAAGGCTTCAATAGTGAAAGAATAGAGAGAGATTATTTAATGATCTCTTCATTAGCAAATACTTTGCTAGTAGAAGCCAAAAAACCCTTTTGCATCAAGAGTATCCCAATAGCATGACAAACCGCAAAAGTGTATCTGGAGTCTGTAAATTGTTGCTTTCTTTCCCTTACCAATTATACAGTTTTTGAAGGGCCACCAATTCTGCTTTCTGAGCACTAAAATTAGAAGGTAATGAAGCTGCTCAGATAGTATCATAGTCTGTTACTATTGGAGTACCAATGTGACCTGTGCCATCCCTCATAAAGGAAGAAACATCAGTCTATCAAATTAAATCATGGTTTTCTACAGGTGTGTCG
This sequence comes from Monodelphis domestica, assembly GCF_027887165.1. NCBI lineage: Eukaryota > Metazoa > Chordata > Mammalia > Didelphimorphia > Didelphidae > Monodelphis > Monodelphis domestica. Next base: position 351,746,613 of record NC_077230.1, read on the forward strand.
CAGAGGTCATTATGGGACTTTTGGGGCATGTCCACAGCTGAAGCACAATTATATAATGTTCCCCAAAGACTGGCAAGTCAGGAAGAAATGTTGAAGGATTAAGAATTGTATAGAATTTGAAGGTGATATTTTAGTTCACTAATGAAGTGATCTCATATCTAGCAAGCCTTTGATCTAAAAAATGCCTGGGTTCTGTGTGAGAGCATTAATAATTCAGCCTCATGGGAGCAGAGAACATTGAAATGAGGATGCAAAATTATGTCTGAGGTCTTTTCCACTAGGAGTGCTGTGGAAGCAATAGCCCAAAGTCAAGGTAGTGCTCTCGGCATCACTGCATCTGGTTGTACAGAATAAGTTATTGGGCACTGTGTGGGTCCCAAGGTTTAAGTCAAGACCTCAGAAGCTACCCCTCTCTGTTTGTATACATACAAAGTAAAAGGCTCTTTGCAATCTGGAATTCCTAGAGCAGGACAAACAGGATGTCTTGTTTTAATTCTGTGAGACCTGTTAGATGTTGGAAATCTAAATGAAGTGTTTTTTTGTGAAGGATTTTTAGTCAAAACTACAAAGGAATTATTGATTTCCACATAATAGGAGATCCATTGTCTCTAGAACCCCATTGCCTCCAAGATTACTTTTCACTGCCTCTTTATTTTTTTTTACTTATACTCATTTTTTATTTAGAATATATTTTTAATTGTGTTCCCACATATGAAGATGATCCCTTTGTGGTAATGAAAAAGATGGCTGACATTTTTTCAGTACAATCCGTATTACAAAGACATTGAAAATCTATCCAGGCTCTCCTAATGGAACATGAGAAAAGTAAAATAATTTCTCATGTCAATAAATTCTGAGGGCACAATGCAGCACATTGGCCATCACAGGATCCTCAATGGGACTATAACAACTCTGAAGATTATTTACAGTTATATCGTGTAGGAAGCCCATTCTAGCTGCATTGAGAGGATGCTCTGAAAACACAGATAAATGGACAGAATTTGAAAAACTTAAGAAATCAGATGATGAGATACCCTCCAGATATATGGATAGACTCATTGAGTTTGGGGCTCAATACCTAGACTTTGACCTTTCTAAATAAAATGACATAAGACAAATTAGAATACACTTTGTCAATAACTCTTGCAAAGTGATTAGGAATTATTTCAAAACTCATTGTCCAAGGTGGCTTGAGATGAATCTTGACAAACTAAGGAAAACTTCTATTTATGTTTCAAAAGACAACAAAGAAAAAGAGTATAATTATTCCATGGAAACAATCCAGAAAGAATTGAAATATTTAAGAGATAGGATTGATAAACAGCAAAAAGGGCATGATTCTCAACCAATGGCACTTGTCCCTCTCTGAGAATCTAACCATCGATCCATTACCTGCCACTTCTCTAAGAAGAAGTGCCACAAAATGATGGGATATAGAAATTTATTCAAGGCAATCAAAAATAATATGCAGTTGAATAACAACTGCAGAATTAATAATTATAGAAATAACTATAATAATGATTATGGGAATCACAATTTTAGGAATGATAACAATTCTAGGAAAAGAAATTGGGAAAAATGATAACTCAAACCAACTAACCCCATAAAAGTATATCTTAAGTGGAGATCATCCCCCAACTACTCAGGATACTAATGCCCCTCAGGGGGAGCCCAAGCAACTTCCCCCAAATTATGAAGGTGTATGGGGGGGGTTGGAACACAGGAATCAGAGGATACAATCTTTGATTTTCTGGACCCCAATGTCTTACCACCTGTTATCCCTATCCACTGTCCCACCATATTGATGAGCCCCATGTTATCTTAAAGGTTGGTAACACCTATTATGATAGTCTTTTGGACACTGGAGCTTCCAGGTCCATACTAAAAAGTACACCTGATTCAGATTGCAATTCCATTGGCTCAGTGAATGTAGTGGGGGTGTTGGGGACACCCCAAGAGGCTAAAAAGCTTTCCCCTAGAATGGTGTCTGTAGGACCCCTGGAAGTACATCCTTCTCTCCTCTTGATGCCTGGATCCCCTATAAATTTGCTGAGCTATGCAAGCTCAGAGCCAAAATAACTTGCTCTTCAGATGGCTCCATATCACTGAAATTGCCTGAGGAATCCTTAACTTTACTCCCTGTGCTTCTTTCAAACATTCATGAGATGGAGTCTCATACTTTTGAAATCCCAACTAATAACCTGAATCTTTCTGGGCCACATTATCTTCTGATGTTGGCCTACTTAAATCAATTGTCCCTGTCCAAATTAAAACTAAATCTAGCCTACCTCTTTCCATTCCTCAGTACCCTCTCTCAAAGGAGGCGATTGAGGGCATTACCCCTGTAGTCAACTCACTAATTGACCAAGGCATCATAATTCCCTGTAAATCTGCCAATTAAGCCACAATTGGTGCCCAAAGTTTAGCATTTCTATCGATTTGTACAGGATCTGAGAGTATGTTATAAAGAGACAACCTGTAGTTTCAAACATAAATGCTATTATTTCCTCCATTCCTAGCACAGTTACATACTTTACAGTAGTGGAGTTGTACTCAGCCTTCTTTTCTATACCTATACACAGATATTCCAGGCATATATTTTCTTTCACATAGAAGGGCTCTCAGTGGACATGGGTTTGTCTGCCTCAAGGTTACATGGAAAGTATTGGCCTTTTTGCACAATTTTTGAGCCAAGACATATATAATATAAAATTTTAAAACTAATTTAATTAAATATATAAATGATCTATTCTTGGCTTCAACAAATGGTGAAGTGTACCAAGAGGATAGCAAGTGCTTCCTCCTAGAACTACATAAAAGAGGGCACAAGATCTCAAAGGAAAAGATTCAGTGGTATCTCCCAAAAATAGAATACTTGGGGTTCTTTTTAACTGCTGGTGCCCATGGTACTTCTCTTAAGCACATTAAAAACATCCAAAAAAGCAATTGAAGGCAGTTCTTGGAGCAACAGGATTTTGTCAACAAGTGGACTTCTTGTTATAGGGAAATCACTAAGCTCCTTGTATCATTTACAAAAAATTCAGTCCCCAAAACACTTAAATTAGAAATGGAACCTAAAAGCTCTTTGAAATTTAAAACACCTGTCTATCCCTGATTTAGTCATTCCAAATTATGATAAACAATTTACCCTATATGTACATGAAGAGAAAGGGATAGCTTCAGTTGTTCTAAGTCAACTTTTGGGTCCTGATCAACAGCCAATATCCTATTTTTCAGCCAAGCTGGACCTAGTAGCTGCTGGAGCACCATCATGCCTTAAAGGAGTAGCTACCATGGCTTTATTAGTAACCAAATTGGCTTATCTGGTATTGAGAAGTCCTTGGAACATAATGTGCCCACACAAGGTCAAGGCATTGTTATTAAGACATAGAACACAGGCATTTACTGACAGAAGTATTAGTAGGTATGAGATAACCCTACTAAACAGTTAACATATCACACTAAAACACTGTGGAGTCCTTAATCCTTCAACCTTGCTCCCCAATTTGCCAACTTCTGGAGAACCTTTACATGATTGTACATCTTTAGTGTCCATTGCTGATAAACCTTGTGATTATTTACTGGACACCACTTTGGATGAATTAGATTTAATATTATTATTATTTTTAAATTTTAAACATTATTTTATTTGTTCATTTTCAATCATTATTCCTTGGAAACAAAGATCATTTTCTTTTCCTGCCCCCCCCCTCACCAACCCTCCCATGGCCGACGTGCGATTCCACTGGGTATCACATGTGTCCTTGATTTGAAACCATTTCCATGTTGTTGGTCTTTGCCTTAGGGCATTCATTTAGCATCTCTCCTCATTCACATTCCCTTCACCCCTGTAGTCCAGCAGTTGCTTTTCCTCCATGTTTTTAATCCCACAAATTGTACTCTGCTTGTGGATAGTGTTTTTTCATCTAGATCCCTGCAGATTGTTCAGGGACATTGCATTGACCCTAAAGGAGAAGTCCATTATGTTCGATTGTACCACAGTGTATCAGTCTCTGTGTACAATGTTTTCCTGGTTCTGCTCCTTTTGCTCTGCATCATTTCCTGTAGGTTGTTCCAGTCTCCATGGAATTCCTCCACTTTATTGTTCCTTTTAGCACAATAGTATTCCATCACCAACAGATACCACAATTTGTTCAGCCATTCCCCAATTGAAGGGCATCCCCTCATTTTCCAATTTTTGGCCACCACAAAGAGTGCAGCTATGAATATTCTTGTACAAGTGTTTTTTTCCCAATTATCTCTTTGGGGTACAAACCCAGCAGTGCTATGGCTGGATCAAAGGGCTGACAGTCTTTTAGCACCCTTTGGGCATAGTTCCAAATTGCCCTCCAAAATGGTTGGATCAATTCACAACTCCACCAAAAATGAATTAATGTCCCTACTTTGCCACATCCCCTCCAGCATTCATTACTTTCCTTTGCTGTCATGTTAGCTAGTCAGCTAGGTGTGAGGTGATACCTCAGAGTTGTTTTGATTTGCATCTCTCTGATTATCAGAGATTTAGAGCACTTTTTCATATGCTTATAAATAGTTTTGATTTCTTTGGCTGAAAACTGCCTGTTCATGTCCCTTGCCCATCTTTGCTTATTATGTCAAAGAGTTTGTATAGTAATTGGGTTAGCTGTTCTTTGAATGTTTGATAGAATTTAATTGTGAATTCATTAGGCCCTGGGCATTTTTTCTTAGGAAGTTCTTTGATGACCTGTTGGATTCTTTTTTCTGATATGGGATTATATAAGAATTCTATTTCTTCTTCCATTAGTCTAGGTAATTTATATTTTTGTAAATATTCATCCATATCACCTAGATTAATATATTTATTGCCATATAATTGGGCACAGTAGTTTTTAATGATTGCCTTAATTTTCTCTTCTTTGGAGGTGATGTCCCCCTTTTCATCTTTGATGTGTTAATTTGCTTTTCTACTTTCCTTTTTTTTAATTAGATTGACCAGTACTTTGTCTATATTGTTTGTTTTTCAAAGTACCAGCTTCTAGTCTTATTTATTAGTTGAATAGTTCTATCACTTTTGATTTTATTAATTCCTCCCTTAGTTTTTAGGATCTCTAGTTTGGTTTTCTTCTGGGATTTTGAATATGTTTTCTTTCAAGTTTTTTAATTTGCATTTCCAATTCTCATTGATCTCTGCCATCCCTAATTTGTTAATATATGCACTCAGGAATATGGATTTTCCTCTGAGTACTGCTTTGACTTCATCCCATAAGGTTTGAAAGGATATCTCGCCATTGTCATTTTCCTCAATGAAATTATTAATTGTTTCTATGATTTGTTCTCTAACTAACTGATTTTGGAGTTTCATATTATTTAATTTCCAATTAATTTTTTATTTGACTCTCCATGTACCCTTTCTGATCATTATTTTTATTGCATTATGATCTGAAAAGGTTGCATTTATTATTTCTGCTTTTCTGCATTTGTATGCCATGTTTCTGTGACCTAGTGTATGGTCAGTCTTTGTGATTGTGCCATGTGGTGCTGAGAAGAAGGTGTATTCCTTTTTGTCCCTATTTATTTTCCCCCATATTTCTATAAACTCTAATTTTTCTAAGATTTCATTCACATCTTTTACCTATTTATTATTTATTTTTTATTTGATTTATCTAGATTTGATAGTGGTTGGTTCAAATCTCCCACTAATATGGTTTTATTGTCTATTTCCTCCTTCAATTCTCCTAGTTTCTCCATTAGGAATTTGGGTACTATACTATTTGGTGCATACATGTTGATTAGTGATATTTCCTCATTATCTAGTCCCTTCTAACAAAATATATTTACCTTTCCTAGCCCTTTTAACCAGGTCTATTTTTCTTTGGCTTTGTCAGATATGATGATTGCAACTCCTGCCTTCTTTCTATCAGCTGAGGCCCAAAAGGTCTTACTCCATCCTTTAATTCTGACCTTGTAAGTGCCTATCTGCCTCATGTGTGTTTCTTGGAGACAACATATTATAGGGTTTTGGATTCTAATCCATTCTGCTATTTGTCTACCTTTTAATGGGTGAGTTCATCCCATTCACGTTCAAAATTATGATTTTCACTTGTGGATTCCCTGGCATTTTGATATACTCTCGTAAATCTGACCTTTCTTCTGTAGCTATAACCTTTTAAACTAGTGATTTACTTTGTAATATTTATTGGGAAAGGAAATAGGATTGGGAAAAATGGGGATAAATGGGGGTTAATGGGAGGTTTTTATAGGGGTAAGGAGGAGTTAAAGGGAGTAAGGGAACACTGCTTGGTGAGGCAAGGGAGGGAGATGCCCCCTGCTGAGAGGAAACAGTAGGGGTCCAATAAGGACGGTTTGTCTTTGAATGACTGAAACTGAAGTTCAGCTCCCTCTATGACCAGAAAAGATAGTCCACTTATCTGACTGCAAATTCAAATAACATAAAGTTTAATAACTAGTTGGGATTGGAGTTTTTCTCAGTTTCAGACCTGAGGCCAGGCCCCAGAGGCTGGCGGAGAGTTTGTCCCACTCCTGTCTACTCTCGTTCTAATTCAGAATCTTAGCAGTACACAGAAAGGAAACAAGAACAATTCTAATCTTTAGAAGCCTGTGTCTTCGGGCTGAACCAAGAAGAGCATGCCACTCCAGACTGGGCTGACCACGCTCCTCTCTCCTCCAACACCCTGAAGCAAGACCCACCCGGCAGGAAGGAAGTGCTAGTCACAAGACCCAACTGCCACTCCCAGTTGGCCTCTTCCCCCACAAACTGTCAGTCTTGTTTCCTTTCCACAATCGTCCCTTTTTTTGTTGTGACCTTCCCAAGGTCACATATTTATATTATAGTTACCAATTTACTAAATCTACTCTAAGGATTCTTTGCGGGAAAGTAAGGGTAAGGGTAATTTTGGGGTTTTACATTAAATTCATTACAATAAATGTTGAACAAAACTGTTACAAAAATTTGAATCTTAGTGCTAATACTACTTATTCTAAGTTAACTAAAACTAATAACTTATTTACAGAAATTATTTACATATAATACAACAATATACATTGTTCCACTTCATAATGTCAGTCAAATAGAAATATCTATTGATCTTTCTATTTGCCTAAGACCTTATGGCACTAACTATATACATATTTACATTTTGCATACAAACAATTTCAGACACTTGTTTATATAAACAAGGTCTCTCAATATGTTAGGTATTTTGTGTTTTGTGTCTAATAGTGTTGTGCTTAATTAATACTTATCGAGTTTCTTCAGATTTCCACTTCTCATGTTGACTGATGGATCTCTTCTTTCTTCCATGTTATGTAGTGATGCATGCTATTTCCCTAATATGTGAAATTACTTTTGTTTTATTATTTCAACACATTCAGTCTTACATATAAGTCTCATTTTATCAATCTGTTCTCTAATATAAACAAATTTACAAAGTTCAAAGTCTTAGCTGTCCATTCCAGCTTTTCCTCTTTGTTTCTTGTCTCTAGCATCTTTTCTTGATGCTTTTCCTGCTCAGTTATTCCATTGAAATGGATTTTTCTCAAAATGCACAGTTTCAGATGTGCATACTTTATTTTATACACATGAAGCAAAAATGGTCAGTAAGTGGTATAAATCTTACAGCACTCTGCTAGCAAAAATACATGCCTAAGCCACAATATGCAATATTGTACCACAAATTATAGAATCAAATAATTTGTTTCTTTCCAATACTTTTTATTCTACATAATTTACTACAATAGCCTAATGTTTAAAAAGCAAATAAATTGGACAGTTGCAGGATAAAACCTGTTCATCCAACTGTAAAAGCTGATATTTGTTCCCCAAAATCACAATAAATGCAGAACAAAGAGAAGTGAAAATGCATTGTATTGGTTTAGTTTTTAACAGGACCGAATTCCAAGAGTCAAAATGGTCTTTTAAAGATTTAAGAGACTTCCGGTCAAGATGGCAGCTTAGAAAAAGCTAAAGTTCGGAGCTCCAGAAATCCTTCCTTACCGATCTCAAACGGAATGCTCTTAGAGCATCGCAATTCAAAACAAACAGCAGAATAGACCCCAGAAACACTCCTTCTGGACCTGGATCAAAAGGTACGGCCCCCCCAAGAGTCGGAGCCCGAGATCACTCAGATCTAAGGGGAAGGCAAAGGGAAGGTCCTAGGACCCCCCCAACCCAGAGTGCTGAGTCCAAGGCAGCAGCAGGAACCTCAGGGCAGGCAGGGGAGCCTCGGGAGCCAGCTGTTCTGAGGACCGCACCCTGAAAACGACCTGAGCCAGTCGCAGGGGCACCCAGACAGCAGGGAGGCAGAGAGAGAGATGGAAGGTGAGGGGGAGCCTATAGCCCCCTGACCAGAACCTTCCATCTGGGTCTCACTGAAGGTTGCTGCCTGAGGGAATACTCAGGTTGAGGTTAATCCTATCACCAACCCTCAGAGCTCTGGGAAGCCGCGGCCCCTCCCCCCTCAGAGTGCTGGCTCTTCCTGGCAGCTGAGGCACACAAGGGCCAAGCCATAGAACGGACAATCTGCCTAGGGCTAAAACCTCTGAACGCCAGACAGAGATAAGAAAAGCTAATCCTCCCCACTCAGGTAGAGATGGCAAACTCCACAGAAGCACAAAAAACCCAAAATTAAAAAAAAAAAAAACAAGAAGAATGGGGCGACTTTGGACACATTTTATGGAGCAAAAATACAAAACACAGAGGAGATAGCTAAGGAAACAAAAGCAAATGCTCTGAAACCTTCCAAAGGAAATGGAAATTCTCCACAAACCCATGAAGAATATGAATCAGAAATGATCAAAAAGATGGAAGCCTTCTGGCAGGAAAATTGAGAATTAATGCAAAAGAATTTCAGGCAACTACAAAACCGGTTTGACCAAACTGAAAACCAGGATTTAAAGCAAGAACTAATAAAGCAAAGCCAAGAAATTAGAAGAGAACATAAAATATCGCACTGACACAGATTTGGAAAATAGAAGGAGAAGAGATAATTTAAGAATAATTGGACTTCCAGAAAAGCCAGAAATAAACAGCAAACTCAACATCATATTACAAGATAGAATCAAAGAAAATTGCCCAGAGATTCTAGAACAAGGGGGCAATACAGCCACTGAAAGAGCTCACAGAACACCCTCTACACTAAATCCCCAAAAGACAACTCACAGGAATGTAATTGCCAAATTCCAAGGCACTCAAACAAAGCAAAAATCCTACAAGAAGCCAGAAAAAGACAATTTAGATATAAAGGAATGCCAAACAGGGTCACACAAGACCTTGCAATTTCTAATCTGAATGATCGTAAGGCATGGAACATGATCTTCAGAAAGGCAAGAGAGCTGGGTCTTCAACCAAGAATCAGCTATCCAGCAAAACTGACTATGTACTTCCAAGGGAAAGTATGGGCATTCAACAAAATAGAAGATTTCCAAGTTTTTTGCAAAGAAAAGACCAGAGCTCTGTGGAAAGTTCAACACCGAAAAACAAAGAGCATGGAATACCTGAAAAGGTAAATATGAAGGAAAGGGAAAAGGAGAAAAATGTTATCTTTTTATTTTACTCAAACTCTTCTATAAGGACTACATTTATATCAATCTATGTATACTAACATGTGGGGGAAATGTAATGTGTAAATAGGGGGAAAAGAAAGACCAAATAGAATAATCTTTCTCACACAAAGATTCACATGGGAAGGGGAGGGGAAGGAAACTCCTATAAGAAGGAGAGGAAGAGAGTTTTTACTTAAACCTCAATCTCAGGGAAATCAACTCTGAGAGGGAAAAACACCCAGATACATTGGGATCTTGAATTCAATCTTACCCAACAAGGGTAGGGAGAAGGGAAAACCAAGGAAGGGAGGGGGGAGGGATAACAAAAGGGGAGGGAAAGAGAAGGGGGAGGGGAGGGAACAAAAAGGGAGGGACTAAAAAAGGAAACATATCAAGGGAGGGGGCAAGGGGGACTGATTTAAAGTAAATCACTGGATTAAAAGGTTAGAGCTAAAGAAGAAAGGTTAGAATTAGTGAAGGATATCAAAATGCCAGAGAATCCACAAGTCACAATCATAACTTTGAAAGTGAATGGGATGAATTCACCCATAGAACATAGACGAATAGCAGAATGGACTAGAATCCAAAACCCTACCATATGGTGTCTTCAAGAAACACACATGAGGCGGGTTTATACCCACAAGGTCAGAATTAAAGGATGGAGTAAGACCTTCTGGGCCTCAACTGACAAAAAGAAGGCAGGAGTGGTAATCATGATATCTGATTAAGTCAAAGCAAAAATAGACCTGATCAAAAGGGATAGGGAAGGTAATTATATTTTGTTAAAAGGGACTTTAGATAATGAGGAAATATCACTAATCAACATGTATGCACCAAATAATATAGCACCCAAATTTCAAATGGAGAAACAAGGAGAATTGTAGGAAGAAATAGACAGTAAAACTATATTAGTGGGAGACCTGAACCAACCATTATCAAATTTAGATAAATCAAATCAAAAAATAAATAAGAAAGAGGTAAAAGAAGTGAATGAAATCTTAGAAAAATTAGAATTAATAGACATATGGAGAAAAATAAATAGGGATAAAAAGGAATACACCTTCTTCTCAGCACCACATGGCACATTCACAAAGATTGACCATATATTAGGTCACAGAAATATGGCACACAAATGCAGAAAAGCAGAAATAATAAATGCAGCCTTTTCAGATCACAAGGCAATAAAAATAATGTTCAGTAATGGTACATGGAAAACCAAATCAAAAACTAATTAGAAATTAAACAATATGATACTCCAAAATCATTTAGTTAGAGAAGAAATCATAGAAACAATTAACAATTTCATCGAGGAAAATGACAATGGTGAGACATCCTTTAAACCTTTTGGGATACAGCCAAAGCAGTAATCAGAGGTAAATTCATATCCCTGAGTGCATATATCAACAAACTAGGGAGAGCAGAGATCAATCAATTGGAAATGCAAATAAAAAAACTCAAAAACGATCAAATTAAAAATCCCCAGCAGAAAACCAAACTAGAAATCCTAAAAATTAAGGGAGAAATTAATAAAATTGAAAGTGATAGAACTATTGATTTAATAAATAACACAAGAAGCTGGTACTTTGAAAAAACAAACAAAATAGACAAAGTACTGGTCAATCTAATTAAAAAAAGGAAAGAAGAAAAGCAAATTAACAGCATCAAAGATGAAAAGGGGTACATCACCTCCAATGAAGAGGAAATTAAGTCAATCATTAAAATTACTTTGCCCAATTATATGGCAATAAATACACCAATTTAGGTGATATGGATGAATATATACAAAAATACAAACTGCCTAGACTAACAGAAATAGAAATAGAATTCCTAAATAATCCCATATCAGAAAATGAAATCCAACAGGCCATCAAAGAACTCCCTAAGAAAAAATCCCCAGGGCCCAACGGATTCACAAGTGAATTCTATCAAACATTCAGAGAATAGTTAATCCCAATACTATACAAACTGTAAACCTCAAAATTCCTTAGACTTATAAATGTTGGATATTTCACCATTGGGATATTTCATACTTGGAAAATTTCTTACTGATAGTCTATTGGAATGGGAACCCCATTGGCATGGGAGGTTCCTTCTCTTCCCTTCTTAAGATTACTTTAGGACAGAAACCTTTTGCTGAACAATGGAAAGGACTTTGACCTATGCTTAAGCATAGAACAGGAATTTCTTTGAGTCATGATTGATTTTAGAATTGATACAATGGAGATACTTGGAATCAATCTCCACCCTATTCAGTCCTAACAGGATTGAGTAAGGGCTGCAGCCTAGATCAAAATTTAATTATTCCAATCTCTACCCTACTCAGGTTAACAGGATTTAGAAAGGGCTGTAGCAAAGGAGCAAAGATTTAATCATTTGAAAATATGACCTTCAACAGACATGTGCAAAGCCTCTGGGCGGTCCTGGGTTAAGCTAGTGCCTCCATTGGCACAGGGAAATTGATGGACAGTGATTGGTAGATGTGAGAACTGAGGGGAGGCAACTTGGGTGGTTTCCTTAAAGATCAGGGGGGTCTGAAGACTCGAGGGGTGGTTGAGGAGTTGGCTGGAGTGGTTGCGTTGTGCTCTGAGAAGCTTGCTCTGAGGGAAGCTGAAGGTGGGGGCCTCTGAGACTGTTTCTCCATTTTGGTCACATGAGTAATAGGGACTGATCTTTTTTCTTTGCCCCAGCTATGCTATCTAAGGGCTTGGGCCTTTTGGCCCAGCCTAAACAGAAGGGGTATTTAAGCCCTATTCCCTTCTCCCCCTTTTTCTCTCTCTCTATCTCTAATTCCTTTCTTCCTCCTATTGTAATTAAACTCCATAAAAGATTGACTGCAGACTTGAGTTTTCATTAAGGAATTACATAGCTGAATTCCTTGGCGACCTTAAATTAATATTTATTAGTCTTTTAAAGTGATTCCCTTGTAACAAAACTATTTGACATAATAAGCAAAGAGGTAATTCTACCAAACTCCTTTTATGACACAAACATGGTACTGATTTCAAAACCAGGCAGATCAAAAACAGAGAAAGAAATCTATAGACCAATCTCCCTAATGAATATAGATGCAAAAATCTTAAATAGGATACTCGCAAAAAGACTCCAGCATCAGAAGGGTCATCCACCATGATCAAGTAGGATTTATACCAGGGATGCAGGGCTGGTTCAATATTAGGAAAACTATCCACATAATCGACCATATCAATAAGCAAACCAACAAGAACCACATGATTATCTCAATAGACGCAGAAAAAGCCTTTGATAAAATACAACACCCATTCCTATTAAAAACACTAGAAAGCATAGGAATAGAAGGGTCATTCCTAAAAATAATAAACAGTATATATCTAAAACCATCAGCTAATATCATCTGCAATGGGGATAAACTAGATGCATTCCCAATAAGATCAGGAGTGAAACAAGGATGCCCATTATCACCTCTACTATTTGATATTGAACTTGAAACACTAGCAATAGCAATTAGAGAAGAAAAGAAATTGAAGGCATCAAAATAGGCAAGGAGGAGACCAAGTTATCACTCTTTGCAGATGACATAATGGTCTACTTAAGGAATCCTAGAGATTCAACCAAAAAGCTAATTGAAATAATCAACAACTTTAGCAAAGTTGCAGGATACAAAATAAACCCACATAAGTCATCAGCTTTTCCATATATCTCCAACACAGCTCAGCAGCAAAAACTAGAAAGAGAAATCCCATTCAAAATCACCTTAGACAAAATAAAATATCTAGGAATCTATCTCCCGAGACAAACAGAGGAAGTATATGAACACAACTACAAAACACTCTGCACACAACTAAAACTAGACTTGAGCAATTGGAAAAACATTAACTGCTCATGGATAGGATGAGCCAATATAATAAAAATGACCATCCTACCCAAACTTATTTATCTATTTAGTGCCATACCCATTGAACTCCCAAAATATTTCTTTACTGATTTAGAAAAAACCATAACAAAATTCATCTGGAATAACAAAAGATCAAGGATATCCAGGGAAATAATGAAAAAAAAAACACATATGATGGGGGCCTTGCAGTCCCAGACCTTAAACTATATTACAAAGCAGCAGGCATCAAAACAATTTGGTACTGGCTAAGAGACAGAACTGAAGATCAGTGGAATAGCCTGGGGGAAAGCGACCTCAGCAAGACAGTATACAATAAACCCAAAGATCCCAGCTTTTGGAACAAAAATCCACTATTTGATAAAAACTGCTGGGAAAACTGGAAGACAGTGTGGGAGATATTAGGTTTGGATCAACACCTCACTCCCTACACCAAGATAAATTCAAAATGGGTGAGTGATTTAAACATAAAGAAGGAAACCATAAGTAAATTGGGTAAACACAGAATAATATACATGTCAGACCTTTGGGAGGGCAAAGACTTTAAAACCAAGCAAGACATAGAAAGAATCATAAAATGTAAAATAAATAATTTTGACTACATCAAATTAAATAGCTTTAGTACAAACAAAACCAATGTAACTAAAATCAGAAGGAAAACAACAAATTGGGAAAAAATCTTCATAGAAACCTCTGACAATGGTTTAATTACTCAAATTTATAAAGAGCTAAATCAATTATACAAAAAATCAAGCCATTCTCCAATTAATAAATGGGCAAGGGACATGGATAGGCAGTTTTCAGATAAAGAAATCAAATCTATTAATAAGCACATGAAGAAGTGTTCTAAACCTCTTATAATCATAGAGATGCAAATCAAAACAACTCTGAGGTATCACCTCACACCAAGCAGATTGGCTAACATGATAGCAAAGGAAAGTAATGAATGCTAGAGGGGATGCAGTAAATTAGGGACATTAATTCATTGCTGGTGGAGTTGTGAACTGATCCAACCATTCTGGAGGGCAATTTGGAAATATGCCCAAAGGGTGACAAAAGAATATCTACCCTTTGACCCAGCCATAGCACTGCTGGGTCTGTACCCCAAAGAGATAATGGACAAAAAGAATTTTACAAAAATATTCATAGCTGCGCTCTTTGTGGTGGCCAAAAACTGGAAAACGAGGAGATGCCCATCAATTGGGGAATGGCTGAGCTAATTGTGGTATATGTTGGTGATAGAATACTATTGTGCTAAAAGGAATAATAAAGTGGAGGAATTCCATGGAGACCTGAACAACCTCCAGGAAGTGACGCAGAGCAAGAGGAGCAGAACCAGGAGAACATAGTACACAGAAACTAATACACTGTGGTATAATCGAACGTAATGGACTTCTCCATTAGTGGTGATGTAATGTCCCTGAACAATCTGCAGGGATCCAGCAGAAAAAACACTATTCATAAGCATAAGGATAAACTGTGGGAGGAGAAACACCAAGGAAAAGCAACTGCCTGACTACAGCGGTTGAGGGGACATGACAGAGGAGAGACTCTAAAGGAAACCTTAATGCAAATATTAACAACATAGCAATGGGTTCGAATCAAGAACACATGTAATACCCAGTGGAATCACGCGTCGTCTACGGGGTGTGGGGGGGAGGAAAAGAAAATGATCTTTGTCTTTAATGAATAATACTTGGAAATGATCAAATAAAATATTATAAAATTAAAAAAAAAACTTAAAAAAAAGATTTAAGAGCCGTTATCAAAAAAAATTACATTTTTCCAAGATACAGAAATGTTGTTATGATGGCTGGAAGTCTAGCCTTTTGATGGCTGCATTGATATCTCCTCCTGTTGGTATTAGAGCCTGTAAGTTTGCTTCACGGTTCAAGAAACCCATTGCACTGAGCTGTTCCAGTACAGAAATCTGACTTCTGGGTTTTGTAACTGAGGATTTGCCAAAGGAAGAGCCTGCAACATTTGTTGAATAAACTGTTGGTGTCCAGGTTCTGTAGCTCCTGATGATGGACTTGTATTTTTACTAGGTGCTGAACTAGATACATTTGTTCCTGTAGAGCTTCCAGTGTTTCCCAATCCCCCCAGGCCAAGAGTAAATCCTGGTATGAGCCCTGGTGCTTCTGTTGCTAATGTCTGTAGACCTTGTTGAATCTGTAACAAGGCCTGCATCGCTCTAGGATTGGACATTGCTGATAGTGTGTCAGCATTCTGTATTTGTTGGATGAAAGTTGGAAGTTGTTATCTCATTTGTTCTTGAAGCTGAAGATTTCCAGCAAATAGGGGATTATTAAGCATCATCTGTGCAGCAAGATCAGGATTCTGGCTTAGCGACTGCATCATACTCCTCATGTAGGGTGTCGATATCATGTTCTGCATAGTTGGCAACCATGAAAATTTCTACATAAAAATATATACAAAGAGCAGCAAAGTGAATGCTAACTTCAAAATGTTTATAGCATCTTTAGTTTGGAATTTTTACATATAAGACTTTGATAGTCTATATTTTCATCCAGAAATTTTTCTTTTTTATTTGGATTTTTCTGATGTCTTTTTAATTTCTCTTACCAATTGGTTCAAATACCTCATACCTCAACCATGCATCCCTAAGTGATCCTGTATTTTTCAATCACCCACAACTCGGGGAAATGTAAGAAATATTATTATTTAAATTACAAAGTTTAAATTCCTTTTGAGAAGAATTTTAAGTAAAGAAAGATGATACCTCTCTGAATCCAGAAACTGAACTGTTGGAGAAATCATCATGAAGAAGCCTCCAGACCACAAGCTGCACAAGAATGAACTTTGGGTGTGGTTAATTGAACATTTATTTGTATGTATACTTTCATGCCAAAGGGAACTGCCCCCTAACTGGCTTTTTGTCAATGAGTCCAGCAATTATTGGTTTTGTTCTTATTTTTTTCTCTTATCCTCACATTATTGTAATCTTTAAGTTGATTATGTTTTCATGATCCTTTTGGGGAAAAAAATAATTTTTTCGAAAAATGATCACACAGGGAAATGTAAAAAAATGGAGACTTGAATCCAGGACTTTAATCCCCAGAAGTCCTTGCTCCACTTCCCCAGAATGCTTTGTTATCTCACTGAATTCTCACCTAGGCCGAGAGCAAATTATGACTTAAAGGGTCTCTGCCGTAGAAGGGGGCTCTTCTCTTCCTGTCTCAGCTGGCAAACAGACACGTCTCATGATGTGAATGAAATTTGGGTGGACCTCATGGCCCACCCAGCATGTGCTTCTCTTGCTTGTATTTTCTTTAATCCTTAACCTTTAATAAACCTCTAAAAATATAATACTCCTTGTAGAGAGAAACTAATTTCTACTTGCCTCAGATTCCCCCAAAACTTTAATCTTTACAGTAGCTAAAGAAGAAAGGTCAGAATTAGGAGAAGATATCAAAATGCCAGGGAGTCCACAAGTGACAATCATAAGTTTGAACGTGAATGTGATGAATGCACCCATAAAATGTAGATGAATATATAATTGTTCAAAACCTATTTCCATGTTATTTATATTTGCAAGAGTGATCTTTTAACATCAAAACCCCAATAATATTCTCATAGAACCATATGATCAATCATATGTTTTTCTTCAGCATTTCTACTCCCACAGTACTTTCTCTGGCTATGGATAGCTTTCTTTCTCATAAGTTCCTCCTGATTGTCCTGGGTCATTGCATTGCTGCTAGTAGAAAAGTTTATTACATTTTGATTGTACCACAGTGTATCAGTCTCTGTGTACACTGTTCTCCTGGTTCTTCTCCTTTTGCTCTGCATCTATTCCTGGATCTTCACTTCCTCTTAAAGGAGAGAGCAAATGTGCTTTGGGGAAATGGATTGTGCTATAGCATCTAAAATAAAGCCTAAATATTCTATTTTTGGAATATATCACAACCTTTTATTTAGAATGGAATGTATTGGAATGTATCACAACCTTTTACTTAGAAACCTTGTGGTTTCTTCTGTGAAGCATTAGGAGGAGATACCTATTGTCTTCCTAGCATGTCTCTGCTTTTGGTCCTTTAAAAGCATATTACCAACATATTAAACTAAAGTAAGAATCCTTAAATGTGATAGTAGCTAAGTCCCAGTGTAAAATTTGAGAATAAATTTGGATTTTCTACATTCCCTGTATGGAAGAGGTAATGACACTCCTGGAAGTATAGAAGCCTTTCTCAAACCCTAGGATCTATCTCTTCAACGCATTCCCATCCTCCAGCCCTCCAACTTACCCATCCTTTTTCATTTCATATAATAAATCATACATCCCTTTTACACTCTGCCATTAATACTTAACTAGATAACAGAATACCAAATATCATTTTTTGAAAGTTGCTTTCATATTACAAATAAAAATTTAAGAAAAGGGGTACAGACTCCCAAGTAGTTTCCAGACTCTTAGGATTAAACATTTCTGGAGACCATATCTTAATTTATAATTATTTATTAGATAGTGAAAGTTGGAGTTGGAGATGAAAGTACATAGTCACATCACTAGCTAATGCAGGGATATCTCCAAACTAAGAGACAAGAGCCCCCCAAAACCCATGAGGCTTGTTGCTTCCTAAAACCCTAATTTATAACCCCTGTGATGTCATTCCTCATGGATCAATCTGGTTGGACTTACTTGAGCTCATTATGGGTTTAGGGCCTGTCATGTAGGACACTAGGAGTCATGTAGGACCAGAAACAAGTGTCTTACAAGATGCCAGGGAGCCATGAGGCCTATAGAGTCCTCTTATAGTTTACACACACAATCAAAGTGTTGGCTGAGTTTTGGAAACTAAATGGATTTTCAAAACTTTCCTTTCTAAAAGTAAAGAGAGGTACAATCTATATTGAATTCACACACATCACAGTTAATTCTATCTTCTAGAGTGACCATGGAAATAGGGAAGGAACTTATATGTTCTAAAATAATTATCACAACTCTCTTTTGTAATCGTGAAAATATGGGTTACCAAGACTGTGAATTGCCAAAACTGTAAAGGTTTCCACCAAACTGTAATGATGATTTTTAGTGCCTTGATTTAAATAAAAAATAAGTGGTCGCCATGGGAAAATTCCCAAATATGAAAATACCCAAGTCATCTGGGTTTTATGGAGATTTTAATTAATATAAAAGAAGGAATTAAAGGAAGAGAGAGGGAGAGAGAAAGAAAATAGTAGAAAGGACCTAGGCCAAATGGCCTAGGCCTGAGCCTTAAGGGAGACTAGTCAGTCTTCATTACTCACCACCAAGCAAGTTCTAGTCCTTCACTGAAATCCTCAACTCCTGAACTGAGTTCAGAGATCCTCCTTTGAACTCCTGACCTCCTCCAATTCAGCTTCCAAACTGAACTAAAAAATAACTGAACTGAGTTCTCCTTTTAAAAAATTTTTCTCCTGTGTCACCTCCCCTAAATTTTCACATCTACTAATCACAGTAGATGCTTTTGTTCCAGTACTTCCCATTCTTAGTTCTTTCGTTAAGCTTGCTTTTTGTAAGTTGCTTGACCTTTTAGTGATTAATTTAAACTTCATAGGTACTTAGCACCTTTTTTTTTAGATCTAAAAATAGACCACCTAGCTTAAGGTTCTAGCTTTATTATAAGTATGAGTTAGGGACTTTTCATTGTTCAATCAGCAGTTTACAACTTTATCTTCTCCTAAGGCACTGTCTGAGCAGGATGGAGTAATGTTAAAGTTCTCAATACATTCCTGACCAAGTACCTCCATTGTAGAGAATGGTGAATAGCTTAACCAAATTTTCTAAGGTACAGTCTGAGCAGTTTTTAAGATTCACACTTTGTAGTGACAAACAACTAGAAATCAAGGGAATGCCCATCAATTGGATAATGGCTGAACAAGTTGTGGCATATGAATGTGATGGAATAAGAAATGAAGAGGAGGCTAAATTTTTTAAAAAGATGGAAAGAAATACATAAAATTATGAAAAGGAAAATGAACAGACCTAAGAGAACATTATATAGTGTACAGTTTTAGGTATAATAGAAGGAATTAAAGATGTATTCAAAGCCCACTCTAATGAGCAAAGTGTTCATGTGCCAGATTTATGGATATATTTCTAATATTTCACATGATTGATTGCTGAATCCTTAAATTAGATAGGTCTCAAATTTTGTGGAACTTGGAAAACAAGCCTTTACTGTGATCTGCAGTTTGAAAGCTAGCAGACAAGTTAGGCAGATCCTTTGTAATTTAAATGTAATTTCAAAGACTTGCCTTTGCATAAGCTGGGGCCAATGGGTCCAAAAGGAGAGGATTTCACATGTGCTTTTTACCTGAGTATCTGCTTATACTATTTGGCCATCTGTTCCTCTTGCTTGTCAGTACTATGTTATAACTTCTGATATGTTGACTGCTTGATGGACACCCTACAACTCCCATTACTACAAGCCTCAATAAAATCAGTTCAGCTCAATCACTATCTCTCTTTCTGACCCATCTGAGAAGGAGCTGACCTGCTAACCTGCTAAGATCACACTAAAGTTTTGTCCTTGTGTTTCTTCTCTCTCTCTGCTCCTTTTATGGCTTACTTTCTCTAGTCTGTAAACTTAACCCATTACTTTCCAGCCTTCAATTTCCCTCCATAGGTGATTCAAACCCACAAAAGTATTTTATGTGTAGGTTCCAGGTCTGAGCCCAACACTTTGATTGGCTTATATGGCACATTGTCAAGATATTGAACTTGACATTTATCAAAACCATCAGATCTTTTTTCCATCAGACTGTTTTCTGACATTTTTCCAATATTCTACTTATGGATATTATTTTTTAACTTTAAAAGCACCATTTTGGAACTTTCTCCACTGTGCTTTATCTTATTTGACTCAGCATAACCAAATCTTTTTTTTTTAATTCTGACCCTGTTCAATATTTATCTTTGCCTGCCTTGTGTCACCTACAGATTTGATTGGAATGAGTCTATATTTTTTAACCTAGTCATTAGTTGAAGCTATCCAAATAAATTAGATTTATGAAGAAGATAATGCATAAAAAGAAGAGACATTTGAGAAAGGAATTTAGGAAAAGGATGAGATACCTTCAAAGGAGTCAGGGACATCAGATTTAGAGAGGTAGGAAGATAACAAGGAAAGTACAGTGTCATGGAAGTCAAGGGAAGACAGGGTACAAGACAAATATTCAAGGGATACTCCAAGGACTCTTCAATAAAGAGGTTGATTGTGGGTCCTCCTAGGGTCTTTCTATGTGCCAAAAAATTAGAATATATCTTTGCATAGAGTTCAGTACTAATCAGTAGCAAAATAGACAAGCAATGAATTCTTGCTATCAGATATTGAAAAATATGTATAATAATTATAGAGAAAGATGGAGGTATTCTGTCATTAGGAAACCCCCAAATCTCCCATTAGAAGACATCTATTCAAGATAAGAGAGCTAAATATTTTCTGAAAATAAGATCTTTTTGTCATACATCTCACTTTAAAAAATAGAAATGATGGGCTTTTGGTAGAATATACAATATGCTGAAGGTTACTTAAAATATATTATCTTGAGACTTAAAAATTTGATTAGGAGGACTTTAAACTGAATAAGAAAAGTCAAAGATAAAATTGCTCTCATATCTCTTCCAAGTTGAAAGCAATATAGGGCAGCTGTTTTAAATGCTTTTTAAAAAGGCATTAGAAAAGAGCATCAATAAATTCAGTCAATAATATTCTTAAAATTAAATTAAATTCTGTTTATTTTCAGCTCCAAATTCTCTCCTCATATCTCTTCTTTCTCCCAGAACAATAATATGATATTAATTGTTAGCACTTAAATGGTTTTCCTATAAGGTTTTGTTTCCAGGGGTCACCATTCATATTAATTCAATAGGCATATTCTAAGCAGTTACCTTCTAGAAGACTAAAGAAAAAGGGGACTGAGTTGTATTTTTGATTTTATTGTTATCCTTAAGGGGACATTTTATTTGCATCCATATGGAACAAGAGTAAAGCAATGAAAACACCTTTTATGAGAAGAAATAGATTTCAGTACAACCAAAGGTCCAAGTGTACATTTAAAAGGGAGAGACTGACACAATACAGTCCCAATTTTTAGTAGCCTCATATAGAAGGAAAAAGCTGCTCTGTCATTACCAAGGATATCTATTCTGATTCTGGGAATCCTGAGACAAGGTGAGACGGTGTTATGCTGAGGCAGGGCTTAAGGAAAAGGATATCACATGGAAGTCATTGTTTCTGGGTAGTCCTTTGGCAGTTATAAGATCTGTCTGACTCTGGGGATGTTTTTTTATTGTCTGATAGGTCAGAGTATAATAATGTCATGAAAGCATTGGAATACCAGGTCCAAATAAACAGGACCCAAGTTATTAAAGCCGAAATCAAAATCAATTAAGTCAATAAACATTTCCTAAGGCTTGAGGATGACGAAGAATCTTTAAACATGTCTTTGATATGATTTCTACACTAACTTTCAATTTGTTTTAGAAGTCAGATCTAGTTTGTCATCATATATATTTCAAACTTTTATAAATAATCCAAAAATTTTATCCTAGTCCACTTTTCTGAGGCATTAAGTTCTTTTCAATTGTGGCTGAGTTTGGGTGATTGAATTATTAACTTCCCCCATGCTCCTTAAAATAGAAGAAATTACATTGGTAAGGGAAAAGGAGAAAACTTCTGGATATTTCATCCATTTTAATTAACCCATTGGTCTAAAGTTGAATTCTTATTATACAATCTCTTGTTCATAGAGCTAATTCTGAATTATTTTGGAACTAATTATTTACATCCATAATTTGCTTTAAGGCTCAGAAAATATTTTATAAAAATTATCTCATTAGCAACCTTGATAAGTAGCTGCTCTAATTACCACCTCCATTTCACAAATGTGGAAAATGAAATAGATTACCTGACTTATCCAGAGCGACATAATTCAGTAAGCATCTGTGACTGATACTTAGAATTTATGGAACTCCATTTCTAGAACTCTATCTAGTACATAAGTGCCCTGGACTGAGCTCAAAGGATATGAATATATTAATCAGTGTTAATACAGTAAGCAGAGAGCTGTCAGAGATACACCACTCAGGTCTTTGTTATCAAAGATACCTATTTTGAGTGGTAAATAAAGCGTCATTTTAACCTTCCAAATGAGCCTTGTAAGATGTATAATTTGTCCCTGATCATCTCTATATATGTTGATTTTTACCATTCTCTTCTGAGCACATATTCACATTGAAATAACCCAATATTAAGACATCTGTTAACTTAGTTTGGAGCTGTTTGTCTAATTCTTCCTAGAATTTATCTTTGTATTTGTTTTCTAGAGCACATGTGTCCATAAAGAATATATATATATATATGTATATTTATATATATATATTTAATTGGTGTTGTTCTGTTTGATTTTATACTCAAAAATGAAATAATTAAAGTTTCTCATGGAATAGTATGTTTCTTTCTTAGTGGACTAGTTCTAGTTATTGGGCAAATACTTCACATGAAGATCATCCATATTTAACATTCCATGGCTGAGACTTTCTGTACTGAGTAGGTTGACCCTCAGACAGCACACTATCATCCATAATATAATTATTCTGTCAGAAAATTTGTTAGTGGCTTTAATTCACTGACACTGGCTTCAATAAGCTATTGTCCTTTATACAATAGAATAAGAAGTCAGAATTGGATTTTTATGGAGGGTGTAAATTGTGGTAAGAATAGGCTAATTCTCAGCTCTCCAACTTCTAGTGGAGAATCTCAGAATAAGGGTATTATATACTGTCAGATAGCCCAGTTCATATTTACAAACAGAATCTTCATACATGGAAAATTCTAAATGAAAGGAGTTTTAGATTTTTTAAATTAAAACCTGTATTTTTTTAATGCATCCCTCAGTTCATGCTGGGGATTCTTTTCCTGGTGTGATGAATAAAATTCTAAGAAACAGATATGTTAACACATTATTGATTAGGCTATTAATAATCAGTAAAATAATGATCAGTTAATGAAAGACTATGGCACTATCATGAACAAGTATAAATTTACATCTATTTCCTTTACAGCAAATTACTGAGAATTCTCCCTCACAAAAGAAAAGCAGCTTTAATTAGAAAATGGTAATGAGGAAGTGAACTCAGAGCTCTCAGCCCTTCCTGAATTACTTCATTTATTATGAGGAGGATCAGGGGGTGGGAATGGGGCAGGGGAAGTCATACAAGGATAAGTCCTGGTCATGATATTCTAGAAACTTCTGACAATCTGGTCAAGAAAATAATTTTAGTTGGTTTCACCTTCATGATCCAAGTTACCCAAACTTTCATTAAGGGGATGAGGGCATCCAAGTCAATTTTAAAATCCAGGACCAGCCCAAGGTAGTTTTAGTTTACAGAGTAAAAAAGAAGGCCCAGGCCTTGAAAACAGGAATGTGATGACATTCCTGGCTAATGAGAGAGGCTTCTTTTGAGCTTGTTTAGGAAGTGAGGGAAGGTTTAACACAAAAAGGAAATATTACAAATTGATATTAAAAATAACATTATATATCATTAAAATGAATTTTCCTCAACTGATATGACTGAGAGGTTCCAGATTACAGCATATTTTATATGGAGAACTACCACACTTTGCTCCAATTGATGGACAACCCTCAGTTTCCAATTCTTTGCTACTGCAAAAAAGCTGCTAAAATATTTTGGTATGAATAACTTACTTTCCCCTCTCTCTGATCTCTTTGGGACATAAATACAAACTTGTATTTCTGGGTGAATGCATATGCATAATTTTGTGGCCCTTTGAGCTTGGTTTCATCTTATTTTCCTGTATGGTTGAATCAGTTCCAATTTTTTAGATTTTCCAATGATCCAAATTTTCCCATATCCCCTCCAACATTTATCATTTTACTGTTTTAGTGATGGTAGTCAATCAGTGGCACCTCAGAATTTTATATATTTTCATTTCTCTAATAAATAGTGACTTGGAGCATTTTTTCATTTAATTATGGATACTTTTAATTTCTTCCTTTAAGAACTGTCTTTCATATGCTTTGACCATTGCTTTGTACTCTTATGAATTTAAATCAATTCTCTATATATTTGGGAAATGAGGCTTTTGTCAGAGACATTTGTTATAATTTTTTTCTTCAAACTTGTTGTTTCCTATCTAATCTTGGTTGCATTGGTTTTATTTGTACAAAATCTTTTAAATTTAGTATTATAACAATTAACCATTTTATTTTTATTATGTTTTCTATAAATTCTTTCCTTATTCATTAGTTTGATGAATTTTTCCACATTTCTCTAATTCATTTATGATGTTAACCTTCATTTATAAATCAATATTTCATTTTGACTTTATCCTGATCTATTGTATAAGAAGTTGGTCCATTCCTAGTCTCTACCATAATGCTTTAAATATTTCCCAGTACTTTTGTGAAATAGTGAGTTCTTTTCCCAAAAGCTTGGATAGTTTGGGTTTATCAAACATTAAGTTACTATGGACACTAACTGCTTTGTTGATTAACTAATCTATTCTATTGATTTACCACTCTCTTTCTTCCCCAGTACTGGATTGTTTTGGTGTTACTACTTTCTCTTCCTTCCTTCCTTCCTTCCTTCCTTCCTTCCTTCCTTCCTTCCTTCCTTCCTTCCTTCCTTCCTTCCTTCCTTCCTTCCTTCCTTCCTTCCTTCCTTCTTTCTTCCTTCCTTTCTTCTTCCTTTCTTTCTTCCTTCCTTCCTTCCTTCTTCCTTCTTTCTTTCTTTCTTCCTTCTCTTTCTTTCTTCCTTTCTTTCTTTCTTCTTTCTTTCTTTCTTTCTTTCTTTCTTTCTTTCTTTCTTTCTTTCTTTCTTTCTTTCTTTCTTTCTTTCTTTCTTTCTTTCTTTCTTTCTTTCTTTCTTTCTTTCTTTCTTTCTTTCTTTCTTTCTTTCTTTCTTTCTTTCTTTCTTTCTTTCTTTCTTTCTTTCTTTCTTTCTTTCTTTCTTTCTTTCTTTCTTTCTTTCTTTCTTTCTTTCTTTCTTTCTTCTTGTTTCTACCTAGCATGTTCTGGCATTTGCTGATCTCTAGTGTGTACTATGTAGTCTTTGTCCACGTTTAACTCCATTCCATGGAAATAAAAAGTATATTGTATATACTGCTAAAGAATTGCCTTATAAGTTAAGGCTTCCCCCTTTACTATAAGACTATGAATAAAAACTTATTTTATCCTTAAAAAAATTCATCCTCAGTCACTTACTTATGTGTAACCATAGGCTTGTCATTTAATCCTGTTTGCCTCAGTTTCCTCATTTTTAAAATGAACAAGTGAAGAAAATAGCAAACTATTTTAATATTTTTGCCATGAAAATCCAAAATGGGATCCCATAGATTCAGACATGACTTAAAGAACTGAATAATAATAAGGGCAACCATAATAATAAAATGTTATTTATTCTGATAGAATAAATGTGTTGATAACACATTTTAGATGTTTATCTGTCATCATCCAATATATTAGTTATCCCTTGTACTTTTTTTATTAAAAATTATCAAGTATGCCTATTATGCCTTCATGTGTCTAAATAAAAATATTAAATAAAAATAAGACCAAGAATAAATCCATCAGAGCCCCTCTTCCAAGAAGGCTCAGTATTATTTTTTCATCTTGATCTAGTCTTTCAACTAGTACTGAATGTTTCTAATTATATCTTGCCTACTTATCAACATAATGTCTATGAGGATGAATGGAGAGACATTATCAAATGCTTTATGAAGTGGAAATAGAATATATATGTATAATTCATCAAATTTTCCTGTTTCATGACACTGTCAAAAAATGAAGTGACAATAGTTTAGCATGATATGTTCTTGGTGAACTCATGTTGGTTTTCAATGACTTCTACTTCCCTGTCTTTGTGTCCAGTGTCAACCTTTTAATGATATTATCTTGATTTTTTTCCTAGGAACAGAAGTCAAAGGCTTATAGCTTGCCAAATCCATGCTCTTTCCTTTATTGAAAAAAGGAAATTTGCATTTCTTTACTTCTACAACAATTTTTTCCTTCATGCTTGAATTTTTCTAATGTCATCATTGAGAAATCACTTTTGCTATCTTATCCTCTTTATTCCTTAGCATAGTTTAATTAGTTATTTATTAATTAATATAAATATATTTATATATATATAAAAATATATAATAAAAAATAAAATTAATTAATTTAATTAATTAAATAGGTTGTTTAATTCTGGTGACAAAAAATGAAAAAAATCTATATATTTTTAAATCTTTATCTGTATTATTAACACTTTCCTAAGTCTAGGCAATCAACAAAACAGTAAACTAAAACAACAATTTCTGGTGTAGCCTTCTAGTTATTGAAAAAAGCTTATATTTTCTTGCCTTTGCAAACAAAGTTTGCTTTCCCTTTGAAATATGTACCATTAATTATATTCAATAGTTTATTTCCATGACAATGCTTCTTGTATATTTTAAATAATATTTTATTTTTCCTAGTTACATGTAAATCACCTTTTAAGCTTTATTAAAAACAAACAATTCATGCAAGTTTTCCCCTTTCCTCCCTTCTGCCCTTCCTCCCTGAGATAGATACCAACCTGATATAGATTTTAAATATACAGTAATGTCAGAGATTTTTCCATATTATTCAATTTGTGGATGATAACTTGAACAAAAAAATGAAGAAAGTGAAATATAGTATGTTTTAGTCTTTATTCAGATTCCATCAGCTCTTTCTCTGAAAATCTTTCTCTGATGTCATTTTTCATCTTACATTGACTTGGATCATTCTGTTGATAAGAAAAATTGTCATTCACAATAGTTCATCATACAATATTTCCATTTTAATACAATATTCACCTGGTTCCACTTACTTCACTTTGCATAAGTTAATGTAGGTCATTCCATATTTTTTGAAATTATTATTCTCATCATTTCCTATATCTCAGCAGTATTCCATTAAAATAATATACCACAATTTGTGCAGTCATTCCCCAATTGATGGATAGCTCTATAACTTCCAATTCTTTCCTTTATCAGTCTAAATATTCTGGATACCAGTAGTCAACACATGGTCCTTACAAAACACTGGTACATCTCCCAGCATCAGAGGCAAAAATCTACCCATTGCCTCAAAAATATAGGGTTCAGTAGTAAGATCCTTTCCTTTAAAATTCAAAGGTTGCCTTGGGGTGGCAAAGAAAGAGGTAGTGGCTACTGTTAAATTTCCACACTTACTTAAAAAATTTGAATCGATACTAACTAGGGATATGAGTTTATAGTTTTGTCTCTTTTTTTGTTCTTCCTTGTTTAGGTATCAGTATCACATTTATGTCATTATAAAGAGTTAGGTAGGTAGGAATCCTTCTTCATCTATTTTCCCAAGTAGTTTATATAGGATTGGGATTAATTATTCTTTAAATATTTGGTATAATTCATTTATGAATCCTTCTGATCTTGGCTAATTTTTCTTAGGGAATTCATTGTGGTGTGTTCAGTTTCTTTTTCCAAGATGGGGTTATCTAAGCATTTGGGGTTATCTAATATCTAATCTGGGCAATTTATATTTTTATAAACATTCACCAATTTCACTTAAATTTCTTAGATTTATTGGCTTATAATTGGCATATAATTGGGTGAAATAACTCCTAATAATTGCTTTAATTTCCTTTGCATTTGTGTTGCATTCACCCTTTTCAGTTTTAATCCTGATAATTTGGTTTTATTTCTTTTTTATTTGTGTCATAAAAATAATTTTGTAAGTCTAGTGCTTTAGCTATTTTTCCTAAGAAAATATATTGGAGTATTCTATTTCCTCTTCTGAAAATCTGAACAATTTATACATGTCCAAATATTAATGAATTTCATTTAGATTTATAGCTTCATTGACATATAATTGGGCAAAAAATTTCTAATGATTGTTTCAACTTCATCTTAATTGGGGGTGCAATTAACCTTTCTATTTTTTAGATTGATATTTTTTAAACCCTTACCTTCTACCTTAAAATCAATACTATATGTTGGTTCCAAGGCAGAAGAGTGGTAAGAGCTAGGCAATGGGGGTTAAGTGACTTGCCCATTTTAATAAAATTAACCAACATTTTATCTATTTCATGGGTTTTGTTTCCATTAAACCAGTTCCTAGTTTTTTATTTTTTTTGTTTGTTTTTGGTTTACTTTCAATTCAATTTATCTTTACTTTCATATTGTAAACCTCAAAATTTCTTAGACTTATAAATGTTGGAAATTTCACCATTGGGAAATTTCATACTTGAAAAATTCCTTATTGATAGTGGGTCTTGGTTATTGGAATGTGAACCCCATTGGCATGAGAGTTTCCTCCTCTTCCCTTCTTAAGATTACTTTAGGACAGAAACCTTTTGCTGAACAATGGAAAGGACTTTGACCTATGCTTAAGCATAGAACAGGAATTTCTTTGAGTCATGATTGATTTTAGAATTGATACAATGGAGATACTTGGAATCAATCTCCACCCTATTCAGCCCTAACAGGATTGAGTAAGGGCTGCAGCCTAGATCAAAATTTAATTATTCCAATCTCTACCCTACTCAGGTTAACAGGATTTAGAAAGGGCTGTAGCAAAGGATCAAAGATTTAATTATTTGAAAATATGACCTTCAACAGACATGTGCAAAGCCAGAGACCTCTGGGCGGTCCTAGGTTAAGCTAGAGCCTCCATTGGCACAGGGAAATTGATGGACAGGTGATTGGTAGATGTGAGGACTGAGGGGAGGGAACTTGGATGGTTTCCTTAAGGATAGGGGAGTCTGAAGTCTTGAGAGGGTTGAGGAGTTTGTCGGTGTGGTTGGTGTGTGCTCTGAGAAGCTTGCGCTGAAGGAAGCTGAAGGTGGGGGCCCCGGAGACTGTTTCTCCATTTTTGGT